>NC_090335.1:19425011-20089794 GCF_035084215.1 Heptranchias perlo
TGGGGATGGATGGGATAGAGCGAGAGAGAGAGAGAGAAGAGGAGGGGGGAGGGAGGGATAGAGAGAGAGAGAGAGAGGAGAGGGGGGAGGAGGGATAGAGAGAGAGAGAGAGAGAGAGAGGAAGGGGGAGGAGGGAGAGAGGATAGAGAGAGAGAGGAGGGGGGAGGGAGGGATAGAGAGAGAGAGAGAGAGAGAGAGAGAGAGAGAGAGAGAGAGAGAGAGAGAGAGGGGGGAGGGAGGGATAGAGAGAGAGAGAGAGAGAGAGAGGAGAGAGAGAGAGAGAGAGAGGGGGGAGGGAGGGAGAGAGAGAGAGAGAGAGAGAGGAGAGAGAGAGAGAGAGAGAGAGAGAGAGGAGGGGGGAGGGAGGGATAGAGAGAGAGAGAGAGAGAGAGAGAGAGAGAGAGAGAGGAGGGGGAGGGAGGGATAGAGAGAGAGAGAGAAGGGGGAGGGGGGATAGAGAGAGAGAGAGAAGGGGGAGGGATAGAGAGAGAGAGAGAGAGAGAGAAGGGGGGGATGGATAGAGAGAGAGAGAGAGAGAGAGAAGGGGGGAGGGAGGGAGGAGAGAGAGAGAGAGAGAGAGAGAGGAGAGGAGGGGGGGGGAGGGATAGAGATGAGAGAGAGAGAGAGAGAGGAGGGGGGCGGGAGGGATAGAGAGAGAGAGAGAGAGAGAGAGAGGGATATAGATAGATAGATAGATAGATAGATAGATAGATAGATAGATATAGAGAGAGAGAGGAGGGAGGGAGCGAGGGAGAGATAGATAGATAGATAGATAGATAGATGGAGAGAGAGAGGAGGGAGGGAGGGATCGAGAGAGGGAGAGAGGAGAGAGGGAGAGAGGAGAGAGAGAGAGAGAGAGAGAGAGGGGGGGAGGGAGGGATAGATAGATAGATAGATAGATAGATAGTTAGATAGATAGATAGATAGATAGAATAGATAGATAGATAGAGAGGAGGGGGGAGGGAGGGATCGAGAGAGAGAGGAGGGGGGAGGGAGGGATCGAGAGAGAGAGGAGGGGGGAGGGAGGGATCGATGAGAGAGGAGGAGGGGGGAGGGCGAGGGATAGAGAGAGAGGGGGGGTGAGGGATAGAGAGAGATGGATTTTGGGGGGGTGGGGAAAGCTGGAGATGGAGAGAGGGTGAGAGGGCGAGAGAGACACACAAACCCACAGAGAAAAAGAGAATATAAACATACGTGAAGCTCCAACAAAACTTACTTTCTCCCACAGTCTATACAGGCTGCAAACAGATGGACCACAACACTGACAATTCAGAGAAATTACACTCAGGAGACACCATACCATATCTGCCTGGATTCATTCACAAAAACCACCCTGTTATTAATAACGGTGAATGCTCACTAGATGGCACACCTCTAAGATCTTAATTTCTGAGTTTGTTCTTGAAAGGTTCCAAGAACAGATTGATCAGGAAGTCTTGTTTATGGAATGTATCTTTGAAGTAAGCAACGAAGATTGTTAACAAAATAAGCTGATCTTGAAAGAATCCAAGAACAGATAAATCATGAGGTCTTATTTGTGAAATGTACCTTTGAAGTAGGCAAACTGAGGTGTATAAGGGTGGGTTTTTCCAGAGTTGATTGGAGAGCTCGAAAGATAGTGAAACTTGAAGCTACTCCTGTGCAGGGTATAGATTGATCACGTATGGTGTATAGGAATAAAGTTTGTTCCGTATACTCCACTATCAAATGTCTCGTACTCGAAGCGTGTTGTTGTGAACTATAGAAGGAAGGTCAACAATGACATCTGACCATGTGACATCCGATCATGAGCCCCCACCCTCCATCTCTCCCCGAGCCTCAATTACCCTGTCTTACCCCAAGCCCCCATTCCCCAGTCTCTCCATCTTCCCCTAGCTTCCCTCTCACCCCAGCCTCCATTCCCCAGTCTCCCTCTCACCCCAGGCCCCATCACCCCTCTCTCCAACCCCCATTTTCCCTCTTACCCCAGCCCCCATTCCCCAGTCTCCATTTCTCCCCAAATCCCAACCCCCGAGGTCCCCCCCGATTGCCGACTCCGGAGCTCCCCACAACTACCAATTCCCAAGGCCCCCTGATTCCCGAACCTCGATTGTTCCCGACACCATCCGGTCCCGGCTCTCTGCGGCAGTGGGGGTGACATCACCGGGCCAGAGGCGGGAAATTACACAGTGGAGCCCAGTGCAACGGGCACTTGAGTGTAAACTGAAGGTGAGGTAGAGCGGTGTCTGAGAGTTCATTCACCCTGCACAGGTACAGACTTCAGCACCGGCGCAAACTGGCGATACAACAAACTTTTCTCCCAAGTTGCCAGCAACAGCGCTCAGGAAAGGAACTTCCGATTTCGGGAGATTCCAGCTGAAACCGGGAGGTTGCCCGGTGCAGTTCCCAGCTTTTGTGGAACAGGGAGTTCTTTACCCAGCATCCACATCGGCAGAGAAATTGCTCTAACCCTGGGATAGAGCCGTGCGAGCATTCAATCAGAGAGATAGAGCGGTCTCTCAGTTGCTATGGATGCTGGGTAAAGAGATCTCTATTCCACAAAAGCAATTTCTTTCAACTGCTGCTGCCTCGCACTTAACTGCGTGTCCTAAGTTTTAAGTTGTAGACGGACTTGGTGCATTGAAGGTTGTCTGTAATTCATAATTTGCGAGTGTCTGTGGTTTCAAGGTGCAACTTGTAGCTATTTGGGATGGTCAATAAGTGTCCGTTTGTACAGGTTTCAATGTACATTAAAAATTTATACACATAATAATTAATACTTGGGTCAGAAATATAAAACAGCCCTGCTGTAGGGCCTTAGATGATATCAGCATAGAGAGAAGATAAAACAGGCTCTAAATGTCAGATGAACCTTTAATTGATTCAGAGGCATCTTATGGAATAATATTCAAAGTGCAAAGTTCTTGCGACAATTAAAAAATCATATCACTGGTAGGATAATATAAGCTTGTCTTTTGCAAGATTTTTTTTTAACAGGTTGCTAAAGTGTCCAAGCTTTTTTCTTAAGGCCACTGTTGTCCAATAGAAATCAATGACTAGCCACAGGCATGACCACAGTAATACCGTTATAGCTGCATGCACAAATTTTAGTAGAAAACGCTTACACACACTCACAAAATACAGGTAAATGTACTCCATGTGTATATTTACTTAACAAACATCTACCACCATTCAGTAACCAAGGAAGTAAAGCACTCAAAAAGATCAAAAAACACTCGCACACTCTGCTTTTCGCTGTACCATTTTACCAACAAACACACAAAAAAGGTTAAAGTTCACATGCATATGCCATGTGAATGTGAATAGAGATCATTTAGCTCAACAACGGTCTCTATTACTAATTTTTAATTTTCTAATCAGAAATGCAATTAGCCACATATGGCTAGTGGCTAATGTATTGGAGAACACTGCTTTAGTCGGCAGTAACATAGTTTAAATCCCCGTTCCTATTAATTTACATGTACTTCAAGTAGTTGATACTAACCAATCTTGGTGGTCTCCAGGCACACAAAATTCAAACAAGGAAAAACCAGCAAATAAGAAATATGAACACAAATAGGAATCAGTGGGCAGTGTTCAGGAGGCCGCACGTGGCCCTACAGCAGGAGGTTAGACGTCCCCGTTGTACACAGATGAGATCAGTTTGCTAAAAATGTTAAGCTTCGATCAGCATTTCTATTAATGGCAAATAACCTGTTAATTTGTAAGCCTTTTGTACCAGAGCCTGTTTATTCAACCATTAAACAATGCAATCTACCAAAAATAAATTATTGTTATGTACAATTTACACCAAATTATAATTACGTGCTGCTATTTATGTGAAATTTAACAGCGGATTGTCCAGATTTAATGGAATTATACTTTTAAAATACTGGGGAACTTTTGTAGATCAGACTTTGGTGTACTTTGATCAAGAAACTTGTACAATAGGGACAAATGAAACATTGCATGTATCTGAACTTGACTAAATTGTAATAAATTATAACTAATAAACATTACCTGACAATGGCTTGACGGCTGGAGCTGAAGGAGGTGGAGGTTTCTTCGGTCGCTAAGGAACAAAATGACCAAGTTAATATCGATGGGCTCAAATCAGTTCAAAACTACAATATATGCTGTGTCCAAAACCCAGTACAGAATGGCTTGGTTGAACCGCAGTGACCTAACACTGATGGTGCAACGTCCTGACTAGACTAGCGTGAATGTAAAAAAAAAAACACTTCACAGATGGCATAGAAATGTTCAATGCTCCTTCTGTACGGTTTCAATTTTGGCAGGGGCAGGGGCAGGGGCAGGGGGGGGGGGGGAGGAGGAGGAGAAAGAAGGAAGGTCAGAATTCTGAAGCATAGAATTCATTTTGTGCATTCTATGAACATATTACACAAATTCTTAACAATGCAGGTATGATACTGCTCAGTGTGTGGTTGGGGATTAAGTTTAATGCTCAAATTGCATATAGATTATCTTCTTATAATAGGATACTGTCAGGTACAGGAATCCACATTTCATTTCATTCAAACAATGCACCTTCAATAAATAGCTGAGCCAAAAAGGTCCCAGATTTGATTGCTAGTTAACTGATCATAGCCAGAAGAAAAAGATATAACGTGCTCAGTCTCTCCAACCTTTAGAAAACCCGCATGAAAGACTAGAGATCTAGGACAGTGGGGACTAGGTGACACAGTGAGTTTGCACACTGTTCTTTCAACTCTGGGAGCTGGATTTGAATCTAGCCCAGGCTGATGAGATAAAATTCTCCACTCTCTGCCTACTGCCAAGTTAGATTAGATTAGGCAGCCTCAATCTAATTCCAATCTATGGCATAAAAGTGCCCACAAATCAATGTAAACGGCATCTAAACTGAGCACTTACTCAGAGGGGATCATGAGTGCCTGGTGTGAAAATTTTAAAAGAACATTCCTAACGTGCTTTTGGACAGGGGTGTCAATGTTTTGGAATTGGAGCCAGTAATGTGTCAAAACCAGCAAATGGGTCACGTTTGCGCAAAAATATAAGCCCCCATACGTACAGAATCTAAATGCCCTCACATACAAAACAAATTCCACCCATGTGCTAAAAGGCCGGCCCTCCCCACACAAAAAACTCACACCCTTCCCCATTCCCTGTCCTCATAACCCATCCTGCTCCCCAACCCTTCACCTCCCGCAAGCTTTAGCCTCAACTCTTTAAACTTCTAGGCCTGGAATTCTGGTAAAGATTGATTTCTGATTGGTGGATTAGACGGCATCTTTTTTGGACCAATCAGGAAATAGCCTTTTCCAGTTCTCCCAGTCCAGGAATTTTAAAGGGCTGCAGCAGATACAAAGTTGAAATTGGCTTTGTATGCCTCAACGATAAGAGGAACAAGTAACGGCTTTGGGCTGGGGAAAGGGAACTCCCTGATTAGATTTGGACTGCAAGCCATGAGTTGTACAGCCCAGTTTCAAGAGATATTATTCTTTTTGTTCTCTTCTCCCTTCCTCCCCCTGCTCCTGAGGGTACCAACTCTACTGGGTATAATTCCATGGCTGCTGGCAGCTCTCCAGGCCATTCCCAGAACCGGGAACCCTTGCAGATCAGGCCTCAAAAGTAACTGGTTTCTGTTTCTATGCGCCTTTGTCAGCATCAGCTCTCGACATCATACACAACTGTTGCCTGGACGCTGGCACATATTTTCTTTTTCACGTCCCATGATATAGTTCTCCATTAGAGAAGTTCCCATAGTCCATGAAGAAACAGTTCAGCTACAACATTCCATCCCTTTAGTGCTTACTTGCATCCTTCTTTGTCAAACATATAACTTCCCTGGTGCATAGTTTCAGATACTACTTCCAATTCCTTGCCATTTATGTCCACTTTCTTCAGTCTTCTCCCGCATGCTTTTCCTTGGACTATGGACATCATCTTGCTCTACAGGAAGCTGATTTTGAGCCCTCA
The DNA here is from genome assembly GCF_035084215.1 of Heptranchias perlo. Taxonomy (NCBI): domain Eukaryota; kingdom Metazoa; phylum Chordata; class Chondrichthyes; order Hexanchiformes; family Hexanchidae; genus Heptranchias; species Heptranchias perlo. The sequence goes on from NC_090335.1 coordinate 19,430,949, forward strand.
TTTTTTTTCCCCCCTCTAGCACTTAACTCCTTAGTCACCATAGTTAGCTAGCATAGCTGGATTGTTATGCAAGTATCCCAGGTCCTGGCCAAAAATTATACCTTTGGGGTTATTGCTTTTGGTGTCTCTGTAATTCCCATTCATATCATGCTCATGATATGGTCGCTGCCAACCCTGAACTAGGAGGGAAATTATATAAACTTAAGACTAGGTTTACTCCATGTTTGGATTGTTAAAATACACTTCAGAATACTAGAAATAGTGCAACAATTAGCTTTTCTTAACCATGAGCAAAAAAAAAATACATTCAGATGAATTAAAATAGCAAATTAGTTACGGTGACTTTATGAAAATGGTTTTTCTGCCCCTCCCCCAAACCTCTCATCTCAAGAGCTGGTCATATTTAAGGCTCAATTTCTCGCCAAGAAAATAACACTTTCAGAGTAGTCTCAGCATACAGAAGAGAACAGATGGTGCTGTGCACAGCAGTAATTAATTCAACATGCTGTGGTCTTTTGGGTATAAATTTAGTTGCACATTTTTGAAAACCTACCTCGGACTCCTTTAAAAAGCAGAAGAAGAACAGTTGCTATTGTTACAGAAGTCCAAAGTTACAAGATCGCAGAAAGCCACTTACCTCTTTTTCAAAGTCGGGTGGCAGAAGTTTGACAAAATTATCTGGAAAAACTCCACGTTTACCATTGATTTCTCCTTCCCACCATCCGGCATCTGCACATTCCTATGGAAAAGAAATGAAGAATTAGAACTAGATCTAGAGATTCTCTTGCCATCCATTACTATGACAGGAATTGAGGAAGTGCAATTAAATACATTCAATCAGCCTTCCAATGGCAGAGCCACCAACGTTTATCCTCTCAACTACACACAGTGCAATATTCATTGAGTAAAAATTAGGCTGTCAATTAATCGCTGTTAACTTCTGCAATTAACGCATTAATATTTCTTGGAGATTAATATTTTTTAATGAGCATCAATCGCGGAAGTAATGTGGAGATTACCTAGGTAGGAATTTTAAGTTAATTACAATTTTAATTATAATCAATCGTTGCCTTGACCTCCCAGGGCCATCATACTCAGAGCCACCTGCAGCCTTCAGTACACCTCACAATTCTTCACCAAAAACTTCTGCGCACGTGTGAAACTCATCTATTTCTGTGCATCAGCGGCCTTTATGTCCTTCCGCGCATTTTCAATTAAAACCAAGATTAACTGAGATTAAAAATTTTAATAGTGATTCTTTTTTTAAAATTGCATGACAGCCCTAGAAAAAAAAAATACATTTTTGCTGACACTCTTGTTTACAATAGTTATTTATCTGTTTAGCCAGATTTTGATTCTAAAAAGCCTTATTAACATTGATACACAACTTTGTAATTACCTTACTGCCCTGATCCCAGGCAGGAGTACTTATTGGTGCATGTGCAAGAAAAGTCAAGATCAAGAAACGACTATTGATGGCACTTTCTGGTACCTGAACTCTCCAAGACTAGCATTCAGCTGCATTTTGAAAATCCCTAAAGTTTGCGACTCTCCTACCCTACGCAACAAATTATTCCTGGCTTTTAACACAGTTTGCATGAAGGTAGCCTTTCTGGTATCCAATCTAAATTTCATCATTCATCATCATTGGTTGACCATGATCGGAGGTCCTGTGATTGTCCTCCACACCTAAGGTAGGGACTTAAACCCTGGTGGTGTTTGGGATTGTCCGCGGTTGCTCTTTTGTTGACTTGTTCTGTACTATGGCTGCGTCACTGCTTGCAGGTTGTGGACACCCGTTGACTAATTCAAGGATTAGCTCATTCGCCTTTCAATGGAGTTTCCTCCATCGAGGGTTCCACTCCCCTCCTCCAGGTGCTCGTCTGCCTGAAGCCGGTGGCGTTTCTGGAGGTGTCTGTGTTACCTACCTGCCACCCAGCACTCAGGTACTGACTAGTCACAGGTAGTGCCGGCCACTGTTGTTACAAGAGGCAGGTTTAACACCTGACCTGATTAGTAATCTAAATTTACTTTTCTCTAATTTTATACGTGACCTCTGATCCTAGTACCCTGATTTAGAGTGACATTCTGCATTTACCTCATCCATACCCTTTACTATTTTAAAGTTTCAGTATGTCTCTGCCTTATCACTAAATTTGTAAAGATTGAGCTTATCTGCTTTACACTGGAAATCATTCTCCTTCCTCTTATCTGCACCTTCACCAATGCATCCATATCCTGTTTGCAGCATAGCAATCAGAAGTGCACAGTATTCTAAGTCTGCTCTTACCATGTACTATACAGCTTCAGCAGAACCTTAGTAGAATTGTACTGAACTGTTTTGCTTATGTATCCCAGCGTTCTATTAGCTTTTTTAATTCCCCTGCTGCACTATCTATACATCGACAGTGACAAATCCACTTCCTCCAGCTCTCTTTCTTAGTGTCTCTGTACTAATTCAATTCCATTTATTTTGTACTTTTTTTTTTATTCATTCGTGGGTGAGTGTTGCTGGCAAGGTTGGCATTTATTGGCCATCCCAAGTTGCCTTGAGAAGGTGGTGGTGGGCCTTCTTCTTGAACCGGTGCAGTCAGTGTTGTGAAGGTGCTCACTGTAGCGGTTTGATACAACTGAGTGACTTGTTAGGCCACTTCAGAGGGCAGTTAAGAGTCAACCACATTCGTGAGAGACTGGAGTCACAGTTAGGCCAGACCGGCTAAGTACGGCAGGTTTCCTTCCTTAAAGGGCACGTGAACCACTTGGGTTTTTAATGACAATCCGACAGGGCAGTGTCCTAGGCCCAACCATCTTCAGCTGCTTCATCAATGACCTTCCCTCCATCATAAGGTCAGAAATGGGGATGTTCGCTGATGACTGCACAGTGTTCAGTTCCATTCGCAACCCCTCAGATAATGAAGCAGTCCGAGCCCGCATGCAGCAAGACCTGGACAACATCCAGGCTTGGGCTCATAAGTGGCAAGTAACATTCGCGCCAGATAAGTGCCAGGCAATGACCATCTCCAACAAGCGAGAGTCTAACCACCTCCCCTTGACATTCAACGGCATTACCATCGCCGAATCCCCCACCATCAACATCCTGGGGGTCACCATTGACCAGAAACTTAACTGGACCAGCCATATAAATACTGTGGCTACGAGAGCAGGTCAGAGGCTGGGTATTCTGCTATGAGTAACTCACCTTCTGACTCCCCAAAGCCTTTCCACCATCTACAAGGCACAAGTCAGGAGTGTGATGGAATACTCTCCACTTGCCTGGATGAGTGCAGCTCCAACAACACTCAAGAAGCTTGACACCATCCAAGATAAAGCAGCCCGCTTGATTGGCACCCCATCCACCACCCTAAACATTCACTCCCTTCACCACCGGCGCACTGTGGCTGCAGTGTGCACCATCCACAGGATGCACTGCAGCAACTCGCCAAGGCTTCTTCGACAGCACCTCCCAAACCCGCGACTGCTACCACCTAGAAGGACAAGAGCAGCAGGTACATGGGAACAACACCACCTGCATGTTCCCCTCCAAGTCACACACCATCCCGACTTGGAAATATATCGCCTTTCCTTCATCGTCGCTGGGTCAAAATCCTGGAACTCCCTTCCTAACAGCACTGTGGGAGAACCGTCACCACACGGACTGCAGCGGTTCAAGAAGGCGGCTCACCACCACCTTCTCGAGGGCAATTAGGGATGGGCAATAAATGCTGGCCTGGCCAGCGACGCCCACATCCCGTGAACGAATAAAAGAAAAAAAAAACTTTCACCGATACTAGCTTTCTATTTCCAGATTTATTTTAAACCGAATTCAAATTCTCAAACTCCTATGGTGGGATTTGAACTTACATTCTCTGAATTATTCGTCCAAGCTTCTGGATTACTAGTCTAGTAACAACCACTTCAATACCATTAAACATTCTTTGACCCTACATGTAATATTTTACATTTGGCAGTACTAAATTTCTGGCAACTGTTTGCCTATTTGCATAAATAATCCAAATCCTTCTTCAGATCCTTAGCTGCACGTTTGTCTTACACTGATGTCCCCTTTTTAGTATCATTCATATGTTTCACAATCTTGAACTTGGGTTTTAGTAACCAGACCATAAATATAAATCAGAAAGAAAAGGTCCAAGCACTGGCCCCTGTGGGATTCTCCACCCTCCGTACAACAATATAACTCTCACTAATACTTTGTATGATATCCTTTAACAAACGTTATATCCAGTCCCATACTCTACGGACAGCCACATGACTTTCAACTAATTAGAAGTCCTCTGAAAGACATTTGAGAAGGATCAGTATGCAAGTCCACATAAATGATATCGTAGAGTGTTCCACTGCCTACCTCAGCCATAACATTCTCAAAAGTCAAGAGGGTTTGTGAGACATATATTTTTGCTTCTAAAACAATTTTGGTTATTTCTTTTCCTAGGTTATGGATTCAGCCGTGGCGCATTGGTAGCACTTCTACCTCTGAGTCAGAAGGTCATAGGTTCAAGCTCCTCACCAGAGACTTGAGCACAAAAATCTAGGCTAACACTCCAGTACTGCATTGTCGGATGAGACATCAAACAGAGGTCCCGTCTGCCTTCTCAGGCGGGCATAAAAGATACCATGGCACTATACAAAGAGCAGGAAAGTTCACCCCGGTGTCGTGGCCAATATTTATCCCTCAACCAACATCATTAAATTATCTGGTCATTTATCACATTGCTGTTTGTGAGACCCTGATGTGTTCAAATTGGCTGCCGCTTTTCCTACATTACAACAGTGACTACACTTCAAATGTACTTCAAGGCTTGCTGTCATGAAAGGTATACACACACACACTCTTTCTTTATTGCTGTACACCTATTCCTCCGATTTACCATTTAGAATGGCTTCCATAGAGATTAGACTAATAGGTTTGTGGATGCCTGGATCAGATTAGTCACCTTTTTAAATACAACCATCAAATTTTCCAGTTGTAAGACACCTCATCTGTGACTCATGATGATAGCCAGTGGCCAGTGTCCCATAAATCTTGTCCCTGGTCTCTTGCAACACCTAATATCCCATTAGGCTCAGGGGACTGGTTTGCTTTCAGTTCATTTAATTTGGTCAATATATCTGCCACACTATGTCTAGCTTTGCTTACTGTTCCCTCTCCTCCTCCACCAAGCTCGATTTTGTATAAATAAGGTCCTTTGTTACCCCCATACCTAGTTGAAAACAACTTCAATTCTTTCTTGAACATTCACAGCTAGCTACACCGGGTGCTGAGTCATCAGAGGCCCAGTACAGTGTGAGAAAAAAAAAATTGAAAAAACATTTAAAAATAAAAATCAGGAAAATGCCACATTTGGGACAGTATGGTACAAGTGGCTATAGAAAATGAAGGCAACATCTGAATGGGATTTTATAAAACAATTAAACGTGAAGGAATGTACTCATTCTTAGCAGGAACCTCTATAAATATGGTCATTTTAAAAACTAAAGGAGTCAATAATTCAGACATCTGAAGTTTGTTAAATTTAAAACAAACTTATTTTTAATTAGTTCAAATATGGGAGTTCCAATTTTGTGGGATAATATCCAATACATTACCACTAGCCACTTGTGGCTAATTGGGAATTCAAGTATGATATGATTAGTAAATAAAAAAAGAGTAAAAGATACCGCCGTTGGGCTTGTGATCTCAATACAGTCTCCGCCCTTTATAGCAGGCGCACTGGTGTTAACATTTTGGGGTTTTTTTTTTACAGCAATTGAGTGAAGCTAGAGTTCGGAGGGTGAGGATATCCAGCAGGCAGAGGGGAAACAAATATTCAGACTCGGTTGGATGCATATTATTGCTGATGTAGTTTTTTGCCAGGATGTTCCATGCCATGTTAGTAACTCAGTTAACACTTATACGGTTCTTTGATTAATGGATAAAGTTCTGGAGATCACGTTTAGAAAATGCTGATGTGGAGGCCATACATACTGGGGGTGATATTGGTATTGACAGGTAGTGCAAAACGGGAGATGGCGAATCAGTAGCCCATTTTTTACCAAGGACAATTTTCTTTTCTATCAACTTCACTGAAAAAGAAAACCGGGCAAAATGTTTCCAACATTTTCTGTTTTTTATTTCTTGATTATCATTAGTTCTGTGTCAATAAATGACAAAAATAAATTTTAATTTCCTCTACCTTGCACATCAGTAAGAGATTTTTATTTGTGTGTTACTACACATCTATCTAGTGAAACCAAATGCTAAATTAGATTCAAATGAACCTACTGCAGTTAGTGGATTTATGTGCAGTTATCATGTTGGGATACTGTTTTCCCACAGGCACTCTTAAATTAACATATAGGGCACAATTTTAACATTGAAAAACAGGTGGGTTGGTGGTGGGGTCATTGAAAATTGCAACCATAACAGAACCACCCCCAATCCGCCTATTTCCGGTTTTCACCGGGGTGGGACGAGGGGCAGGTAACTAATCTGTTTCCAGGAGGCGGGTTAGTGACTAAAACTTTTCAAGGAGGCTGCAGATCTTGCAATTTCAACCTCTGGGGGCCGGGATTCCCAGGCCTTCTCCTTCACGCCATACGAGAGGAGGCGACAAGGCCCGAAACTGCAGGTAAGTGCCTTTCTGGCACAGCTTGTGGGCCCGGAGGAGCAGGAGTGCTTCCCCCAAGCCCAACAAACCTTACCTGCAGCGAACCCCCCCAATGATTGCATACAGCCCCCCAACGATTGCAGACCCCCGACCCTGGCACCCAACGATCGCGGACCCTATGACTGACCCCCCGATCCCTCCCCCCATGACTGATACACCCCATGCCCACCAGTGCCCTGTGCCCACCCATGCTCCCCCATCCATACAATCAAAGACTTACCTTTTCACGTCCTCTCCCTGGCTGCTCTCCCGGCCAACTGAGGGCGGTCTGTCAATCAGGCCGGCCAAACCAACGGCAAACCGACAAATAAAAAGTCCTTACGTCAAAATTGTAAGGACCTCCGGGAAAGCCATACTTCCGGGTTTCCCGTCTGCAATTTTACGCCCCCGCCCCCTTCCCAGCTCGGAGTCAAAATCATGCCCCACGTCTCTGCAAAAGGCTAATCTTTTTTACATGGCCTGCAGCCCAGAAATGAAACATTTTAAAAGTCAAAGAAAGTAAGTGAGTGCATCATCATCTTGAAAATATAGAAGCTTTCTAATTATTATTCAGGAAATACCACGGCAATGTTCTTTGTACAAAACATTCTTTGGAGACAGTTGAAACGGAAGCACACAAAGAGTCAATTCTTTTATCGCAGTAACAGCACAATAACCAATGCAGACATTTTGTGAAAGGGCATTAATGCTTAAATGTTTTAGTATTTAAATTAATGTTCTAAAGTAAACAGATTCCTAGACGTGGAGCTTGGAAACTGTCATAGTAAAATTGCACTGCAATTGTTTAAAGCGAGAACAAACCATTTGGATCATTTCATTCGTTGTCAGGAAAATTTAGATTCAGATGCAGTCAGATATTTCAACAGTGTTTTCTAACCTTTTTTTGTTGCGGGGATAGAAGAAATTGAGATTATAACACACACAAACACATCGATATCTTACGGCATTGCACATGGAAGACCAAACTAAGTATGGTCTTCAGGTGAAGCAGAGTTAAAGGGCGGAGCATAATGGTACCGGAATGTGCAGACGTACATCAGTTCCGTTTTAAAAAGTCATACTTTCTGTCCTTATATTTATATTTTTTTAATTATAAATTCCTATGTCATCATTTATAATGGTTTTGGTCCTTTCGTCCATCTAACTCACCTTTAGTCCATAGAACTCACCTAGCCACAGTGTTACCTTGATGCATTACTGTGTGAAAAGTGTGCACAGAGGAACTTACAATGGAAAAAGTTAACAGGAAGTGCAGACAGAAACAGGATTTTTAATGCTTAGATTATTGAAAAAAATAGATATACATTGGCCTGGAGTTTCCGCTTTGGGCGCAATTGGCATTTGGGCGCAATTTGCACCCGAAAATTGTGCTGGCACATTTTATGCCGGGTTTCCATAAAAATGCACAAACATAATCACAAACATAAAATCTGCCATGTATCATCAGTGCAATTTGGCAGCTTAACAGCGTAATCGTTTATTTACTTTTTTTGCAATCAAATATATTCATTGATGTATTGAAGAGTTGTAACCCGGTGCAGTTTTATTAATACAGCTGAAAATGGATTTACCACTAAAATTAAGCATTTTTAATAAAGGTGTCCTGTCCTCTGCTTGTGAGTAAACTGATTTAAAATCACTGAAAATGACACAAAAAAACTACACTGAAGTATTTACTACTTTCAATGGTGTACACTAGTCAGTTTCTTAGTAAATTAATACCTTTTAATAATTAAAAACGTTTAAACCGTGCCTACTAGTGCCTGTGCACCTAAGAAAACTAGTTTAATTTTAAAACCCTCCTTGAGCAGCCACAGGCTGGTGCAATCGTCGGAAACTCACCATCCTCACTGTTTTGAGCAGGGGGCGTAGCCAGTTTTGTGGGCGGGGCTATTTTCAGCATGATTTTATTTTAGCCAGCACAAAAGATTGCGGAAACTCGATTTACGCTGGGCGCAAATTACTGAAAAAACTAACGCAATCTAGCGGAAACTCTGGGCCATTATATACATGGGCCCACCCACTAGGGGCGGTTAGCCGTGCCCAATAGGCAGCCACTTGTTACAACCAGAGGAGCTCACCGATCCCATTGGAACAAGAAGCCCCCTGTCAACGCCTGTGAGTCCCAGCGTCTGAGAGCAGCAGCCCAGCTTTCTCCGTTGGGGAAGGTATTGCATGGGATCTTTGATGTTATCTGGAACTCTCCCCCAAAAGGCTATGGATGCTGGGTCAAATAAAATTTTCAATTGAGATTGATAGATTTTTGTTGGGTAAGGATATCAGTGGATATGGAGCAAAGGCGGGAGTTGAAGTACAGATCAGCCATGATCTAATTGAATCGTGGAACAGGCTCGAGGGGCTGAATGGCCTATTCCTGTTCCTAATATTCCTATGAACCAGGATGAGGTAACACAAGCTCTTTCCACACTGACAAAGATGAGGCACTTTCATCCCATCAGTCTGAGTGAGAGCAGTGGTGCTAACACAAAGCAACACCAGCCCCATATAATGTTTGATTAGTACACCATACATTTTAAACATGACTCGTGCTCATTGATTAACTTATATCCAGAAATTATTTCTCAGACATCACCACTACTTTAAATGTATTAGTTTTAAATACCTTTATTCTCAAATCACACTATCATGGAAACTAGGGAGACAATTTGAATCTGGTTATTAACTGAAATGAGAAGTTATTAAATCAACAATATCATGTCAAACTAGGTAACCCATTTTTCCTTTGGACCACTAAAGTCAGGCTAAATTTTCAGGAAACTCAGTAGTTTATTTTTGAATAAATTGCTATTTTCTACTGCTTTTATTCAATAGTATACTTTGTTGAAAGCATAATACTGCAGATGCTGGAGATCTGAAATAAACAGAGAATGTTGGAGAAGCTCAGCAAGTCAGGAAGCATCTGTGCAGAAAGAAACAGAGTTAAGACCTATCGTCAGAACTGGAAGATATTAAAGAGTTAAAGTTTTTATGCAAGTACAGAGCCAGGGTCCCTTTAACTCTAACATCTTCCAGTTCTGACAAAAGGTCTTCGACCTGAACCGTATACTTTGTTGAAGTCTCTCCTTGTAGTAATTCACTTACCTATCTCATTAAAGAAAGGATACAAGGAAGGAGTATCATTTTATTGGGGAAAACATTCACAATTTACATATGTAAAATAAATAGGTTATCTTCATACCTTATTTATAATAATTACAATGTCTCCTTCTCTGATTGTCAGCTCATCTTCATTCTGTGCTTCGTATGGAAATAGTACTTTGCAATATTCCTTACCTTAAACCAAAAGAAGTAGCGAATAATTAAATAATTAGCATTCTGGTCTGTTGAGGTAAATAGCTTTTCAAAATTCCTATACTATTTTACTCTAGTTGCTTCTGTATTACTGATGGTAACAGCTCAGTCCCTTTCCCATGTTGGGACTGGAGGAGCCATAAATGGTAGATTAGTTCCGAATGAAACAAGCAAGACAGTTTGTTGCACTTATGGAACCATTTTCTGTCACCATAAAGGTTGCATTACAATAATTTTTGGTTAAGTCAAGAAATTTTAAAACACCCAGTGAAGACAATAAGCCGAACACGCAACATCACCCCATGAAATATTATTTGTACTTCTAATTCTGCACCCAACTACAACTTATTCATGGAACTCAATATACTCAGTATTTTTACAACGCTTTAGCCTAGGCAGAAAAGTGACTTGTCTACCTAAACTTGTATCAGAAATGGTGACACTAGGGGAGAAACAAATTGGGACTTAGTAGGTGAAGGTATTCACTTAACATATACAATTTTACTTCTTTTGAAAGCAAGCATGATTTTTTTCCCTCTACATAATTAGAAATTCACATTACTACTGTTATAATTGGTGAAAAAGTACACAATAGTAAGCTGCTTTAAGTATCTGATTTTAAGAATAACTTGTACTGCACAGCAAATGTTAAATGTGGGAAACTTGAAAATCATCAATGCAGCCTTTCAACAAAGTTACACTACTGGCACTGCTGATGAAAGGAGAGAGGTCACCCAGTTTCAGACAGTTCAATTACAAATGTGAGCACTTCCAAAAGCTCATCTCTAATTCCATGTTCAAAGTTGCTTTGGCTGAACATGACTACTCTATTCAGAACTGTATTAAATCAACCAACTAAAGCTGTTGGAAGATCGATTCTGCCATGTTTTGAATGAAAAGCAACGGAGTTAGGTACACTTATACAAGTTTGGCAGTTTTGGCTTTGCACTGAAGCTAAACTTGTGCAGTGTGAATTGGGTGTTGAGACCCAACCAGACTCCAAAATGAAGCGCAGTGAGAGCAGCTGCTCCTGGGAGCCTTACTTTACCTTCTCCCGTGTCAGATTGGGCTCTAACTCCAGATTCAGGCTGCAATTATACTGTAACTGCAGTGTCGGTGCAAAGACAGAACACTTTGCACCAAAACTGCACATAATATAATGCACTCTTCGATTCACCTGTCTCAGAAGATGATCAGGCAGACACAGGAAGAAACCCTGGAAGATTATATTACTAGGAAACATCAAGAGGTCAGAATTTAACACCACATGCTGTTCAATGGTGATCACAGAGAAATTCAAGTTTTCCAATTAGGATTTAGAACAAACAATGTTTTTAAAAAGTTAGGAGGTAAGTTTATTAAAGCCTTTAGGACTTACATTATTTCAGTACCAAAATATAATATAAAAAGGTCAGATATTTTCTCTAGCATTTAATTTTAGGAATAGCAAAATAAAATCAGATTATTCCACTATTTCACTTACCCTTAGGCCTGTTGTCTGGTTCGGACTTTATTGGCTCCTGAGAAGACACAGCTGAAGGTAACTTTCTTCCGGAAGGCTAAAATAAATTGTGCAATAAATAACTTGGTTAGCAAAATTTGCACTTCCTGCCTCTACAGTACCCCTACATCTTTGACTAGGCCAAGTCAATAGGTGCAGTATAATATCCAGAGATTAATCACACATGTAGCATGCTGTAAGATTCTATGAAATCATGAAGGAGGCCATTTGGCTCATTGTGCCTGTGGCGGCTCTTTGAAAGAGTTTTCCAATTAGTCCCACACCCCCCCGTCTTTCCCCACAGCTCCGCAAATTTTTCCTTTTCAAGTATATATCCAATTACCTTTTGAAATTCACTATTGAATCTGCTTCCACCAGCCTTTCAGGCAGTGCATTCCAGATCATCGTAACTCGCTGTGTAAAAAAATTTCTCATCTTCCAAGTTGTTGCCCAAGTGCTCCAATTTTGCATTAAAAATCCCAGCGCCAGTGAAAATTATGGGTTTCTGAGCAATAGGAAACCATTTTCTGCAACAAATCACATGCCCTAAACACAGATTACCTAAATTCTGATTACATAGATTCTATTATCCAACAGCAAAAAGAGGAATAATTATTGAACAGTGGAACACGTAGCTGTAGTCGATTATAGTGAATCAAGTGAACAAGAAATGCAGGCATGAAGCTCAGGAATTAACTACTATATTAACCATTAAGGTTGGGGTTGGAGGTGGGGAGAAATAGAAACAACAGAGGCCGAACAGCTAGGGTCAAAAGCGGAAAAAGAACTTATGCTTGTAAAATCAGTAGTCCACAATTTCTACAGGCGCAACAGGGACTCTACAGTGAAGCTTTGTTTTGGTCTTTTAACATACTATGCAATAACACGGTAAGAAACCTCCGGTCTCCATGTGGCGAGTTCCCAGTCTAAGCTGTATTTAGTGAAGTGCTTGGTAAGGGTGGATTGGGGGTGGGGGGGTGGGGGGGTGGGGAGAGGAAATCAGAGATGGAGTTAGTGCCAGGATGCCTGTTTATTACATCAGCAGGGAGATGATGCAACACATATATTGGATGTAGAAGGGGGGAATACAAAATAAACTTTTAAATAAAAATCAGCTATAACTAAATCTAAAAATACATATCTATCTTAATTCAGCTGCATCTGTGGTTTGTACACCAACAATTCCATCTCTGATTTCCTTTCCTCTCCCCACCACGCCACCCCCACCCCCCCCCCCCCCACCCCCAATCCACCCTTACCAAACACTTCACTAAATACAGCTTAGACTGGGAACTCACCACATGGAGACCGGAGGTTTCTTACCGTGTTATTGCATAGTATGTTAAAAGACCAAAACAGAGCTTCACTGTAGAGTCCCTGTTGCTCCTGTAGAAATTGTGGACTACTGAATTCTGGTGTACAATGAGTACCACAAGGAGACTTTCGAATGAAAAGTTGTTTGGCAATTACCTCATTTCAAGCTAGGCCAGACTGCCTAAATGAATGTTTAATCTAACTGAAACACTGGACAAACAAGTAGAAGGCAGGTTCAGAATTTGTGGAGGTTTTCATTAAATTTGCGTGAGGAAAAGTGAGGAACAGCAAAGGGCTTCCAATTACAGGAGGGGTGCCACCATTTGGTTGCAAAATAAACCACGGAAGAGCAACACTCCTCACATAATGACAGCTCACAGACTTGCACAAGCTGTCTCTGGTAGGGTGGGTGGAGAAAATCATCTCACTGCATCAAGAGTGTAAACATCAGTGTACATGGCAGAGAAACACCACTTTTCTTTTAAAGCCAAAGATTTTTTTTAAAAAACACTTTGTTTGAAAAATAGCAAGAAGTCAGTTGGAACAATAAAAGTGATGGTGCTCTTCATTCAAACACCGAACACAGGTACGTTCAAGTGTCTTATTTCACTGTCAGACTGCAATATCTCTGATCCAATTGACAAACAGGATCATGAAATACCTGCATCAATTACAATTGCTGTAAAACCTGCTGGTTTCCAATGATATGAAGTAAAATGAACGTTTCTGATTTCTTAAAAAGGGAATCAACAAGGTAGTTTACATAATAACTGGTGCATAAAATGACATTTCTGCTGGCACTGGCCAAAGCTTGTTGAAAATTATAGGCGGGTAAATGGAGTTGAGGTACAGGTCAGCCACGATCTAACTGAATGGCGCAACAGGCTCAAGGGGCTGAATAGCCTACTCTTGTTCCTATATTCTTATACCTACACTATTGCCAACAGGGAGAATTAAGTGGCTACTACCCCTGCCACCTCTAATCTGACACTCATGGCAGGAGATGTGTACATGTTTCAGTACCATCACATCACCAAAGAAATTAACAGCTGAATCTTTGGACATCATCGGAAACAATGAAGGGATCAATAAGAACGGCATATGTCCCTTGGGCCTATATGTTCAAGCGTTACACAAACTGACTGGATCAACAACACTGAGCCAACTCAGCTCCTGAAACATCTGTAGGATTTAACAGACAGAAATTGCAATTTCCAACTGCGACAAACAAACCAGTTTTTCTCAGGATAAAATGATTCTCTATTTACAACTAAATAATTTACAGCGGCAAAGACATTAGGAAAATACTGTACAATTGTGATTCACAATGGACACATCTAGAAGGTCCATTTAATTTATTGTATTCAATACATTAGCCAATAGCTACGTGGCTAATTGCATTTCTAATTAGTAAATAAAAACATGTGAACTTTGTGTGTTTGTTGTTAAAATGGTAAGACGAAAAGCAGAGTGTGCGAGTGTTTTTTGATCATTTTGAGCGCTTTACTTCCTTATTTACTGAATGGTGGTAGATGTTTCTTACCTAAATATACACACATGAAGTACCCTTACCTGTATTGTGAGTGTGTGTGTAAGGTGTTTGACTAAAATTAGTGCATGTGGCTAAAACAGTGTTGCCACATGTGTGGCTAGTCAGTGATTTCTATTGGACAACACTGATTTAAGAACAAGTTACTCTTTGCACAGTCTAGGTAATGACACAGTCACAGGAATGTATGTGGGGTACATAATCTCAACACTCAGATTTCTTTAGTCAGAACCAGCTTTCAGAAATTCCAGAAAAGAACTGAAGGACAAAGAAACAGCCATTTATTTTAAACCTTTTACTCCCTTGAAGATCGGGCTGTTAAGGAATCCTATTAGCAGACCTACTGTTTTGTCATGTAACAATAGTATACGATTCTCCATGTTTTTCTAAGGTTAATGCACAGTATCAGAAGGCAGTCCCATGCAATACTAATGAGAAGGTAAATACACAGTCTAGAATCTTAGCTAGTTTATCATTTCAGTGTTTCCAGCCTTGGGTTGAAACACTTACTGACAAAACCAGTACACAATCAAAATATGTAATTCAATTCACATCCAGATCACATCTCCTTCTCCTCCTTAAAACCAATGTTTTTGACTAGCCTATTGGTCACCCTCCTGTTCCTTTGCATCGGTGCCCATATTTTCCTTACGACACTATGGAGCACCCTGGGCTTTTTCTTCTTACGTTGAACGTGCTATATAAATGTAATTTATAGATCAAAGAGTTCTGTGTCTCTAAGTCGAAGTGTCTCTAAGCAGCCATTTTTAGATTTACGAATGTGAGTGGAATCCATCTTAGATCTGGGTTACCATGGCCTTAAACATTAATACAAACTTAACAGAACAAGATTCTTGTATTTGTATACATTGCAAAAAACTTCTTATGATAAAACACCACACACAAATTTTTAACCATTGGAGGATACAATATTTCACAACACTGAGGACAATTTATTATCTTCAAGAACCACCTAATCATACTAATTAAAGAAAAGAAAGAGCTTGCATTTATATAATGTTTTTCACAACCTCAAGATGTTCCAAGGCACTTTACAGCCAATTAAGTACTTTTGAAGTGTAGGCACTGTTGTAATGTAGGGAAACATGGCAGCCAAATTGTGCACAATGTCCGGCAAACAGCAATGAGATAAATGACCAGATCATCTGTGATGTTAGTTGAGGAAAAATATTAGCCAGGACACTGGGGGAACCCCCTGCTCTTCTTCGAATAGTGTTGTGGGATCTTTTACGTTCACCTGAGAAGGCAGACAGAGTTAAAGTTTAACGTCTCATCCAAAAGACGCCACCTCCGACAGTACATCACTCCCTCAGTACTGCATTGAAGTGTCAACCTGGATTACATGCACAAGTCTCTGGAGTGGAGCTTGAATGACCGCCTGACTCAGAAGTGAGAGTGCCAATACTGAGCCAAGGCTGACACAAAACTAAGAAATATTGGTATTCTGAGGGATTTGGGTGTCCTTGTACATGAATCACAGAAAGCTAACATGCAAGTACAGCAAGCATTTAGGAAGGCAAATGGTATGTTAGCCTTTATTGCAAGGGGTCTGGAGTATAAGAATAAGGAAGACTTGCTACAATTATACAGGGCTCTGGTGAGACCACACCTGGAGTATTGTGTACAGTTTTGGTCTCCTTACCTAAGGAAGGATATACTTGCCTTAGAAGAGGTGCCATGAAGGTTCACTAGATTGATTCTTGGGATGAGAGGGTTGTCCAAGAGGAGAGAGTGAGTAGAATGGGCCTGCCTATATTCTCTGGAGTTTAGAAGAATCAGAGGTGATCTCATTGAAATGTATAAAATTCTTAGAGGGCTTGACAGGGTAGATGCTGAGAGGCTGTTTCCCCGGGCTGGAGAGTGTAGAAATAGGGGTCATAGACTTAAGTTAAGGGGTCAGCCATTTAGGACCGAGATGACAAAAAATTTCTTCACTTAGAGGGTAGTGAATCATTGGAATTCTCTACCCCAGAGGGCTGTGGATGTTCAGTCATTGATCATATTCATGGCTGAGATTAATAGATTTTTGGACATTGAGTGAACCAAGGGATATGGGGATAGGGTGGGAAAGTGGAGTTGAGGTAGAAGATCAGCCATGATCTTATTGAATGATGGAGAAGGCTCGAGGGGCCGTAAGGCCTACTCCTATTTCTAAAGTTCTTAAAACAAATTAAACTTGGGCATGGGCTTTAGTGACGAGGAACTCTATAATCGGAATGGCCTTCTGGTGCAACATTTGCCTCCCAGCCACTTGAGCAATTGGACCACCAATTTGAGATAGTTTATTTTCAAAGTGAGCAGGGGATAAAGTGACGATTAGTAGGAACAGTAAAAAGTACCTGAATACCAAAACAAGTTTTTGTTTGGTTTGAATAACCAATCTAATTCAAAAGTTCGCACTCTAGACTCACAAATGTGAATTATTTGTGGTAGTAGATGTTTGCAAAATTGAACTACTGTAAATTCCTTTAAAGGGCAGTGACATAACTAAATATTATAGCCATTTTGACATAATTATTTTTAAAATCACAAAGCATCAAGAATTTAATTAAACCTGCATGCTCAATTTCATAGAGTCATAGAGTTATAGAGTCATAGAGTTATACAGCACGGATAGAGGCCCTTCGGCCCATCGTGTGCGCGCCGGCCATCAAGCCCTGTCTACTCTAATCCCATATTCCAGTATTTGATCCGTAGCCTTGTATGCTATGGCATTTCAAGTGCTCATCCAAATGCTTCTTGAATGTTGTGAGGGTTCCTGCCTCCACAACCCTTTCAGGCAGTGAGTTCCAGACTCCAACCACCCTCTGGGTGAAAAAGTTCTTTCTCAAATCCCCTCTAAACCTCCCGCCTTTTACCTTGAATCTATGTCCCCTTGTTATAGAACCCTCAACGAAGGGAAAAAGCTCCTTAGTATCCATCCTATCTGTGCCCCTCATAATTTTGTACACCTCAATCATGTCCCCCCTCAGCCTCCTCTGCTCCAAGGAAAACAAACCCAATCTTCCCAGTCTCTCTTCATAGCTGACGCGCTCCAGCCCTGGTAACATCCTGGTGAATCTCCTCTGCACCCTCTCCATAGCGATCACATCCTTCCTGTAGTGCGGCGACCAGAACTGCACACAGTACTCCAGCTGTGGCCTAACCAGTGTTTTATACAGCTCCATCATAACCTCCTTGCTCTTATATTCTATGCCTCGGCTAATAAAGGCAAGTATCCCATATGCCTTCTTTACCACCTTATCTACCTGTTCCGCCGCCTTCAGGGATCTGTGAACTTGCACACCAAGATCCCTCTGACCCTCTGTCTTGCCTAGGGTCCTCCCATTCATTGTGTATTCCCTTGCCTTGTTAGTCCCTCCAAAGTGCATCACCTCGCACTTTTCCGGGTTAAATTCCATTTGCCACTGTTCCGCCCATCTGACCAACCCATCTATATCGTCCTGCAGACTGAGGCTATCCTCCTCGCTATTTACCACCCTACCAATCTTTGTATCATCAGCGAACTTACTGATCATACCTTTTACATTCATATCCAAGTCATTAATGTAGACCACAAACAGCAAGGGCCCCAGCACCGATCCCTGTGGTACCCCACTGGCCACAGGCTTCCAGTCACAAAAACAACCTTCGACCATCACCCTCTGCCTTCTGCCACTAAGCCAGTTTTGTATCCAAAGTGCCAAGGCACCCTGGATTCCATGGGCTCGTACCTTCTTGACCAGTCTCCTGTGCGGGACTTTATCGAAGGCCTTACTGAAATTTCCCGGTATCTCTAGCCATGGTATCAGTATCTTTGTCATTGGACCATAAACAGATTTTGATTCGAGCCCAGAATTTACAATTGATGATTTTATTTTGAAGAAAGGAGGGCAAAAATTTCAGTTGGGTAGCTACATCACTGGCCACCAATCCACCACAATGATGATCCTGTTCCTATTCCTGGTGACAGGCTCATTTGCATAAAAGGGGCAAGTGCCTGCGCTATTCGTGGCACTGCTGGGCATCTGCCCGTTAAGGCACCTGAATTCTGGAGCGGAGCCAAAGTGACAAAGAGATAACGTTTATTTCTGACCTGTTTCTTGAGGGCTTTAGGTCCGAATTTGTTCTCGGGCGGAGGGGGGTGTGGGGGCCGGCCGAGAAAAGAAATTCCACTCATTCTGACAGACCAAAGCCACAATACACAAAGCACTTCCAAGACTGGAGGAAGTGAAACATGTTACTTCAGCACTGAATCTCTGCCTTTGGTAACAGACAACTCAATGCTTGAGTAGAGCTGTTAGGGGGCGGGCAGGAAGAAGAGGAGTGGTGGCAATATGGCTAAACATCAAACTGCCGAAACAACTAGCATAAGGCCTTATTTCTGGAGTGTTCCTTCAAACAATCCAGCCGAGTACCAGGGAAAAACGATTAGTATTTAATTTTGCATTTAAAATGCAATTGGGTTGGAGCATGCATCAAGGTCAAGACAGTCAAGCTAATCAATGATGTTAGAAACCACAACAGCAAAGATTGAGAAATTTGTGCAAGTCATCAGCACTCCAACAGGATGCTGCAACTTCTACCTCGTACCAGACCATGTGTGCTAGAATATCCATATCAATCTGGCACCTATATTTGGTTTTGCCTTGTAAAGCTTGGTTCTTGCCTGTGCCTGTGCTTGTTCTTCGTAAAGCGTGGCATTTTCTATCATGGTAATATTTTGTTTTGAAATTGGCACATTAAAATCAAGATAGGACGGAGGAAAATTTTTTTTTATTGTTCATGGGATGTGGGCGTCGCTGGCAAGGCCAGCATTTATTGCCCATCCCTAAATGCCCTTGAGAAGGTGGTGGTGAGCCGCCTTCTTGAACCGCTGCAGTCCGTGTGGTGAAGGTTCTCCCACAGTGCTGTTAGGAAGGGAGTTCCAGGATTTTGACCCAGCGACGATGAAGGAACGGCGATATATTTCCAAGTCGGGATGGTGTGTGACTTGGAGGGGAATGTGCAGGTGGTGGTGTTCCCATGTACCTGCTGCTCTTGTCCTTCTAGGTGGTAGAGGTCGCGGGTTTGGGAGGTGCTGTCGGAGAAGCCTAGGCGAGTTGCTGCAGTGCATCCTGTGGATGGTACACACTGCAGCCACTCTGCGCCGGTGGTGAAGAGTGTGAATGCTTAGGGTGGTGGACGGGGTGCCAATCAAGCGGGCTGCTTTGTCCTGGATGGTGTCGAGTGTCTTGAGTGTTGTTGGAGCTGCACTCATCCAGGCAAGTGGAGAGTATTCCATCACACTCCTGACTTGTGCCTTGCAGATGGTGGAAAGGCTTTGGGGAGTCAGGAGGTGAGTCACTCGCTGCAGAATACCCAGTCTCTGACATGCTCTTGTAGCCACAGTAATGAGATGGCTGGTCCAGTTAAATTTCTGGTCAATGGTGACTCCCAGGATGTTGTTGGTGGGGGATTCGGTGATGGCAATGCCGTTGAATGTCAAGGGGAGGTGGTTAGACTCTCTCTTGTTGGAGATGGTCATTGCCTGGCACTTGTCTGGCGTAAATGTTACTTGCCACTTATGAGCCAAAGCTTGGATGTTGTCCAGGTCTTGCTGCATGCGGGCACGGACTGCTTCATTGTTTGAGGGGTTGCGAACGGAACTGAACACTGTGCAATCATCTGCGAACATCCCCATTTCTGACCTTATGATGGAGGGAAGGTCATTGATGAAGCAGCTGAAGATGGTTGGGCCTAGGACACTGTCTTGAGGAGCTCCTGCAGCAATGTCCTGGGGCTGAGATGATTGGCCTCCAACAACCACTACCATCTTCCTTTGTGTTAGGTATGACTCCAGCCACTGGAGAGTTTTCTCCGATTCCCATTGACTTCAATTTTACTAGGGCTCCTTGGTGCCACACTCGGTCAAATGCTGCCTTGATGTCAAGTGCTGTCACTCTCACCTCACCTCTGGAATTCAGCTCTTTTGTCCATGTTTGGACCAAGGCTGTAATGAGGTCTGGAGCCCAGTGGTCCTGGCAGAACCCAAACTGTGCATCGGTGAGCAGGTTATTGGTGAGTAAGTGCCGCTTGATAGCACTGTCGACGACACCTTCCATCACTTTGCTGATGATTGAGAGTAGACTGATGGGACGGTAATTGGCCGGATTGGATTTGTCCTGCTTTTTGTGGACAGGACATACCTGGGCAATTTTCCACATTGTCGGGTAGATGCCAGTGTTGTAGCTGTACTGGAACAGCTTGGCTAGAGGCGCAGCTAGTTCTGGAGCGCAAGTCTTCAGCATTACAGCTGGGATGTCGTAGGGGCCCATAGACTTTACTGTATCCAGTGCACTCAGCCGTTTCTTGGTATCACGTGGAGTGAATCGAATTAGCTGAAGACTGGCTTCTGTGATGGTGGGGATATCAGGAGGAGGCAGAGATGGATCATCCACTCGGCACTTCTGGCTGAAGATGGTTGCAAATGCTTCAGCCTTGTCTTTTGCACTTACGTGCTGGACTCCGCCATCGTTGAGGATGGGGATGTTTACAGAGCCTCCTCCTCCTATTAGTTGTTTAATTGTCCACCACCATTCACGACTGGATGTGGCAGGACTGAAGAGCTTTGATCTGATCCGTTGGTTGTGGAATCGCTTAGCTCTGTCTATAGCATGTTACTTCCGCTGTTTAGCATGCATGTAGTCCTGAGTTGTAGCTTCACCAGGTTGGCACCTCATTTTTAGGTACGCCTGGTGCTGCTCCTGGCATGCTCTTCTACACTCCTCATTGAACCAGGGTTGAACCCCTGGCTTGTTAGTAATGGTAGAGTGAGGAACATGCCAGGCCATGAGGTTACAGATTTTGCTGGAATACAATTCTGCTGCTGCCGATGGCCCACAGCGCTTCATGGATGCACAGTTTTGAGCTGCTAGATCTGTTCTGAATCTATCCCATTTAGCATGGTGGTAGTGCCACACAACACGTTGGATGGTGTTCTCAGTGCGAAGATGGGACTTCATCTCCATAAGGACTGTGCGGTGGTCACTCCTACCAATACTGTCATGGACAGATGCATTTGCAACAGGTAGATTGGTGAGGACGAGGTCAAGTAAGTTTTTCTCTCGTGTTGGTTCGCTCACCACCTGCTGCAGGCCCAGTCTAGCAGCTATGTCCTTTAGGACTTGGCCAGCTCGATCAGTAGTGGTGCTACCGAGCCACTCTTGATGATGGACATTGAAGTCCCCCACCCAGAGTACATTCTGTGCCCTTGCTACCCTCAGTGCTTTCTCCAAGTGGTGCTCAACATGGAGGAGGACTGATTCATCAGCTGAGGGAGGGCAGGAGGTTTCCTTGCCCATGTTTGACCTGATGCCATGAGATTTCATGGGGTCCAGAGTCAATGTTGAGGACTCCCAGGGCCACTCCCTCCTGACTGTATATCACTGTACCACCACCTCTGGTAGGTCTGTCCTGCCAGTGGGACAGGACATGCCCAGGGATGGTGATGGAAGAGTCTGGGACATTGGTTGAAAGGTATGATTCTGTGAGTATGGCTATGTCAGGCTGTTGCTTGACTAGTCTGTGGGACAGCTCTCCCAATTTTGGCACAAGTCCCCAGATGTTAGTGAGGAGCACTTTGCAGGGTCAACTGTGCTTGGTTTGCCCTTGTCATGTCCGGTGCCTAGTGGTCCGATGCCGGGTGGTCTGTCCGGTTTTATTCTTATTGTGACTTTTTTTAGCGAGATTTTACAACTGAGTGGCTTGCTAGGCCATTTCAGAGGGTAATTAAGAATCAACCACATTGCAATAGCTTTTGTGATGAATGTTTTGTAGGCATATATCATATGACAATATAGAAGGCTGACGTTCCTATTACAATTCCACAAGATTCCATAGCTACCATATTTTACATTTTAATTCTGTGCTGTATTGGATAGTTTTTTTTATAATGACAGATTTAGCATCCCTTTGTTGGGATAAATCTAGTTCAAATTCATGAATCATTGATTTTTTACAAATTGATTAAATGAAGTGAAAGCAGTAATCTGCTCTAAAATATCAGACTGGTTGCAGCAGTGTAGTGTAAAATGTATCACACTGTACACCCTAGGAGAACGCAATAAAAATTTAATGGACTAGATTTTCAACATTAATGATGGATTAATATCCAACACTTCTCATTCAGCACTGTGCAGCAGATTGCTCAACTGCTGACACTGGAATATATGTGCACGAGTTATAGAATAATAGTTATTCAGAATAGTGAAACTTTATAAAAGTTTTCTTACAATGCAGAGCAGATTTGGTTTCATAAATTTAAAGTATTTATACTCGGAAATTCTGCTCATAGACAATATCGAAGTTCAGACCCAAGACCGCCTGCCTCCACCTCCATAACATTGTCTTTCTCCACTCCACTTCAGCCCATCTGCTGCTGAAACCCTCCTACATGCCTTTATCACCTGCAAACTCTATTACTCCAATTCTCTCCTTGCCAGCCACTCCTCCTCTACCTTCTATAAACTACTGCTCGTCCAAAACTCTGTTGCCCATTTCCCATCCTGCACTGACCTGGCTCACCCATCACCTGCCCTCTCTAATCTACACTGGCAGCCAATCCCCACCTCTTAAATTTGAAATTCTTGTTCTAATCTTTAAATCCCTCCACGGTCACACTCCTCACTATTGGTGTAACCTCCTCCGACCCTACAACACCACCACCCCCCCAACCCTGCAACAATGCTCTAGAATTCCCACCTCAAACTCCTCCACCTCTCTACCTCCCTCTCCTCCTTTAGGACCTTCCTTAAAACTCACCCTCTTTTAATCAAGCTTTTGGTCACCCCACCTAATCTCTCATTCTTTGGTTTGGCACCCACTTTTCCTTACGCCTCTTTGAAAAGTCTTTAACATTAAAGGTGTTGTATAAATGCAATTTGCTGTTATCACAAGGTAATAAATTCTATTTACACTTGAAATTCAACCTGCTCTCAGTATTTTCTTCATGTCTCTTATAAAGGATGTCACTCATACTGGGTTTCAATTCCACAGGTGCTAGCAACCTCCAATATCTTGCCCAAGTGGCCATTCTTCACAGGTAAACCTGGACAGTGAGCATGGGCAGGATGTTCTACCATGGGGACATCACAACTAACCAAAACAATGTCTTTGCACAACATCCACACACACACGTTCCACTTTCCAGCATTGGTCACTGAATAGCAGCCAGAAGTGGGAACTCTCGCTGAATTTTCCCTCTTCCCTAGCTTAGAGATACTGAGGCTGATGTAGCCAAGTTGAGATCAGCGGATTCTACAGGAAATCAACTGTATCTTCCTAGTCAAAATGTCTCTCCCACTTGGTTAGTCGGAGAGCTCGTATGTTTCAAAATGTATCCAAAAAGAACATTTTCTGAAACTGCAAGAACAAAATTGTTGGTTAAATAGAGTGAATTCAATTTCACAAGGCTCTCAATCTCAAGCAAAAGGTTTAAAAATCATTTTCACAGCAACTTTAATATAGCTATACATTCCAAGGCACTTCAGGAGAAGGGTGGGAGAAAGAGAAAGTAGGATATTGAACTGCGATCAGGGAAAGAGTTACAGGAGCTAACTAGAGATCGAGGAGGTAGGTTTTCAGGCACCTTTTCAATGTGGTGAAAGGTATAGAGATTTGCAACACCAAGGTACAGAGATTTAAGAATGTTCTGCCGTGCAGGGTCATCGTGATGATGCTTCTGCCACTGGAACAGAAGGGAGGGCAAACGGTAGCACAGAATCAGAAGAACAGAAAATGTGACCTGAGATACACGGCTGGAATTAGGAGGAAGTGAGGCTATAAAGGGTTTGTTCACAAGGATTTTGAGATTATGTGTTGGCGAATGGGAAGCCAGTGGAGATCAGTGAATACTCTCCACTTGCCTGGATAAGTGCAGCTCCAACAACACTCAAGAAGCTCGACACCATCCAGGACAAAGCAGCCCGCTTGATTGGCACCCCATCCACCACCCTAAACATTCACTCCCTTCACCACCGGGGCACAGTGGCTGCAGTGTGTACCATCCATAGGATGCACTGCAGCAACTCGACAAGGCTTCTTCGACAGCACCTCCCAAACCCGCGACCTCTACCACCTAGAAGGACAAGAGCAGCAGGTCCATGGGAACAACACCACCTGCACGTTCCCCTCCAAGTCACACACCATTCCGACTTGGAAATATATCGCCTTTCCTTCATCGTCGCTGGGTCAAAATCCTGGAACTCCCTTCCTAACACACTGTGGGAAAACCTTCACCACACGGACTGCAGCGGTTCAAGAAGGCGGCTCACCACCACCTTCTCGAGGGCAATTAGTGATGGGCAATAAATACCGGCCTCGCCAGCGACGGCCACATCCAATGAACGAATAAAATAAAAATTGGGTGATTGGTGAGCAGAAATTAGTGAGGAAAGGCGAGAGGGGGAAACCAGGGAATTTTTGACCAGTTAGCCTAATATCTGTTGTCATGAAATTACTAGAGTCTATAATTAAGGATAGAGTGACTGAAAGCCTTGAAAATTTTCAGCTGATCAGAGAGAGCCAGTATAGATTTGTAAAGGAAAGGTCATGCCTGACGAACCTGATTGAATTTTTTGAAGAGGTGACTAAAGTGGTGGACAGGGGAATGTCTATGGATGTTGTTTATATTGATTTCCAGAAGGCATTTGATAAAGTCCCTCATAAGAGACAGTTAGCTAAAGTTGAAGCTCATGGAATTGAGGGAAAATTAGTGACCTGGTTAGGAAATTGGCTGAGCACCAGGAGATAGAGAGTAGGGATAATGGGCAGGTACTCAAATTGGCAGGATGTGACTAGTCATGTCCCACAGGAATCTGTGTGGAGCCTCCAACTATTCAGTGTATTTATTAACGACTTAGATGACGGGATACAGAACCACATATCCAAGTTTGCCGATGACACAAAGATAGGCAGCATTGTAAGCAGTGTAGATGGAAGCAAAAAATTACAGAGAGATATTAATAGATTAAATGAATAGGCAAAACTGTGGCAAATGGATTTCAATGTAGACAAGTGTGAGGTCATCCACTTTGGACCTAAAAAGGATAGATTAGAGTACTTTCTAAATGGTGAAAAGCTCGAAACAGTGGAGGTCCAGAGACACTTTGGGGCCTAAATACATAGATCATTAAAATGTCATGGACAGGTACAGAAAATAATCAAAAAGGCTAATGGAATGTTGGCCTTTATATCTAGAGGACTAGAATACAAGAGGGTAGAAGTTATGCTACAGCTATACAAAGCCCTGGTTAGACCACACCTGGAGTAGTGTGTTCAGTTCTGGGCACCGCACCTTAGGAAGGATATATTGACCTTGGAGGGAGTGCAGCATAGATTTACTAGAATGATACCTGGACTCCAAGGGTTAAATTACAAGGACAGATTACATAAACTAGGGTTGCATTCCCTGGAATTTAGAAGATTAAGGGGTGATTTGATCAAAGTTGTCAAGATATTAACTGGGACTGATAGTGGAAATAGGGTAGATAGAGAGAAACTGATTGGGGAGTCTAGGACTAGGGGACATAGCCTAAAAATTAGAGCCAGGACTTTCAGGAGCGAAGTTAGGAAACACTTCTACACGCAAATGGTGGTTGAAGTTTGGAACTCCTCTCTTCTGCAAACGGCAGTTGATGCTAGCTGAGATTGGCAAATTTTTGTTAACCAAAGGTATTAAGGGATATGGGGCTAAGGCGGGTATATGGAGTTAGGTCACAGATCAGCCATGATCTCATTGAATGGCGGAACAGGCTTGAGTAGCTAAATGACCTACTACTGTTCCTATGTTCTTATGATGTGGGTAGCTGAGGTCTGGATGAGTTTGAATTTGCGTCAAGTGGAGCTTGGAAGGCGACATGGATGCAAAGTTCGGTGCAGGTGGGGTGAGGAAGGGGCAGGGGATGGTGATATTGTAGAGTTTTGAATAAGGTGGTCTTGACAATTGACTGGATGTGGGGGTTTGAAGCTTAACTCAGGGTGAAATAGGACACCAAGGTTACACATTGTGAGGTTTAGCCAGAGTGAGAAGGGAGAATCAAAATAGGAGCTGGGATGCGTAGTTTCTAGTGAGAACTGAAGTGGACGGTTTTGGCCTTGCCAAAGTCTAGTTGGAGGGACTTTTGGCCCATCAACAACATGGTGTCAAACAACACAGTAACGGTCAAGGAGTTGAGGGTAATGGCAGAGAAGTAAAGCTGCTGTCATTGGTATACATATGGAAGCTGGCCTTATGCTTATTGCTGATGCCTTCAACATGAGCAGTATCAGAGGAGCAAAGATGGAAGCTTGCAACATGTCACAGCAAGCATATGGGCATGGGAGAAGAAGCCATTACAGGAGATGTGCTGGCTAGATTAGGATAGGATAGGTAAGGAATAGAACCATAAAAAGATAATGCAACAGAGGAGAGGCGACCAAGGACCATAAGAGCATGAGATAGGAGCAGGAGTAGGCCATTCGGCCCCTCGAGCTGGCTCCGCCATTGAATGAGATCATGGCTGATCTGATTTTTACCTCAACTCCACTTTCCCGCTTTTTCCCCATATCCTTTGACTCCCTTGCTGATTAAAAATTTGTCTAATTCAGCCTTGAATGCATTCAATGACTCAGCCTCCACAGCTTTTTGGGGTGAAGAATTCCAAAGGTTCACGACCCTCTAGGAGAAGAAATTCCTCCTCATTTCTGTCTTAAACGGGCGACCCCTTATTCTGAGACAATGTCCCCTAGTTTTAGATTCCCCCATGAGGGGTAACATCCTCTCAGCATCCACCCTATCGAGTCCCCTCAGAATCTTGTATGTTTCAATAAGATCTCCTCTCATTCTTCTAAACGCCAAGGAGTATAGGCCCAACCTGAAGAGGATGGAATGGTCGACCATTGTCACATTGAGCTTCTTTGGCCATTTTTATGCCGCAAAAAACTTGGGCATGAGATATGCTAAAATGTGTTTTTTTGAAAGAGTCTTTTAAAAATCAGAACACTGATACTAAGAGAGATTTGAGCAGCAGAAAGTTGAAAAGGGAGGGACCGCTGTCCTGGGCTGTAAGACAGAGTACAGAGATTGTGCTTTTAAGCTGAGTTAGACAACCCCATAATAATATGTGAGCAGATATAATACTGATCGAGTATGATGAGAAATGCTTATTACAATGTTATGCCCAATGTGGAATAAAGCAGCTTACGAATCGAACAAAACATAATCTCACCTAGCGTTAACTCGGTCTGCCTTCAGGAGAGATTGAAGTACACATTTGTAAGACACAGAGAACACAAGAGAACTTCATTGTTATACTCTGGGTTCCCACTACCGTGCTAGCAGATACAGGGCAGTGGGAGTCAACTTCTGTACAAAACAGGCAATCAGATCGCTTTTAAAGGAGCGCCCGATACCACTGAATTCAAGTAGATAGCTGCAGCAGACCCGAATTCATAACAACTGTATTGAAGGCTGCAGAAGTTGAGCAGGAATAACATGCCACAAAAGCAACATTGTTTACTTTAACCAGGGCAGTTCAGTTCTGTGGGTGGGATGGAAGCCAGGCTTGAGGGATCCACCAGGAAATTCTGTAAAAGCAGACCATGGAATTTTTAAAAAATTCCTTCATGGGATGTGGGCGCCATTGGCAAGGCCAGCATTTATTGCCCATCCCTAATTGCCCTCGAGAAGGTGGTGGTAAGCCGCCTTCTTGAACAACTGAGTGGCTTGCTAGGCCATTTCAGAGGGCGATTAAGAATCAACCACATTGCTGTGGCTCTGGAATCACATTTAGGCCAGACCTGGTAAGGATGGCAGGTTTCCTTCCCTAAAGGGCATTAGTGAACCAGATGGGCTTTTACGACAATGCGGTAGTTTCATGGCCACCATTACTGATACTAGTTTTGTTTTATTCCAGATTTTATTTAATTAATTGAATTTAAATTCCCCAATTGCCGTGGCGGGATTTGAACTCATGACTCCGGAATATTAATCCAGGCCTCTGGAATACTAGTCCAGTAACAACCACTATGCTACCGTACCTGGAATTTGGTAGCAATGACACTGAGGGACCTTTAGAGAGGAAGCAGGAGATAGAAACATGGTGATAGGTGCCAGGAAAGAGGGGTCAAGGGGTGTGCAATACAGGGTTGGCGACAGCATTGTTGAAGGAGGGGGGGGGGGGGGGGGGGCAGAACACCAGCCAAGGAGAGGGCGTTGCTGATGATGCCCACCAAGCACTGGGCCACAACAAGCATGTAAATATAAAAGTATTTGCAAGAGTCAAAATCCTCCCTTTGGCCTTAAGTACCATGTTCAAAAAGTCAAGACTTCAGGCTTTGAGATTTAATTGGCACACTGGCAACTTGATTGTAACAAGAAACTTGCAAACTATGTCAATTACTTCATATGTAAATTATGAGACTATGCAAAAGACTAATGTGGCATGACCACCACCCCCATACTCCAAAAGTATATCACCTCATCAGAAACTTACTTTATCATTGAATTAAAACACTTAAAAATACTACCAAATGGCGTCGTGAGGATTTTTAAAGCGTGAAAGCAATGCTGTTAACTGAAATACTGTGCAAAGCAAAACAAAATGAAGCACAATAATTTTGCTCAATCTTAGCGAACAGCAGATCATCCTTCACGAGTTGTTTTGTTTTTAAATTGCCTCTTTTTCAGCCAGCTGTCTCCCTGAAGGACCGTTCTACAAGCACTCGCGGCCCTCTGGTACCTCGCCAAATGGCTGTTCTTCACATGACATTAAGTAGTGAGAATCAGCAGACATAAGCTGAGCTTAAATTGCCTATTTATTTTGCTAAAAACCCATACGTTGTCATCTAATTCACTGACCAGGTGTCAAATTATGTGCTGTTTTCAGCTCAGCACAACAATTTAATCATTGTTCAATGATCTTGATGCAGGCGGATGGTTTGCAGAACACCCATTTTTAAAACAAAACTAGAGTTTGACAAGAGGAAGTCAGTTATCCGGTTTGATGAAAATATGACCACGAAATTTGCAGCAACTGCTGAAGAAATTCGCAGCTTATTTATTTAGAAAAGTAATCTGGAGTCAAAGGAAAACATTGACAAAGTTTGGTGAAAACTTAGGAAGCCTTAAAGGTGTTTCCAGTGTGCTGATTTAAAACATTTTTTTATATAAAAAGTGTTTCATCTGAAAATCTTATCAGGCATTAAGCTGGTATTTTGGATCTACAAACACATTTATTGATACCATTATGGAATATTTCTCTACTTTTATTGGTGTGTGCTAAAGGGAGGGGGGTAATGTGGTGAACATAAATTGTTTTCAGTCATAGAATTTGCAATTGTTTCTGAATTCTGTAAAACTGAAATCAAATAAGCTCAAGTAGATCATAATTAGCTGTCACTTGCAGATATCATCAAAAGGCTTGCATTAACCAAAGTCTACAATATTTAACAGTTCAGCAATTTAAGTAATGAACAGCTTTTTTTCATAAAATATGCACACTCATGATAGCGGATTGTTTAAAAAAAACTTCACAATACTTGTGTTTGATTGCTTTAAGCAATCAGTCACACAAAACATTCCAAATACGTAGCTTGAAAGACTAACTGAAAGGTCTGCTGCTACTTAGTACTAGGTCAGAGAAAAAAAAATGGTACTAATTAAAGCCATATTTGCTCAATTCTTTAAATTAGAGTACAGACACATAAGTGACAACCACGTGGAAAGTTTAAATTAAAACAAAAGAAATGCTGATAACCAGAACCTGATCAACATTTGGTGCAACAAAAGCCAATTCAAATATAACTTTGTTCACTAAATTCTGTCTCAGCTCATCTTCCCCATTCCTTACACAACTGTCCTGACCACAGACCATTCAGAACTAAATTATAGAATTTACAAACTAACCCAAGAAGACAGAACAGATAATCAAGCCATTAGAAATGCATTAAGATTACCTTCATAATGGCAATATTCTGTCCTGTGACTGACAGGGAGATCAACCAACTTCCTAGGTCACAAATTACTAAAGTGTAAGGTTTCATAAACATATCTCACACTGAGTCACACACAAAACCGGATGAGTTTCAAATGTTCTCTAAGTGGAAAGGGTTATTTCAGTTTACCGTCCAACTGTGCAAAGCATTACAAAGGAGGTATAGGAACTTTAATAGTAACTCACCGTATTCACGAGATACATAAATTGGCAAATAAGCCACAAGCCTACTTTTAATACAGCTATGTAAATTATAATAAAATCACTTATCTATTCTTTTAGGGCTTTAAAATGTAAAATACTCTTGTTCAGCAGTTTTTAACAAGTTTGAATAATTTACATGAGTTCAAATCCTAATTTACTTCCTTAATAACTGATCAAATATACACACAGGCATCAATGAAAGAATGTATGTTATCAATAGTTTTACCACTGCAGTGACTGTTGTGACTCCAGGCAAAGGATAATAAAAATTCAAATGCACCCAACTTCTCATTCCTTATGGCTGTTAGATTTAATTGAAGAAAATTTGAAGCATTTCTTATGTCCCAATGTAGACGTTGTGTTGATGCATTTGATAGTGTAAATGAATTTTGCAATTGCTTTGAATAGTGTTTGCTAGTGGCAACAGCCTCTGGGAGAAAGTCTGAATGCAGGAACAAGGATAGCACAATTCAAAGCTCACTGGGATTTTAAAATATAGGTCCAATGGAGCTCTTAAAAAGGCAAAAGATTCTCTTCAATTTTTATTTTTCAGTACTTTCTTAATGCTAACTGCTATTGATTTATTTTGTGTATTTCTGAACTTTTTTAGTCTGTGATTTATTTTGATTTTTTTTTGATTGGAACATTAAGTAATGTTTATGTTAAAGAAAAAATAGCCTAATATTATCTGCAAATTTCCCAGAAAACAGATGGCAATAAAAGCATTTAAAGACTTCAGCAGTAAAGGAAGAGCTTAAAATAGACACAAAAAAGGAGCTCTTGTAATACAAACTTTCACAGGACCTTAGGGTTGATGTGGTACAAGATGAAAGAAGGCATGCTAGGGAATCAGCATGGATAGTCTGGCAGCACTCATTACCTGCCAGCCATGGCGCCCTACCTGGCAGTGACACAGGGAAAGTGCCTCTGCAGTTGCCGAGCTTTGCCATCACCTGGATAAGCACCAGCAGCAAACCTGCACTGTCAGTGCCAGTCACGGTCACTCACATCCTTAAGTTTGCTATCTCCACCTTCTTAGCTTGGAGATCATCAGCAGTATCAGCCAACGTGCTTCCCACACATGGATTAAACAGCTGACTGATACATCGATCAGCACCTTCATCTCAGGAGTGTTGTGACGACAGTCCCGAAACACTCGCAATATGTTCCGGCGTTCGTCCCGAGTACACTATCTCTCTGGTGTACGCGTCTGTACACAAATACCCTCTTACGCTCTCTTGCCTCGACTCAGTATCCGGATCTCCAACCAGGTATTACCCGCATATTGTCCTATCAGGGGTTAGTAAAGTACGTCTTACTCACTCGAGATGGACTAGGCCACGACACCTGTCAATGGAGATCCTGCCGACTATACCAATTGTTGTAGCAACCGTCTTGGCAACAGGAGCATGACATAGCTGCTCAATTTCACCACAATGTTGCACTTTCCAAACATCAGTGATTGGTGGTTCTTGTTCCTCTTCACCTGTGCACCGTGAATCATCTGGTGATATTTCCTCACATGCATTAATGGCATCCTCCAGGATGTATGCAGCTGTAATGGTGCTTGCCAACATTGGAGAGAGGGATGCATCATTCTGCGTGTTGCTATCTTTCTCAGGGACACTATCAGGGCTGGTAGGCTGCTCGTTCAGGACCTACAATGACCCAATGCTGGTTCCAGGACACACCTTCGAAGCAAGCTAATTTTGCAAGATACTATGTGTTAGATCTGTGTGTTTAGGTGTATGCTCGTGTGAGAGAATGTAATAAGGGACAGAAAAGAGCTTATGGCACTAGATCAGAGCTTGGGAGAGGCCTACAACTTCACCTCCCTATACTCTCCTTAATTTCTTATATGCAAGAAGTTACAGAGTGATCCCCTCCAAAAAGGCCAAAGTCTTGCAATTTGAGCCCTTCTCCAATGCAGGCCTGTCCCCTGGCATTGTACATCATTTTTCTGTGCAAACAGGAATGTAGTCTTGAAGAGCACACACACAGTGTCACACATGTCCAAATTGCAGCCCATCGTGGGCATCAGGAAATGATCAAGCAACTTGCAGCTCTAGGCTGGGTGGCAATAATTTTATTTGTGAAGGCCTTTGAAGATGTGAGTGTGCAAAGGCTTTCAATTTTAAGTTGCAGCTTGAATGTATGCCCTTAAGTATGGATATGCAGGTCAGGCAATGAAAAAACTGTAAGCTTCCTTGAAGGATTGATATGGGCCAAAAGTAAATGTGAAACGGAATATTTTGTGGTATGTATACTTGTGCCATCTTACCAGCTTCCTTAAGGTGTGTCATCATCTGCATGTACTGCCAGGTCATGCAAGTAATGTACTCTGTATTGATTCTGGCTGCCACCTCCTCCCAGGCATACTACATTGCTATCTTCTGGAATGCCAAACAGGGCAACTCTCCTCATGCAGCAAAACCTCCACGATACCAGTCATCAAACAAGAGGGTTTGGGGCTGAGCCATTTCATCATGGTTTTCTGTTACCACATTTGCTATGCCTGCCCTTGATTTTTTGCCATCTATTGCTCTGTACATCCATTGGAAGACTGAAATTATATTTGGCTCTAAATGGGTCTAGCTAATGTTGATGGCTGCATCCCTTCCACTGTAGCCTGCAGCCCTTTACAGGCTAATGATGCACAAGAGTTTCCATCCATATGGCAAGCTCTATGGCAGGTCCAATCCAGCTGGATCGCACCAAGTAATTATGGCTGAAAAATCCAACATGATGGGCTTGCGTGATTTTGGTGAATGCAAGGCTCACTGCCGACTGGTTGAATTGCTTCAACACTGGGGCTGGAAAATCTCCACTGCTATTTTATCTTGATCCTGAAATTAGCCCTTTTGAACAAAGTTGACTGCAGAGAATGACACGTGCAAAAGAAAAAAAGCATGCCAATTTATATATATGTATGAATAGGAGCGGAAATGAGACACAGACAAAGAATATATATCAATCGCACTACCTTCATCAACCCTCTCCGTTACCTCATTAAAGAACTCAATCAAGTTAGTCAAACACAATTTTCCTTTAACAAATCCATGCTGACTTTAAATATTAGTCCATATTTCCAAGTACAAATTAATTTTGTCCTGGATTATTGTATCTCAAAGTTTCCCCACCACTGACTTTAGGCTCTCTCACCTGTAATTGCCGGATTCATCCCTCTTCCCCTTTTTTGAAAAGGGGTATAACATTTGCAATCCTCCAGTCTTCCGGCACCATCCCTATATCCAAGGAAGATTGGAAGATTGTTGGCCAGAGCCTCCGCAATTTCCACCCTTACTTCCCTCAGTAACCTTGGATGCATCCCATCTGGACCGTGTGACTTTTCTACCTTGAGCACTGCCAATCTTTTAAGTATCCCCTCCTTATCTATTTTTATCCTGTCACTACTACCTCCTCCTTTACTGCTACACTGGCAGCATCCTCTTCTTTCGTGAAGACAGACGCAAAGTATTCATTTGGTACCTCATCCCTGCCCTCTGCCTCCACAAGAAGATCTCCTATTTTGTCCTTAATCGGTCCCAACCTTCTTTTGACTACCCTTTTACTATTTATATGCTTATAAAAGTGTTGTGTGTTCCCTTTTATGTAGGCCACTAATCTATTCATACTCCTTCTTTGCCCCTCTTATTCCCTTTTTTAAATCTCCTCTGTACTTTCTGTATTCAGCCTGGTTCTCCACTGTATGATAAACTTTACATTAGTCATGAGCATCCTTTTTCCATTTCATTTTAATCTCTATATCTTTAGTTATCCAGGCAGCTCTAGCTTTGGATGCCCTTCCTTTCCCCCTCGTGGGAATGTGTCTACTCTGTACCTGAACCATCTCCTCCTTGAAGGTCTCCCATTGTTCAATTACTGTTTTGCCTACCAATATTTGATTCAAATCCACCTGGGTAAGATCCCCTTTTAACTCGCTGAAATTTGCTCTCCTCTAATTAAGCATTTTCCACATTTGATTGTTCCTTGTCCTTTTCCACCAAACTATTCTAAACCAAATGACATTATGATCACTGTTCCCCAAATGCTCCCCCATTGAAATATGCTCCAACTGCCCCAACTTCATTCCCCAGAACTAGATCCAACACGGTTTCCTTCCTGGTTGGGCTGGAAACACACTGTTCCAGAAGGTTCTCGAGCACATTTCAAGAATTCCTCCCCCTCTTTGTCCTTTACATTTTTACTGTCCCAGTCTATATTGGGATAATTGAAGTCCTCCATTATCACTACTCTATAGTTCTTGCATCTTTCTGTAATTTACTCCTCTATCTCCTTCCCGCTATTTGGTGGCCTATAGTATACACCCGGTAGCGTAATAGCTCCTCTATTGTTCTCTGTAGTTGAAGAGTTTAAAAATGTCAAATTTAAAATTGATTTTTTAAAAAACTTTTCCTCTCTGTCTCTCTTAATCCAATCTTTCTTTCCCTCTCTATTTCTCTTTCTGTACCTGATTTGACACTGAACTCACTCACTCTAATTTACACTTCCTTTTCAGTCCATCTCTCAATCCTTAAATCTCATCGGTTAAGGAGATACAGTTGGTTGCCTTGTTCACTCAGGTCCCAGATGTCCTGTCTCTCTCGCTTGCACTTTCAGCAATTTACCATGCAAAAAATTTTAAAACCTAAAAAAGTGCAAGGGCAAGTCTAAATAACGGCAGACGCCGTTAGATGCCCTACTACAGCAAAATTTGTTCCATTGTAAAAATATTGGTCAATTCAAAGAACGCCCGGTAGAGTAACAAGTTAAATGCAGCAAACAGATTGCTGTAAATAGGGTCATTTTTATTCCTTGGAATATACACCTCTGCAAGGGCAGATTACAGAAAATGTAGACTTTCTGGATAGTAGGGGTCAAGGTGAGCTTAGGGAAAATCCTGCTAGAATTAATATGATTGTAATGGAACTATACCCTGAGATTGTAACAAAGTAAAATCTTGTTCCTTTCAATTCTTCAAAGATAAAGGGCTCAATATTAACGCGAAGACGGGGTCTGTGCGGGGATGGGGCCATAGCGTGTGACAAACGTACAAGATCGTGGGATGCGTGGGAATGACAGATTTCAACAGGGATGCCACATCATTTTACTGCCGGGTTTCGCGTCTCCACTGCACGTGAGCGGGCAAGTTGCGGACCCGCATGATGCTATTTCACCTTGATTATTTAAAGGGCCACTTCACAGATGCAATGGTGGTGGAGGTTTGGAATTCTGTGGATTGCGTTCAGTTAGCTAGAAGTTGAGAAATGGAATCAAGGAGGGCAAAGGCTGCATCCAGATTCAATGAGGCATCCCTGGACGCATTGTTGGGTGCAGTAAGGAGGTCCTCTTCCATAGCAACGAGAGAAAAAAACCTGCTGCCACAATAGAGAAGGCGTGGCTGGAGGTGGCCCAAGAAATGAGCAGAAGTGTTATCATGAGGACGTGGATCCAGTGTAGGAAGCATTTCAATGACCTAACCAGGTCAGGAAAGGTGAGCAAATTTGCAGATTCACCTACATCCTGTAGTGCACCCCTCTCATTGTCTTGTCAAGCTTACTGCATTCACATCACCCCTCATGCCTACTTAAGTTTTAGCAGCACTCATTGTTGCATTTCAATGCACTTCCTCACCTCTCTTCCTCCATCCATCACTGCCAATCACCCCAATCCTTATGGAGTGTAATGCAGCCTCAGTCAGCTCCCCCGATTCACGTAACACATCCTCAAATGCACGCTAGTGATACTTGTGATGCATCTGCCTGATAGTCACCCTCACCGAATTCACTACATCCATCGGATGCACACATGCCTTACAGCCACATTACATATATGTAATAAAGTTGGATTTTCAAAAGACCTTCGATAAGGTACGACATTGTAGACTCATGGCTAAGGTCAGAGCATGTGGAGTCAGGGGACAGTTAGCTGATAGCAAGTTGGCTACAAAACAAAAACCAGAGTAAGGGTTAAGAGTAGGCAGGCAAATGGTGGAAAGTGGTGTTCCACAGGGATTGGTGCTGGGACCACTGTTGTTCACAATTTACGTTAACTATTTGGACTCGAGAATCGGAAGTACAATTTCATAATTTGCGCTGGACACTAAATTTTGGGGGGGGGGGGGGGGGGGGGTGTAGCTAATAAAGGAACAATACGTCAGAATGCAAGAGGACATTAATAAACTTGCAGAATGGGTACAGAATTGTCAAATGAATTTCAATATAGGTAAGTGTGAGGTGGTGCATTTTGGTAGGAAGAATAAGAAGGCCACATAATGCTTGAATAATGAGAGTCTAAACAGGATACATGAGCAAAGGAATCTAGGGGTACAGACACACAAATCACTAAACGTAGCAACACAGGTTAATAAGGCCATAAAAAAGGTAAGACAAGGACTAGGGTTCATTTCTAGAGGGATAGAATTGAAAAACAGAGAAGTTATTTTAAACTTCTATAGAACCTTGGTTAGACCACACTTGGGAATGTGCACAGTTCTGGTCTCCATATTAATTATAAAAAGGATATAGAAGCATTGGAGGGTGCAAAAAAGATTCACAAGGATGATACCAGAACTGAGAGGATATCCTGATCAGGAAAGGCTGAACAGGCTGGAACTCTCTTCTCTAGAAAAAAAGAGAAGGCTGAGGGGTGACTTGATAGAGGTCTTTAAGATAATGATAGGATATGATTGGGGAGACGTGGAGAAAATGTTTCCACTTGTGGGGGAGTCCAAAACTAGAGGTCATAAATATAAAACAGTCGCTAATAAATCCAATGGGGAATTCAAGAGAAACCTCTTTACCCAAAGAGTGGTAAGAATGTGGAACACGCAATCACAAGGAGTAGCTGAGGCAAACATCATAGATGCATTTAAGGGGAAGCTAGATAAGCATGAGGGAGAAAGGAATAGAAGGGTATCCTGATAGGGTTAGATAAAGTAAGGAGGGAGGAGGCTTATATGGAGCATAAATGCCAGCATAGACCAGATGGGCCGAATGGCCTGTTTCTGTGCTGTCATTTCGATGCAAGTCCATTGTGCCCCCTTGCAGAAGAGTGCGCAAAATACAAGTGAGGGGGAAAGGACTAGAGGCAGACCCCTACAAATCGTGGATCTCACAAATGACAAGCAGGTAAGCGGCATATCAGCCTTCCTGATCATCAGAGTTGGCGAGACTTGTATTTCATTGCTGCAGGTAACAGAATTAATCTCTCCGACCCACACGTCCTACAAGATTAAGTCACCTTGATTTGAATTCAGCACCTAATGAAATACGATCACTATCATGTGCATTTCAACATTCGTACATTTCCATGTCTAAATTATATCTGTAACTTCTCTCCTCCAGGGTAGTCACGTGTAGAACAGCATCCCCTGCACTTTGCAGATGAGGGTTCCTCAGAGGAGCTCATTCCTGCTAAGACAGTTAGGTGGCATGTCACCCGGTGATTCGCACAGCACAAGTGGGCACGAGCAGAAAGTGGTGGCAGGTACAGATGTGGAGTCCGCATCAGAAGGCGCAGTCCTCTCCAAGCTCTGCTCAGCTGGAGAGATATGCTGAACCCCGGGGGCCATCAATGAAAAGGAGAATGATAAAAGGGTCGGCAGCAAACGTGCAAGGTACTGGCAGTCGTGCCTGGCACACTTTTCACAATGTCAGAGAGGATGGGAGGAGTCCAGTTCAAACATTTGTGGTTTGATGTCACAGGTCATTGCGAGGATGGCTTCTATTGGGAGCGTGGCCTCCTCTACGGAACTTGAATCGTGGCGCACTAATCAGCCCCTGCAAATTATAGGTGGTAACATTTCTGCCGACATAAACAGGATGACAGATTATATTAGCCATGGCTTCACTGATCTGCTTGAGGCTGCTCTCCC
This sequence comes from Heptranchias perlo, assembly GCF_035084215.1. Classification (NCBI taxonomy): domain Eukaryota; kingdom Metazoa; phylum Chordata; class Chondrichthyes; order Hexanchiformes; family Hexanchidae; genus Heptranchias; species Heptranchias perlo. The sequence continues at coordinate 19,469,383 of NC_090335.1, forward strand.
GCAGAGTGGCAGGAGCGATGTACCGCTGGCCCTGGAGAGTGACGATGGCCATAGGAGATGAAAGTAAAAATTCCTCTCAAAGCATTTACGTTCACCCATGCCCCCCTCCGGCCCCACACCCACCAGTATCAGACATGCTGCCTCCTCTTCTGCTGGCCCAATCTGCCCCTGCACAGGTGCAGGTGCAGCAGTCATTGGCAGGGCCCTCACGGACTCCAACACCCAGAGGTTGTCAGCCGCGAGCACCTCAGAAGTCAGAGCAAGGAATAGAGCAGCCTGTCACTACCTCTGCTGAAGCCACAGGGATTTCACTGTGTAGGAGTGCAAGGGAAAGAAAAAGAAAAGCTGAGTAGTTCACAGAGAGTATGCACATGGGTGTATTTGAAAATGTGCTACTATCTTTAATTTCTTAAGTGACATTAAATTTATTATTTTGCACCACTTTCCCGTGTTCCCCGTTCTTGCATGGTGAGTACCAACGCGGGTTTTCAGTTGTTTGGTACTGAATGTGAATGAATTGACAGACCAACTGGTGCACGTGCAACGAGTGGATGGTTGGTTGCAGGACTGCTTATGTAAGTGGGTGTGGGGAGGTGGCGGGAGGGGGGGGGAAGCGGTAGGAGATGTGATAGTTACTTTGGTTCAGTGTCAGTGACTAAATGAACGTTCGAGCTATTAGGACACCCCGAACAGCAATGTGATCAGCTGGTCTGGCGTTGGTCACCCCATCTTCCTCTTCTCCACTGGAACAGTCATTAGATGAGGAGTGATTAGCAGCTTGTTCCTCCTCCACCTCTAATCCTTGCTCTGCCCTCCGTTGTGCAGAACACAGCACACAACGATTGTCCTAGAGACCCTCGCTGGTGAGTACTGAAAGGCGCCTCCAGAACTATCGCTGGCACCCTGCAGCTGTGAGAAGCCAGCCATAGAATTTGGAGAGAGACTTATTTGTACAGTTTGGAGCTGTTCACAGAGAACATCAGGGTGGCTGGTGCCTTGGATGCTTTTGATTGGACTTCGGACGAGGAAGACAAATCAGCAGCAAGGGCCTGCTGTAGAGGAAACTGTAGGTGGCCAGCAAAGAAGGGAGCAACAGAGGGGTCGAGTTCCCAGGAGGCGCTACCCATCTAACCAGCGAATCTGAGTGCCTGCTTATTCTGGCTATTGTCCTCACAGGGGAAGTTTACATACCACCCAGCCCTGGGAAACAATCCATGCCCTATGAATTTATGTGCAACCGACTAAGATATCTTTGCTATGTCTCCAGTAGCACCCTGGAAGGAACCAGAGGGCAGTGGTGACTTTTACAACCACTGGTAATGCATGGCCACCAGATCCAGCAAGTAGCAGGCCTTCTTCTAGGAGAAGATCTTGCAGATGTTTGCAACCACCTGACGTGACAATCTCAGCCTTTGGAAGCACTGCTCTTCAGAGAGATCAAGAAAGCTGCACTTCTGTCACACAAGTACTCTCACCAGACTATTTCCCAGAGGGAGCTGAGAGAGCAGTTATGAGCACTGAACCTTTATTTGGATCTGGCCTCCCGACCTTTAACCAGCCCTATTATATGCTGCTCAATCTCGCCTCAGTTTCACTGCCGAGTGTCCTGGCCCCTGGGAAACCCAAGCAACAGGTGTCAATTCCAAATTGCTCTCAAAATCACATGGTAAGAGCCTCAATTAAATATGTTAATGTCACACCTACCTCTCCAGAGCAGGATATTCGTACGCCCTGAAATCCACCACCGTAAAAACGGAAACGGGCACATGTGCGGCGGGTTAGAGAGGTGTTTCGCATGTTTGATGATTTAATCCCCCATCCCGACCCTCATGCGCCTGTCCTTGGGGTGGGGGGGGGGGGGGCGCGCGAGAGAGAGAGAGAGAGAGAGAGAGTGTGTTAATATCGAGCCAGAGTTTTTTTCTTTTCTCTCGGACATTTTCTGATGACTCCTAGCAGCAATTATTGTTTTCGGGTGAGATTTCTTAAAGGGCCATACCCTTACTCGGGGATCAGGACCCTCAATCACTCAGCTACAGGTGTTAAGGAATGAGTGAGAAGTGGAGAGTCCGAGAGGTTTAGGACGGGAATTCCAGAGGTTAGGGCCTACAAAGCTGAAGGCACGGCCATCAATGGCGGGACGAAGCCAGTGGGGGATTCACAAGAGGCCAGAGTCGGAGGAATGCGGAGTTCTCTATAACTTCATTCTTCTTCATCTATCAACATTCTTGGTTTATCTTAAGTGGAACTTCCACATCTTCCCCATCGCTAAAGCTGCCTCTAAGAATCTCTGTTTTCTCTGCCAAGCTCTTTTTTACTCATCAATAACTTTGAAATCTATAAAGCACAAGTCTTGCCAAGACTTGAATACTGTTCCTGGGAGGCTCTAGCATCGCTCCCACTCCTGAACAGCTCGCAAGGAAAAGCTTGTTGTCCAACAGGTCATCCCTTTCTTCTCTTTAGCCCACAATTGCCAACTCCCTCGCAACCTTATCTTTCTCCTTTTTAAATCAACACTTGGTCAGTTTTCTTTGGACCTTCCTGTTTTATACCTTCTGACCTTCCTGCACAATGCTTAATACAACAAGGACAAAAGGAACAGGAGTTCAGTATGTGGATGTTGATTTCATTCACAAAGGTAGTCTGCAAGGTAAACAAACTTAGATTATATGGCAGCTGTTTACTGTACCAATGGGGTTAAAACAATGGGAGCAGAGGTATCAGCAGTTAACTCATTTAACTTTTCAGGATGTGGAGATGCCGGTGATGGACTGGGGTTGACAATTGTAAACAATTTTACAACACCAAGTTATAGTCCAGCAATTTTATTTTAAATTCACAAGCTTTCGGAGGCTTCCTCCTTCGTCAGGTGAACGATGTGAAAATGAAATCCTCAAAATGAAATCGCATTTATAATTCACAGAACAATGCTTGGTGATTACAGACAGTTTTTTCAACTGACCGTTGCCAAGGCAATCAGTGTGCAGACAGACAGGTGTTACCTGCCAGGTCTCAATATACAAATCACCAAAAAAAACAACAAACAAAAAAAAAACAGAGATAGAGAGGTAGAAACATAGAAAAGACAGCAACTGACCCGTTATATTAAAAACAGATAACATTTGTTCGCTGGTGGGGTAACGTGTAGCGTGACATGAACCCAAGATCCCGGTTGAGGCCATCCTCATGGGTGCGGAACTTGGCTATCAATTTCTGCTCGACGATTTTGCGTTGTCGTGTGTCTCGAAGGCCGCCTTGGAGTACGCTTACCCGAAGGTCGGTGGATGAATGTCCATGACTGCTGAAGTGTTCCCCGACTGGGAGGGAACCCTCCTGTTTGGCGATTGTTGCGCGGTGTCCGTTCATCCGTTGTCGCAGCGTCTGCATGGTCTCGCCAATGTACCATGCTCTGGGGCATCCTTTCCTGCAACGTATGAGGTAGACAACGTTGGCCGAGTCACAGGAGTATGAACCATGCACCTGGTGGGTGGTGTCCTCTCGTGTGATGGTGGTATCTGTGTCAATGATCTGGCATGTCTTGCAGAGGTTACCGTGGCAGGGTTGTGTGGTGTCGTGGACGCTGTTCTCTTGAAAGCTATCTCTTTTTTTTGTTTGTTGTTTTTTTTGGTGATTTGTATATTGAGACCTGGCAGGTAACACCTGTCTGTCTGCACACTGATTGCCTTGGCAACGGGCAGTTGAAAAAATTGTCTGTAATCACCAAGCATTGTTCTGTGAATTATAAATGCGATTTCATTTCGAGGATTTCATTTTCACATCGTTCACCTGACGAAGGAGGAAGCCTCCGAAAGCTTGTGAATTTAAAATAAAATTGCTGGACTATAACTTGGTGTTGTAAAATTGTTTACAATTGTCAACCCCAGTCCATCACCGGCATCTCCACATCATGACTACCATCGACACCACAAACTGCCGGCTCACAGTGGAAAGGATATCCAAGAAGATCGCGCATTTAGACACAGGCATCAAGTTTTTACAGAGCTGCAAGAAAGCAGACAAGATCCCGAAAGGACTCCAGATCACGAACCCACTCAGGTCCACATACAACTCGGATTACGCTGAGAGACTCTGCCGCCGTACCTCTCGCACACTCCGCAACCATCTCATACACCAATTCTACAGCAGACGCCACAACCTCGAAACCAAGATAGAGTCCATACTCTCAACCTGTACTCAGGACACAGCAGACCAGCTACGTTATACCGCCAAACAGACGAGGCAACGGAACTACGCTGCCTACATGAAAACCAAGAGCAGGAAGCTTGAGAAACTCGGCATCACCACCAGCATCGACCAAGCTTCCCCTGGTACCACGGTTGCAACCACAAGGAAGTCTATCGTCAATTTGTCTGACCACACCCTTCAACCAGACGAAATCGAAGTTCTCAGCCGAGGGCTCAATTTCTGCCCCACTACCAAAATGGACCCCACTGGTCTCGCGGCGGACACAGAGGAATTCATCAGGAGAATGAGGCTCCGGGAATTCTACCACAAACCCCAAGATTTCAGCAGCGAACCCAATGAGACAATCGACCATCCGGAACAGCAGACAGAGGGATCCGCGGTACAGCAACCGAAGAGGAAAGAGTCAAACTGGACTCCTCCGGAGGGTCGCTGTCCTCTGCTGAACATGTATGCTCAAGCTGTCAGGAAATGCGTCAATGCCAGATTCATCAGCCGCACTCAGAAGACAGTCCAGAATGTCACCCGAGCACAACGCAACGCCATCAACGCTCTCAAGACCAACCGCAACATCGTCATCAAACCAGCGGACAAAGGAGGAGCCATAGTCATACAGAACAGAACGGACTATTGCAAAGAAGCATACCGACAACTGGACAACCAGGAACACTACAGACGGTTACCCGCAGATCCGACCAAAGAACACACCCACCAGCTCAACAAACTGATCAAGACCTTCGATCCAGACCTTCAAAGCATCCTACGCACTCTCATCCCACGTACTCCCCGCGTGGGAGACTTCTACTGCCTCCCAAAGATACACAAAGCCAACACAACCGGACGTCCTATCGTATCAGGCAACGGAACCCTGTGTGAGAACTTCTCTGGATACATCGAGGGCATCCTGAAACCCATCGTACAGGGAACCCCCAGCTTCTGTCGCGACACTACAGACTTCCTACAAAAACTCAGTACCCACGGACCAGTTGAACCAGGAACACTTCTCACCACGATGGACGTCTCGGCACTCTACACCAGTATCCCCCACGATGACGGCATCGCTGCGACAGCATCAATACTCAACACCAACAGCCGCCAATCTCCGGACGCCATCCTACAACTCATCCGCTTCATCCTGGATCACAATGTCTTCACCTTCGATAACCAGTTCTTTACCCAAACACACGGAACAGCCATGGGGACCAAATTCGCACCCCAATACGCCAACATTTTCATGCACAAGTTCGAGCAGGACTTCTTCACTGCACAAGACCTCCAACCAACACTATACACCAGATACATCGACGACATTTTCTTTCTATGGACCCACGGCAAGGAATCACTAAAGAGACTACACGATAACATCAACAAGTTCCATCCCACCATCAAGCTCACCATGGACTACTCCTCAGAATCAGTTTCTTTCTTGGACACACGAATCTCCATCAAAGACGGGCACCTCAGCACCTCACTCTACCGCAAGCCCACGGACAACCTCACGATGCTCCACTTTTCCAGCTTCCACCCTAACCACGTCAAAGAGGCCATCCCCTATGGACAGGCCCTGCGAATACACAGGGTCTGCTCAGACGAGGAGGGACGCGATGGACACCTACAGACGCTGAAAGACGCCCTAGTAAGAACGGGATATGACGCTCGACTCATCGATCGACAGTTCCGACGGGCCACAGCAAAAAAATCGCATAGACCTCCTCAGGAGACTAACACGGGACGCAACCAACAGAGTACCCTTTGTCGTCTAGTACTTCCCCGGAGCGGAGAAACTACGCCATGTTCTCCGCAGCCTTCAACATGTCATCAATGAGGACAAACACCTCGCTATGGCCATCCCCACACCTCCACTACTCGCCTTTAAACAGCCACCCAACCTCAAACAGACCATCGTTCGCAGCAAATTACCTAGCTTTCAAGAGAACAGCGTCCACGACACCACACAACCCTGCCACGGTAACCTCTGCAAGACATGCCAGATCATCGACACAGATACCACCATCACACGAGAGGACACCACCCACCAGGTGCATGGTTCATACTCCTGTGACTCGGCCAACGTTGTCTACCTCATACGTTGCAGGAAAGGATGCCCCAGAGCATGGTACATTGGCGAGACCATGCAGACGCTGCGACAACGGATGAACGGACACCGCGCAACAATCGCCAAACAGGAGGGTTCCCTCCCAGTCGGGGAACACTTCAGCAGTCATGGACATTCATCCACCGACCTTCGGGTAAGCGTACTCCAAGGCGGCCTTCGAGACACACGACAACGCAAAATCGTCGAGCAGAAATTGATAGCCAAGTTCCGCACCCATGAGGACGGCCTCAACCGGGATCTTGGGTTCATATCATGCTACACGTTACCCCACCAGCGAACAAATGTTATCTGTTTTTAATATAACGGGTCAGTTGCTGTCTTTTCTATGTTTCTACCTCTCTATCTGTTTTTTTTTGTTTGTTGTTTTTTTTGGTGATTTGTATATTCTGAGACCTGGCAGGTAACACCTGTCTGTCTGCACACTGATTGCCTTGGCAACGGTCAGTTGAAAAAACTGTCTGTAATCATCAAGCATTGTTCTGTGAATTATAAATGCGATTTCATTTCGAGGATTTCATTTTCACATCGTTCATCTGACGAAGGAGGAAGCCTCCGAAAGCTTGTGAATTTAAAATAAAATTGCTGGACTATAACTTGGTGTTGTAAAATTGTTTACAATTAACTTTTCAGAACAGTGATAGGATATAAATTAGATCAACTTTAGGAGGCTGAGGAAACCACTGCATCCCAGCCTCAAAAGGACTTTGAGGTAGCTTCAGAACCATGCAATGAGAGCTGCCAAAGCAGAGAGCTAGCAAGAGGCTGACAGGTCACAGGTGAGTTAGATCCTCGAGCCAATGAAGATGCTCTGTGCCCACCTCAACTGGCACTCTCATACTAGCTTTGTCCCAAAACAGAATATAAATTTCAGCTCATCCAAAACTCCTCTGCTCGTATCCGAACCCGCATCAAGTCCCACTCGCCCTTCACCCCTGTGCTCGCTGATCTATATTGGCGCCTGTCCTCCAAACCCTCCAATTTAAAATTCTCATCATTGTGTTCAAATCCCTTTGTGGCCTCGCTCCCTTCCCATCTCTATAATTTCAGCCAGCCCTACAACCTTCTGAGAACTCTGCATTCCTCCAACGCTGGCCTCTTGTGCAACCCCCACTGCCTTCGTCCCAACATCTGCGGCAATGTCTTCAGCCGTCTGGGCCCTAAGCTCTGGAATTCCGGCTCTAAACCTCTCCATCTCTCACTCATTGTTTAACACCTGTAGCAGGGTGATTGAGGGCTGGTATGAGGCTGACGAGGGCCCTGATCCCCGAGTAAGGGTATGGCCCTTTAAGAAACCTCACCTGAAAATAATAATTACTGCTGGAGTGCGGGGGGTCGAGGGAAGACCGTCTTCAGTCAGGTGAGAATAAAAGGGCAAGGACTGGGAAAGTATACTAGGTGTTGCCAAAAGGTACTGTAGTATGACTGTGTATATGAATTAAAAGAAAAACGTTTTTAATTATGAATTGGTCAAGGACTATCGTTTGTCGTATGATGAAGGCTACAAGATGGAAGGACCATGTGGCAAACCCTCCTTAAAATCTAACTTTTTGACCAAGCTTTTAGTCACCCCTCAGAATATTTCTTTCTTTGGCTCTGTCAATTTTTATCTGATTACACTCCTATGAAGCACCTTGAGATGTTTTACTATGTTAAAGACGATATATAAATGCAGATTGTTATTAGAACAAGTTTGATATTTGTGCTGAACTGTATCTTGCTGATCTTTTTCAATTTTGTGTGTAAATTTAATCTATAAACGTGGACATTAATCTGTTAGTGTTCTAGCGGTGTGTATTTTTCCACATTCTGTTGCAACAGACATCCCACGCATTCTCCAGTAAGCAATCTACAGTGATCCTGAGTTAATTATTAGACCATAATATTAGGCTACCATTCATAAAAGAGCCTGAACTGTTCTCATTGGCAGAAGGGCCAAGAACCAGAGGATATGGTTTTAAGGTGATTGGCAAAAGAACCAAAGGTGACATGAAGAAAAACTTTTTTACGCAGCGAGTGGTTAAGATCTGGAATGCACTGCCAGAAGGGGTGGTGGAGGCAGATTCAATCATGGTCTTCAAAGGGGAACTGGATAAGTACTTGAAAAGAAAACAATTGGAGGGCTATGAGGATAGGGCAGGGGAGTGGGACTAGCTGGATTGCTCTTGCATAGAGCTGGCATGGACTCAATGGGCCAAATGGCCTCCTTCTGTGTTGTAACCTTTCTATAATTCTATGATCTTCATTCCATGAGGATGGGGGCTGCAAATCAATAAGGGATATTGTCCAAGTAAATTTCCAGTCTTTCCTAGCTCTGTTGGCTCAGTATCACTTAAGTGTCAGCTTTGGCTCAGTGGTAGCGCACTGAGGGAGTGCTGCATTGTCGGAGGTGCTATCTTTCAAATGAGACATTAAAACCATATGGTTTCTCAAATGGATGCGAAAGATCCCACGGCACTATTGGAAGAGATGGGGAATTCTCCCGGTGTCCTGGCCAATATTCATCCCTAAAACAGATGATCTGATCATTTATTTCATTGCTGCTTGTTGGACCTTGCTCTGCGCAAATTGGCTCCTGTGTTTTCCCACAAGTCATACATTCTGACTTGGACATATATCACCATTCCTGGATTGTCACTGAAATTATCTACTCAACAACATCATGAAGAGCACCATCACCACAGGACTGCAGTGGTTGAAGGCAGCAGCCAATTACCTTTTCAGGGCATCTTGGGATGGGCAATAAATACGACCGTACCAGCATTGTCCACATCCAGAGAAGAAATTTTTAAAAAGAGCACTTCCTCTTTGAAGTATGAAGATAGCCCTGGTTAAAGAAAGAAGGAACTTGCATTTATAAAGCACCTTCCACAACCTCAGGACGATCCAAAGCACTTCACAGCCCATGATGCACAAAATAAGGCTTCATTTCCAGATATAGATGGCATTTTACTTCAAAATAAGACTTCATCATTTGAAGTAGAAATTACTTGCTATTGTACTGGATTTTACATATGCATGTTCTAGCTGTGTAGCTAATTGAACATATACCATTTAGAAAAAGGAAGTACAAAACTATGAATGTAAATTTCAAGTGGTTAAAAGTATCTAACATCACAAATCTATTTTCAAGTTCCTCAATCAAAAAAGAAATCTAACCAGCTAAAATTTGCATGCTTCTCGATTCTGATGTTGAACTTCTAAATAGCACTTTCATTGTTTAATTTTTTCCATTACAAGATGCAGAACAGATATGAACTTAAGCACTGAAGGGACAATAACGCCTACACGATTGCTAAGAAACATTCAGCAATCTCAACAAAACAGACTGAACAGCTGATTCTAGTCAGATGAGACTTCAGCATCTTCTGGCATAAACCATGTACTCCAAATAGGAAAACATTAAATTTCCAGTAGAGATAGAAAGAAAACCAAATACTGGCCATCTCAAATGTTAAAAAAAAATGGAAATGTACAGACTAGTCAGCATCTGAAAGAGAAAAGATAGTTTATTTAAGGGGAAACCCATCATCAGTTCCCACAAAGGGTCTCATGCGAAGCACCTTTTCTCTTTTATATGTTGACTGACCTGCTGAGTATTTCCAGTTATAATTTTTAGTTGATGAGAAAGATGAAACAACTTGTATTTTTACAGTGTTTTTTCACATTCTTAGGGCATCCCAAAGTGCTTCTCAGCCAAATAATTACTTTTCAAGTGTAGTCATCGGTATGTAAGCAAACACAGCAGCCAATTTGTGCATAGCAATGTCCCACAAACAGTAAGAGAGATAAATAAGGAGTTAACCTGTTTGGTGGTGTTAGTTGAAGAGTAAGTGTCAGCCTAGAATATATGTTCAAGTCCTGGATTGGGCCTTGAACCAATGACCTTCTGACTGAGAGGAGAGTGTGTTACCATCTCAGACAGCAATACCATCTCAGTTTTGGCTTTTCCCAGCAAGGACCATTCAGTTGTATTCTGAGGATATCGATCTTTAGTCCTACAGAACATGTGGCCTCCCACTGCAGTCTTCAAGTGATAATACTTTCTGTCCTTCCGACTGATGACCAATATTGTTTTGAACAGTTTTGGATTATAAAAGCATTCAGCTTCTGAGCCTTTGTCTGCATCGGATCTCAGTAACATAAAAAAGCATCACTGGACACCGAACCTTTTTTCCACATACTATGCTATTCCTTTTCTAGAATCTATCAAAAACTTTCAGCTAAAGCAATCTCTCTCCATCACCTTTAGGCTGGCATTGAACTCCCTTGATATGTAAATTTATGCAGCACTTCCATCTCATCAATGTCCACCTTCTTCAGTATTTCTTCTGTGTTCTTCCATCAAGAATTGTAAATTCCATGTGACCTCAACCAGAGTCAGGAGGAGTACTTGTGGAATACCCCTTGGGTATTCAAGGCTCAAAATGTATGGTTAAGTAACATGTTATATGACCGGTTATATCATAATACTCAAAAGAGTCAACTTTTCAAGATTTGCTGTTACAGGATATTGGAAATTGAAATCTTAGTGTTGCCTTATATTCAATCTTTATCAAATGATCTTTCTAACTTGCACAAATGCTACTCAAACGGACAGCACGATAGCTAACAAGAGAAACTGGTTGAAATGTACAAAGTCAATGAAAGCAAAAAGACCAAAATCTATATTATATCCAGATGTACCAATGAGAATCCACTACCAGGGAAACAACAAAATCAGAAAAAAGCTACTATTAAATCCTTGAGTTGGTAGTGCTGTATATCTCCAATAGGTAATATTGTGACAATTATTCTTATTTGCTCTAAAGGTGGCACTAACTTTCCTCAGCCTGTTGCAATTGCACACCATTATAAAATGATGTTCCAACAATGCAAGGAAACACCTCTTGCAAAATAAAAATGAAATGGAAAAATCCTAAATCAAGTTACATAAATCATTGAACACAAAAGTTATTTTTAAACCAGAGAAAACGTATAATCAAACAGCCACCAAATTTAGCACACTTTTAAATAAAATTTAAAATTTTGCACATATCCGGAGAAAGTAAGAATATTTTCTCCTTCTCCCGGATGCATTCTATTCAGTAGTTTACAAATTAGTTAAAATAGTCATTCCCCGCTGCCACATACATCATCCACTGTGCAAGTAATAAGCAGACGTGCTGGGATGTTAACTAATATTAAGTCAATAAGATTAATGTATTTCCATACTAAACCCACACCTTTTGGGACTGGTGGGGAGAAATCATACAGGCATCATTAGTATGCAAGCAACAACTTTTTCTTCTAAAAAAAATCTCAAACCTATGCAAAATAAATCAGAAAACATTTTACAAACTAAGGGAATTCAACAGTTGTGTAGAACAATGATAAAAATGGAACTGATTCTTTCCATCGTATTCATGAAGCATAGGAACAGGAGTAGGCCATTCAGCCCCTCGAGCCTGTTTTGCCATTCAACCAGAATATGGCTGATCTGTATTGCAACTCCATTCCATATTCCTTGATAACCTTACCTAACAAAAATCTATTGATCTCAGTCTTGAAAATTTAAATTGACCCAGCATCCACAGCCTTTTGCGAGAGAGAGTTCCAGATTTCCACTACCCTTTGTATAAAAAAGGGCTTCCTGATTTCACTCCTAAATGGCCTAGCTCTAATTTTAAGATTATGCCCCCACGTTCTGGATTCCCGCACCAAAGGAAATAGTTTCTCTGGGCCCGATATTACCATGGCGGCGGGTCGATTGAGCGCGTGGGTAACGCGCCCGGTGAAATCAGTCTGCTCCGCACGCAATCGCAGCCTGATTGGAGACACTTACCTGTGCTTCCGGGTTTCCCGCTGCTAAGCTGCGCGGCGGGCATACTGCGCATGCGCAGTAAGGTCTGTCAGCTGGAGGAGCTCTATTTAAAGGGGCAGTCCTCCACTGACTGATGCTGCAGGAAATAGGAAAAATTACAGCATGGAGCAGCCCAGGGGGAAGGCTGCTCCCAGGTTTAAATGATGCCTCACTCCAGCTCTTATTGGATGGGATGAGGAGGAGGGGGAGGACAGAGATCTTCCCCCCAGCGGGCAGGAGGAAGCAGCCTGCCTCTGCCACCAAGGCCTGGCTCGAGGTCGCAGAGGAGGTCACCTGCACCACCAACATAGCGTCCACCTGCATACAGTGCAGGAGGCGCTTCAATGACCCAAGTAGGTCAGCCCAAGTGAGTACACTTACTCATTCCCCTACACTCCGTCTGCACTGCCAACACTACTCTGTCACATCACCCCTCATACCCACTCAAACCTCATCTTCATCTTACCTGCACTTACTCACCTCGCCAGTACTCATCCCGCCACTACCACTCAACCCAATCCTCATACAATCTCATGGCTCTATCTCATACTCACCGTCTCATGCATCTCTTTCACGGTCAGCCGCACTCAACCTGCCACTACCTGTGCTGCAGCCACAGGGCATGCATCACATATGTGCAGTAGGAAGAGTAAGGCAAACGTGTTGTGAGCATGAAGGGGATGCACAAGGGTGTTTGAGGGTTTGTCACGGTTTTACTTATATTTAATTTCAGATCAACTCACATCACATATTATATTGGCACCACTACTGCCACGTCTTTGCGAATCTTGTCTGGTTCGTGCAATAATGCCCTTTCCTGAGGATCACTATGAAGACCCACAGCTGATGCCACCCATTGTGTCACTGCAGACTGGGTGCTGGTGTATTTGCAGGGCTCTTTTGTGCAGACGCCAGAGATGTCGGCGATGTCCCCGGTGGCACCCTGGAAGGATGCGGAGAAGTTGTTGAGGGCAGTGTTGACTTTGACCGCGACAGGTAAGAAGATGGTGCTCGAGCCAGCCGGGAGCAGCTCGGCATGAAGGAGGCTGCAGATGTCCACGACTACATGTCGAGTGACTCTGAGCCTCCGTGTGCACTGCTGCTCAGAGAGGTCCAGGAAGCTGAGCTTTGGTCTGTGAACCCTGTGGCGAGGGTGGTGCCCTCTGCGATGCATCTCTCTCTGCCGTTGCCCTCCCTCCTGCTGTGCAGGTGGATGTGTCACAGCACTGTGTTGTGGAGTTCCACGTGTTAGAGGTGGACAGCGTGGCCGGTGATGCTGTTCACCCTCCGAGTAGATCATGACTGCAGCTACGGCGGCCCTCATCCGGAAGATGTACATCTGAGGGGGTCCGCAAGGTAGGTAAATGTGTCTGGACATCGGGGCAAGTGTGCAAGTTAGTGAATTTGATTGTCAGGAGGAGGGTGGTGGAGGCCAAACTTTGTCCCAAGTGACAGAGTGGCCTCCTGCAATGAGTGATGGTCTCCCCCCCCCAACACCTGTCAAATGGACCTTTGCAGCTGCCACAGGCTGATGGCTGCAACACGTCCATTTGAACTGGGAGTGTTTCCCCCAGTACGGGAAACAGTCTCAGTCAGTTGCAAAATCCCATCCCTGCTAAAATAACAGGTCAATCAGGTCTGTAAACAGCCTGAAGTACCTGTTCAAGTACTTTAAGTGGCACCCCGCCGGCGGGAGTCCCACATGTGGGGGTTGCGCGCGCATGTGAGCACATCAGTGGGAAATCCGGAAGTGGGAGGGTTGGAGCCGGGCTCCAGACCCGCCCCGGGAGACCCCGATTTTTGCAACCCCCCCCCCCCCCCCTGCCACAAACGCACTCGAACACGGGTGCGAAAATCAAGCCCTCTACGTCTACACTACTGAATCACTTAATCATTTTAAATACCTCAATTACATCATTCAACATTCTAAACTCAAGGGAATACAAGCCAAATTTATGCAACGTGTTCATAATTTAACCCATTTATCCCTGGTATCATTCTGGTGAATCTGCGCTGTACCTCCTCCAAGGCCAATATATTTCCTGAGATTAAGCGCCTAAACACCAAACTCTAGATGGGGTCTGACCAAAACTCCATAGAACTGAAACTGATCTGCCTCACTTTTGAATTCCAATTCCATTCAGATAAAGGCCAACATGCCATTAGCCTTTGTGATTACTTTAATACCTGTGCAGTACCTTTTAGTGATGTGTACATGGACACCTAAATCCCTTTGCACCTCCACGGTTCCTAGACTCTCACCATTAAGAAAATATTCTGATATGTCTATCTCAGATCCAAAGTGGATGATCTCACACTTCCCTCACTTCCATCTGCTACAGTTTTACTCATTCACTTAGTCTGTTGATGTCCCTTTGTAACTTCCTCTGCCTATCTACACAACTTACTGTGCTTCTTAACTTAGTGTCAGCTGCAAACTTTGATATACAACTCTATTCCTTCATCCAAGTCATTAAATATAGATAGTGAAGAGCTGAGACCATAATACAGATCCCCAGGGAACACCACTTGTCACATCATGCCAATCAGAAAACTTACCCTTTATCCCCACTCTCTGTCACCTATCTTCCAACTAATTACCAACCCATGTCAAAAGGTTAACTCCAATGCAGCTCATTTTTCCTAATAACCTCTTGTCCAGAGCCTGATCAAATGCCTTCTGAAAGTTCATAAAGACAACATTCATAGACACTCCTCTATCCACCATACTAGTGACTTTCTCAAAAAATTCAACTAGATTAGTCAGACATGACCTACCCTTCACAAATCCATGCTGACTCTCTTTGATCAACTGATACTTGTCCAAGTGCTCAGTCACTCTGATGATAGATTAGAGTAACTTCCCCACAATTTATGTTAAACTGACAGGTCTGTAGTTTCCTCGTTTCTCCCTCCCTTCTTAAATAATGGAATGACACTTTCAATTTTCCAATCCAAAAGGCACAATTCCAGAATCTAGAGAGCTTTGAAAAATTATGACTAATGCACCTGCAATTTACTCACCTATTTCTTTTAATACCCTGGGGTGGTAACCATCAGGTCCTGGAGATAGTGTCTAACTTAAGTTCCATTATTTTCTTAAGTACTTTTTTAAAAAACTTATATTAAATCCATTAAGTCCCTCTTCTTGGCTTATTTTTAGGTTCCCTTGTACATCTGGTATTTTGTCCTATTCCTCCACTTTGAAAACAGATACAAAGTACTCATTTAACAAGTCTGCCATTTTCTTATTATCCATTATTGTGTAGGCAGGCCTACACAACTCTAGCGTAATTTATACGCTCACAAATAAAAATTATAGAACGCAACAGTACCTGATGCTAAACTAGAAACATTAAATTCAATTACTGTATGTAGTTTTTTTAGTTAATGGAGCATTTACCTTATCAATATTGCTGTTATCAAGTTCTATTTCCATGGACCTTGGTCTTAGTTTGATAGGTTTGTCTTTAAAAATGTCTCCAAAGCCAAATCCTTTTATTTTCTTCGGCTGAATTTCTGTTGCTATCGCACCATTTGATCCATCCGTTTTTCCACCACTTCCATCTGTAGCATCCTGTTCAGGACTTCCTTGGTCCTTAACATCTAAAAGTATAATTAATTAATTAAATACAGTGTAGTAATTCCTGCACCATAGCGCTCATGAGCAGAGGCTAACAGTGGAGAATAGGAAAGCTTTCCATTTTTAATTAATTCATAGATTGCATCAAGTTAAAAGGAAAGGATTTGCATCTATATAACTTATTTCATGATCTCAGAACACCCCAAAGCACTTACAGCCAATGATATACTTTTTAAGCGTACTCACTGTTGCAATGAAGGGAAATGCGGCAGTCATTTGCGCAGAACAAACTCCCACAAATAGCAATGAGATAGACGACCAGATAATCTGTTTTATTTAAAAAGTGATGTTGGTTGAGGGATAAAGATTGACTAGGACACCTGGGAGAACTCCCCTACTCTTCTTCGAATATTGCCATGGGATCATTTACTTTCACCTGAGAGGTGGTTTAACATCTCATCCAAAAGACGGCACCTCCAATAGTGCAGCACTCCCTCAGTACTGCACTGAAATGTCAGCCTGGTTTATGTACTCTAGTCTCTGGAGTAATCTCTGGAGTCAGATGAGAAACTACAGAATGTTCCAAATATAAAGCTCTACCTCAGTCCTTTTACCTCTTGATTTTCCCCCCTTTCCCACATTGTGCCCATGTGTAGACGGCATGAATTGAATTACACATTAGTATTTCCTATACATAATTTTGTAATGTCATTATTTTGAGGAACGTTTTTAGAATTTTCTTTTACATTACATTTCTCTGCAGGAGTTAATGGGAGGCGAAATTGGGCCATATAGCATCCGTTTTGTAGGCGCTGCGCGGACACCTAAGTCCCGAAAATGGCGTCCGAGATGCGCGTGCACATTTCTGACCGGAAGTGTGCAGGACACCATCTTGATAAAGGTGATTGCGCACGCGCATCTAACGACCATCGGCAGCTTGTAGAATAGGGAGATGATGACGTGAATCAGTGTGCAACGCTGATGAGCAGCAGCCGATGAAATTTTGGACCTCCACGCTCCAGCCAGCGCCCTGTCTTAACCTTGCACACCTGAAAAGGACTTAAAGGCATGGAGGACCCTCCAACCGCTATCTGAAGGGATTGTGGAACACTTACAGGTTAGTTGGATTATTTCCTCTGGCTGCTGGTGCAATTGTATGTGTTTTTGGAAGTTTCCTATACTTGGCTAAAGTTTAAAAATTCTATCGAGTGTGGTCAGGCTGGTCTTGCAGTACTTTTCGTGGCACTTAAAATATAGCGCTGAAAAAAATTGCTTCCATACATGGGTGGCCTCTAGGGCTTCCTCTGGGAATTGAGCATGACTGGGAGAATGAAGAGAGGCCACGCAGAGCAGGACAAGCTGCTAGATGAGGGAGGAGGAGGAGCAGGGCGCTCAGCAGGAGGCCATATCCAAGGAGGGTCCTCAGGGACCCCTTCTCTTACCTCAACTTCAGCGACAACCAATGTATCAGACGGCTGCAGTTCAGTAGAGGTCAGGACTGAAATTTGTCAACTGCTGCAGTCACAACTGCAGCCTCAAAGCAGGGCAAGGACAGCGATGCCTGTGGCAGTCAAGGTAACCGTGGCACTTTTTTTTTTAGGGCTCTGGCTCCTTTTTTTTTTTAGGGCTCTGGCTCCTTTGCTGGAGATATAAGCAACATCTCGCAGTTTGCAGTACACTGCTGTATAAGGGAGGTCATTGAAACTCTGTATGCAATGAGAAACAGATTCATCTCGTTCCCTCTTGCCAGAGACAAGTGAGCATGTGGTTTTGCTCGCATTGCAGGCTTCCCCATGGTGCAGGATGCCATTGACTGCACACATATTGCCATGCGTACTCCACTCTGAACTCGGCCATATTAGTGAACAGAAATGGATTCCACTCCCTCAATGTGCAGCTGGTGTACGACCACACACAGCACATCATGCAGGTGAATACCCGCTATCCTGGCAGCAGTCATGATCCCTTCATCCTACAGCAGTTTTCTGTTCCACCCACATTTCAGCCAGCACCCTTTCATGAGGGGATAACCCTTGTCACTCAGTAGCCAGACTTTGACTTGCCACAAGGGTTTTCCCCTCATGAAATGACTCATGACTCCGGTCAGGAACGCATGCACACGTGCACAGCAGGCCTCCAACAAGAGTCATACTGCACATGGAACATCACAGAGCACATCATAGGCTGTCTCAAGCAATACTTCCATTTCCTGGACCGCTCTGGAGGAGCCCTGTAGTAGTCACCTGAGCGGGTATCAAGATTTGTCGTTGGATGCCGCATGCTGCACAACCTGGCCATTATGAGGGATCAGCCCTTGCCCGGAGCAGGAGCAGGAGCAGGAAGTGGAGGAAAAGGCAGGGAGGCTACAAGATAGACAGGCCCAGTCTGCCAGGGCTCTGCGTGATCAGATTATTAATGGGCAATGCCAGTAACCTCAATGGCACCTCCCCATTCACGAACAGTCCCACACTCCTTACCTTTCCCCTCCCACATGACCATCAAATCATCATCCTTACATTGGTTCCTCCCTCAGCTCATCGCAGAAATAAAAACCACCACCAAATACAAATTCAAATTCACATTTATAAATTAACACATGAAATTATGCAAATAAGACTATTCAACCTTGTGCATTCCCTTAGTGCCTGTCTTTCATCTGCCTTTACCTTTCCTAGTGCTCCTCCGAGGTGCATCCCCAGTGACTGGAGCATGGGTGGTGGAAGGCTGCTGATCTTCAATTAAGGAGAGTGCAGATGACCTTGGAGGACGACCTCGAGCAGCTCTGGGCCGAGAGGGCTTGGCTTCAGACTGCACCATCTCAGCCTTGGCTGCAGCAGTCTAGGCTGACTGGCTGATAGGCAATAGCAAGGGCACTGGCGGAGTGGCCGGGGTGGGAGCAGGAATACAGTCCTCCCGCAAGGGGACAGCAGTTTGTGTTCCACTGCCACTCTGCCAGGGTGGCACCTCAGCAATCCTGGTGGTCTGTTGGAGAATAGATTGCTGGATTGCTGTGATGCCTTGGAAGCCCTTTTCAACAGTGGTACCCAGAGCTACAATAGCAGCAGTCTGAGCTCCAAATGCAGCAGTCAGACCTTTCATGGCAGATGTTTGTGCTGCAATAGAAGCTGTGACATCGGTCATCAGACGCTGTATCATGGTGTGTTCCACAGGTGTGCTGATGGAGGTGAACACGTGTTCCACGTGGGAAAGCATGGGATCCAAGCTCTGCGCAAAGCCCTGTGCCAAGTTGGAGTTGGACTCCTCCAAGCTCCTTGACATTGTGCGCAGGCTTTCTGGCAGGCTTTCCGGTGCAACAAGCATTTGGTTGTATATGCCTATCAGCCGTCTTCTGTAGCGTGGTCCATTGAAGTCATCATCTGGCTCCTCTGCAGAACTAGTAGGTCACCTCGCCCTCCAGCAAGCTGGCACCTGCGGTATCCATTGCCCCCGCCCTGACTCCTGCGCACTTGTGCCCAGTGTCTCACCATGTGCAGATCCCTCCTCTATTCTAGCCTCTAAAGTACGCGCAGTGTCAGTCTCTGAGCTGGTGGCTACGAGTGTAAGATCGAGTGACGATGTGTCTTCATCATCACTGTCGTCTTCCTCTGCCTCCTCTGACTGGGCAGGTTCCAGTTCTTGACTATCAGATATGACAAAGGGGCACGGGATGAGCTGTGATGAGGAAAGAGGAGAAAGTAAGAAGTGCGAGCTTATACCATCTGCAGCACGTGAGTCAGAAAAGATTGTGGGATGAGGGAGAAGTGGGACATGAGAAGGAGGAATAGAATGCAGAGAAACCTCATCATTGATCCATCCAGCACCACCAGTGGCCACGGCTTCAGCAATGGCCCTTCCAATGATGGCCAGCACTATCTCCTCCATGGGAGTTAAACATTTGGCACACTCATCCTCTTCCAGTTCTTTCTTGCTGCCTCCTGTTATGCGCCACCTTCTGCTGCAAGAAAGAGGAAAGTGTGTCAGTGAGTGCCCTGCAAAACGTTTGGGTGATGTGGCTATCATGGTTGAATAGTTGCCAGCGTGTGTGACCTGTGAGTAGTGGGTGTGCGGCTTAAACAGTGGTAATGTGCGAGGGTGAGATGAAGCATATGATTTGAACGGTTGAGTACTAATCGAAAGAGAGAGAGATTGTTGTAGGTGGGTGATGTGGAGTGGGGTGGGTGGTGGTGTAGTGCATTGAGCAGTGGATGAGGCTTGTAGTGCAGATGGTAGGAATATGCAACTTAAAACTTGAAGTCAGTCACTCACCTTGACAATTCGTGTTAAATCAATGAACTTCTTCCTGCACTGCATCCATGTTCTTGGTGCTATGCTCCTGGCATTGACCTCATCTGCTACTTCCTCCCACTGCCTCTTGAGCATGTGCTCGGAGGGACTCTTGCACCCCTGTGGATACAGGATGCCCCTCCTTTTCTCTCCACCTCTTGCACCAAGGCCTCTGGTGCATTAGAGAACCTAGGGGCAGGCTCTCTCACAGGTGTGGCCATTTTTCAAAGTATCACAGCCCAGGAATCACTGCTCAAATGACTCCCCCCACTTCTTGCAGCCACAATGCACCTTCCCTTTAAGAGTAGCGCTGGCTGCATGCAGCAATCATTTAAAACAGTAGGCAGCACAAATGTTATGTGCTGCCTGCATCACAACGAACAGGTGTGGATTAATCACGTACCATGAACCCAGTGTCTGTTTCTGGGGGTTATCCAATTTAACCCCCAATAAGTTATGCAATTCAGTGCATTAACCACTGTTGAAATCATGATTTCATAAAACAATGGTTAAACTTCAAATGCAATATGATTTGCCCATCCACTACTACTGCATAGTGCAGGAACACACATTACCCAGTGGAACAGCCTCTTGGTTTATGACAGACAGATGACACCTATCAAATTTATTTTAACCCTCTCGATGGCAGGATTGGTGAAAAATGGTAATGGCTACATTATATATCAACTTTGAGGAGATATTTGAAAAAGGACCAATTGGATGGGATGAAAAGCCTTTGCATTTCTGCACTCAAACTTCCAAGTTAACCAAAATACATATTCAGCAAAAAGCTGTCCTATTAATTAGTATATTTACCCATCATGAAACAACACTTCCTATCTAACAAAAAATTGCCACAGGTAAAGAACAAAGACATACATGTGCTTAGAAGTGGTTCATATCTTTAGTTTAAGTAGTGAGAATCATAGCATCATAGAAAGGTTACAGCACAGAAGGAGGCTATTCAGCCCATCAAATCCATGCCAGCTCTATGCAAGAGCAATCCAGCTAGTCCCACTCCCCTATCTCCGTAGCCCTGCAATTTTTTTCCTTTCAAGTACTTATCCAGTTCCCTTTTGAAGGCCATGATTGACTGTCTCCACCACCCCCGCTGGCAGTGCATTCCAGATCCTAGTCACTCGCTGTGTAAAAAAGTTTTTCCTCATGTCACCTTTGGTTCTTTCCCAATCACCTTAAAACTATATACTCTGATTCTTGGCCCTTCTGCAAATGGGAACAATTTCTCTCTTATCTACTCTGTCCAGACCCTTCATGATTTTGAATACCTCCATCAAATCTCCTCGCAACCTTCTCTGTTCCAAGGAGAACAACCCCAGCTTCTCCAGTCTATCCACATAACTAAAGTCCCTTATCCCTGGAATCGTTCCAGTAAATCTCTTCTGTACCCTCTCTAAGGCCTTCACATTTTTCCTAAAGTGCAGTGCTCAGAATTGGACACAATGGGCCCGATATTACCAGGGCGGCGGGTTCGCGGCGTGGTGGGGGGGGCGATTGGGTGCGTGGGTAACGCGCCCAGTGAAATCAGTCTGCCCCACGCGCAATTGCAGGCTGATTGGATCCACTTACCTCTTGTTCCGGGTTCCCCGCTGCTGATCTGCGCGGCGGCGGACTGCGCATGCGCAGTAAGGTCTGTCAGCTGGAGGAACTCTATTTGAAGGGGCAGTCCTCCACTGACTGATGCTGCAAGAAATAGGAAAAATTACAGCATGGAGCAGCCAGGGGGAAGGCTGCTCCCAGGTTAATGATGCCTCACTCCAGGTATCATTGGATGAGGTGAGGAGGAGGGGGAGGACAGAGATCTTCCCCCGGCGGACGGGAGGAAGCGGCCTGCCTCTGCCACCAAGAAGGCCTGGCTCGAGTTGGCAGAGGAGGTCACCTGCACCACCAACATATCGCCCACCTGCATACAGTGCAGGAAGCGCTGCAATGGCCTAAGTAGGTCAGCCAAAGTGAGTACCCTTACTCATTCCCCTACACTCCGTCTGCCACATCACCGCCCCCACCCCACATCTCCTTCTGCACTGTCAACACTACCCTGTCACATCACCCCTCACACCCACTCAAACCTCATCCTCATCTTACTTGCACTTACTCACCTTGCCAGTACTCATCCCGCCACTACCACTATCCTCATACAATCTCATGGCTCTCTCATACTTACCCTCTCTTGTATCTCTTGTATCTCTTTCACGGTCAGCCTCACTCAACCTGCCACAGGGCATGCATCACATATGTGCAGTAGGCAGCATAAGGCAAAAGTGTTGTGATCATGAAGGGGATGCACAAGGGTGTTTGAGGGTTTGTCATGGTTTTTACTTCTATTTCTGACCAACTCACATTACATATTATATTGGCGCCACTACTGACACGTCTTTGCGAATCTTGTCTGGTTCGTGTAATAATGCCCTTTCATGAGGATCACAATGAAGACCCACAACTGATGCCACCCATTGTGTCACTGCAGAGTGGGTGTAGGTGTATTTGCAGGGCTCTTTTGTGCAGACAGAGACGTCGGCGATGTCCCCGGTGGCACCCTGGAAGGATGCGGAGAAGTTGTTGAGGGCAGTGGTGACTTTGACAGCGACAGGTAAGAAGATGGTGCTCGGGCCAGCCGGGAGCAGCTCGGCATGAAGGAGGCTGCAGATGTCCACGACTACATGTCGAGTGACTCTGAGCCTCCGTGTGCACTGCTGCTCAGAGAGGTCCAGGAAGCTGAGCCTCGGTCTGTGGACCCTGTGGCGAGGGTAGTGCCCTCTGCAACGCATCTCTCTCTGCTGTTGCCCTCCCTCCTGCTGTGCAGGCGGATGTGTCACAGCACTGTGTTGTGGAGCTCCACGTGTCTGAGGTGGACGGCATGGCCGGTGATGCTGTTCGCCCTCCGAGGAGGTCATGACTGCAGCTACGGTGGCCCACATCCGGAAGATGTACATCTGAGGGGGTCCGCAAGGTATTGTTAAGAGGAGGGTGGTGGAGGCCAAACTTTGTCCAAAGTGACAGAGTGGCCTCCTGCAATGAGTGAGGGTCTCCACCGCCCCCCACCTGTCAAATGGCCCTTTGCAGCTGCCACAGGCTGATGGCTGCAACACGTCCATTTGAACTGGGAGTGTTTCCCCCAGTACGGGAACAGTCCCAGTTGTTTGTAAAATCCCAACCCTCCTGAAGTATCTCCTTAATCAGGTCTGAAAACGACCTGAAATACCTAAATAAATACTTTAAGTGGTACCCCGCCGGCTTTAATTGCTGGCGGGAGTCCCACATGCGCATGTCTGTGGGAAACCCAGAAGTGGGCGGGTTGGAGCCGGGCTCCCGACCCGCCCCAGGAATCCCTGATTTTCGGAACCCCCCCGCCAGGATCGCACCCGATCGCGGGTGCTAAAATAGAGCCCAATATTCCAGCTGTGGCCGAACCAGTGGTTTACAAAGGTTCATCATAACTTCCTTACTTTTGTACTCTATGCCTCTATTTATAAAGCCCTGGACCCGTATGCTTTTTTTAAAATCGCTTTCTCGACCTGCCCTGCCACCTTCAACGATTTGTGTATACATACCCCCAGATCTCTCTGTTCCTGTACCCCTTTTAAAATTGTGCCCTTTAGTTTAGATTGCCTCTCTTCCTTCTTCCTTCCAAAATGTATCACCTCGCATTTTTCTGCATTAAATTTCATCTGTCACATGTCCGCCCATGCCACCAGAATGTCTATATCCTCTTGAAGCCTATCACTATCTTCCTCACTATTCACTGCACTTCCACGCTTTGTGGCATCTGCAAATTTGAAAATTGTGCCCTGTACACCCAAGTCCAAGTCATTAATATATATATCATCAAGAAAAGCAGTAGTCCTAGTACCGACCCCTGGGATACACCACTGTACACCTCCCTCCAGTCCGAGAAACAACCGTTCACCACTGCTCTCTGTTCCCTGGTACTGAGCCAATTCTGTATCCATGCTGCTACTGCCCCTTTTATTCCATGGGCTTCAATCTTGATGACAAGCCTATTATGTGGCACTTCATCAAACGCCTTTTGAAAGTCCATATACCCCACATCAACTGCATTGCCCTAATCTACCCTCTCGGTTACCACATCAAAAAACTATCAGGTTAGTTAAAAACGATTTGCCTCTAACAAATCTGTGCTGGCTTTCCCTAATCAATCCACACAGTCCAAGTGACTACTAATTCTGTCCCGGATTATCGTTTCTAAAAGTTTCCCCACCACCGAGGTTAAACTGACTGGCCTATAATTGCTGGGTTTATCTTTACATCCTTGTTCAAAAGAGGGTTTAAACATTTGCAATTCTCCAGTCCTCTAGCATCACCGCCATCTCTCAGGATGTTTGGAAGATTTTAGCCAGTACGTCTGCAATTTCCACCCTTACTTCCCTCAGCAACCTAGGGTGCATCCCATCTGGACTGAGTGACTTATCTACTTTAAGTACAGCTAGCCTTTCTAGCACCTCCTCTTTATCAATAGCACTCTTACCCAGGCAGCAAATGCAGATTTCTACTAACTTTGGTCATGACTTCAATTTATTGCTAACTAGATCTCAGGGGAACAAGACAATTATCATTATTGGTGGCGGGATCTTGCTCATTCCACCCCCCCACACCCGACCAATTTTCTTCCCTCTTCCCAACAATATTGACTTCTTACTGGGGTATGGTTCTATGGGCTTTGGATTATAACCAATACATACATCGGCCTTATGGTCATTATTCATATGTCCGCCTGGACAGCAAAAGCTGACAGGTTATTTGACTACTGGGGTAAAAGCATCAGAGCTGAATCTAATCCTGTTTTCACTTGACATGCACAATTCCAGTAGGGACCATTTCCAGTCGAGAACAGGAACCTTGGCTAATTTTCTCCGCCCTAACCCAGGGTGGCAAGATAATTGTAGCAACCCTACTAGCGGGCCAGCTGAGATCAGTCAAGATTAGAAGGGACTGAGAATCAAACCTTGGAACTTCTTGGTCTGCACGATTCAGTTACTTGTGGGGAAATTACCGGCATCTATCAGACAGTGACTAAGCACTTAGAGGGAATCATCATGGATGACTAATCTAGTTGAAGAGATCACTAGCAAGGTAGACTGTGGAGTGTCTATGGGTGTTGTCCATATGGACTACCAGAAGGTATTTGATAAGGTTCTGCACAAGCAATTATTGGCCAAAATGAGAGCACATGGAATTGGAGGTAACTTTGTAACATGGGTTAGTAATTGGTTGGGAGATAGGAGACTGAGAACGAGGATAAAGGGTTTGTTCTCTGATTTGCAGATTTGTCATGACGTGACAAGTGGTGTTCCCCAGTGATCTGTACTGTGGCCTCAGCTTTTCACTATCTATATCAATAACTTGGATGAAGGAATAGAGAGTTGTATATCCAAGTTTGCAGATGACATCAAGCTAGAAGGCACAGAAACTTGTTTAGATAGGTGCAGGAAGTTACAAGAGACATACATAGACTAAGTGAGTTTGAAAAAGTATGACAGACTGAGTTTAATGTGGGGAAGTGTGAGGTCATCCACTTTGGATTTGAGAAAGACAAATCGGAATATTTTCTTAATGCCGAAGAGACTAGGAGCTGTGGAGAAGCAAATGAAGGGAAATAAGAAGGATGAGACAGGGGGAAAATGCGAGGCAGACTAAGATGAGTTTGGAGTGCATGTGCGTAAATGCACGTAGTTTGGTAAATAGGTTGATGAGCTACAGGCTCAAGTCACCAAATGGAACTATGATATAGTGGCAACAACAGAGACCTGGCTCAAAAAAGGGGAGGATTGGGCACTTACTATTCCTGGCTACAAGGTATTCAGGAAAGATAGGGAAGGAAAGAAAGGAGGGGGGTGGCAGTATGGATCAAAGAAACTATTATAACACTGGAAAGGGATGATGTAGTTGTGGGATCGAAGACAGAAACTAATTGGTTAGAATTAAGGAACAATAGAGGATCTATTATGCTACTGAGTGTATGCTATCGGCCACCAAATAGTGGAGCAAATTTGCAGGAAATTGCAGAAAGATGCAAGATCTACAGTGTAGTAATAATGAGGGACTTCAATTAGCAAAATATAGACTGGGACAGCAACAGTGTAAAGGGCAAAGAGGAGGAGGAATTCCTGAAATGTGTACAAGAGAACTTTCTGGAATAGTGTGTTTCCAGTCTAACCAGGAAGGAAGCATTGTTGGATCTAGTTCTAGGGAATGAAGTGGGGCAGGTGGAGCATATTTCAGTGGGGGAGTATTTGGGGACAGTGATCATAATATCATTAGGTTTAGAATGGTTATAGAAAAGAACAAGGAACAATCAAATGTGAAAATGCTTAATTAGAGGGCCACAAATTTCAGTGAGTTAAAAAGGGATCTGCCCAGGTGGATTGGAATCAAAAATTGGCAGGCAAAACAGTAACTGAACAATGGGAGGCCTTCAAGGAGGAGTTGGTTCGGGTACGGAGTAAGCACATTCCTACAAGGGGGGAAAGGAAGGCCATCCTAAGCTAGAGCTCTCTGGATGACTAAAGATATAGAGATTAAAATGAAACAGAAAAAGGAGGCTTAGGACGAATGTAAGGTTCATAATACAGTGGAGAACCAGGCTGAATACAGAAAGTACAGGAGATCTGAAAAAAAAAGGGAATAAGAAGGGCAAAGAGAGATTATGAGAATAGATTGGCAGCTAACATAAAAGGGAACCCAAAAGTCTTTTATAAATAAATATAAATATAAATATAAAAAGGTAGTCAAAGGGAGGTAGGACCTATTAGGGACAAAAAAGGACATCTTCTTGTGGTGGCAGAGGCATGGCTGAGGTACCAAATGAATACTTCGCATCCGTCTTCACTAAAAGAGGATGTTGCCAGTGTATTAGTGGAGGAAGTAGTCGTGATATTGGATAGGATAAAAATAGATAAAGAGGACGTAATTAAAAAATTGGTAGTACTCAAAGTAGAAAAGTCACTTGGTCCAGATAGGATGCATCCTAGCTTACTGAGGGAAATATGGGTGGAAATTGTGGAGGCTCTGGCCACAATCTTCCAATCCTCCTTAGATAGGGGGATGGTGCCAGAGGACTGGAGGATTGCAAATGTCACACCCCTGTTCAAAAAAGTTGGAGGGGGATAAACCTGGCAATTACAGGCCAGTCACCCAACGTTGGTGGTGGAGAAACTTTGAGACACAATAATCTGGGACAAAATTAATTGGTACTTGGAAAATTACAGACTAATAAATGAAAGGCAGCATGGATTTGTTAAAGGAAAATCGTGTTTGACTAACTTGATTGAGTTCTTTGATAAAGTAACGAAAAGGGTTGATGAGGGTAGCGCGGTTGATGTGTATTTGGACTTTCAAAAGGCATTTGATAAAGTACCACATAATAGACTTGTTAGCAAAATTAAAGCCCAAGGGATTAAAGAGACAGTGGCAGCGTGGATACAAAACTGGCTAAGGGACAGAAAGCAGAGAGTAGTGGTGAACGGTTGTTTTTCAGACTGCAGGGAAGTACATAGAGGCGTTCCCCAGGGGTCAATATTAGGACCACTGCTGTTTTTGATATATATTAGTGACCTGGACTTAGAGTACAAAAGCAAGGAATTTATGCTAAACCTTTATAAAACACTGGTTAAGCCTCAGCTGGAGTATTGTGTTCAATTCTGGGCACCGCACTTCAGGAAGGATGTCAAAGCCTTAGAGAGGGTGCAGAAGAGATTTACTGGAATGATACCAGAAATGAGGGACTTCAGTTATGTGGAGAGACTGGAGAAGCTGGGGATGTTCTCCGTAGAACAGAGAAGGTTAAGGGGAGATTTGATAGAGGTGCTAAAATCATGAACGGTCTTGACAGTATAAATAAGTAGAAACTGTTTCCAGTGGCAAAAGGATTGGTAACCAGAGGACACAGATTTACGGTGATCAGCAAAAGAGCCAGAGTGGGGTACGGTAGCGTAGTGGTTATGTTACTGGGCTAGTAATCCAGAGGCCTGGACTAAAATCCAGAGTCACGAGTTCAAATCCCGCCACGGCGGCTGGTGAATTTAAATTCAATTAATTAAATAAAAATCTGGAATTAAAATACTAGTATCAGTAATGATAGCCATGAAACTACCGGATTGTCATAAAAACCCATCTGGTTCACTAATGTCCTTTAGGGAAGGAAACCTGCCGTCCTTACCCGGTCTGGCCTATATGTGACTCCAGACCCACAGCAATGTGGTTGATTCTTAATTGCCCTCTGAAATGGCCTAGCAAGCCACTCAGTTGTAAAAATCTCGCTAGGGATGGGCAATAAATGCCGGCCTTGCCAGCGACGCCCACATCCCGTGAACGAATAAAAAAAAAAACATTTTTTTACACAGCAAGTTGTAATGTCCTGGAATGCACTGCCTGAAAGGGTGGTGGAAGCAGATTGAATAGTATCTTTCAAAAGGGAATTGGATAAATATTTGAAGGGGAAAAATTTAGAGGGCTACGGGGAAAGAGCAAGGGAATGGGACTAATTGGATAGCTCTTTCAAAGAGCCGGCACTGGCACAATGGGCCGAATGGCCTCCTCCTGTGCTGTACTTACTTTGATATGAAAGGGATTTGGGTGTCCATGTATACAAATCACTAAAAGCTAGAAAGTACAGGAAGTAATCAAAAAGACTAATGGAAGGTTGCCCTTATCTCTGGGAATAATTCAAAAGCAAGGAAGTGATGCTTCAGTTGCGTGGAGCCATGGACAGACCCCATCTGGAGTACCGCATTCAGTTTTGCGCACTGAACCTCAGGAAAGATATATTAGCCTTGGAGGAGTACAGTGCAGATTCACCAGAATGATTTCAGGGCTTAAAGGGTTAAATTATGAAGCAAGGTTGCATAAACTTGGTTTATATTTCCTGGAATTTAGAAGGTTGAGGGGAGTTTAATTACGGTATTTTAGGATAGATACAGAGAAACTACTTCTGCTGATGAGGGAATCCAGAAGAGGACATAACCTTAAAATTTGAGCTGGGCCATTTAAGAGTGAAATCAGGAAGGATTTTTTCACACACAGGATAGTGAAAATCTGGAACTCTCTCCCCCAAAAGGCTGTGGACATCGGGTAAATTGAAATTTTCAAGACTGAGATAGATAGATAGATAGATTTTTTTTGTTGGATAATTGTATCAGGGAATATGGAGCAATGGTGGGTAAATGAAATTGAGCTGCAGATCAGTCTAGATCTAACTAAATGGCGGAACAGGCTCGAGGGGCTGAATGGGCTACTCCTGATCCTGTGTTCCAATGCAAGAGGGCATAGGTACAAAGTGGTAAAATGCATCTTCAAGTCTGAGATCAGGAAAGACTTCTTCATGCAAAGAGAGATCAAACGGAATCGTCTTCCAGATAGGGCAATGGAGGCAAAAACTCTGGAGGCATTGAAGAGACAGTTAGCTGTTGTGAAGAGGAGGATCACACATTTTTATGGAAGGATGGGTCAAATGGTGTTCTTTATCTATGCTTATCTCTTATCTTTGGTAAGTACTGATTTTCAACCACCAGATTCAGCAAGGTTGGTTAGGTCAGAGCTTACTATACAGAGGATAACAATTTGAATAAACTTTTTCCAATCATTATCCTGCATATAAAATAGGATACTTAGAAAGCATCAACTCCAACATCGTTACGGCCCATTCTATAGAAGAGTACTGACAACCTACCTATAAGAATGAGGCTGTAAATCATCAATGAGGATATAAAATTCAGAGCATAATGCTCAATTAATGTATGGGACCAACTTGCTCTTCATATTGCCTTATGAAACAGCTATTTGAAAGGCAGAATAAGCATTGATCTTGCCTAATGGATCTCAGATAAAGATGCAATCTCAGGTTATGTCATGAAAATGAAACAAATAATTGCTTTGGTTGTCAGATGTCCTTAATTCTGCCAATTTAGTAACGGCAAGGCTCAAACAAGCACAAGACGATGATACTTCGAGAGGAACTATGTAGTGGCAGATAAAATTAGGGAACATCCTTAATCAAAACAAAACCCAAAAGCAATTTTAGCCAAACATCCTGGATGAGATTTTTGGAGCACTGAATCAAGTAGCACAGGCAGTAAAATGGGTCAGCCACCAATACACAAGAGTTCATTCACTCTATGTAGAAGAGGAAGTGTTTTCAAAGTTAATCCCAAAAGCATCTGACCATTAGGTGAAATTTGAGTTGGCAGGAACAGACTGAAGTTATTTATAGGTTCCATACTCTCAATAAGACAGGGTCTCATTAGGATATACGGTGAAATTTCAGTAAATAAATAAGTCAAGCTTCTCAGCTACCTAATCATCTGACTTCTCTAGCAGAGGGTCAGAGACTTATGATCCAGGCTTCAAATCCAAGGAAGAAAAACTAACTCTGTTTATTTTCCCTTCCCTGTCCTTTGAAAATACAAAATATATTTTCTGGTGGCCGATAACAGAATCGCAAAAATTAATGATAATCTTTCCTCAAGCAACAAACTTAGGTCACAGAAGGACAATATCTTAGACCACACTACAACATCTAGGTATTTGCATATTCTGCTCATTCCAATCCAAGAAATTAGTCAGATAAGACACAATACGAATTTCACAAACATTTTTTCTGAACGTACTTGTCTTTGGTGTGGTATCCTCTTGAGTGCTGGCTGTTTCCTCTTGTTCATCTGGAAGCTCTTTAATGAAATTTGAGGGAAACATTCCACTTTTACCATTGAGGATACCTTCCCACCAGCCTTCTTCAACCTTAAATAAAACACACACACTATATGAGTCACAAAGTGGTCACATATTCTTCAATCATCAAATCTAAATTTGAAAAAAAAATTATGGAAAATGTTCTTTATGTTAATAAGCAAGGATAAATTAAGTGAGTTGGCCTTAGAATGGATAGCTAATTATACATGATAAATCCATTCTTGGGGAGTTAAGTTTTCTGAGTGACTTAAGCAAAAGTACAAGGGTTGGAATCCAGCCATAACATTAACAAGACCTAAGCTTCACCAGAACAGTTTACATGAAACTTCTGGAACTACAGCGTACCAAACATCCAGCTGTAGTACATGGTCAGACA
The DNA here is from genome assembly GCF_035084215.1 of Heptranchias perlo. Taxonomy (NCBI): domain Eukaryota; kingdom Metazoa; phylum Chordata; class Chondrichthyes; order Hexanchiformes; family Hexanchidae; genus Heptranchias; species Heptranchias perlo. The sequence continues at coordinate 19,500,503 of NC_090335.1, forward strand.
AGATTAACTCAGTTAATCTACATGTAGATGACTGCTTTTGTTCAGAAAGGATGAAAAAAAATTTCAGTTTTTATTTTATAGTCTCCATGGATCATGGAAGCAGTTAACATATCAGAACAATGGTGAGGCGAGAGTGGGAAAGGAGAAAAAGAAAAGTTGGTGCGTTACATACTTGTCAAGTCCACAGATGCAAACAGTAATCTGATTTGTTTGCCCTCGCCCTAGGGAACATGGAAACTAACATGGAAACTGGACACTAAGAAGTTACACTGGAGCTCTTAATTTTCTTATGACAATTTTTTTGGATTGGTTTTAAAAATCGTACCTTCCTTATTGGGGGAAAAAGCAGAAAGTTAAACTGGATCTCTTTGGGATCAAACTGGCTCCAAGATGACACGCCTGACATTAGGAGATTGGAACGGTGTCAGTTGTCTGTAGCAGACTTGGTAATCCAACAACTGAATAAAGCAGGTATGCAGTGCTCCAGGGTGCTGTTGACCAGTTAGCTTAGCTCACTGAGGGGACCTTGATGGGTTGACCATTACAGTTTCTTTACCTGTGCTGATATAATCACCTCTGGTGTACCCACGGGCACAGTCCTTGCTCCTCTTTTCATATTATTCCCCTCAGCAATACCATCTGCAAGCACAGGATCAGCTTCTACATGTGTGTCAACAACACCCAACTTTACCTTTTCACCTTTACTACCAAACCCCTGGCTACGGCACTGTCGCCTAAAACCCCACCATCTTCCCACACCCTTCCTGCTTTCAAAGTCTCCTACAAACCCTTTCTGGAGGTGCCTCCCCCACCTCGCCAATTTCTGCTTTCCTCCTCTTCTGTTACCTACCTATAAAGTGTTGAGAGATCCTCTGCCTTATGCAAGAAATGTAAGTTGTTGTTAAAATCTTAAATTTGATCCATGAGCAAATCCACCCATGAACAAACCACAGTAACGCTTGCTTGGTTACAGCAACCGGAGGGTTTGATTAGAAGCTTTCAATTTACTGTCTAAATTGGAACTTGCTCTTAGAAAATAATTAAACCTCACAAGCCAAAAAGATAATATTCGCTCGCCATGATAAAAATAATGTAGTGACCAAAAAAGGAAATAATCAGAAAGAGAGGGTGATGAGAAAAGATGTAGGATACAGGAGAAGGAGTGACACTGTTCTGGTAAGGACATATGAAAGCAATAGACTCCCTTAGCAATTTTTGGTTGTTCATATGCTGACTGTACATTAAGTATGTGGGGGAGGGGGGAGAAAGTAAATACTGATGTATTTTTCTGGTTACTACATGCGGGGGTAGAAGTTAAGTATCATTACCAAAGATGATGCATTAAATATTAACTACTGTATCAATAGTGCACTATCTTTTCTTGCATAAAAAAATAGGCTCATACTAATGCACTCCAAAAGCAATGACATAGGCCCCTCTTCAATTTTCGGCTGTGGGGCTCCCTTTGCCTAACTTTCATTGCGGGGGCTTATTAGGCAGCCCTCCCCCCACCCCCGTAGTCAGCGTTCAAATAGTGCAAATGGCGGGATTCCCTCGTTTGTACCTATTCATCATTTGCCCCCACACATAGGGGCAGGCACAGTTTGCCCAGATAGGCCTAGCCCCTGGAAAATAGCAGGGACACTGAAGAGTGTATGCCCAAGGTGCTTTTTGTCTCCAGTTGCTCAGACAGGTGCAGCTGCAACACTCAAGAAGTTCGACACCAGTCAGGACAGAGCAATTGGTTTGATTAGCGCCCCTGCCACTGGACTCAACATCCATCCCCTCCACCACCGGTGCACTATAGCTGCAGTGTGTACAATCCACAGCATGCAATGCAGCAACTCACCAAAGGTTACTTTGAGAGCACCGAGAAGGAGAAGGGCAGCAAAGTTGTGGGAACAACAACATCTCCAAATTCCCCTCCAAGTCACATACTCATCCTGACTTGGACATATATCACAGCTCCATCATAATTGCTGGGTCAAAATCCTGGAAATTCCTACTCAACAGCATTGTGGACATACGATCACCACAACAACTGCAGCAGTTCAAGGAGAAGGCACACCACCACCTTTTAAGGGAGACTAGGGATGGACAGTAAATGGGGCTTTACCAGTGTCGACCACATCCCAAGGAAAAAATGTAAATAAATTACTCAGTGAAGACAGCGAATGAACACACGTTGAAATGACAATCCTCTGTCCACTATTTTAGCAGATGTGTTGGCCATTTATTTTAAAGCTGTACTGAAGCCCATACAACTGCTTTTATTATCACTTAAAATATCTGCAACTCCCTCCAGGATAAGTGATCATTGGCTTGAAAGGCAGAATTACAATAAGGTTCAACTTTATGGGGTGTGCAATATTGAGGGAGCGCTGCACTGTTGGAGGTGCAGTCTTTCAGATGAGATGTTAACAGTCTTACTGCTCAAGTAGATGTACAAGACCACATAGCACTATTTGAGGAGCAGGTAGTTCACCCAGTATCCTAGCCACTATTCCTCTCTCAATCACCAAAGACAGATAACCTCATTCTGCTCATTGACTGTTTGTGGGACCTTGCTGGGTGCAGATTGGCTGCTGTATTTGATGACATAGTGACAGTGATTGCACTTCAAAAGTAATTCACTAGTTATAAACCACTTTAAGGCTTCCTGAGGACATGATAAGGCACTATGTATATCCAAGTAACTTAACTCCGCCCTCCAGTAAAAATGTTAGACACATATAGCTTATGCCCAGCCATGTCCCAAAGTACTTTGAGTCTGACTCCTGCTCTTTACAGGTCACGAGACCATTTTTTCAGGAATGTCTTTGGAGCTGTCTATCAACTTGTAAGTTTTCTAGGTTAACACGTATGCATCCACTTTGTACGTTCATTGAAATATTACCCGTATCTAGAAAGGCAGTTTATAATCCAACAACTATAAATCAGAGCTTTGAATGGTTGTTTGCACTAAAATTTATTTTTGTATCTGGGAAAGCAATAACTTTTAAAAACAATTCTACCACCTTGCTTAAAGAAACTTTACAAGGTCGCAAAAGTAGCAGAAAATCTTCCATGTGGTTAAACTGGCATTTTGCTTTATTAACATCCCCAGATTAAAAATCTGACAGTCAGGCATTCACTGGACTGATCTCAAAGCAAAGCCTTCTGCAGGCCCCACAACCAGTGGGAGGAAAATCCTAAACATGTGCTTGTAAGATGATTTCAGCTCTGGATGAATTAAATTGGCAGCTGCAACACTTTGTTGACTTGCTTACTAAGTTCACCAACTTTTCCCATAAACTGAACTGCAAATTTTAATTCACAATCCAAAATTCAAGTTACAGTAATTGGCAATCATGTGATACTGTACTGTTGTAGTTGGTCATAATAAAGACCATGATTTTTTTTTAAAAACTATATTTGGTTTATTTCTCCTTTGGGTTTCTTTGGCACAAATAGATACTAGAATTGTGACATGAATAAGCCAGGCAGAATACATCATGTCCAGCCAAGTAGTTTTATGCATACTTCATTGACTATCTTTTTTGATGTATAGTGGTTTCCTTTCCAAAACTTAAAAAAAAATTGTGCGTCAGAACTTGCCTTAAGCACGTCACATTCCTACTCGCATATACAAGTCTAAAGTCATCATAAAATTTAATTCTACTTACTGTGCTAAAATAGTCAATTCTAAATTGCTAGGCCATTGCAATGCACAAGATTGTTGCAGTACAATATATAAAGTTGCACAATGACGTCTTACAGTTAAATGCACCATCCCCTTACTAGAAGGCTCTGTGATACACAGTTCCTTGTACTACTTTATGTCTCCATCTTTTTTCTGTCCTGAGGTCACTGATCGTACTGTGGTGGTTTCACGGGCACCAACCAACCTATCATGCCTCTCCCAAGTGGCCATTCTTCATGCGAGAACCTGGTGAGATCGTCTGCAAACTCTTCAACCATGGGGGAGTGTCACAACTAAGGCCAATCCTGCCTTCATACAACTGCCACACACACACAGTTTTCAGCAGGAGTCAATGGATCACAAGTGTAAACGCAGTCAGATTTAACCTTATCTGGTCCTGGGGCACTGAAACTAATTACAATACTCGCATCACTGCCCTGGCTTAGATCAGCAAACTCACCACACTGGTTTTCTCCTGGAGTCATACCTAACACAAAGGAAGATGGTAGTGGTTGCCCTGAGGAACTCCCGCAGCAATGTCCTGGGGCTGAGATGATTGGCCTCCAACAGTGTCCTAGGCCCAACCATCTTCAGCTGCTTCATCAATGACTTTCCCTCCATCATAAGGTCAGAATGGGGATGTTCACTGATAACTGCACGGTGTTCAGTTCCATTCGCAACCCCTCAGATAATGAAGCAGTCCGTGCCCACATGCAGCAAGACCTGGACAACATCCAGGTTTGGGCTGATAAGTGGCAAGTAACATTCGCGCCAGACAAGTGCCAGGCAATGACCACCTCCCCTTGACATTCAATGGCATTACCATCGCAGAATCCCCCACCATCAACATCCTGGGGGTCACCATTGACCAGAAACTTAACTGGACCAGCCATATAAATACTGTGGCTACAAGAGCAGGTCAGAGGCTGGGTATTCTGCGGCAAGTGACTCACCTCCTGACTCCCCAAAGCCTTTGCACCATCTACAAGGCACAAGTCAGGAGTGTAATGGAATACTCTCCACTTGCCTGGATGAGTGCAGCTCCAACAACACTCAAGAAGCTCGACACCATCCAGGACAAAGCAGCCCGCTTGATTGGCACCCCATCCACCATCCTAAACATTCACTTCCTTCACCACTGGCGCACTGTGGCTGCAGTGTGTACCATCCATAGGATGCACTGCAGCAACTCGCCAAGGCTTATTCGACAGCACCTCCCAAACCCGCGACCTCTACCACCTAGAAGGACAAGAGCAGCAGGAACATGCGGACAACATCACCTGCACGTTCCCCTGCAAGTCACACACCATCCCGACTTGGAAATATATCACTATTCCTTCATCGTCACTGGGTCAAAATCCTGGAACTCCCTTCCTAACACCACTGTGGGAGAACCTTCACCACACGGACTGCAGCGGTTCAAGGTGGCGGCGGCGTCTCACCATTACCTTCTTAAGGGCAATTAGGGATGGGCAATAAAGGCTGGCCTCGCCAGCGACGCCCACATCCCATGACCGAATAAAAAAAAGTTCCACACAAGCAGCATATTTACTAACCATTCCATCAAAGGGAAGCAATGGCTTTACTTTTAATAGAGAAGCATAATAGTACTGTTCTAGCTTTTTTTGGTATGGCTACTAAAGAGGATTTTATACAAATATAGCATTGCATTAAAAAGCACAACATAAAGAATCCCAAGAGGATAAAGTATTACGTTTTGCATTCATACATTCTTATCTTATTCACCCCACGCCCTTCTCGACTCCATCAATAATGATCTGACTGCTGCTTTCAGGTGGGTGTAACCGCATCCAAGGCTAAATCAACATCTGCTTTTCCCCTCCCTTTAAGAGTGAGATTGGAATTCAGTTGGGAGAATAACTGACATAAACCAGATTCTACCAATCCATGGCACTGTGTGTTAGTCTCTTAGTTATATATACACTCAAAAAAGGCACAGTATAATGAGAATGTTATGCACGTGCAGCAATTACACTAATATCTAAGTCAAGTCATAATATAAATATATAACCCTCCGAAGCCCCATACGCACGTTATGTTATATTTGCTGTACAGAAGAGTCATATGGCATGTCTCTATGCAAGACTTGGATGGAAATATTGTGCTTATGTGCAATACAAGTTTATTTTCTTACCTAATCATACCAGATGGAGGTTAAAACACACGAGGTAATTTCCCTTCCCCCAGTCATAGCATCAGCTTGGCTCAGTGGTATCACTCTCACTCATCCGAGTCAGGTGGTTGAGTTCAAGCCCTACTTCAGCACATAATCTAGGCTGACACTTAGTTGGAAATCCTGCCTTTTAGATGAGACATTAAACCAAAGCCCTGTTCACATGGGCATAAAAGATCCCATGGCATTTTTTCTAAGTAGGGAGCCGTTCTGGTGTACTGGCCAACACCCATACCTTAATGAATATTACCAAAACAGATGAACTCTGGGACCTTGCTGTGTGCAACTTAGTTGATTGGCTTGCCAACAAAACAACAGTGCTTACACTTTAAAATTGATTAGTTAGCTGTGATGTACGTTGGACATTATGAGGGGGTGAATAGTGTGAAGTCAATTGAAGTCTTTCTTTCATAACAGATCTTCAGTAGAAAAGGAGTAGTAGAAAATTATTTTTCTTTAGAACATAAAAGTGCAAGTTGTATTAATAGTTTCTTTTTTTCCTGGAATTAAAATTAGCACACCAAAAATAGCTCCACAATCCTAAAAATAGAAATTGGAAACATGTTGGCGAAAGAGATCACAAATATATCTTAGATGTGAATCTTTAGATCTAATGTCAGTCACTAAGGATTACAGTAGATTTTTTGCCTTTAAAGCAAGATTAAAGCTCTGTTCACAAGAGTTACAGAAGAAACTTATAGGCATCAGTAAACTCAAACTTCACAGCACAAGATTATACCATTTTATTGTTTATCAAATCTTATATGTGCTTGTGAATATTTCAGATTTTCAACCTCCAGCATTCTGGAGGCAACTAACTGGAAATTACCATGAGATTTCTTGCACATCATATTTTATGATGGTGCCTGCATGCAGCAAGGCCTGGACAACATCCAGGTTTGGGCTGATAAGTGGCAAGTAACATTCGTACCAGACAAGTGCCAGGCAACGACCATCTCCAACAAGAGTGTGTCTAACCACCTCCCCTTGATAATCAAAAGCATCATCATTGCCGAATCCCCCACCATCAACATCCTGGGGGTCACCATTGACCAGAAACTTAACTGGATCAGCCATATAAATACTGTGGCTATAAGAGCAGGTCAGAGGCTGGGTATTCTGCGGAGAGTGACTCACCTCCTGACTCCCCAAAGCCTTTGCACCATCTACAAGGCACAAGTCAGGAGCGTGATGGAATACTCTCCACTTGCCTGGATGAGTGCAGCTCCAACAACACTCAAGAAGCTCGACACCATCCAGGACAAAGCAGCCCGCTTGATTGGCACCCCATCCACCACCCTAAACATTCACTCCCTTCACCACCGGCGCACAGTGGCTGCAATGTGTACCATCCACAGGATGCACTGCAGCAACTTGCCGAGGCTTCTTCGACAGCACCTCCCAAACCCGCGACCTCTACCACCTAGAAGGACAAGAGCAGCAGGCACATGGGAACAACACCACCTGCACGTTCCCCTCCAAGTCACACACCATCCCGACTTGGAAATATATCGCCGTTCCTTCATCGTCACTGGGTCACAATTCTGGAACTCCCTTCCTAATAGCATTGTGGGAGAAGCTTCACCACATGGATTGCAGCAGTTCAAGGCGGCGGCTCACCACCACCTTCTCAAGGGCAATTAGGGATGGGCAATAAATGCTGGCCGCGCCAGTGACGCCCACATCCCATGAATGAATAATAAAAAAAGTTTTTTTTTAACCAATTCCATTAAAGGAAATTTGCCAAATAGAACTTTAAAGCTATGATATGTGGAGAAAGGCATGACCACTGACCAAAAACACATTTATTTCACAACATAAAGAAATTGTGTTTCCAAATTTACAACAGCGGCTATTTTCCTTAGTATTTATTGTATTTTTATAAAAAATTAGATTGTGGTACCTCTAACTTTGCATATGTAAAACAGAATAAAAAGCTGGTTAAAAGAAGAACATTGTGGGAGTGTTTCTTCAAAGAGAGCTTCCAGATTCTTTAATTCCATCTATTAAACAGGTGTTTTTAATATCATTTTGCAAACAGTGCTGTTAAATCTCAGTTTGAGCTTCCCTCCTGCTTTCTTTTGCATGAACGGGTATTTTATCCAACAAACTGAGGTCACCAGCAGGATATCTCTCCGGGTCAATGGAACCCAAAACCCACCTCCAGCTTTCCCTTTAAAACCAAAACTTAAATTTTGGCAACACTATGTATCCTGACAAGAATCCAAAACAACGCTAAAATAAGTTCATGACTAAAAACAGATGGTGAATGGACATGGGCTCACTGCATAAAACAGTTCATGATCGAGTACAAACTATTACTAAATTGGCAAGCTACTTCAGACACCACAAGGCGAGCTGCTAAGGATAATGTAAACACTGACAATCGGCGTAGGAGGTGTTCTGCAGAGATTTAGGCAGAGCAAAGATAGCTTATTGTCTAATTCTCCTTCTATACCCAACATGCAAGTGTTTAATACTGACATTAGATCACCAAAATAGAAACTATTTTATTCCACAGTAGACATCCTTCTTTAGCACAAGTACAAATTCACTGAAGAAAATGCAACATTACATGAAAGTAAAGTAAGTTTACCACGAGGAACTGATGATACCTGAACCATTAGCCAAAAAAAAACCCCAAAGAGACAGCTTTGAATGCATATGCTCTATGAAGCCTGGTTAGCTGTCTGAGGTTTAGTGCCAGGCTAAGTGTAGCAAAATCAGTTGTATGTACCTGAATCTTTTAAAAATGGGGAGAAACTCCCTGGTCTAATAAGGGTACTGTTAGTCAAAGACAAAGCTTACATACTAATTTTAAAGTAAATTGTGAGCATTTGGGGAGGGAGCAAGAATGAGAAGAGTGTGGAGCAGGAAAATTATTTTTAAATTTCAATTTCCAGGAAAGGCCATTATACTGGACCGTTACTTTAATACGAAGAGTTATGATTATGATACCTAGAGAATAATCTACCTTTCTTACTCATTAGTTAAGCTTCAAATGAACAACCTTTCCCAAAGTAGTGGATCATTAGAGGACAGGAGAATCAGCCTGCCCCAAGTCCAAACAAAACGGTCAGCATTTCTTCACAAATTATGGGTCTTTCCCCTGAAAAGGAGGTACGAAATTGCCTTGGCTGCAACCTTTGATAGCAGAAGGAAATTGGAGGTGGGGTTAAATATCATATAAAGACCTTCCTTTGCCAAAAAAAGAACTTTTGGTACAAGGTCATTATGCTCTAGAGTGCTTTAATACAAAAACTGACATTGCACTTATAGGTATCTCCTCTTTGGATGTTTGTTAACTCTACTCGTTTAGGCTCATTTGTTACCAAAATGAGCTCCTCAAACAGTGATAGTGGTATTGGTAGTAAAAACTTGAGAAGGAGGTATGAATTGCTATGAATGGGATTTTTTTAATAAAAAGGCAGGGTGGTGGCTAGCTCCACATCACAGGCAGGTGATAGGCAGAAGTTAGAGTCCTGTCCACTCAGTTCTTGATCTAAATCTTGTTCAGTAGGGAGGGTTCAAGCAAGGGTTGTATCTTCCAGTGAGGAGTTAAAACAGAAAAGCAAATGGGAGGAGTCACACAAACAGTTTCTGGCACCTCGTGTTATCCAGCTACAAGGATTGTCTTTTGACAGCGTCTTCATAGCAGTCATCAAAGGAGACGAGCCAAAGAAAGCAGATAACATGAGAGAAGGTTTACCCCCAAAAACCCTTGGGATGACTGAAACTTCATTTTTATTTATTCAGGACCTTGCTCAAGATGTGAAAGGTAGCTTTAAGCAGCCACTTCATAAAGATTGAAAGATAACTTCATAAAGATTTCACCAGGCTACATGAAAATAGTGCCCATGTAGTAGTGGCTACTGCTCTAATTATCTGTCCACTCCCATTTGCGAGGACATCATAACACACCAAATGGCACCAAAGATATTCCAATAACACGTGTGCTGCAAGATAAATACCTACTCATAATATTAAGAATCCTCGTCCAATCAACATATGAAAGAGGCAGCCCTTTGTAGAACTTATTGCTTTTCTAACTTGGAAGGTAATGGACATAAAAAAAAAATGGAACTTCCTTAAGCTGGCAAAACTCTCAGACCACTTTGGACAGGAAGTTAGGGAAACAGCAAATGAGCCCAGGGACAATAGATTGCTGTTGAGCCACAAAACAAGAAGCTCATCGACTCTCTTGGCGTAAATCAAAGCCAGTAACAAAACAGTCTTACACAGTATTTTCAGCTCCATGGAAGCAAGAGACTCAAAATGAAGGGTCCAACAACTTGTGAAGCACTAAGTTCAATAAAGGGTTTGAAATGCTTAGAATAACTTTTTTAAATAAAAGGCTAAGTAGATGAAGAGTGGATCCCAAAAACTGTACATAGTATGATCTACAGATAACAAATCCTTCATTCCAGGCATCAGATGATGTTTTTTCCAGTAGTATATTATTGATAACGTGATAGGCATAAAGTAATGTTATAGCCTAGGGAGATAGCTTGAGAAGGCAGCTTGTTCTATGCAATAATGAAATTAACCACCATAATCCTCACACATTTCCAAAGTAAAACAATTAGAAAAGGGTGGCTAAAGAATGTGTACATCTCTACCAACATCTTGCATTTTATTTTAAGCTGGATTGGTAGAACTCGGAAACTTATTACAGATTAAGTGGATTTCTGGGAGAACATACAATTGACCAGTTGGCCTGCGGGCCTAAGTTGTAAATTATGCTTGCAATTGTACTAAAGATAGAGTTTAGATCATAAAACTTAAAAATTTGTGAACGTTCTAACTGATCTCCCATGCCTTTGCACATGTGGAGTTAGTATCACGTGCAGTCTTCAGGTAAAGTGGGATTAAAGAGCAGGGAGAATTGAACCAGCAAGTACAGACACACTCAGTCCCAAAACATAAGAAATAGGAGCAGGAGTAGACCACATGGCCCGAGCCTACTCCGCCATTCAATAAGATCATGCCTGATCTTAGAGCTCAACTCCACTTTCTTGCCCGAACCCCATATCCCTTGATTCCCTTAGAGTCCAAAAATCTCTCAGCCTTGAATATACTCATGATGTGGAGATGCCGGTGATGGACTGGGGTTGACAATTGTAAACAATTTTACAACACCAAGTTATAGTCCAACAATTTTATTTGTGATTTTCAAATAAAATTGTTGGACTATAACTTGGTGTTGTAAAATTGTTTACAATTGAATATACTCAACAACTGAGCATCCACAGCCCTCTGCGGTGGAGAATTCCAAAGATTCACAACCCTCTGAGTGAAGAAATTCCTCCTCATCTCAGTCCTAAATGGCTGACCCCTTAATTTGAAACTGTGCCCCCTAGTTCAGCCAAGGGAAGCAGCCGCCTCTCAGCATCTACCCTTATCAAGCCCTCTCAGAATCTTATATGTTTCAATGAGATCACTTCTCATTTTTCTAAACTCCAGAGTGTATAGGTCCATTCTACTTAATCTCTCCTCATAAGACAACCCTCTCATTCCAGGAATCAATCTAGTGAACCTTTGTTGCACTGCCTCTAAGGCAAGTATATCCTTCCTTAGATAAGGAGACCAAAACTGTACACAGTACTCCAGGTGTGGTCTCACTAAGGCCCTATACAATTGTAGCAGGACTTCCTTACTCGTGTACTCCAACCCCATTGCAATAAAGGCCAACATACCATTTGCCTTCCTAATTGCTTGCTGTACCTGTATGTTAACTTACAGGATACCCAAATATCTCCAAACACCAACATTTAATAGTTTCTCACCATTTAAAAAATATTCGACTTTTCTATTCTTCCTACCAAAGTGAATAACCTCATATTTCCCCACATTATACTCCATCTGCCATCTTCTTGTCCACTCACTTAACCTGTCTATATCCCTTTGCAGACTCTTAGGGCTCCATTTTAGCACCCGCTATCGGGTGCGTTCCTGGCATGGGGGGGCTCCGAAAATCGGGGAATCCCGGAGCGGGTCGGGAGCCCGGCTCCAACCCGCCCACTTCCGGGTTCCCCACAGGCGCGCAGACGTGCCCGCGCAGCCCCCACATGTGGGACTCCCGCAGGCAATTAAAGCCGGCGGGGTGCCATTTAACAATATTTATTTAGCTATTTCAGGTCATTAACAGACCTGATTAAGGGAATATGTCAGGAGGAGTGGGATTTTAGAAACAACTGGGACTGTTACCCATACTGGGGGAAACACTCCCAGTTGAAATGGACGTGTTGCAGCTGTTAGCCTGTGGCAGCTGCAAAGGTCCATTTGACAGGGGGGGGGGGGCGGGTGGGGAGACCCTCACTCATTGCAGGAGGCCACTCTGTCACTTGGGACAAAATGTTTGGCCTCCACCACCCTCATCCTGACAATCAAATTCACCAACTTGCACACTTACCCCGGGGTCCAGAGACATGTACCTACCTTGCGGACCCCCTCAGATGTACATCTTCCGGATGGGGGCCGCCGTAGCTGCAGTCATGACCTCCTCGGAGGGCGAACAGCATCACCAGCCTCGCTGGCCAAGCTGTCCACCTCAGACATGTGGAGCTCCACAACACAGTGCTGTGACACATCCACCTGCACAGAAGGAGGGAGGGCAATCGCAGAGAGAGATGCATCGCAGGGGGCACTACCCTCGCTACAGGAGCCACAGACCAAGGCTCAGCTTCCTGGACCTCTCTCAGCAGTAGTGCACACGGAGGCTCAGAGTCACTCGACATGTAGTTGTGGACATCTGCAGCCTCCTTCATACCCAGCTGCTCCTGGCTAGCCCGAGCACCATCTTCTTACCTGTCGCTGTCAAAGTCACCACTGCCCTCAACAACTTCTCCTCCGCATTCTTCCAGGGTGCCACTGGGGACATCGCCGACGTCTCTCAGTCGTCTGCACAAAAGAGCCCTGCAAATACACCTACACCCACTTTGCCGTGACACAATGGGTGGCATCAGGTGTGGGTCTTCATAGTGATCCTCAAGAAAGGGCATTATTGCACAAACCAGACAAGATTCGCAAAGACGTGGCAGTAGTGGTGACAATATAATGTGATGTGAGTTGGTCAGAAATCAATAGAAGTAAAAACCATGACAAACCCTCAAACACCCTTGTGCATCCCCTTCATGCTCACGACACGTTTGCCTTACGCTTCCTACTGCACATATGTGATGCATGCCCTGTTGCTGCAGCACAGGTAGTGGCAGGTTGAGTGAGGCTGACCGTGAAAGAGATGCATGAGAGGGTGAGTATGAGATAGAGCCATGAGATTGTATGAGGATTGGGTTGAGTGGTAGTGGCGGGATGAGTACTGACGAGGTGAGTAAGTTTAGGTAAGAGGAGGATGAGGTTTGAGTGGGTGTGAGGGGTGATGTGACAGAGTAGTGTTGGCAGTGCAGAAGGAGATGTGGGGTGGGGGCAGTGATGTGGCAGACGGAGTGTAGGGGAATGAGTAAGTGTACTCACTTTGGCTGACCTACTTAGGTCATTGCAGCGCCTCCTGCACTGTATGCAGGTGGGCGATATGTTGGTGGTGCTGGTGGCCTCCTCTGCCACCTCGAGCCAGGCCTTCCTGGTGGAAGAGGCAGGCCGCTTCCTCCTGCCCGCCGGGGGGGGGGGGGGGGGGGGGGGGAGGGGAGATCTGTCCTCCCCCTCCTCCTCACCCCATCTAATGATACCTGGAGTGAGGCATCATTAAACTGGGAGCAGCCTTCCCCCTGGGCTGCTTTATGCTGTATTTTTTCCTATTTGTTGCAGCGTTAGTCAGTGGAGGACAAGCTTTCAAATAGAGCTCCTTCAGCTGACAGACCTTACTGCGCATGCGCAGTCTGCCCAACGCGCAGCTCAGCAGTGGGGAACCCAGAAGACCAGGTAAGTGGATCCAATTAGGCTGCGATCACGCGCGGGGCAGACTGATTTCGCCGAGCCCCCCCACCGCGAACCCGCAGCCCTGGCAATATCGAGCCCTTAGTTTCCTCCTCACAGCTTACTTTCCCACCTAGCTTTGTATCGTCAGCAAACTTGGATACATTACTTGAATGAATGTCCCTTCATTCAAGTCATTAATATAGATTGTAAATAGCATAGGCACAAGCACTGATTCTTGCAGCACCCTACTAGTTACAGCCTGCCAACCTGAAAATGACCCGTTTATTCCTACTCTCTGTTTTCTGTCCGTTAACCAACCCCCTATCCATGCTAATATTATCCCCAATCCCATGAGCCCTTATCTTGAGTAACAACCTTTTGTGTGGCACCTTATCGAATGCCTTTTGAAAATCCAAAATATACTACATCCACTGCTTGCCCTTTATCTACCCTGCTAGTTACATTCTCAAAAAATGCAGATTTGTCAAGCATGACTTCCCTTTCATAAACCATGTTGACTCTGCCTAATCATATGATGTTCCAAGTGCCCTGTTACCACTTCCTTAATAATGGATTCCAGCAATTTCCCGACAATCGATGTCAGGCTAACTGGCCTGTAGTTCCCCGTTTTCTCTCTCCCTCCTTTCTTAAATAGCGGTGTTACATTTGCTACCTTCCAATCCACAAGGACCCTTCTAGAATCTAGGGAATTTTGGAAGATCACAACCAATGCATCCACTATCTTCTGCAGCCACCTCCTTTAGAACCCTAGGATGTAGCCCACCAGGTCCAGGGGATTTTAGTCCCATTAATTCTCCAGTACTTTTTCTTTAGTAATATTAATTACTTTAAGTTCCTCACTCTCATTAGGCCTTTGGTTCCCCACTATTTCTGGTATGTTTTTTGTGTCTTCTACTCTGACAGATACAAAATATTTGTTTAACATCTCTGCTATTTCCTTATTCCCCATTATAATTTCTCCTGTCTCAGCCGCTAGGGGACCCACGTTTAGTTTCACTTCCTTTTTACATACTTGTGGAAGCTCTTACACTCTATTTTTATATTTCTGGCTAGTTTACTCCCATATTCTATTTTCTCCCTTATCAATTTTTTGTCCCATTTTGAAGTAATACATTATTTCCTTATTTTTATAGAGCACTTTGAATAAATATTATTTATATTTACTTCTGATGTAATACTATTTATAGTTAATTAGCAAAACTTGCGGCAATTTGGGAAGGAGAGCTGGTTGGAGCATCGGAGTTTCTTTGTAATTCAGCACCATCACTGGCAGGAGGGTGTAGTTATAATGTGACAAGTTTACATGGGTATTATAAATGTAGACATGGGAATTTAAAATGGCAAAAAGTTGGCAAATTATGACAAAAATGCAACAGTAAACAACGCTTTGCAGATAGAAAGCATGTGCAGATGCATGTGTTTTTTTTAAAAACAGTATACAAAATAATTTTAAAATTTTCTTGAAAGCCAGAAAATCCAGCTCCAACTTCCAGTCAATTCAGATCTAGATATTAGTATCTCTATTGTGATGGTAGCTGAAATTTTCATGCCTCAAGAAATAAAATATCTATTATTTTTATTGGTGTGACTTAATGATAGGCTTCAGACAATTGTGCTTTTAAAAAAATGATTTGTCTCTATATCTAGGATCAACCAAACACTATGCTGTCTGGAGACATCCACATCGCCACTGGGGGAAGCAGGGGTATACACCTAGCTAGTGCCCAGAAATCATTCGTTCATTGTACCAGACACTACCTCACGTCCTTCAATTGCCAATTTATGTAAGGCTGCCAATGGGGTGAGAAGACAAATACTTTAAGTTTGCTAAATTACCAAAGAAATTTCATGCTGGTCAAAATTCCATTACACCTTATTTCAGCTCCTACCAGGTATCCGAAGCAAATAACTCAGACAACTAAGAGACTGTAGTTCGCCTGCTGATTATCTACTTGAGTGGCGTAAATGATTAAATGATGTTTCTTTGAAGTAGCCTGCCTTTAATTCAAGGAAAAACAGATCTATATTGGGACAGCATCCTAAGATGTTCTGTTCCCTGCTATGGCTGTCTATTTCCACCAGAGGCATCCTGTGGGGTTCTGTGGAGATCTTTGCCACACGATTAGTTGACACTCCGGTTGAAGATCTTGGAAAGCTCATTTATCATGGAATGCTGCAATCTCCATAAAAACGACACAAAATGAAGATTTTGACAACACTAAATGCAGGTCATGGCAGACCACACTGGGGTTGAAATCTGTCTTGGTGGTAATGCATTGGCTGGCCGTTATACGCCGCCTCCCTCCCCCCCCCCCCGCCCGATAGTGAAGTCAACAGAACTGTATATCGGGTGAGGCGTATAACGGGCGGACATGTGATACTGCCGAAGACAGGTTTCTACCCCATTGTTTTTGGCATGTCATGATATAGAGACAAAATTAAGTTTACTCTTCTCTCTCCCCAAATAAAAAATGTTTTTCATGAAACATTGCCCTTTTAAAAGAAACATTAAGGGTGCTGAAAATAGAACCAGTAAACCAAAAAAACCCACTATTTTGAATTATAATTGTAGCTTTGTGTAAACTGCACTAGCTAACAAAAATGACTGTTTACGGCTATTATAGGCAGGCTCAAGATTAACTTTAAGATCGTGTAATTAAGTTTATATTATGCACCATTCATCCCCGAAGATTAGTCCTAAAAAACAGCGTAGCTGGCTTTAAGATTACATTTTACTAAATGTTGGACCATTAACGCTTTTCTTGGCCATAGTAACGCCTTTATCACAGTTTGTTTACAACAGCAACTCTCAGCTGAGAACTCATTCTATTTGGAAAGCAGAGACAAAAGAAAGAAAATAAATTTAAGTAGCATAATATATAAATTTATATAGCACCTTTTATGTCCTCGGGATGTCCCAAAGCACTTTACAGGCAATGAAGTACTTTTCAAAGAGTACTCACTGTTGTAATGTAGGGAAACGCAGCAGCCAATTTGCACACAGCCAACACTGGAGTGACTGGGGCTACAATGAGAAGCTCAGTGTCATCTCAGTGTCATACTGGCTCTTCTACCACAGCCGGTGGGAGTGGCTCATGAAGCATACTGCCAGGAACAGAACAGTATATAGCAACAAGTGGAATTGATAGCATACACTGTGAATTTAAATTAATATTGTAGCTTAGTGCTTATGGCACTGGACTGGCAACCCAGAGGTTATGAGTTCACCATGGCAAGTTGTGAAATAAATCTTGTGATCTATGGCGTGGCACCAGAGTTAAAAAAAAAATCATGAAAGCTGAAGTGTAGTAAAAACCAAACTGGCTCACTAATGTTCTTCAGCGAAGGGAACTTCCCACTCGTATCCTGCGTGCCCTACATACGATTCCAGCCTCACACAATGCAAATGACTCAATGCTCTTTGAAGTAGGCTAGAAAGCCACTTAAATTTACTAAATTATCAAGACAACTAAGGATAGACAATAAATGCGTCCTTGTCAGTGTCACCCATATCCACAGAGCAAATGGAAAAAAAATACTTCTGCAGCAATAAAATCTCGTCAGGTTAAAATAACAGACCTTTTTCAACCTCCTCAGTAACTTGCCAATCCACTCAACTATACACTTTTGTGTAAAGTGCATGCTTATGACTAGTGAACTAACAGATAGATGTTTCTTTACTGTCCAAAGTGCTCCTTGAACCGGCATGGTTAAAGCAGGATCTGTGCCTTTTCAAAAAAGTGGTAGATTTTAGAGAACAACATTCTATAGAGAACTCAGTTAATGATTACACAACTTTTGGCCACTTTAGAGTTTCCTCACATTCACTTTTTTTATAAAAAATCATTCTCGGAATTTGGGCGTCGCTAGCAAGGCCAGCGTTTATTGCCCATCCCCAGATGCCCCATGAAGGTAGCGGTGAGCCTTCTTGAACCGCTTGAAGTATCAATACAACTGAGTGACTTGCTATGCCACATCAGAAGGCAGTTAAGACTCAACCATGTTGGCGTGGGACTGGAGTCAGTACAGTCAGGACAGCTGTTTTCTTTCCATAAAAGAACATTAATGAACCAGTTGGGTTTTTACAACAATCTTCATTGTCAATTTTACCAATAAAAATAATTCTTAAAATAAAAAGCTGTTACGTGAATTCAAATTCTCAAACTGCCATGGTTGGATTTGAATTCACAATCTCTGGATTTGTAGTCCAGTAACATAATTACTGCACTACCACAACCTCTGTTTATTGCTCTAGGATGAGTGGTTGTGTTGTAAGAAGATACTAAATGTCATAGGGGGTTTCAAATATTTTGACTGAATTGCTGCAAACTGATACCACTGAGCCAAGGCCGACGCATGTTATGACCAACAGGTGAATTGATTTACACACACCACAGGAAGAAGCCACATAAATATCACTAAAACTGCATTCCAACATAAAATTCCTCAAAGAGTACAAGTACAGCTTCTACACTTCAATGTTTGAACAATGGTTAAGCCTACCAAAACACAGCACTTCTGAAAATGAAGGACAAAAACTGCCTGGATGTATATTGAAAACAACATGGAATACACTTCACTTAGAATTTGAAGGAAATGAGAATTTTTTTTTGACTGATAGCTTAGCGTCAAAAACAATTATTGTGAAAAGGGCATCATTTGGGATTGAGTCAGTGGAGCACAATCTATTCCAAATATTTATGATTTTTGTACTGGAAATCACAACAGTATTTCTTCAGCCATTGTGCCACCCAAGTACTGAAGGATGAATTCTACTAACAAATGACCACTGTGGGGCACCATAAGCCATCAAATAGACAGTGAGCCATTACTTCTGCTCCATTTATGTCACAGTCTAACTAAAACAGGGAGAGATAATTAATAACAAAATTAGTGCCAACAATTGTTGTTGAATGATTGAAAAAATAATTTTCGGGATTTAGGCCGATGTTACCCTAAGCTTGATAACTGGCCTCTGAAGTGGCCGGTTGTATGAGACAAACCACATTGTTGTGGGATGGGAGTCACATATAGACCAGACCGGGTAAGGACGGCAAGTTTCCTTCTTTAAAGGGCATTAGTGAACCAGTTGGGTTTTTTAAGACAATCCAACAGTTTCATGGTCACTTTTACTGATACCAGCTTTTTATTTCCAGACTTTTCAAACAGCCATGGTGGGACTTGAACTTACATTCGCTGCACTCTGAGCCCAGTTACATACCCACTACACTACCGTACCCAGTGCAGTTTTTTTTAAGTGACTGTGTCACCATGTCACACCAACCAATTTGCTAGAAGAATCAAGCATAGTTTCATTGTTATATAGATCTATCTTTTAAAGAATATGCAAATTGGAAACTACAGAATGCTGTGGAACTACAAATTGTAATATTAGGGAACTAGACATAATAGCTATTACTGAGACATGGCTGCAGGATGGTCAGGATTGGGAACTAAATATACCGGGTTATAAGGTCTACAGGAGAGACAGGGAAAATGGAAGAGGGGGAGGAGTAGCCTCAGTGATTAGAGATGAAATCACTTCAATGATAAAGGAGGATATAACGAGAGGTAAGCAGCCAACAGAGACCTTACCGGATGCATTGAGAAATAGGAAAGGATCTAAGACTATAGTGGCAGTTGCGCATAGGACCCCTGGCAGCAGCTCTGAAGTGCTAGATTGTATAAATGCAGAGATTAGACAAGCATGTAACGAAGACGTAGTGGTCTTAATGGGGGACTTTAACCTTCACATAGATTGGGGAAAGCAGACTAGCAACTATCAGAAAGGTAGTGAATTTCTTGAGTGTGTCCGGGATAGTTTTCTACAGCAGTATATCCTAGAGACAACAAGGGGGCAAGCCATACTAGATTTAGTAATGAGTAATGAACCAGATTTAGTTAACAGCTTAACTGAGCGTGAACATCTATCCAATAGCAATCATAACATGATCGAGTTCAATGTAGTGACTGAAAGGGAAAAAGTGAATCAGCTGCTAAGATTCTAGACATGGGTAAGGCCGCCTTCAATGGGATGAGATAGAGTAAACTGGGCAAATCTGCTAATGGGTAAAACAACTGATGATCAGTGGGAAATGCTTAAAGAAACATTTAACGTGATACAAAATCGGATTATACCCCTGAGGGAGCAAGAACTCTACTTGCCAAAAAAAACAGCCATGAAGAGGTAAGGGACAGTATAAGACATAAGGAAAGGGCATACAAAAAGGCAAAAAATGGCACAGATCCTGGCGAATGGGAAAGATACAAAGATCAACAAAGGGTCACAAAACAGATAGTAAGAACTACAAAGAGAGAGTATGAAAAGAAACTTGCAAGGGATACCAAAACCAATACGAAGAACTTTTATAGTTATATTAGGAAAGAGAGGGTGGTCAGGAGCAGTGTTGGCCCCTTAAAAACTGAAAGTGGGAATATTGTCATTGACAATGGGGAAATGGTGGACATGTTGAACAATTACTTTGCGCCAGTATTTACAGTAGAAGAGGATAGCATGCCGGAAATCCCAAGAAAACTAATATTGAATCAGGGACAGGGACTCAATAAAATTAACATAAGTAAAGCAACAGTAATGAAGAAAATAATAGCACTAAAGAGTGACAAATCCCCAGGACCAGATGGTTTCCATCCCAGGGTTTTAAAGGAAGTAGGCGAGCACATTGCAGATGCCCTAACTATAATCTTTAAAAGTTCTCTAGATTCAGGAACTGTCCCTCTGGATTGGAAAATTGCTCATGTCACTCCGCTTTAAGAAAGGAGAGAGGGGGAAACCAAGGAAGTATAGACCAGTTAGCCTAACATCTGTTGTGGGGAAAATGCTGGAGTCTATAATTAAGGATAGGGTGACTGAACACCGAGAATTTTCAGTTAATCAGAGAGCCAGCATGGATTTGTGAAAGGTAGGTCGTGCCTGACAAACCTGATTGAAGTTTTTGAAGGTAACTAAAGTAGTGGACAGGGGAATGTTAATGGATGTTATTTATATGGACTTCCAGAAGGCATTTGATAAGGTCCCACATAAGAGACTGTTAGCTAAGATAGAAGCCCATGGAATCGAGGGAAAAGTACGGACTTGGTTAGGAAGTTGGCTGAGGGAAAGGCGGCAGAGTAGGGATAATGGGTAGGTATTCACATTGGCAGGATGTGACTAGTGGAGTCCCGCAGGGATCTGTCTTGGGGCCTCAATTATTCACAATATTTATTAACGACTTAGATGAAGGCATAGAAAGTCTCGTATCTAAGTTTGCTGATGACACAAAGATTGGTGGCATTGTAAGCAGTGTAGATGAAAACATAAAATTACAAAGCGATATTGATAGATTTGGCGAATGGGCAAAACTGTGGCAAATGGAATTCAATCTAGACAAATGTGAGGTCATCCACTTTGGATCAAGAAAGGATAGAACAGGGTACTTTCTAAATGGTAAAAAGTTAAAAACAGTGGATGTCCAAAGGGACTTAGGGGTTCAGGTACATAGATCATTAAAGTGACATGAACAGGTGCAGAAAATAATCAAGGCGGCTAATGGAATGCTGGCCTTTATATCTAGAGGACTGGAGTACAAGGGGGCAGAAGTTATGCTGCAGCTATACAAAACCCTGGTTAGACCGCACCTGGAGTACTGTGAGCAGTTCTGGGCACCGCACCTTTGGAAGGACATACTGGCCTGGGAGGGAGTGCAGCATGGGTTTACTAGAATGATACTTCAAGGATTAAGTTACAAGGAGAGATTACACAAATTGGGGTTGTATTCTCTGGAGTTTCGAAGGTTAAGGGGTGATCTGATCGAAGTTTATAAGATATTAAGGGGAACGGATAGGGTGGATAGAGAGAGACTATTTCCACTGGTTGGGGATTCTACGAGTAGGGGGCACAGTCTAAAAATTAGAGCCAGACCTTTCAGGAGTGAGATTAGAAAACATTTCTACACACAAAGGGTGGTAGAAGTTTGGAACTCTCTTCCGCAAACGGCAATTGATACTAGCTCAATTGCTAAATTTAAATGTGAGATAGATAGCTTTTTGGCAACCAAAGTTATTAAGGGATATGGGCCAAAGGCAGGTATATGGAGCTAAATCACAGATCAGCCATGATCTTATCAAATGGTGGTGCAGGCATGAGGGGCTGAATGGCCTACTCCTGTTCATAGACAGAGTCTGGTTCATACCATTTTGACACCTCGTCATTTCACGAGCAACAGGGTCAACTGAGATAGGAAAACGCTAATTCTACATTTATCCTGCTAATTTTCACTGACGTAAGAGGTGTGTGCGTGTGCGTGTACGTAGATAGCACACTGTGCTCTCTGTGTGTCGGTTTGTCCAAGAACCCTCAAAGTTCAGCTTAGTGAACTTCAGCTGAGACTTGGACAGGCACTGTGGCTGAGATGGGTTTTCAAAAAAAAATAGAAAAAGTACATTAATATTTCAGTTGAAGGCAGAAGAAAACCACCATTGCAATAAGTTTAAACTAATTTGGCAGCGGAGGGGCACCAGGATGAAGCATTAGGGAGGTGATAAAAGATGCACAGAGGACTGGGAGAAACAAACAACATTGGAATAAAGAATAGTTCCTAAATAGGAGGGATCAGACAGGGAGGAAATGCGAGGCAGACTAAGAAGGATGTGGAGTGCATGTGCGTAAATGCTCTGAGCGTGGTAAATAAGGTTGGTGAACTGCAGGCCATATTGTATTATGATATCATGGCAATAAAGCTCAAACAAGGGGAGGAATGGCCACTTAATATTCCTGGCTACAATGTATTCAGGAAAGATAGGGAAGGGAAAAATGGGAGGTAAATGACTATTAATCAAAGATACTGTTACAGCACTAGAAAGGGATGATGTACTTGAGGGTTCAAAAGGCAGAATCTATTTGGTTAGAACTAAGGAACAATAGAAGAGCTGTTACTATAGTCTGTACCTGTCCATGACATTTAACAACAAACAACAAGAACAACTTGCATTTATATAGTGCTTTAACGTAGTAAAACATCCCAAGGCACTTCACAGGAGCGTTATCAAACAAAATTTCACACCGAGCCACATAGGAGGTATTAGGACAGATGACCAAAACCTTGGTCAAAGAGGTAGGTTTTAAGGAGCGTCTTAGAGGAGAGAGAGGGGTAGAGAGGCAGAGAGGCAGAGAGGTTTAGGGAGGGAATTCCAGAATTTAGGGCCGAGTCAGCTGAAGGCACAGCTGCTGATGGTGGAGCATGGATGAGGGTTTCAGCACCAGATGAGCTGAGGCAGGGGCGAAGACAGATGACATAACAGAGGTGGAAGTAGGTGGTCTTGGCGATGGAGCTCATCTCAGGGTCAAATAGGACACAAAGGTTGCGAACAGTATGGTTCAGCTTCAGACAGTGGCCAGGGAAAGGGATGGAGTCAGTGGCTAGGGAGTTTGCAGCGGGAACCAAGGACAATGGCTTTGGTCTTCCCAATATTTAGTTGGAGGAAATTTTTGCTCATGTCGGACAAGCTGTGTGACAAATAAGAGACAGCGGAAGGGTGAAGGGAGATGGTTGTGAGGTAGAGCTGTCAACATACATGTGGAATCTGACATCATGTTTTTGGAAGACGTCGCCAAGGAGCAGCTTGTAGATGAGAAATAGGAGGGGGCCAAGGATAGATCCTTGAGGGACTCCAGAGGTAATGGGAAGAGAAGCCATTGCAGGTAGTTCTCTGGCTATGACTGGACAGATAAGAATGGAACCAGGTAAGCACAGTCCCACCCAGAGGAGAGGCATTGGAGGAGGAAGTTGTGGTCAACCGTATCAAATGCTGTAGAGAGGTCGAGAAGAATGAGGAGGGATAGTTTACCACGGTCACAGTTACATAGGATGTCATTTGTGACTTTGATAAGGGCCATTTCAGTACTGTGGTGGGGCAGAAACTGGATTGGAGGGATTCAAACGTGGAATTGCGGGAAAGGGGGACATATCTGTCTTCGCCCCTGCCTCAGCTCATCTGGTGCTGAAACCCTCATCCATGCCTTTGTTACCTCCAGACTGGACTAATCCAATACTCTCCTTGCTGGCCTCTTCCACTCTCCATAAACTTGAGCTCATCCAAAGCTCTGCTGCCTATCCTAACTCGCACCAAGTCCTGTTCACCCATCACCCCTGTGCTCGCTGACATTCAAGGACTTGAGAGGAAAGGTAGGTTGGAGATGTGGCAGTACTTTGCAAGGCCAATGGGGTCAAGGGTGGGCTTTTTGAGGAGGGGTGTAATGACGGCAGATTTGAAGGGGAGGGGACAGTACCTGAGGAGAGGGAACTGTTAACAATATCAGCTAACATGGGGACCGGAAAGGGAAGTTGGGTAGTCAGCAGTTTAGTGGGAATAGGGTCGAGGGAGCAAGAGGTGGGTCTCAGAGGGCATGGAGGGATAGGAGAGAAACTACAGAAAGATGTGAGTTCAGGGCTAGGGCAGGGGGGAACAGTAGGGGAAGTTTGGCTTGGTGGGCTAGGGGAAGGGAGGGAAGCAGCAGTGGCAGCTGAATGGATGGTCTCAATCTTAGTGACAAAGAATTCCATGAGCTCCTCGCACTTTTCATTGGAAGTGAGGATGGAGGGGGTAGGGGAGAAGGGTTTAAAAAGATGGTTTTTGTAGTGAAGAAGAGAATGATCCTGGAATGGTGAGCAGTTTTGGCAGAGGACAGCAGAACGCAATAGTGCTTTGTGGTCCAGCCAGAGCTGGCAATGAATGGCTAAACCAGTTGCCCGCCATAAAACGTTCAAGTCTGCGTTCCTAATTTAAATGATCTATGTCTATGGACCCCTAAGTCTATTTGGGCCTCCATTGTTTCAAGCTTTTCACCATTTAGAAAGTACTCTGATCCATTCTTTTCAGATCCAAAGTGGATGACCTCACACTTGCCTACATTGAAATCCATTTCCACTTCTGCCCATTCACTTAATCTATTAATATCTCTCTGTAATTTTTTGCTTCCATCTACACTGCTTACAATGCTGCCTATCTTTGTGTCATTGGCAAACTGAGATATGTGGCTCTCTATTCCGTCATCTAAGTCGTTAATAAAAAGTGAATAGTTGAAGCCCCAACACAGATTCCTGTGGGACACGACAAGTCACATCCTGCCAATTTGCCTACCTGCCCATAATCCCTACTCTGTCTCCTGGCGCTCAGCCAATTTCCTAACCGGGTCAATAATTCGCCCTCAAATCCATGAGCTTCAACTTTAGCTAACATGGCTGAGGCACTAAATGAGTACCTTGCATCTGTCTTCATTAAAGAAGATGATACTGTCAATGTCACAGTAAAGAAGGAGGTAGTAAAGAAATTTAATAGGATAAAAATAAAGAAGGTACTTAAAAGGTTGACAGCACTCAAAAGTAGAAAAGTTACCCAGTCCAAATGCGATGCATCCTAGGTTGCCGAGGAAAGTACAGGTGGAAATTGTGGAGGCTCTGCCCACAATCTTCCAATCCTCCTTAGATATCAGAATGGTGCCAGAGGACTGGAGGATTGCAAATGTTACACCCCTGTTCAAAAAAGGGGAGAGGGATAAACCTGGCAACTACAGGCCACTCAGCCCAATGTCGGTGGTGAGGAAACATTTAGACACAAAATTAATTGGCATTTGGAAAAATATGGGTTAATAAATGAAAGCCAGTACAGATTTGTTAAAGGAAAATCGTGTTTGACTAACTTGATTGAGTTCTTTATTGAAGTAACGGAGGGGGTTGACAAGGGTAGTGTGGTTGATGTTGTGCATATGGACTTGCAAAAGCCATTTGATAAAATACCACGTAACAGACTTGTTAGCAAAATTGAAGTCCATGGGAATGAAGGGGCAACGGCTGCGTGGATACGAAATTAGCTAAGGGACAGAAAGTAAAGAGTAGTGGTGAACGGTTGTTTTTCAGACTGGAGGGAAGTGTGCAGTGGTGTCCCCCAGGGGTCGGTGTTGGGACCACTGTTCTTTTTCATACATATTAATGATCTGGACTTGGGTATATAGAATCATAGAATAGAATCATAGAAAAGTTACAGCACAGAAGGAGGCCATTCAGCCCATTGAGTCCGCACCAGCTCTATGCACAAGTAATCCAGCTAGTCCCACTCCCCCACTCTATGCCTGCAGCCCTGCACATTTTTTCTTTTCAAGTACTTATCCAGTTCCCTTTTGAAGGCCATGATTGAATCTGCCTCCACCACTCCCTCAGGCAGTGAATTCCAGCTCCTAACCACTCGCTGCGTAAAAAAGGTTTTCCTCATGTTAGCTTTGGTTCTTTTGCCAATCACCTTAAATCTATGCCCTCTGGTTCTTGACCCTTCCGCCAATGTGAACAGTTTCTCTCTATCTACTCTGACTAGACCCTTTATGAGTTTGAATACCTCTATGAAATCTCCTCTCGACCTTCTTTCCAAGGAGAACAATCCCAGCTTCTCCAGTCTATCCATATAACTTAAAGTCCCTCATCCCTGGAATTAATTCGAGTAAATCTCCTCTGCACCCGCTCTAAAGGTCTTCACATCCTTCCTAAAGTGCAGTGCCCAGAACTCGGCACAATACTCCAGTTGTGATCAAACCCGTGTTTTATAAAAGGTTCATGACTTCTTTGCTTTTGTACTCGCTGCCTCTATTTATAAAGCCCAGGACTCCATATGCTTTTTCAACCGCTTTCTCAACCTGCCCTGCCACCTTCAATGATTTGTGCACATATACCCCCAGAACCCTCTGTTCCTCTACCCCTTTTAGAATTGAGCTCTCTAGTTTATAATGCCTCTCCTCATTTATCCTACCAAAATGCATCACCTCACATTTTTCCGCATTCAACTGCGACGCGTCCGCCCATGCCACCAGCGTGTCTATATCCTCTTGAAGTCTATCACTATCTTCCTCATGCTCACTACCCTTCCAAGTTTTGTGTCATCTGCAAATTTTGAAATTGTGCTCTGTACTCCCAAGTCCGATTTAATTAATATATATCAAGGGCGTATAGATAGGGCATAATTTCAAAGTCTGCAGATGACACGAAACTCAAAAATGTAGTAAGCAGTAACTAAGATAGTTACAGACTTCAGAAGGGCATAGACAGAGTGGTGAAATGGGTAGACACATTGCGTTAAATTTAACGCAGAGAAGTGTGAAGTGATGCATTTTGGTCGGAAGAATGAGGAGAGGCAATACAAATTAAATGGTACAATTTTCAAGGGGGTGGAGGAACAGAGATATGGGGGTGTACGTACACAAGTCTTTGAAGGTGACAGGACAAGTTGAGAAGGCTGTTAAAAAGGCATATGGGATCCTTGGCTTTAAAAATAGAGGCATATAGAGTACAAAATCAAAGAAGCTATGCTGAACTTTTATAAATCACTGGTTAGGCCCCAGCTGAAGAATTGTGGCCAATTTTGGGCACCACATTTTAGGAAGGATGTTAAGGCCTTAGAGAGGGTGCAGAGGAGAGTTACTAGAATGGTACAAGGGATGAGGGACTTAGGAACATAGGAACAGGAGTAGGCCATTCAGCCCCTCGTGCCTGCTCTGCTATTTGATAAGATCATGGCTGATCTGTGATCTAGCTCCATATACCTGCCTTTGGCCCATATCCCTTAATACCTTTGGTTGCCAAAAAGCTATCTATCTCACATTTAAATTTAGCAATTGAGCTAGTATCGACTGCCGTTTGCGGAAGAGTTCCAAACTTCTACCACCCTTTGTGTGTAGAAATGTTTTCTAATCTCACTCCTGAAAGGTCTGGCTCTAATTTTTAGACTGTGCCCCCTACTCCTAGAATCCCCAACCAGTGGAAATAGTTTCTCTCCATCCACCCTATCCGTTCCCCTTAATATCTTATAAACTTCGATCAGATCACCCCTTAACCTTCGAAACTCCAGAGAATACAACCCCAATTTGTGTAATCGCTCCTCGTTTATCCTTGAAGTCCAGGTATCATTCTAGTAAACCTATGCTGCACTCCCTCCAAGGCCAATATGTCCTTCCGAAGGTGCGGTGCTCACAGTACTCCAGGTGCAGTCTAACCAGGGTTTTGTACAGCTGCAGCATAACATCTGCCCCCTTGTACTCCAGTCCTCTAGATATAAAGGCCAGCATTCCATTAGCCTTATTGATTATTTTCTGCACCTGTTCATGACACTTCAATGATCTATGTACCTGAACCCCTAAGTCCCCTTGGACAGCTACTGTTTTTAAACTTTTTACCATTTAGAAAGTACCCTGTTCTATCCTTTCTTGATCCAAAGTGGATGACCTCACATTTGTCTAGATTGAATTCCATCTGCCACAGTTTTGCCCATTCGCCTAATCTATCAATATCGCTTTGTAATTTTATGTTTTCATCTACACTGCTTACAATGCCACCAATCTTTGTGTCATCGGCAAACTTAGATATGAGACTTTCTATGCCTTCATCTAAGTCGTTAATAAATATTGTGAATAATTGAGGCCCCAAGACAGATCCCTGCGGGACTCCACTAGTCACATCCTGCCAATGTGAATACTTACCCATTATCCCTACTCTCTGTCGCCTTTCGCTCAGCCAACTTCCTAACCAAGTCCGTACTTTTCTCAGTCTGGCTCTTTCAAAGAGCCGAATGGCCTCCTCCTGTGCTGCATCATTCTATGATTCTAATAAGTGATCTTTCCTCAAAATTATGCCTATTGGGCAGCAGTCACTACAATTAGGAACACGAGTAGACCATTTAGTCCCTTGAGCCTGTTCTGTCGTTCAATTAGATCATGGCTGATCTGTATCTCAACTCCATTTACATACTTTGGTTCCATATCTTATCCTTACCTAACAAAAATCTAACCAACTCAGTTTTGAAAATTTCAATTGACCTAACCTCAGCCTTTTGAGGGAGCAAGTTCCAGATTTCCACTACCTTTTGTGTCAGGAGGTACTTCCTGACATCACCCTTGAATGGCCTAGCTCTAATTTTAAGGATAGGCCTCCTTGTTCTGCTCTCCCCCACCAGAGGAAATAATTTCTCTCTATCTACCCGATCAAATCCTTGAATCATCTCAATTAGATCACCCCTTAATCTTCTACACTCAAGGGAATACAAGCCTAGTCTACACAACCTTCCCTCAATTTCACGCTTTTCACCCTGGTATCATTCTAATAAATCTGCACTGCACCCTCTCCAAGGCCAATATATCCTTCCTAAGGTGCAGTGCCCAGAAGTGAACGCAGTACTCCAGATGCTGTCTAACCAGAGCTTTATACAACTGTAGCATAACTTCCATCCCTTTGTATTACTGCCCCCTTGAGAGAAAGGCTAACAATCCATTAGACTTTATAATTATTTTAGTACCTGTCCACTAGCTTTTAGTGATTTCTGTGCTTGGACCCCTAAATCTCTCTGCTGCTCCACAGTGCCTAGCTTCTTACCATTTAGAAAATACTCTGTTTCTTAGGTCCAAAGTGAATAATTATATAATTATTCTTCTGAAATATTTGTAATTCAAGCCATATTACATCACTATTCATGTACCAATATCTTCATACTTACTTCACCCAGTACTTCAATGACATCACCGATTTTCAGCTCCAGCTCATCTTCGTTCTGAGGAGCATAACTAAACGCCACTTGACATCTTCTTGATCTAATTTTTTCAGCTGGGAAAAGAAGAATTACATTGTAAGTAATTCTGTACAAGACTGAAGCTGGCTTTTATATAGGTAAAACAAGCATGCAGTTCTGACAAAGTTGGTGTGTACACAGTATGTAAAGGTTTGCAGGTAATGGATCAATTTGATTCCAAATGCAAAGAAATAGTGTCACAGAAAGTCAGGAATACATAAGTTTAAGGAGATGCTCATTAATGTTCTGAAAAAAGCAAATACTGTAATGGTTTCATTTAATTTTCCTTTAGAAATATTTCTACTTATTGCTATTTTAGAGTATATTTATATGGGAGGCTCTAGTATTATCCCAGATGTAACGAATTAGACACTACAGTCACCCTATCAAGTTTGTGCAGATTGGAATCATTGAACATAGTGCCAGAATACCAACCTTGCCAAGTGCAATTAATCTGTAAGCATCTGCTGATTGAAACATGCAAACGAAAGAAAGTTAAAAGAGCTTCCAAAAATACCAAATATTAGAAAACAAACTGCACCATTAAAAAATCAGTAAATCTATTTAGGTGCCTGGGTTGAAAGACTCGTTCCCACAGAAGTCTCCCCTTTACACAAAAACACATGTAGAACAAGGTTGAAATTCTTCAGTCAAAATTATCACTACAAAATTGGCATCCCCATAATCACCCACTATTTTCATAGTGCCATCTGCATCAGGATAGAATTCAGACAATCAAACTACAAGCATTTCCTTAAATCAATGAAAAACAATCCATACCTGCATTTATATCACAGCATAGATGATAGTCCTCACAATACAAAAAAACACCATCTTCTCTACACCATCAATAGGGATCAGCACCAAACTGAAATAAACTTTGAGAGATTCACATTTGGCCCAATTTTATCAGTTTGCATGCTCCTGTGCCTTTGAACAGCACAACAAATGCAAACGGCAACAGAATGTCCCTTTGCACATGTATGTATAGTAGGGTTGTCAATTCTGGTTGAACTGGAGGTTTCATCACATGCTCTACGGCCCCCATGCTCCCACCATTGGCCATCCTCGCAGCACACCACCTTCCCACAGCAACTGGTTAATGAACAGGCTCTTAAGGTTACCTAATTGGATGATTCTTGACTGCCAAACAGCCTCCTCCCCACCCTTCAATTTTAATATTTTTATATTTAACAAATAAGTGTTTAAAGAAAATGAAAAAAAGACTTTTAACGCCCCAATGATTTTTCTCCCGGGTTGCTGGTAGCAGTGTCTGGGAGATTAATCTTCAATTTCTGGAGACCCCAGGACAATCCTGCAGGGTTGACAGACAACCCTAATGTACAACTTCATTCCACACATTCAGCAGTGAGGCCGTTAATGGAGCTAGCAACTTTATCTGGAGATTAAAAATGGACCGTGTCCGCAGGGACACGATGTACAAATCGCCAGAGAAGGGGGAGGGGAAAGGCTTGCCCAACGTGGCCCTCATCCTGATTGCCACTTTCGTGTGCGGCTGCATCAAGCTTTGTGTGGACCCTCGGTACACAAACACAAAGTGTCACTACGTGCTGAGGTTCTACCTGTCCCCGGTGTTGCGAAGGATGGGTCTGGCCA
Source organism: Heptranchias perlo (assembly GCF_035084215.1). Classification (NCBI taxonomy): domain Eukaryota; kingdom Metazoa; phylum Chordata; class Chondrichthyes; order Hexanchiformes; family Hexanchidae; genus Heptranchias; species Heptranchias perlo. The sequence continues at coordinate 19,531,489 of NC_090335.1, forward strand.
CGCTGCCATGGAACACTCCATCCAGTTGGACCGTTCCGCCCCACCTAGCCTTCGTCGAAAAGTTTATGAAAAGAAACACCTTTGACCACAAGGCAATCGGTAATTGGTCCGCACGTAACGTCCTCGAGACCCTGTGGCAAAAGGAATGATAGATCCTGTCGGTTGGTTCCCCGAGCAGACTGTCAATGTCATTTGGCAGAACGCCTCATCGCCAGAGCTTTCAAACAAGCACCAAGACGTAGCTTGGCTGGTAGCGAGAAGGGCCCTTCCAGTCAGATCCTTCATGCATTCCCGGACTCTCAGCGCCACCGCGCGCTGTCCCCGAGGAGGCTGCGGTGGAGACAAGACCGTCACCCATCTCCTTCTGGAATGTGCCTTTGCAAAGAAGTTCTGGAGAGAGATGCAGTGGTATCTGTCCAGGTTCGTCCCGAGCAGTTCCGTAACACAGGACTCTGCACTCTATGGGCTGTTCCCGGGGACGCACACTGAGACGGACATCAACTGCTGCTGGAAGACCATCAACTCGGTGAAAGACGCACTTTGGTCTGCCTGAAACTTGCTGGTCTTCCAGTGCAAGGAGCTGTCCTCAACCGAGTGCTGCAGACTGGCACATTCCAAGGTCCAGGACTACGTGCTCAGGGACGTACTGAGGACGGGTGCGGCCGCTGCAAAGGCTCTGTGGGGAAAGGCAACCGTTTAGAGCCTTCCCGCCATTGTATACCGAGGGGATACAATCAGGGAAAAACCCCTTGGGCAGATTGTAAAATTCAAATTGATGTCATGTACCTGTAATCAATAATCTGTATTGACTGTAATGCAATGAGGCACCCTAGAGTGCAATGAACTGTAATTGATGTAACCTGCAAATTGTATAATCTGTATTGTGTACGTTTGGAATGTGATATGACAACTGTATTGTATGTATTGCTGCAAATTTTATGAATAAAGTATATTTTTTGAAAAAAAAATAAAGTTAAGTGACTAAGAGATTTTAGAATCCTTGTTAGTTGAGTGATGGGGACATGTGTTCAGATTCCACAGCCACTGCAAGGGAAAGAACGAAGAAATATGCTGACTGTTTGGTAATATAGTGAAGACTGAACACAGGTACAAATGGGCAGATTTGGTTCGCTGTTCTGGAACTTCTATCATAGTTGCGGATTTTTGATCTTTATTTTTCTTCACAGAAAGGATTTTGGGACAGATCTCTGTTTCTGGCTATGTTTTACAACAATGTAAATTTGCACAGATTTAAAAAGGCCACAGGCATCAATGAATGTGATTTAAAGTCAGTTTGAGGATCTCACAATTCACAGTCTATTTCAAGCTGAAACAACTGTCTATTGTCTCATTCCAGGTCCATTAGCAATTCATCATCTCATCGCAGGGGCCGAGGAGTATTCACACCCATTGTGGTGAGGGTGATTTTATTTGCATGGGCATGGCCTAGGATGTCTTCAGAGAAGATATTCCTGGGAGAGGGACTGTTTCAATTCCTGGGAGAGGGACTGTTTCAATCCCTGTCCCAGGAAGATGTCAAAGACCACTTAACCTCCAGTAAAACTGTGAAATCCTCATTTTTCCTTTTCTAGGTTAATCATGTGCCCACTGCCACCAGAATGAGACACACTGGTTACAACTCTGAAGTCCTAAGTCCCTGAATAGAGTTGTTGAGGATGTCCAAAATGCCAAAAGATTATACAAAAAGGAGTACTCTTGTTGAGGATAAGCAGCAAAATAAATTTAAACTTGCTAATATTGCCATGCAGCAATACTGCTCATCTAGAAAGATCATGACCCGTATGTTCAAATGCTGTCCGATCCAGATGTACCTTGCTGAGGCAATGAAAAAAAAAATCGAGGAATGAAAAATAACACGTGCAATAGTGTAGTCTGGATCATCTAAAATCAATCTGATTGTTTTACTGGTGAACAGTTTTGTAAGAGGGCTGTTGCTGCTATAATCCACTCAAAACATAATAAAATATCTACTTAAAGTATTTCAGGCAGAGGCCCAACACACCAGAGCTGACAAGTGGCAGGTTATTCATGACACAAGTGCCAGGTTACACTGAGTTACATCGAAGCTTTGACTGATAAACAAGTTTTTAAAAAAAAATTGTCTCCTAAAACTATTGGAGAAATTTTCTCCATTGCAGACATCCATGAATTGATTTGTGTAAACTGAAAAAGAAAATTAGGAAATGTAATATTTTTTGATTAGAGTGTCAGATTTAAACAAAACACACAAATATAAAGAGGTTACTTTGATGATTTCTTCTAATGCAATAGCAAATTGTAATTCAAAAAATATCAATTTTTGTAAACAGCTCCTCTATGTGCCTCTTCATGTCATTCGTGCTCACTCTCCTTCTGCTCCATGTGTATCAAAACTGCTCAAACTGGCAATCTCACTCAATGTCCACAGGAGAATGAAAATGCTCCAGTGGTGCATAAGGGATATTCTGCGGCTGCGATTGAGCAATAGTACAACTTCAGCCTGCATCTAAGCATGCCTGGTAATGTTTGATGCTGACACAGTGACCAAAATGGAAAATGTTCTACTCTCCAGGACTAACATCCCTCAATTCAATAAGAATAAAAAATCACAAGTTTATCACAAGGGCCACAGTTTAAAAATAAGGGGTCTCCCACTTAAGACGGAGATTACGAGAAATTTTTTCTGAGGATCGAGGGTCTGTGGAATTCCCTTCCCCAGAGAGCGGTGGAGGCAGGGTCATTGAATATTTTTAAGGATGAGTTAGATAGATTCCTGATTAACAAGGGAATCAAAGGTTATAGTAGGTAGATGGAAAAGTAGGGTTGAGGTCACAATCAGATCAGCCATGAACTTATCAAATGGCAGAGCAGGCTTGAGGGGCCGAATGGCCTACTCTTGCTCTTAATTCCTATGTTTGTACAAAGAAAAGTTTGATGTGCATACGCACACAAAAAAATGCAACATTCACAGAGCCCAAACAGATATAACAAGATATTTTAACTATCCGACCCGGACAATAAAACAAAAAGTCAATCTGAACATGCAATATTAACAGAATACACAAAGTCTTCGATTACAGTGCGTAAAATAGTTCAGTTATGCAACTGACTCCAACTTGATTTATCATAAATCATGGTGCGTCAGACGTTTAAATATTCAAACCCCAAAAAGATATGCTTTTAGTTTGGTTATGGAGGTCAGGTTTTCATTATTTCTCAATCTGCATTTTCTAGTTCTAGTTCTTTGAAAAGTGCAATTACTCAATATTGCAATGTTACTATTACACCACCAGTTCCGCTTTGGTACACAAGACTTTAATGCTAAGTTAGACTCCCTCCCCCCCACCACCACCTTGGGTTATATTTTTAATTTCACTCCTGGAGCATCAACTTATCCTGGGTATATGGTTCCACAAGCATTAGCAGCCCAGAGATACTTACCAAATGAAAGGGAGTCATTACAGCAGAGTCCAATCCTGATACCCACATGCAAGTAGTAAAAACAAACTAGAGTGAGAAGTCTGGTTGATTTTTTTCCTCTCCCTAGTGCAGGATGCTAGGACCAGTTGTAGCACCTCAACCGCCACACTGGCTGAGATTAACTCGGCAATGACCAGGTACTGAACTCAGGACCGTCCTCATCTGTACAGCTCAACAGCAAACAAGATGGTGTATTTACCAGCTGAACTGTCAGGTGGGTTCATTTCAGCTTCTCCAATATTTTACTCTCAGTCATAATCGTTTCAGGTTTCTTCATTAGAAAACATGTGCAAACAAACTGCAATTGTGCCTACAACAGATATTTGTAATGTGGTTTATTTTATGCATGGAGATATAAATGTGCTTTAGTCTTTTCATCAAATACCAGTATTTGAATTCTGTGTATATAATTCCATTCCACTTTTTAAATTAGTTATGCCACTAAATCTCAAACTGTTACCTTTTATTTTGTGAAATAATTTGGCTGTATTATTCCTCTTCCAATTTCATTTTAAATTTCCTATGGAGGTAATTACACAGAAACCACCCACATGACACCAATTTTAGCACCATCAGTTCATTGATTATATTTAGTGCCAGGTCTCCGTAGGCAGTTTCCATGGTCAAACTGTTTACACTGGTGAAGACGACTATGATATATTTGAATATTTTTCTGCAATTTATGACCATCTGTCAGCCATGCTCATTGGATAGCACTCTAGCCAGAGTCAGAATGTTGTGGGTTCAAGTCCCACTCCAGAGACTTACGCACATAATTCAGGCTGACATTTCAGTGCAGTAAAGAGGGAGTCCTGCACTGTTGCGAGGTGCCATCTTTCGGATGTGACGTTAAACCATGAATCGTTGCTCACCAACATGTCCTTTACAGGAATGGTGACAATGGGTCTCACCACTAGTGGTGAGATGGACTCCGGTTTTCAGTCTAGGCTCAAATTTCCCTTTGTATCCTCAAAGGGGCAGAATGGCTGAAGCCTTACTGGTGCAGTGAATAATTGTGACCAGTGCAGTTACCATGACTAGTTATCACCAACAGTCAGTGTTCTCCTGCCCCTCAGGATACCGGATAAATTTCAACACTTCAATCATCTTACTGTTGGTGGGCATCAGAGTTCACTTCAGAACCTCAAGGCTGAGCGAGTCCTGACTGTTCGAGAATCTGAGATTGCCACCAATAGCCCATGGATTCTTGGTACTGCACGCTTGGACATTCTACAACTTGTATGCATTGATCGCGGTGGAGTTGCTATTGTAATCTGCTAAATCCTAGTGTGCTTCAGCAGAGTAACATCTTTATTAACATTCTTCAGGTGAGGCTGCACAGTCATGTTTATCTGAAACCTCACCCCTGCTCCCCAGCAGCACGTGATATTTAGTCAGATATGAGAGGCCGTCCATTAGATCGGTAACTCCAGTTGACCCATTCAGGCTGAAGGTAGGCGTGGCAACTGAGAAGAACAGATCTCAGAATTTTTAAAAAGTCAGATAGGAAATACCAAAAATATTTCAAGTTGTATTTAATACTGGAGGTTTAGTATGCAGATGCATTGGTGTGAATTACTCTTAACTTTATAGTTTTGTTTTACAGGAATCTTTGAAGTATGGGTCTGGTCTTCCTCCTCGCCTCCCCACCAATAAATGCAAATGTCAAAGTTAAAACTTGGTAATATCACTTCAATACAGGATAAAATTACAATGTAAAATAATTGGCAGTTTGTCACCCAAGATCACACCATACTACAGCCATTACTATAGATTCCTTTGAGACCCTCCTTAAAACTTACCTCTTTGACCAAGCTCTTCGGCTTAGTATCAATTTTTGTCTGATTACATTTCTATGAAGCCCCTTTGGACCTTTTCTTTAAATATATGAAAGACACTTTATAAATGCAAGTGGTTGTTGTTAAACTCAAATAAACCAAAGAAGCCGTACTGTTTTAGAGCTAGACTGCAAGCCTGCGTCAATGTTCACACAACGGAGCTGGTATGCACCTAATTAAATCACTCAAGTTATCGAAACAGCTGATGTAGAACATGCTAGTAATGCCCTGACTCTATTACTAACTATACTGGTTTCCTTGTGTCAAATCTGTCCCTTTGTATTGCAGTAGCTCAAAAATCAAACATGATTTTAAAGCAACTGTGCACATGCAATTAGTTCAGTCACATCCACCACTGGTCAGGACATTCCCTGATTTTAGGAGGCAGATCGCATAGGTCAGCAATGACTAAACTGCTTTTCTAGTCTGTACAGATGTCCACTTACGTGTGGCCAGGACGGCGCACCAACCAAGCGTCATCAGATCTTTTTATCTCCCGCATTTTTGGTTGCAAGGACACAGAAAAACCAACTCATGGGGTTTCACTGCCTCCAATGGCAAAAGTGTGGGGTCATTTTCACTGCAGGGTTGCCTCTGTTGATAGTCCTGCTACCAGAGACAATCTGCAACAAGGTGGGTAATAGATTCAACATTTGACAGGAAGAAAGAAAAATTTAAAAGTTGACATTTATATAGCGCCTTTCGTGACCTCTGGATGTCCCAAAACACTTTACAGCCAATGAAGTACTTTTAGAAGCATAGTCATGCAGCAACCAGTATGTGCTTAGCAAGGTCCCACAAACAGCAATGAGGTAAATGACCAGATACTGTAATTCGTTTTTTGAATGGTATTGGTTGAGGGATAAATATTGGCCTGGACACTGGGAAGAACTCCCATGCTCTTCTTCGAATAGTGGTATTTTTTATGTCTACCCAAGAGGACGGACCTCCGAAACGTTCATCTGAAAGATAACGCCTCTAACGTTGCAGCACTCCCTCAGTACTACAGTGAAATGTCAACCTAAATTATGTGCTCAAGTCTCTGAAATGGGACGTGATCCCAAACCTTCTGACTCTGAGGCAAGAGCGTTACACTGAGCCAAGGCTGACAACTTTGGGAAACAATCTAATTATTTCACATTCTTAAATGTGTGAAAAAGTAATTTTCATCAGTGTCACATTACTGAAACACTGAAGACAACAAATCAACACAAGAACAGACAGTCTGTCTAACAAATGGAGGACAACTGTTGTCTTTCAACCACGTTGCTTAGGTATGTAACAAAATGAAGTTACCTTGTCAAATAAATTCTCTACCCCGTCTCCCGGTCTCTACCATTGTTTCCCCAATCCAAAGGAAAATCTTCCCAGGTGAGAAGAGTGCACAGTCTAACTGTATCTAGTTATAAATGCAGATCCAATAAGAGGCATATTTGAAAAAAGGTCTTGGAGACATTTTTCCTTCCACTCCAATTTTAAAAAATACTGCTGTACTTACAAAAAAATGACACACAATGTGCTACATATATTCTCAACAAATAACTTGGGGAAGCAGTGTTTTCAAACATTTCTGATAACATATAGTTACTGTGTTAGCGTAAAACTACATGAACTAAGTGTATTGAGGACAGCAGCTGTTCTTGTGAATATTTTCCCCCCTAAATCACACATACTGAAGTTTATATGAACAGCAATCAATTTACCATTGTGCTCCATGTTATGGGAAATAACTGCCAGCACCTTGACCAATCTTTCCTACATCTATATAATTATTCACAGTAATGCACCCCAGAGGGATAAACTTTTGTACTGAGAAAGGATTAGCAAGGCACATACTGCAAGTCTTGTAAGTTAATTTATAAACAGTGTTTATTTGCTTATTTCTCTTTCTCCATCCCCAACCAGTTGTTTTTTTTAAAGTGCACACATAGCATTAACCATCTCTTCTCCTCCTCCCGTCCCCCCCCCCCTTTCCATTAGTACAAAATCAAAGAATCAGCCAATCTCATATCACATTTACGGATAGGTGGTGAGATCAACATCCAGGTTTTTTAAATTCAGAAAATAACTTCTAGTATAATAACTGTACTGAAAAGCAACGATTGTCCTTTATATTATCAATTAGGGATGAGCTCCCCTTAGTACAGAGGTTTTGCAAGCATAGAGAAGCTGTGTGACACGAGTCTGTATTCTGTACAGTTTCCTTTCTGGAGGGTAGAATAGTTTCATTGTGTATCTTTATTCTTGGCTATTTTACCCTATCCTATTGTTCTTTCCTAATTCCATCTGTTATTTTGGAGTTTCCTGGATTTCATATCAACTTCTTGTATTTTGCTTTATTGTAGAAAAACCTCACATTTGAGGTTACTGAGGATTTGTTCTTTATACTGTACTTCAGTGCATTTTTAGATTTCTGCCTTTTTTCTTTCAGCTTTAGGAGTATGGTATGTAGTGGTTATGTTACTAGATTAGCAATCCAGAGGCCAGGACTTTTGAGAATCCCTACGTGGTCAGTTTTCGGTAAAATATTAAAATGCCTACGTGGCAAAGAAGCAGAATGCAAAATGGTTAGAAAGGGTTAATTAGTTAGTAACTGAGATTGGTACAGGTGGCCTGGCCTCCTGCTGGGCCGTATGTTTGCGTAGTCAGCAGGTTTGCATGGTCTTAGCAATGTAGAGTCTTTGATGTGATTCAAGGACTGGTCTGAATGTCTCCATGTTTATGGCAGATCAATATAGGTAACGAGCTTAGCCAAAGTTGAAAGACATTCCAGGTTGGGAGATAAGGAACAGAAGGAACAGGGAAGAACATTGCAAGTTGGAAGGTGAGGAAGTATCCCCTTTGATGTCTAACAGCAGCATGATCAGCACATGGACGATTTATGATTGGCCGGAAATAATGTAACCTCGCATGGCAACCTATGCCCGGCTTATGATTGGTGTTGACCCTCGTTAAGTATGTTCCAACCCCTATTGATTTGTATAAAAACGTGTGGATTTCTGTATGTTTCTTGTTCTTGCTCTGCCAGCATAGAGGGTCTCTATCAGGAGTCCAAATCAATGCTGCAGACTAAGAACCCTGCTATTAAAGTTGTGTTGAACTTTAAAATGTATTCGACTTCAGTTTTTACTGAACCAGACTGAGGGGAAAGAATCCGGATCGTCAGGACTAATAAACCAGAGAATGTGAGTTCAAACCCACCACAACAGTTTGAGAATTTGAATTAAGTTTTTTTTTAAAAAAGCTGATATCAATAAAAGTGACCATGAAAGCTGTTGGAGTGTCATAAAAACCCAACTGGTTTACTAATGCCGTTTAGGTAAGGTTACCTGCCGCCCTTACCTGGTGTGACCTATATTGTAATAGTGACTATACTTCAAGAGTACTTAATTGGCTGTGAAGTTCTTTGGGATGTCCAGAGTTCATGAAAGGTGCTACATCAATGCAAGTCCTTCCTTATATGTGATTCCAGTCCTGCACCAACGTGGTTGACTCCTAACTGCCCTCTGAAATGGCCTAGAAAGCCATTCAGTTGCATCAAATCACTTGCAGCAGTTCATGAAGGCCCACCACCAGCTTCTTGTGGTAAATAGGGAAACCCACGTGCTGAGAATAAAAACAAAACCTTGCTTTTGCTATCAACTTGCACCCATATTGGCCTTGGAGGGGATAGAGGTCTGATTCACCATGATGATGCCAGGGTTTAAAGGGTTAAAATAAAGGCGTGAAATAAGGAATCATTTCTCCACACAAAGGATAGTGGAAATTTGGAACGCTCTCCACCAAAAACCTGTGGAGGCACGATTGAGATTGATGGGTTTTTGTTGGGTAAGGGTATCAAGTGATATGGATCAAAGGCAGGTAAATGGAGTTGAGCTACAGATTAGCCATGATCTAAATGAATGGCGGAACTGGCGGAACAGGCCCAAGGGGCTGAATGACCTACTCCTGTTCCTATGTTCTCATGTTCTTACCCCAAAGATTTTACTTTCCTCACAACATCCCTTCTAGACCAAACAGCAGACTCGCTGTACAAGTGAATATTTAAAAAGGGAACCAGCAACTCCACCAAAAAGATACATTCTTTGTAACCTACCCATAGCTATACGACTCTTCACCCAGATAGCCAGGATGTTCAGGGTCACAGATCTCTCCAGTTGTCCAACCACTGGGAGAATCTCCTGCAACCTTGACAACCTCCTGTCCTCCAAATCTCATAGCACTTCATGGAACGCTTGAGCTGAGAACTGACAAAAAACAGTCTATAGAAAGTACCATAATTCAAATGAACGATGTGACTAAATACCACTAGAAATGAAAGATTTCAGTTTAGCATTTGTTTGACTGTCATAAAATAGGACCCCTAAACTTTTCAGCTTGCTTTTTTGGAATTAATTGTATAAATGCATGTATTAAAATAGAGATCTCACGACATTCAATCTGTTCTCTGATTGAACATACAGTCAAACAAGTGGATGTGGGCTTGGACCAAGTTTTTTTTTAAAAAGTCCTAAAAATTTGAAAAAAAGTGGGTTAAAAAGCAAAAACACTATATTCCTGCAAGAGCTTTGGGTGTGTTGAACTTGCAAAATGGGAACACAGGATCCAAGTATTAGCACCAGACATTTTTAAACCCATGGCTATTAGATTTAAAAATATATTTAATCTTATCTCTCAAGAATGAATGTGACATTAGGAAATTCAAAAAGATGAAGAGTGAAAAATATGATTTTTATGGGGTGTTTCAATTTGTTTTACGTACTGGACATACATTTAAATTTTGTATGGGACTTTGCAGCAGCCCCCACCCCCACAAAGTATCCAGTTAAGCCCTATACTCGCTTTAAGCGAGTGCAAGTTGGCATTCCAGCCTTTGACATTTACTCAGGCTCCAGGCAAAATTTCTCTCCTTCTGGCTACTGGCCACCAGCTGCAAAAATTGTTTTTGTTGGTTCTCAGATAGAAGTCAGCAAAATCCTGAGAGCTCAACAATAAATTTAATTTGATTAAGAGCACTAATAAATCATCTACATGCAGTTTCATCATCAAAATGCAGTTTATTGTATAAAAGACTTGCAGTCAAAAATTACTTCAAATATAATCTTTAAAATTAAATCCATCAGGTGAGCATGACCTTTTTTTAAAAATGTACTCATTCTCAGGATGTGGGCATCGCTGGCAAAGCCACCATTTATTGCCCATCCCTAGCTGCCCTGAGTTGCTGGTGGGCTTGCTTTCTCAGACACTTCAGAGTCAACCACGTTGGTGTGGGATTGGAGTCACATATAGGCCAATGTAAAGAATCTTACAACACCAGGTTATAGTCCAACAATTTTATTTGAAAATCACAAGCTTTCGGAGGCTTTCTCCTTCGTCAGGTGTCCGTTCATCCGTTGTCGCAGCGTCTGCATGGTCTCGCCAATGTACCATGCTCCGGGGCATCCTTTCCTGCAACGTATGAGGTAGACAACGTTGGCCGAGTCACAGGAGTATGAACCATGTACCTGGTGGGTGGTGTCCTCTCGTGTGATGTTGGTATCTGTGTCGATGATCTGGCATGTCTTGCAGAGGTTGCCGTGGCAGGGTTGTGTGGTGTCGTGGACGCTGTTCTCCTGAAAGCTGGGTAATTTGCTGCGAACGATGGTCTGTTTGAGGTTGGGTGGCTGTTTAAAGGCGAGTAGTGGAGGTGTGGGGTACATGGTTCATACTCCTGAGACTCGGCCAACGTTGTCTACCTCATACGTTGCAGGAAAGGATGCCCCGGAGCATGGTACATTGGCGAGACCATGCAGACACTGCGACAACGGATGAACGGACACCGCGCAATCGCCAGACAGGAGGGTTCCCTCCCAGTCGGGGAACACTTCAGCAGTCAAGGACATTCAGCCACCGATCTTCGGGTAAGCGTTCTCCAAGGCGGCCTTCAAGACACACGACAACGCAAAATCGTCGAGCAGAAATTGATAGCCAAGTTCCGCACCCATGAGGACGGCCTCAACCGGGATCTTGGGTTCATGTCACGCTACACGTAACCCCACCAGCGAATAAAAGTTATCTGTTTTTAATACAATGGGTCATTTTCTGTCTTTCTCTTCCTTTTCGGATGTTTCTCCCTCTCTCTCTCTCTGCTTTGTGTTCTGGCCGTTTGTATATTCGGTGGTCCTGTAGGTAACACCTCTCTGTCTGAACACTTTGATTGCCTTGACAACGGGCAGTTGGAAAGATTATCTGTAATCACCAGGTATTGTTCTCTGAATATAAATGCGAAACGTTCAAGGATTCCCACATTCACCTGACGAAGAAGAAAGCCTCCGAAAGCTTGTGATTTTCAAATAAAATTGTTGGACTATAACCTGGTGTTGTAAGATTCTTTACATTTGTCAACCCCAGTCCATCACCGGCATCTCCACATATAGGCCAGACTGGGTAAGGATGGCAGGTTTCCTTCCCTAAAAGGATATTAGTGAACCAGCTGGGTTCACTTTGACTTATGATGTGGAGATGTCACTCGCTCACCTGACGAAGGAGAAAGCCTCCGAAAGCTTGTGATTTTCAAATAAAACAGTTGGACTATAACCTGGTGTTGTAAGATTCCTTACACTTGACTTAGCACTACTAAAATAAATAAGTAAAATATGTTCCACGCATATCTTTAGGATGCCATTTTCGCTTGTTCCAACTGAATCCAATGCACATAATAGTAAATGCACGAAAAGAAACAGGCAAGATGGAGTTACTCCAATCACTTCCAGTGGTGTGCCACAGGGCTCAGTGTTGGGTCCCTTGCTGTTTGTGGTGTATATTAATGATTTGGACTCGAATGTAGGGGACACGATTGGCAAATTTGCAGACGACACAAAAATTGGCCGTGTAGTTGATAGTGAAGCGGATAGCTGTCGACTCCAAGATGATATCAACAGGTTGGTGGAGTGGGCGGAAAAGTGGCAAATGAAGTTCAACCCAGAGAAGCGTGAGGTAATGCACTTAGGGAGGGCAAACAGTAAAAGGGAATATATTGAAAGGGGTAGTGGAAGAGAGAAACCTTGGAGTGCATGTGCACAGGTCCCTGAAGGTGGCAGTACAGGTAGATAAGGTTGTGAAAAAGGCATACGGAATGCTCTCTGTTATTAGCCGAGGTATAGAATACAAAAGCAGGGATGTAATGATGGAACTGTATAAAACGCTGGTAAGGTCACAGCTGGAGTATTGTGTGCAGTTCTGGTCACCACATTACAGGAAGGACGTAATTGCTCTGGAGAGACAGTGCAGAGAAGATTTACAAGAATGTTGCCAGGGCTTGAAAATTGCAGCTATGATGAGAGATTGGATAGGCTAGGGTTGTTTTCCTTGGAGTAGAGGAGGCTGAGGGGTGACTTGATTGAGGTGTACAAAATTATGAGGGGCCCCAGATACAGTAGACATGAAGTACCTGTTTCCCCTAGTGGAGAGTTCAAGAACTAGAGGACATAGATTTAAGCTGATTGGCAGAAGGACAGGAGGAAAAACTTTTTTATCCGGAGGGTGGTGGGTGTATGGAATGCGCTGCCCGAATTGGTGGTAGAGGCAGGGACCCTTAACTCTTTTTAAAAGTACCTGGACCTGCACCTAAAGTGCTGAAAGCTGCAGGGCTACAGACCAGGTGCTAGAAGGTGGGATTAGAATGGGCACCTGGTTGTTCTTCGAGCTGGTGCGGACACGATGGGCCGAATGGCCCCCTTCCGTGCTGTATCTTTTCTATGGTTCTATTTCCTTTCTTATCTCCATTCTCATCACATACTCTGTTGGTGCCAGTATTTAGTTGTTGCTTTGGCATATTGCTCTTGTGAAGATATCATTCAGAAGGGAAAGAAGGAAGGAAAGCAAGAAAGGAGTGGGGGGGGGGGGGGTGGTGGTGGCAGTATTGATTAAGGAGAATATTGCAGTGCTGGAGAGAGAGGATGTCTTGGAGGGGTCAAGGACAGAATCTATTTGGTTAGGGTTAAGGAACAAAAGGGGTGCCATTACACTACTGGGTGGATTCTATAGGCCACCAGCTAGTGGGAAGGATATAGAGGAGCAAATTTGGAGGGGGAAATTACAGGGCGGTGCAAAAGCCATAGTGTAGTGATAATGGCGGATTTCAACTATCCTTATATAGACTGGGATAACAATATAAGGGACAAAGAAGAGGAGGGATTTTTGAAATGTGTTCAGGATAACTTTCTCGACCAGTATGTTTCTGGCCCAACGAAGGAGGCGGCATTGCTGGACTTGGTTCTAGGGAATGAGGTGGGCCAAGTGGAGCAAGTGTCAGTGGAGGAGCATTTAGGAAGCAGCGATCATAGTATCATAACGTTTAGGATAGCTATGGAAAAGGACTCTGTCCACTCTAAAGTAAAAATATTCAATTGGAGGAGGGCCAATTTCAGTGGGAAGAGAACAGATCTGGCCCAGGTAAATTGGAATCAAAGGTTGGCAGGCAAAACTATAATTGAACAATGGGCGGCCTTTAAAGAGATGATTCGTGTACAGACAGGGAGAAAGGTAGGGCAACTAAAGCCAGAGCTGGATGACAAAAGGAGATAGAGAGTAAGATGAAGTGGAAAAAAGCGGCATATGACAGGTGCCAGGTTGATAACACAAGTGCCAACCACAGAATATAGAAAGTTCAGAGGGGAAGTGAAAAAGGAAATAAGAGCGGCAAAGACAACATAAAAGGGAATCCAAAAGTCTTCTACAGATATGGTAACAGTAAAAGGGTAGTAAGGAGAGGGGTGGGGCCGATTAGGGACCATAAAGGAGATCTACTCATAGGGGCAGCGAGCATAGCTGACATATTAAATGAGTACTTTGCATCAGTCTTTACCAAGGAAGAAGATGCTGCCAGAGTCTCAGTAAAGGAAGATATAGTTAAGATACTGGATGGGCTAAAAATTGAGAAAGAGGAGGTACTAAAAAGGCTAGCTGTACTTAAAATAGATAAGTCACCTGGTCTGATGGGATGCACCATAAGATGCTGAGGGAAGTAAGGAGGGGAAATTGAGGGGGTACTGGCCATAATCTTCCAGATATCCGCAGATACGGGGATGGTGCCAGAGAACTGGAGAATTGCAAATGCTACACCCTTGGTCAAAAAAGGGTGTAAAGATAAACCCAGCAACTATAGGCCAGTCAGCTTAACCTTGGTGGTGGGGAAATTTTGGAAACGATAATCTGGATTAGAATTAACAGTCACTTGCATGACTGTGGATTGATTATGGGAAGCCAGCATGGATTTGTTAAAGGCAAATAGTGTTTAACCAACTTGGAGTTTTTTGATTAGTTAAGAGAGGGTAGATGAGGGCTATGCAGTTGATGTGGTGTATATGGATTTTCAAGAAGCGTTTGATAAAGTGCCGCTTTGTAGGCTTGCTATTAAGATTGCGGCCCATGGAATAAAGGGGCCAATAGCAACTTGGATACAGGATTGATTAAATGACAGTGGTGAACAGTTGTTTTTTGGACTGGAGGAAGGTGTACAGTGGTGTTCCCCAGGGGTCGGGGCTGGGACCACTGCTTTTCTTGATATATATTAATAACTTGGACTTGTGTGTACAGGGCACAATTTCAAAATTTGCAGATGACACAAAACTTGGAAGTGTAGTGAACTGTGAAGATAGTGATAGACTTCAAGAGGATATAGACACGCTGGTGACATGGGCGGACATGTGGCAGATGAAGTTTAACGCAGAAAAATGCAAAGTGATGCATTTCGGTAGGAAAAATGAGGAGAGGCAATATAAACTCGAGGGCACAATTCTAAAAGAGGTACAGGAACAGAGGGATTTGGGGGTACATGTGCACAAATCATTGAAGGTGGCAGAGCAGGTTGAGAAAGCGATTAAAAAAGCATACTGGGTCCTGGGCTTTATAAATAGAGGCATAGAGTACAAAAGCAAGGAAGTCATGATGAACCTTTATAAAACACTGGTTCGACTACAACTGGCAGTTCTGGGCACTGCACTTTAGGAAGGATGTGAAGGCCTTAGAGAGGGTGCAGAGAAGATTTACTAGAATGATTCCAGGGATGAGGGTTATAATTACGTGAATAGACTGGAGAAGCTGGGGTTGTTCTCAACCTTCTCTGTTCCAAGGAGAGGAGATTTGATAAATGTATTCAAAATCATGAAGGGTCTAGACGGAGTAGATAGGGAGAAACTGTTCCCATTGACAGAAGGGTCAAGAACCAGAGGGCATAGATTTAAGGTGATTGGCAAAAGAACCAAAAAGGTGACATGAAGAAAAACTTTTTTTTTAAAACGCAGCGAGTGGTTAGGATCTGGAATGCACTGTCCGAGGGAGTGGCAGAGGCCTTCAAAAGGGAACTGGATAAGTACCTGAAACGAAAAAGCATGCAGGTCTACAGGGATAGGGCAGGGGAGTGGGACTAGCTGGATTGCTCGTGCATAGAGCCAGTGCGGACTCAATGGGCCGAATGGCCTCCTTCTGCGCTGTAACCTTTCTATGATTCTAAGCTCCAATGTACCCCGTACTACAAACTGACCATCTTACTTCTGAATTACCGGTCACTACAAATCATTCCTGGTCAGCAATCCTTATGCTTTGCACACAATTTGTTTTTAATTTCTTCTCAGTAATCTAGCTGCTCATTTGTTTCCTTTCACACGAGCTAACACGTTACTATGGAATAGCCACAAACAAGGCTAATCGAATGCTAGATTATATTGCTAGGCCAGTTGCGTAGAAGCCAACAGATCATGCTAAATTGTAGAGTGCCTGGTCAGACCAAACCTCAAATACTGTGTTCAGTTTTGATTGCCAAGTCAAAAAAAAGTCAAGTCATGAAGCTGATGCAGAGAAGAGCCACAAGGCTTATCCCTGATGTTAAACCACCGTTGCCCAATAGAAATTGTTGACTAGGGCAACACCGTTTTAGCCACATGCACTAATTTTAGTAGAAAACACTTTACACACACTCACAATACCGGTTAATGTACTTCACATATGTATATTTACTTATGATGTGGAGATGCCGGTGATGGACTGGGGTTGACAATTGTAAACAATTTTACAACACCAAGTTATAGTCCAGCAATTTTATTTTAAATTCACAAGCTTTCGGAGGCTTCCTCCTTCGTCAGGTGAACGATCGTTCACATCGTTCACATCGTTCACCTGACGAAGGAGGAAGCCTCCGAAAGCTTGTGAATTTAAAATAAAATTGCTGGACTATAACTTGGTGTTGTAAAATTGTTTACAATTATATTTACTTAAGCATCTACCATTATTCAGTAACTAAGGAAGTAAACGTTGGGGAGAGTTATAGATAAAGAGATCTAGGAGTTCATAGCTCCTTGAAAGTGGAGTCACAGGTGGATAGGGTGGTGAAAAAGGCATTCAGCTTGCTTGGTTTCATTGGTCAGAACATTGAATACAGGAGTTGGGATGTCTTGTTGAAGTTGTACAAGACATTAGTTAGGCCACACTTGGAATACTGTGTACAGTTCTGGTCACCCTATTATAGAAAGGATATTATTAAACTAGAAAGAGTGCAGAAAAGATTGACTAGGATGCTGCCGGGACTTGATGGTTTGACTTACAGGGAGAGGTTGGATAGACTGGGACTTTTTTCCCTGGAGAGTAGGAGGTTGAGGGGTGATCTTATACAAGTCTATAAAATAATGAGGGGCATAGATAAGGTAGATAGTCAAAATCTTTTCCCAAAGGTAGGGGAGTCTATAACGAGGGGGCATAGATTTACGGTGAGAGGGGAGAGATACAAAAGGGTCCAGAGGGGGCAATTTTTTCACTCAAAGGGTGGTGAGTGTCTGGAACGAGCTGCCAGAGGCAGTAGTAGAGGCGGGTACAATTTTGTCTTTTAAAAAGCATTTGGACAGTTACATGGGTAAGATGGGTATAGAGGGATATGGGCCAAGTGCAGGCAATTGGGACTAGCTTAGTGGTATAAACTGGGCGACATGGACATGTTGGGCCGAAGGGCCTGTTTCCATGTTGTAAACTTCTATGATTCTATAAACCACTCAACGACCAAAAAACACTCGTACACTCTGCTTTTATCTTACCAATATGTGCACAAAAAGGTTAAAATTCACATGCATACGCTATACGAATGAGAATTGAGATCACATGCCCAACATATCTATTATTCATTTATTTGCTAATCAGAAAAGCAATTCGCCACGTGGCTAGTGGCTAAGGTACTGGACAATACAAAGAATCAACTTCTAAAGAAAAAACCAGAGGAACTGGAGCACTTTATCCTTCAAAAGGAGATTACAAAGATCTTACAGGAGCAGAGAAGATATTAAACAGCATATATAAGCTAAACCAATGCACTATTTCAATGTAAGCGGAGGTGCTAATGTGAAGGGATACAGGTTAAAACTGGATGAAAGGACAACTTACGGCAGATGTCGGGAAGAATTTCTCCATACAGAGTGGAACAACACATGCCATGGTCTTCTAGTTAGGATAATGAAGGCAAAAAGCTCAGACTCACTGAAGAAATAGTTGGATGACGTACTTGTGGAGGGGTAGGGAGAATGCAAATTTCCTCCTCCCTCCCTGGATAGATGAGGTAAGTTGGGCCAAATGGCCTCTTTCATCTTGTATTTTTCTTTGAATAACTTAAAAACATTAAGAAAGATTTCACAAGTATTTTTGCTTGCCCCTTTGTTATAAATACTTGGCATATTATCCAGTTATTTCTTTAAAAAATATAAAACTGATGATTTTTCTTTTAGCAAAAAAAGAACTGCAGAGAATCAACATCCTCTGTCAGTCAGTTTAAAAAAATGTATTTTTGCTTAAGCAGTGACTGCTGGTAACAGCAGGGCAAACAGATCACGAAAGCAAAATTAAAGGGGCATTCTATTTTTGAGAAATCATTAGGCCTGTACAAATCTCTACAATAACACAATGATGTAAAACATGACTCTGCCACCTGCAGGATGTCACTGTGACCAAAATGATGCACGAGGCTCCTCCCTCGCCAAACAAAAAAACAAGTTTGTCAAACATTTTTTCATGGAAAGTACTGCTTTAACAGCAGTGATATCATCACTAATGTTCCAGGATTTAACTGTAGTCATATCTCGGGTCCCTTGCAGTTACCACCCCCAAGGATACTGAACAAGTTTCCCTCTACCACAAAGCAAAAAGAATAACAGAAAGACAAAATCAAAAAGGATGTTAAAGGGAGCATGGAATAATTAAAGGAAAGGGAAGTACTTTACTTCCTCTACAATTTAAAAAAAATATGCCCCTAGATTCCAGATCAGCAATTTTAAAATGCAGCACTGTACAAGTACTGCATCTTCAAAAGAGCCATCATGTTCTGGTCAACACCCAGGAAAGGATCCCAATATACTCACCAATGGATAAAATGGTCAGATCAGCAGCCTTTCTATTGTTTTCCGAGCAGACATAATGGGTGTCTAGATGCTGCACCGAGTGAGATTTCTCTTAATAAGTTATAATGATTTTTAACATGGTATTGTAGCATCCATTTAACTATTTTTTAAAAAAATACAAGATTGAGAATTGCTCTATGAACATTTAAATTGCAACCCTTGCAGAATTTATAGTAACCAGCTTAACAAGTCAGTACTCGCCATCTCCTCTCGCAGTATCACACCCTTCAGATACTACTATTACTAATTTTTTTTAAACAATTACCATCAACCAAATACCAAGGCTAATCAAGGGAACTCTTAACAGCCAACCAGATGCAACATCATCATGAGGTGTTTATAAAATCCATCCCATTAATGTTCCCCTGCAACTACTGCTACCAGGTTGTGTTTTTAAAAATATATATTGTTTCTCTTTCTCACACAAATGCTGCTATGATACCCATTTCGTTGGCCTGTTGAGGGGTTACTGTTTTTCGATTTCCGTGCTTACAAATTACAAGTGCATATACCAGGCTTTTTGTCTCCAGACATCAGATTTTAAAAACAAACTTCAGTTTTTAAATCAAGTAACATACATCTCTCTCTGTTTGTGTTGCTGCCAGATTTTATTATTTTTCTTCACCATTTTTCTCCCTTCACAGCATCGGCTTCTTGCTGGGTTACAGTTCCATAGGCACTGGGCAACCTCCAATATCTCATCCAAGTTGCCTTTATTTACATGAGATGTAATTGTCAGGTTTTTAGACTGGGGATGCATCATCCCGAGACAGATCCTGTGCTCATCCATGAGCCTCATCCATCAGCACCTCTGACAATCCAGCACTGCTTCGGTATTGCAGTGGAGTGAGTATATGCTAAAGTCTTGGAGTAAGGCTCGAATCCACCATCTCTTGATTCGAATGGCTTAGCCAAGCCTGAAGTATTTTTCATAGCAGTTCAGTCAATAATTTTCTTGTACAAGTTTGTTGCTCCTCAGTTGCAAATTTCCACCTAAATGGCATTGAGGAATTTTTCATTCCACTGGTGTGGCTGCATAGTTAGGTTATCTCATCACCTGCTCAACTGACCCTCCTTCAAAATGGAGTAAAAATTCTTGGCCATTCTCCAGTTGGAGGAAATATTCTGCTAAACTGATTCGACTGCCTTCCTACATCTGCTTGATAGCTGCACAAATTATTTATTTTCTGTTTCCTAAATCTACCATGCAAATAAAAAAATATTGTTTATGTAATAGTCACCTAAATAATGCACATACACATCAATAGTGCCAAAGAACTGAAAACAAAAGTATTCTCTAAAATAGTTTTATATTTCTTCCTGTCAATCTTCTCTCCACTTGTCCTTTTCTGGAGACGTTGAATCCTCATTAGGATATAGTTCTACAGGCACCAGCATCCAATTCAATTATCTGTTCTTCAAGTGCACATCTGGACAGCAAGTGCCCAAAGTTTATCCTACTTGACAATAGCAATGATAAATTGCAGAATTGTTCTGTGCAGCTTTAAAGATTTTGTTTAATAAGATCTGGAATTGTTGGGGGGGGGGGGGAAAAAAGGATTTAAAAAAATTCTCAGGATGTGGGCATCACTGCAAGGCCAGCATTTATTGCCCATCCCTAGTTGCCCTGAGAAGGCAGTGGTAAGCCTTCTTCTTTAACTGTTGTAGCGGTTTCATACAACTGTGTGGCTTGCTAGGCCACTTTAGAGGGCAGTTAAGAGTCAACGATATAAAGGCCAGGCCAGGCAAGGACAGCAGGTTTCCTTCCGTAAAAGGACATTAGTGAACCACTTTTACTGACATCAGCTTTTTATTTCCGGATTTTCTTTTTTTTTAAAAACTGAATTCAAACTCTCAAACTGCCCTAGTGGGATTTGAACTCAAGTTCGCTGGATTATTAGTCGAGGCCTCTGGATTACTAGTCCAGTAACATAACCACTACATTACCGTAACCTACAATTGCTTTCCAGGCTACATAGGGTATAGAAAAGGACATGTACTGAAGTTGGGGCTAGTAGTTGCGTGATGTGTGGGACATTTCCACATGGAACTTTCCTTGAATGCACAACTGATGTCAGAAATTCATCAAGAAATCAAGGGCTCAAAATCACGTTCTGCCACTCTACAGTTATAGCTTTAATGTACTATGTCACTTTGCCAATCCAGTAAAAAAAGTTTCAAAAGCCCCACCACTCAAAGCAGAGTACAATTTATAACTTTTATTTTTAAAATAAATGATCTTACATTCACTTAAAATTGAAAGTTAAAAAGTAACAGTCTACAGCACAGTCTTACAGATCAAGTCCTCCCAAGCTACAAGTTCATTTTTCCCTGGGCTTGGCACAACCTAGAAAATGCAGACATATTTTCTGACAGAATGAACACAGGTAAAACTTGCTTAACTGATTTGTCTAATGAAAATAAAGTCTACTTCTAAACTAGAGATGACATTGCCTTTGACTCTTAAAAAAGTTGTTCCAAGCCAGAACAAGCTGCACGTTGGGCCACTACCTACAGTTTCCAATTCTGTTCAATCCTTGGAATCAGGCACCATGCGGTATTAGGCCATTGCACAGACACTATGTGGGACATAGTCGAGATGAAAAATAAACAAAAATCAGGAGCTGCAGTAGACCTCTAGGAACATTTTGAATTAAAAATACCAGTTTTAAAGATTGCTTTTGAATCCAGTTATTACAATCGACGGTTTGTTCCTTGTTCATATTTGTCCTGATGGATGAATTCAGTCTCAATCACTAAATCTGCTCCCCGCTGCTGGTTCTCAGCAGCATATCTATTTATTCATACACACATCATGATTTTGCTTGCATTAATCAATCAATCATTCCCGTTTACAGAAAGGGCAGGGTGAAACTAAATTTTGTGGAAGATCCAAATTAGTCCCGGCATGACCAACGTGGGGTGCAGAATGCAATGCATTGTCATCTTTCAGCAGTGTGTGTATTTAGATGTAATCATTAGTGTGAAATATGGAAATGTGAAGACTTACAGTTGCTGTCAGAAATTGTTTCAACATTGTATCACTATATGCTGATCTCCTGGCTTCAGTTTTAAAAAAAAGCAAATGGAGTAAAATTAATACTTCAATTCAACCCCTGCTCTATTAACTGCATTTTAAAAAGGGACACAACCTTGCAACAGTGGTTGGCAAACCTTTTACTTTGTATGTAATCGCGACAGCACAATACAAATAACACCAAAGCAGCTCGTGGCATCACTGTAAACGATGTGCTGCTCTTTTCTCTTTCGCAGAAAAGACTAGCGAATGAAAATGATGCCCATTTAATAGATTCTACGTGATAGGAATTTTGAGGAAATAGTTTGATTTTAATTAATACATGAGAAAATTAATCCTATTTAACAGTTACTGTTATTTTGATGATACTAATTAAGAGGTACACACAGAAAAAGTTGAATTGGAACAAATTTTGAAGTTAAAACTTAGTAATTGCAGATTCAAGTTGTAAGAACAAGAGTATTTATGTGAATCAGTGGCAATAGCTCCAAATACAAACTGAAGTTAAACAATCCTGCTGCAGCTGGTCCACTCCAGTTTGTAACCCATGCAGATTGGCAGACTCTCAGCCTGCTTAAAAATTGACAGCTTTGCATATTGCAAAATGTCACCAGGGTCACATGTGCAGGTCACGTGAAACAAACTTGATTTTCACAAAGACCGAAGTTAGCAGTATAATCACATTTTTAAATCTTCTATGCATTCTTTTATACACACTCATTTCAACTAATCATTGATTTAAAAAGAAAAAGATTAGTGAAGACAAATGTAGGTCCCTTACAGTCAGAAACAGGAGAATTTATAATGGGGAACAAGGAAATGGCAGAGCAATTAAACAAATACTTTGGTTCTGTCTTCACAGAAGAGAACACAAATAACTTCCCAGAAATGCTAGGGAACCAAGCGTCTAGTGAGAAGGAGGAATTAAAGGATATTAGTATTAGTAAAAAAAAGTGCTGGAGAAATTAATGGGACTGAAAGCCGATAAATCCCCAGGGCCTGATAATCTGCATCCCAGAGTACGAAAAGAGGTAGCCATGGAAATAGTGGATGCATTAGTTGTCAACTTCCATAATCTATAGAATTTTGGAACAGTTCCTGCAGATTGGAAGGTGGCAAATGTAACCCCACTATTTAAAAAAGGAGGGAGAAAACAGGGAACTACAGACCAGTAGTAGGGAAAATGCTAGAGTCTATTATAAAGGATGTGCTAGCAGGACACTTAGAAAATATCAACAGGATTAGACAAAGTCAACATGGATTTATGAAAGGGAAATCATGTTTGACAAACCTACTGGAGTTTTTTTGAGGATGT
Organism: Heptranchias perlo; assembly: GCF_035084215.1. Classification (NCBI taxonomy): domain Eukaryota; kingdom Metazoa; phylum Chordata; class Chondrichthyes; order Hexanchiformes; family Hexanchidae; genus Heptranchias; species Heptranchias perlo. The sequence continues at coordinate 19,554,571 of NC_090335.1, forward strand.
AACTGGTAGAATAGATAAGGGAGAACCAGTGGATGTGGTTTATTTGGATTTTCAGAAGGCCTTTGATAAAGTCCCACATAAGAGGTTAGTGTGCAAAATTAAAGCACATGGGATTGGCGATAATATACTGGCATGGATTGAAAATTGGTTAACAGGCAGGAAACAAAAAGGAGTAAGTGGGTCTTTTCCGGGGTGGCAGACAGTGACTAGTGGGGTACCGTAGGGATCAATGCTTGGGCCCCAGCTATTCACAATATATATCAATGATTGGGATGAGGGATCCAAATGTAATATTTCCAAGTTTGCTGACGACACAAAACTAGGTGGGAACATGAGTTGAGAGGAGGATGCAAAGAGGCTTCAAAGCGATTCAGACAAGTTGAGTGAGTGGGCAAATACATAGCAGATGCAGAATGATGTAGATAAATGTGAAGTTATCCACTTCAGAAGGAAAAACAGAAAGGCAGAGTATTATTTAAATGGTGCTAGATTGGGAAATGTTGATGTACAAAAGGGACATGGGTGTCCTTGTACACCAGTCACTGAAAGCAAACATGCGGGTGCAGCAAGCAGTTAGGAAGGCAAATGGTATGTTGGCCTTCATTGCAAAAAGATTTGAGTACAGGAGCAAGGATGTCTTACTGCAGTTATACAGGGCCTTGGTGAGACCACACCTGGAGTATTGTGTGCAATTTTGTTCTCCTTACCCAAGGATATACTTGCCATAAAGGGAGTGCAGTGACGGTTCACCAGACTGATCCCTGGGATGGCAGGACTGTCGTATGAGGAGAGATTGGGTCGACGCAGCCTATATTCACTTGAGTTTCGAAGAGTGAGAGGGGATCTCATTGAAACATTTAAATTCTGACAGGGCTAGACAGACTGGATGCAGGGAGGATGTTTCCCCTGGCTGGGGGGTCCAGAACGAGGGGTCACAGTCTCATTATATGGGGTAGGACATTTAGGACGGAGATGAGGAGAAATTTCTTCACTCAGAGGGTGGTGAACCTGTGGAATTCTCTACGGGAGAAGGCCGTGGAGGCCAAGTCACTAAATATACTGAAGGAGCGAGATAGATTTCTAGACACAAAAGGCATCAAAGGGTATGGGGAGAGCGCGGGAATATGGTATTGAGATAGAGAATCAGCCATGATCACACTGAATGGTGGGGCAGGCCTTCGCCTGATCCTATTTTCTATGTTTTTATGTTAAATTCACATGTTCATCTAGCAGATATTTGTATAGTCACTTGCAGTAACAAATGCTGGCTGTAACGATATGTGATTCCACTTCTCCAAGTGTTGATTCTAGTAATGTAAAAGGAAAAGTCCGACAATTAAACAGAATGCATTATTGGCAAAATCTTTGCCATGTAACAGGATTGTTTGCACACCCCCAGACTTGTAAATTCAATCAGGGAAGCTAAAAATGTTCCATTTGAAATATTCACTCCAATTTAAAGAATGATCTTAAAAATTGTTGACTTTGCACTGAGGACTGTGATCTTTTCCCAATGATTTACATGTAAAGAAAGAACTTGCATCTATAGCGCCTTTCACAACCTAAGAACATCCCAAAGCGCTTCAGAGCCAATGAGGTATTTTTTTTTGAAGTGCAGCCAACTGTCATAACGTAGGAAAATTTAGACAGCCAATTTGCACACAGCAAGGTTCGAGAAACAGCATTGAGATAATGACAAATCAAACTTTTTTTTGATGTTGGTCGAGGGATAATTGTTGGCCAGGACACCGGGGAGAACTCCCGTACTCTTCTTCAAATAGCGGCATGGGATCTTTTACGTCCACCTGAAATGGCAGACGCAGTTTAACGTTTCGTCTGAAAGATGGCACTTTCGACAGTGCAGCACACCCTCAGAACTGCGCTGAAGTGTCAGCCAAGATTATGTGCTCAAGTCTCTGGAGTGGGACTTGAACCCATGATCTACTGAATGTAATTGCAGTGTGTTTAGGTTTCAGGCTTTAGACTTAACATTGAAGACTAAATTTTCAAAATCCCTTGTGGGTGTTCACACATGTACAAAATCCAGATAGATATTGGACTCTGCACAGGGGCCCTGCATTGTGACAGTTATGCTGCTGGACTAGTACTCCAGAAGCCTGGACAAAATCTAGAAAATGTGAGTTCAATCCCACCATGGCAGGAGAATTTGAATTCAGTTTTTAAAATCTGGAAATAAAAAGCTGGTATCAGTAAAAGTGACCATGAAGCAGTTGGATTATCATAAAAACCCAGCTGGTTCACTGATGTCCTTTAAGGAAGGCAACCTGTGTCCTTACCTAGTCTAGCCTATGTGACTCCAGTCCCAGACTAATGCGTTTGATTCTTAACCACCCTCTGAAGTGGCTGAGCAAGTCACTCAGTTGTATCAAACCACTACCAGCTTCTTAGAGCAACTAAAGGGCAATAAATGGGGCTTTGCCAGCAACGGCCACATCAAAACTGAACTTAAAAAAACTATACATGAAATCACACACTGTAAAGGTCGTCGGTTCTGGGGAAACATCAGAAGGCATTTCTAACAGTTACTGATTTTATGGATAAGTTTAGTTCCCCCACCCCTTGAGGATTTGTTTAATGGTTTGTTAGAATTATTTGTATGACTAAATATTCAAATGGGTCAGAAGTTATGATGGCTGAAACCAGTTGAGCAATGTGATTGGCTCGCTGTGCAGTACTTTTGGAAAAAGAAAACCCGAGTGAATTAGTTGTGTAGGTTTCGCATGCTTGATTGGTAGCTTTTTGTAACTACTTAAATTTGAGCACATCTATTGAGTTAGTGGTTGTTTGAGCCAAATCAGAAAAGTGCGAGGGATGATTTTTCATGCTGCAGATGCATTCAATGCAAGACATCATATTTAATAAGATGCCTACTATATGTAAGCCATTTAATGATCACACTGAAGAACATTCTGCAGTTTTGTTCTTGGTGGCATGATGTAGGATGTGATCTGCGCTGGCAAGGCTGGCATTTATTGCCCATCCCTAGTTGTCCAAAGATAATAGCGGGCCTTCTTCTTGAGCCATTTCAGTCCACGTGAACAAGATACTTCCACAATGCTATTAGGTAGTAAGTTCTAGGATTTCAACCCAGCGATGATGTATGTTCCAAGTCAGGATGGTGTGTGACTTGGATGGGAACACAAAATGTTGGTATTCCCATGCACCTGCTACCCTTTTCCTTCTAGGTGGTGGAAGTCACAGGTTTGGGAAGTGCTGCCGAATAATGACAAGAGTTGTTTGATGTACCATACAGCATAATATTTATTATACAGTGCCAGAAATGAGAATTAAAAGAAACTGTGTTTCAGTTCAGTGTTCAAATCCCTGAATAGTGTGGTTGGGTCACTATCCAGATTGGTTACATGTACCAGAGCAACAGAACCTCCTCTTTCTCCTATCCATGTCCCAGACTCTGATTAAAAAACAGAAATAAAAATAGAATAAAATCAAGAGCAGTTAAAAAACACAACCACCACCCATGAAGCAAAAGAAAAATTACGGACTAACAAAACAAAACAAAAAATCTAATGGAAAGCAGATCAGTTAAACGTATGACAGGACACTGTCCCATCTATATAGTCACTATAGATTTCTCCTTAAATCTCAACTTTTAGATAAGGAAGTCTACCCATCATCTATGTTATCATTCCTTGAAATAGATGCAAAGCAAAATGCTTTAGCATGTACTGACCAGGTATGTCAAACTTCAAAAAGCAGTCACAATTTTTTGAATGTAGTATTTATATCTGTTCTCTGATCACTTAGCATTAATCTGGGGTAAGTTTTTCCTTTTTCGAATAAACATCATGTAAATAAGACCACTGTGTTCTAGTCCTCTGCTCCACGGTCCTTCTCAATGCCAGTCAGGGCTGGTGACATGGCCTGTATACCGAACCAGCTGAAGACAGCATTCGGGAGAGGACTGCAAGAATAATCCTCTTTTTAAATTCATTGGGCTCGATATTAGCACCCGCTATCAGGTGCGTTCCTGGCAGGGGGGCTCTGAAAATCGGGGATTCCCGGGGCGGGTCGGGAGCCCAGCTCCAACAGACCCACTTCCGGGTTTCCCACAGACGCGCTGACATGCACGCGCAGCCCCCGCATGTGGGACTCCTGCAGGCAATTAAAGCCGCCGGGGTGCCACTTAAAGTATTTATTTAGGTATTTCAGGTCGTTTAGAGACCTGATTAAGTAGATATTTTACATTGGGTGGGATTTTACAAACAACTGGAACTGTTTCCTGTACTGGGGGAAACACGCCCAGTTCAAATGGACGTGTTGCAGCCATCAGCCTGTGGCAGCTGCAAAGGTCCATTTGACAGGTGGGGTGGGGGTGGGGGTGGGGAGACCCTCACTCATTGCAGGAGGCCACTCTGTCACTTTGAACAAAGTTTGGCCTCCACCACCCTCCTCTTAACAAAATTCACCAACTTGCACACTTACCCCGGGGTCCAGACACATGTACCTACCTTGCAGACCCCCTCAGATGTACATCTTCCGGATGTGGGCCATCGTAGCTGCAGTCATGACCTCCTCGGAGGGTGAACAGCATCATCAGCCTCGCCATCCACGCCGTCCATCTCTGACACGTGGAGCTCCACAACACAGTGCTGTGACATATCCACCTGCAAAGCAGGAGGGAGGGCAACCGCAGAGAGAGATGCGTCGCAAAGGGCACTACCCTCACCACAGGGTCCACAGACTGAGGCTCAGCTTCCTGGACCTCTGAGCAGCAGTGCACACGGAGACTCAGTCACTCGACATGTAGTCGTGGACATCTGCAGCCTCCTTCATGCTGAGCTGCTCCCGGCTGACCCGAGCACCATCTTCTTACCTGTTGCTGTCAGTCACCGCTGCCCTCAACAACTTCTCCTCCGCATCCTTCCAGGGTGCCACCGGGGACATCGCCGACATCTTTGTCGTCTACACAAAAGAGCCCTGCAAATAAACCTACACCCACTCTGCAGTGACACAATGGGTGGCATCAGGTGTGGGTCTTCATTGTGATCCTCAGGAAAGGGCATTATTGCACAAACCAGACAGGATTCCCAAAGACGTGGCAGTAGTGGTGCCAATATAAATGTATTTAATTTCTGACCAACTCATCATATAAGTAAAAACCATGACAAACCCTCAAACACCCTTGTGCATCCCCTTCATGCTCACGACACATTTGCCTTATGCTGCCTACTGCAGATATGTGATGCGTGCCCTGTGGCTGCAGCACAGGTAGTGGCAGGTTGAGTGAGCTGACCGTGAAAGAGATCCATGAGAGGGTGAGTATGAGATAGAGCTATGAGATTGTATGAGGATTGGGTTGAGTGGTAGTGGCGGGATGAGTACTGGCGAGGTGAGTAAGTGCAGGTAAGATGAGGATGAGCTTTGAATGGGTGTGAGGGATGATGTGACAGTACAGATGGAGGTGTGGGGCAGGGGCGGTGATGTGGCAGATGGAGTGTAGGGGAATGAGTAAGTGTACTCACTTTGGCTGACCAACTTAGGTCATTGGAGCGCCTCCTGCACTGTGCGCAGGTGGGCGATATGTTGGCGCAGGTGACCTCCTCTGCCACCTTGAGCCAGGCCTTCTTGGTGGCAGAGGCAGGCCACTTCCTCCCGCCCGCCAGGGGGCAGATCTCTGTCCTCCCCCCTCCTCCTCACCCCATCTAATGATACCTTGAGTGAGGCATCATTAAACCTGGGAGCAGCCTTCCCCCTGGGCTGTTCCATGCCGTAATTTTTCCTATTTCTTGCAGCGTCAGTCAGTGGAGGACTGCCCCTTTAAATAGAGCTCCTCCAGCTGACAGACCTTACTGCGCATGCGCAGCCCGCCCGCCGCGCAGCTCAGCAGCAGGGAACCCGGAAGACCAGGTAAATGGATCCAATTAGCCTGCGATTGCACGCGGAGCAGACTGATTTCACCGGGCGCGTTACTCACGCGCCTAATCACCCCCCCCCACTGCCACGATCCTGCCACCCTGGTACATTGTCTATCCTCCTTCAAACCCCCCCCCCCCCCCCCCCCCAACGTACAAGAATAACTGTTTTGCAGGGTGTTTTTGCTGCACCGATTCAAGCTACGTTTCCCATCCATCTGAATTACATTACCATCTTATATTTCAACACACCTGTAGGTGGCACTAATACAGCCATGAAGAAATTTCTCACATGACAAAGGCAACATTCTCCTATTTTTCAAGTCAGTTTTAGTTATACCAAACTTTCTGGTCATTCTAGTCATTGTAATCATTAAGTAGTTTCCTTGCAGAGAAGAATTATATTGTGTTTAGTACAGCATATACAGAAGAGTATATTTTAGATTTAGCCCGGTTTTTAACCAGAGGTTGCTACAAATTTATTAGAGTTGTTTATTGACAAACTTCAGTCTTTTGAGGGTGTAACTAGCAGGGTAGATAAAGGGGAACCAGTGGATGTAGAATATTTGGATTTTCAAAAAGCATTCGATAAGGTGCCACATGAAAGGCTGTTACACAAGATAAGGGCTCATGGGATTGGGGGTAACATATTAGCATGGCTACAGGATTGGTTAACCGACAGAAAATAGAGAGTAGGGATAAATGGGTCATTTTCAGGTTGGCAGGCTATAACTAGCGGGGTGCCGCAAGGATCGGTGCTTGGGCCTCAGCTATTTACAATCTATATTAATGACTTGGATGAAGGGACCGAGTGTAATGTATCCAAGTTTGCTGACGATACAAAGCTAGGTGGGGAAGTATGCTGTGAGGAGGACACAAAGGGCTCAATTTTGAAATGGTGGCGGGGGGTGGGTGGGGGGGGGGGTGTGTGTGTGAAGATGTGTGTGGCAAACCCAAATAAACAAAACTTACGATTTCCAACGCGATCGCATCGCAATTGACGGTGATTAACATGCTCTCCCGGTTTCGCACCCGGCAGCCAGCCTGATTGACAGGCTGGCTTCCTTAAGGAGCTGCAACGTGAGGGAGGGTGGGGGGGGGGGGGGGGGGGGGGGGGGGGAGGAGAGAGGGGAGAGAGAGAAAAAAAAAGAGCAAGCGAGACGTCATCCAGCGCTGGAGTGGGAGATCCGGGGGACAAGGGGGAGATCAGAGAGGGACATCAGACATCGGAGCAGGGTGGAAAAAGATTTTGTGTTTTAACTTTGTGCAATGATTTGTCCTTTAATTTATTTTGTTTCTTTTTGCCTGATCCAGCCCTTCACGCCTGGTTTCACCAGGCATGAATCAAAAGCCATGGGAAAGCCGCCCAGGTAAGTTAAAAATCATTCTAACTACCTACTATTTCACAAGTAAAGTGCCTTAAGTACCTCAATGAGGTACATTTGGCTGTTTTACTATCATCCCACCGGCTTTAATTGCTGGCGGGACTTCCGGATTCAGGACGCCAGCCGCACACAGGTGCGTCCATGGGGAACTCAAGAGGGTTGGAGTCGGCTTCCGAACCCCAACGGGATTTTTGGAGCCCCAACGCACCTGCAATTCCCTGTGAAAAATCAAGCCCAAAGAGTCTGCAAAGGGATATAGACAGGTTAAATGAGTGGGCAAAAAGGTGGCAGATGGAATATAATGTGGGGAAATATGAAATTATTCACTTTGATAGGAAGAATAGAAAAACAGAATACTTTTTAAAATGGTGAGAAACTATTAAATGTTGGTGTCCAGGGAGATTTGGGTATCCTGGTACAAGAAATACAAAAAGTTAGCACGTAGGTACAGCAGGCAATTAGGAAAGCAAATGGCATATTGTACTCCAACCCTCTTGTAATAAAGGCCAAGAGTGAAGAAGTTTTACTCCAATATTCAGGGCTTTGGTGAGACCTCACCTGGAGTACTGTGTACAGTTTAGGTCTCCTTATCTAAGGAAGGATATACTTGCCTTATAGGCAGTGCAACGAAGGTTCACTAGATTAATTCCTGGGATGAGAGAGTTGTCCTATGAGAAGAGGTTGAGTAGAATGGGTCTATACTAACTGGAGTTTACAAGAATTTGAGGTGATCTCATTGAAACACAAGATTCTGAGGGGGCTTGACAGGGTAGACATTGAGAGGCTGTTTCCCCTGGCTGGAGAGTCTAGAACTAGAGGGCATAGTCAGAAGATAAGGGGTCAGCCATTTAAGACTGAGATGAGGAGGAATTTCTTCAGAGGGTTGTGGATCTTTGGGATTCTCTACCCCAGAGGGCTGTGGATGCTGAGTCATTGAGTATATTCAAGGCTGAGATAGATAGATTTTTGGACTCTGGGGGAAATCGAGCAGAAAAGTGGAGTTGAGGTTGAAGATCAGCCATAGTCTGATTGAATGGTGAAGCAGGCGCAAGGGGCCATATGGCCTACTTCTGTTCCTATTTATGTTATGTTACAAGGGAGTCTCAGATTAAGTAGATTTGAAATATTTTCTTCTCCTTTCCCCACCTTCCTTGACCAATCCTTATGTAGATGACTTGATAAGTTTCTCATTTTGTATCATAATCGCATCCAAGTGTCTAACAACTTGAATTAATAGGTTAAACAGGACAAGGAGTAAAAATAATGGGCTTCTTGAGCTAATGTCACAACGCTGATTGAAGCAGGGTGAAATTATTATACAGCATTTTGTGCAAACTCAAATCTATAAGACAGCATCCTGGAAAGTACATTTGGTAGTCTAACAAGTTATTCTGCCACTTCTACAATGGCATGCAACAAATACCACCTTGTTTCGATGAAAACATGGTAGTATGACTGCACCGTAAGTCACCTGTGTTCTGTGTTGTCACACAATCACCAAAGATTCAAGCCAAAAGCAGAGACAATCTCCAACTCACTGTCAACAAAATAAAATGAACATCCTCACTCAACTTCTGCAAGAATATTTAGTGTATGTAGAAATCAGCCACCAGTGTTCCCAACTCATACCTAACACTACATGCTAGAAATTATCTTCTGAAGTTATTTCAAAACACAAATGGCTTTGTATTATCGTGGATCTTTATTGATTTTAGTAATAAAACCATACGATCCTCCAGTGACATAACACTCTTCTGTACCAACATGATGGAATTCCAGAATTTCACAAGAAGTGAGCACTCATCCGTAGCAATATGGAGGGGGACTGGCACATAGAAAGAAGGAAAAATTATAACTGAAAAGGACAAACAAACCTGCATTTATTTAGCACTTTTCAGGTCTACAGAACATCCCACAGTGCTGCACAGCATTCAATTATTTTTGAAGTATAGTCACTGTTGTTTTGTAGGCAAAGGCAGCAGCACAGAGCAAGGTCCCACAAACAGCAAATGAGAAAAATAACTAGATAATCTGATTTGGTGTTTGTTGAGGGATCAGCGTTTTCCAGGACACCTGCTCCTCTTCAACTAGTGCCATGGGATCTTTTATGTCCACCTGAACATCTCGTCCAAGAGTGTGTCTCCAACAATGCAGCACTCCCTCAGTACCACACTGAAGTTTCAGCCTAGATTATGTGCTCAAGTCCTGAAGTGGATTTGAACCTACAACCTTCTGACTTAGAGGTGAGTATGTTACCATGGACCAAGATGACACGATGTGCATTTGTGGCCTCCCACACTGAAAAAAAAGAATTTAAAGAAAACGATCACCCAATTAGATATAGTCAGAGGATTTTCTTTTGCCTATTCTTTTACAAGTATCAAGCCAAACACCAATTTACTCAATTCTAACTTGTTAGTGAATCTTTTTTCCTCTTAGCAATTTCCAAACAAAAAAAAGTCTGCATTGTCAGTGACTAATCGAACTCCTGTTCCATTTTATTTAATTGAGAAATTTCTCTTGTTATCAAGCATTAATTAGTTTTTAATAAATACAGTTTCTTATAATAGGGCAGAAAGGGCTAATTATCTTTTGCTTCCACTTTCCTTATCCCTGTCTCTTCCTCAGTATGTGCAACTAAATTGGTTATTTGAGTTTATGATGTCAATAACCTGCTGGACCTGAGCTTTTGTCCCATAAGGTTGTCACCTAGTACTCTTTTCTCCAATCTTTCCTTTTCAAGCCAATCAATTTTGATCTTTTCAGCAACCGAAGCAAAATGGACTTCAAACATTTCCATACAATCCCCAGAGAACAAGAGATTTTGTCTCAAATTATTCTGTCTCCCTTTGTGCAGGAATTCCAAATCCTGTCGAAGTAAAAGCATTTCGCTTCCACTTAGGACTAAACATCCTCCAGATTCGTTCAGCTGGAGTCAATGCAAAGGATGAAATATACAGATGCTTCCTTACAGACTAAAACATAACCGATTTAGGAATAAGTATTACAGACAGGCCATGATGTGGAGATGCCGGTGATGGACTGGGGTTGACAAATGTAAGGACTCTTACAACACCAGGTTATAGTCCAACTGTTTTATTTTAAAATCACAAGCTTTCGGAGGCTTTCTCCTTAGTCAGGTGAGCGTGGGATCCCACACTCACCTGACGAAGGAGAAAGTCCGACCACACCCTTCAACCAGACGAAATCGAAGTTCTCAGCCGAGGGCTCAATTTCTGCCCCACTACCAAAATGGACCCCACTAGTCTCGCGGCGGACACAGAGGAATTCATCAGGAGAATGAGGCTCCGGGAATTCTACCACAAACCCCAAGATTTCAGCAGCGAACCCAATGAGACAATCGACGATCCGGAACAGCAGACAACCGAAGAGGAAAGAGTCAAACTGGACTCCTCCGGAGGGTCGCTGCCCTCAGCTGGACATGTATGCTCAAGCTGTCAGGAAATGCGTCAATGCCAGATTCATCAGCCGCACTCAGAAGACAGTCCAGAATGTCACCCGAGCACAACGCAACGCCATCAACGCTCTCAAGACCAACCGCAACATCGTCATCAAACCAGCGGACAAAGGAGGAGCCATAGTCATACAGAACAAAACGGACTATTGCAAAGAAGCATACCGACAACTGGACAACCAGGAACACTACAGACGGTTACCCGCAGATCCGACCAAAGAACACACCCACCAGCTCAACAAACTGATCAAGACCTTCGATCCAGACCTTCAAAGCATCCTACGCACTCTCATCCCACGTACTCCCCGCGTGGGAGACTTCTACTGCCTCCCAAAGATACACAAAGCCAACACACCCGGACGTCCCATCGTATCAGGCAACGGAATCCTGTGTGAGAACCTCTCTGGATACATCGAGGGCATCCTGAAACCCATCGTACAGGGAACCCCCAGCTTCTGTCACGACACTATAGACTTCCTACAAAAACTCAGTACCCACAGACCAGTTGAACCAGGAACACTTCTCACCACGATGGACGTCTCGGCACTATACACCAGTATCCCCCACGATGACGGCATCGCTGCGACAGCATCAATACTCAACACCAACAACAGCCAATCTCCGGAAGCCATCCTACAACTCATCCGCTTCATCCTGGATCACAATGTCTTCACCTTCAATAACCAGTTCTTTACCCAAACACACGGAACAGCCATGGGGACCAAATTCGCACCCCAATACGCCAACATTTTCATGCACAAGTTCGAGCAGGACTTCTTCACTGCACAAGACCTCCAACCAACACTATACACCAGATACATCGACGACATTTTCTTTCTATGGACCCACGGCAAGGAATCACTGAAGAGACTACACGATAACATCAACAAGTTCCATCCCACCATCAAGCTCACCATGGACTACTCCTCAGAATCAGTTTCTTTCTTGGACACACGAATCTCCATCAAAGACGGGCACCTCAGCACCTCACTCTACCGCAAGCCCACGGACAACCTCACGATGCTCCACTTTTCCAGCTTCCACCCTAACCACGTCAAAGAGGCCATCCCCTATGGACAGGCCCTGCGAATACACAGGGTCTGCTCAGACGAGGAGGAACGCGATGGACACCTACAGACACTGAAAGACGCCCTAGTAAGAACGGGATATGACGCTCGACTCATCGATCGACAGTTCCGACGGGCCACAGCAAAAAATCGCATAGACCTCCTCAGGAGACTAACACGGGACGCAACCAACAGAGTAACCTTTGTCGTCCAGTACTTCCCCGGAGCGGAGAAACTACGCCATGTTCTCCGCAGCCTTCAACATGTCATCAATGAGGACAAACACCTCGCTATGGCCATCCCCACACCTCCACTACTCGCCTTTAAACAGCCACCCAACCTCAAACAGACCATCGTTCGCAGCAAATTACCTAGCTTTCAAGAGAACAGCGTCCACGACACCACACAACCCTGCCACGGTAACCTCTGCAAGACATGCCAGATCATCGACACAGATACCACCATCACACGAGAGGACACCACCCACCAGGTGCATGGTTCATACTCCTGTGACTCGGCCAACGTTGTCTACCTCATACGTTGCAGGAAAGGATGCCCCAGAGCATGGTACATTGGCGAGACCATGCAGACGCTGCGACAACGGATGAACGGACACCGCGCAACAATCGCCAAACAGGAGGGTTCCCTCCCAGTCGGGGAACACTTCAGCAGTCATGGACATTCATCCACCGACCTTCGGGTAAGCGTACTCCAAGGCGGCCTTCGAGACACACGACAACGCAAAATCGTCGAGCAGAAATTGATAGCCAAGTTCCGCACCCATGAGGACGGCCTCAACCGGGATCTTGGGTTCATGTCACGCTACACGTTAACCCACCAGCGAACAAATGTTATCTGTTTTTAATATAATGGGTCATTTGCTGGCTTTCTCTGCCTTCCGGATGTTTCTGCCTCTCTCTGTTTTTTTTCCTGTTTGTTTTTTTGTTGAATGTGTATTCGGGGGTTCTGCAGGTGACACCTCTCTGTCTGAACACGGTGATTGCCTTGGCAACGGGCAGTTGCAGGGGCATTCTGTAAACACCATGTATTGTTCTATATGTATAAATGCGTAGGCTTCGAGGAGCTCCTGAACATTTACCTGAGGAAGGAGGAAGCCTCCGAAAGCTTGTGAATTTAAAATAAAATTGCTGGACTATAACTTGGTGTTGTAAAATTGTTTACAATTGTACATCAAAGTATTTAATCAAGCTCATACCTCCATTCACTATGAATGCTATAGTGGATTAGACAATGGCTTTTCACCTCTGGGTTCAAATCAAGATGCAATGAGTGTATTCCTTTGTTGCTGAGTGCAAGAGTCCTACAAGAAATCATTTGCGTACTCTTAACTGACACTACCCGGCACACTCATTCAGAAAGGTCCCAAATGGGGTGTATGTGAGAGAGTGTCTGGCAACAGCTGCAGGCTGCACTTAGGATCGGATGGTAGGGAAAACATGGCCCTCAGCAGATTTCTTCCCATCCCATAATCATTGATGCTTCTCCCCGCCCTTCACCTTCCATCTAATCTCACTCCCACCACTACCCCTAGAGGTATTCTACATTATCTCTCTGAAATAATCACTCAACCCCCCTATCCTCCCAGTCAATTATCTCAGCCTTAATCCTTTATCTACTCCCCCCACAAAAAGGTGGATAGCAAGAAGCCAGAGGACCCCCTCATCCCATTGCTCCCTTCCTATTCTTTATCCTCACACAGGCGTTCTCTCTCACTCTCTCTCTCTCTCCCCCACATGAAACATTGCTGAATTAACATTTTTAGAATTATCAATCTGGCTCCAATTAAAATGGGCAACCTGAAAAAAATTAAAATAGAATGCCAGTTATCATTGTCCAATGTCAAATTTGGCTTCTCTATTATGACGGCAACATGCTAAACGCCTTCCCAATTTTTAATTCTATCACTGATTTGTTGGGAGACAGGGAAGATTCTATACATGTTTTCTTCAATTATATAGGTGCAAAATGGAGGTTTTTAAAAATAAAATGGAGATACATGGAAATTCGCTACAACTGCTCATATTCTCTTATAGGCCACGGTAAAAATCAGAACAAAAAAATAAAAAAAAGTCAACATACTGGTATGGTTAGAAACAAAGATGAATATCCCCAGTAGATTATACTTAAGGTGCATTTAATTTGAACAAATTATAAATAGCATATTTAAACAACATTGTAATTCATTGTAGAAAATGTCCCAAGGCGTTTTACAGGGGGCGGGGAAAAGAAAATCAGGTACAGAACTATTAGCCCTATAAATAATCTACTGATAATAAACAAACAAAACAAGCAAGCAAACAAACTGGAAATGGTGGTAAAAGCTGTGTTGGAACTATAATATGCGGGAGCTTGTGGACAGCGAGACTGTCCCAGATTGCTACATCTGCAGTAAATGTCTTTTAGCTGGAGTGAGAGTTAGAGACACACCGACACAAGGGAGGGGGGGGAATATGTAGGTACATATCTCCAGAGTACTGTCACACCTCAAAGGAAAGCACAGGTGCAGGAAGGGGAGAGCATGACTGTTAGTCAGCAGGGTAGTAGGAACCTAGGTGAGGTAGAGAAGGAGGACCCGCAGACAGTGGTCCTATCCAACAGGGATGAGGTCCTTGCTATCTGCAGACAAGGCTGTAGGCCCGGCGTGTGCACGTGCGTCGGCAGGGCAGGGCGAGGATCAGAATAGAATAATTAGGGGGTAGTTGGCATCCTCTAAAGTCACGACAGAGAGTCCAGGAGGACGTGTTGCAAGGGTAAAAGGACATCTCTGAGCAACTGGAGGAGAACTTGGAAAGGGAGGGGGAGGATCCAGTTGTTGTGGTACATGTCGGCACCAATGACATAAGGAAGAACGAGGAAATCCTGCTCAGGGAATATCAGAAGCTAGGAACTAAATTAAAAAGCAGGACCTCATGGATGGTGATCTCACGAATACTAACAGAGCCACGTGCTAAGTGGCATAGGGATAGGCAGATCAGAAAGGTGAAAGCATGGCTGAAAGTGTGGGAAGGAGGTCCATTTCATGGGGCACTGGCACCAGTACTGGAACAGGAAGAAGCTGTACCGCTGGCACAGGCTCCAACTGAACCGAAATGGGACCAGAGGCCTAGCGAAAAGGATAAATAGGGTATTGGATAAGGCTTTAAACTAGCAAGATTGGTAGGGTGGGCGAGGGATCTGGTAGCAATAACAAAAGCCTAAAAAGTTAAAAGAAACAGGAATTGAGTGTAAAGGTCAGACCAGAGTAAGGAAAGAAGATAACAAAATGGTAAAGGAACAAATACAGTTATAAAACAGAAGTATAAAAAGGACTGTTAAAATAAAGTAACTACTATTAAAAACGAATTAAACTGCCTGTACAGCAATGTACACAGCTTCCAAAATAAGTCAGGGAAACTGGAGGCAATAATCCACAGTAAGGAAACAGATGTAGTAGGAACAAACATGGCAACATAAGGAAGAAAGGTGGCAGTGAGAGGGGGGGGTGGGGGGGGGGGAAGGCATTGTGCAGTAGAAAAAAGGGACATAACTAACAGAAGGATAGAAACAGAATCCATGTGGATGGAAATAAAAGATACGGGATCGATCACACTAATAGGGGTATATTGCAGACCACCTAATAGTGGAAAGGAGGTGGAGGAAGAAATATGTAAAATGTGAAATGAGTAAGAGGACATAGAATAACAACCATAGGAGATTTTAACCACTCCCAAATGAACTAGCAAGAGGTTCGACAGCACCTCCCAAACCCACGACCTCTACCACCTAGAAGGACAAGAGCAGCAGGTACATGGGAACACCACCACCTGCACGTTCCCCTCCAAGTCACACACCATCCCGACTTGGAAATATATCACCGTTCCTTCATCGTCGCTGGATCAAAATCCTGGAACTCCCTTCCTAATAGCACTGGGAGAACAGTCATCACACTGACTGCAGCAGTTCAAGGCGGCGGCTCACTACCACCTTCTCAAGGGCAATTAGGGATGGGCAATAAATGCCGGCCTCGCCAGCAACGCCCACATCCCATGAACGAATAAAAAATAAGGGGTACAGGGAATGGAGCTTTTACAATGTGTGCAGGAATCCTTTCTTACAGAGTATGTAAAAAGCCCAAGAGAGGGAGCACAGCTGGATCTAGTAATGGGAAATCAACTAGAAAAGAGAAGTAGGCGCAGGGGAACATCTAGGCAATAGCGATCACAATATAAGGTTTAAGATTCAGATTGAGAAGGACATAAGACAGAGACCAAAGTAATACATTGGAACAAAGCTGATTTTAAGGGGATGAGAATGGAACAAAGGAAAATAAACTGGAAAAAATTTACTGACAAAGAAACAGAACTGCAACAGGAAACATTTAGAACTAAGTACATAGACAACAAAGGAGAAACAAAAGGGAATATGAAAAGGTTAGGAAATAAGTCAAAAAACAATTAGGAAGGCAAAAAAACTACAAAATTAAATTATCAAGGAATATAAAAAGAAATAGTAAAGTATTCTAAAGGCACATAAACAAAAGAAAAATAAGGATAGGGATAGGGCCATTAATGGAAACACAAGTTAAACTCACAGTTAATGACAGCGAAATGGCAGAAATATTAAATAATTACTTTGCCTTAGTATTTACCAGGAGTCTAACAATGGTGGGCATAACATTAGAAGAGAGCAAAAAAGATATAACGATATTTAAGATAGAAAGGGGGAAGATAATTGATAAGTTAATCAAACGGAGAGAGGATAAAACCCCTGGTCCGGATGGATTGCAACCATGCATATTAAAAATCAGGGGAGAGAGTGCAGAGGCATTAATGTAAAAAGGAACATCGAACAAGTCCAGAGAACTATAGACCAATTAGCTTAACCTCTGTGGTAGAAAAGGTAATGGAATCCTTATTCAAAGACATAATAGGAAAAACAGAGACCAAAAATATAATAAAGAATAGTCAGCATGGATTTCAAACAGGAAGGTCACACTTGACCAACCTTACTGAATTCTTTGAAGAAGTAACAGAAGGGGTAGATAAGAGTAATGCAATAGATGTAATATATTTGGATTTTCAAAGGGCCTTTGATAAAGGTACCGCATAGTAGACTCATGACTAAGGTCAGAGCATGTGGAGTCAGGGGACAAATAGCAGAATGGATAGCGAGCTGGCTACAAAACAAAAAACAGTAGGGGTTAAAGGTAGCTACTCAGCCTGGCAAAAGATGGGAAGTGGTGTTCCACAAGGATCGGTGCTGGCACCACTGTTGCTCACCATTTACATAAACGATTTTGACTTGGGGATCGGAAGTACAATTTCAAAACTTGTGGATGACCCCAAATTGGGGGTATAATTAATACAGAGAAGGACTGCAACAAAATAGAAGACGACATTGCAAAATGGACATGTAATTGGCAAA
Organism: Heptranchias perlo; assembly: GCF_035084215.1. Lineage (NCBI taxonomy): Eukaryota > Metazoa > Chordata > Chondrichthyes > Hexanchiformes > Hexanchidae > Heptranchias > Heptranchias perlo. The sequence goes on from NC_090335.1 coordinate 19,571,816, forward strand.
TGAATTTCAATATAGATAAGGGTGAAGTGGTACATTTTGGTAGGAAGAATAAGGAGGCCACTCCTTGGAAAATAAAGGGGCAATTTTAAACCAAGAACAGGTAGGGTTGTGAGTTGAAAATAATTGTTTTTTTGGGTTGCAACTGCAACCCGGCCTTATTTCCGAGTTTAATGGTGGTGCATAAATGTACAGGCTTCCCACTGGGAATGCAAAGTCCGAAAATTTTGCGGTTGCAATCCAAAAAACCCAGCTATTTTCAACTCCAACCTGCCCGATCTTGGGGTTTAAAATCACCCCCAAGAGTCTAAAGGGGGTAGAGGAGCAGAAGAATCTGGGGATATAGATACTTACATCACTAAAAATAGCAATGCAAATTAATAAGCCCATTAAAAAAAAAGCAAAAGCACTGGGATTCATTTCTAGAGGGACAGAATTGAAAAGCAGGGGAGTTACGTTAAACTTGTATGGAACCTTGGCTAGACCACACAGTACTGAACAACTCTGGTTTCCATATTATAAAAAAAAGGATATAGAGGCACTGAAGAAGGAGCAAAAAAGGTTTATTAGGATGATACCAGAACTGAGAGATTATAACTATGAGGAAAGATTGAACAGGTGGGCTCTTTTCTCTAGAAAATAGACTAAGAGGTGACCTGACAGTGGTCTGTAAGGTTACTAACAAGTTTGATAGGGTAGACGTAGAGAAGATGTTTCCACTTGCAGGGGGAGACCAGAACTAGGGGCCATAAATATAAGATAGTCACTAATAAATCCAATAGAGAATTCAGAAGAAACTTCTTTACCCAAAGAGTGGTTAGAATGTAGAACTCGCTACCACAAAGAGTAGTTGAGGCGACCAGCATAGATGCATTTAAGGGGAAGCTAGATAAACACGAAGGATATGCTGATAGGGTTAGATGAAAAAGGGTGGGAGGAGGCTCATGTGGAGCATAAACATGAGCATGTCGTGGACCTGTTGGGCCAAACGGCCTGTTTTTGTGCTGAACGTTCTATGTAAAGGAAATGGATACTAAGCCCTGGAGGAAACAATTAGGTGAAGTGACCAAAAGCTTGGTCAAAAAGATGGGTTATGAGAACATTTTTAAAAAGTAGCAAGAGACAAGGAGGCAGTGGTATTTAGGGAGAGAGTTCCAGAGAATAAGACTGAGGTGGCTAAAAGCTCCACAATGTATTATTCACACAAATTAATTTTCCAACCAGAAGTGCCATCAACATTCGGAGTCTATTTTAAAATACCCAATAGGAATAGATGTAGAGCAATGCTTATTGCACAGCTACGGCTGACTCTTGTAATTCTAGAGTGGCCTTCACTAGTATGAACGTTTATCAGCCCCAATTCACAATTTCAGTGGAGATTCTTTTGTGATGCATTGCACGCTGGACTGTTCATGTGCAAGTGATGAATTTATTACCTTTTCTTCTGATCAAAGTAGTCTGGAGCATTTGAGGGTATGTTTGCAGTTGCATGCATTTTAACAAATTTGTAAGTGTTTGGAAGGATGCTTTTTTTTGGGTGGGTACGATTCCAGGACATGACAAGATAGGTAAGCGTGTAATATTGGCATGAGTTTGCAGCAATCATAAGAAAATCTTTAAGCAAATGAAAAAATCTTTCCAGATATGAGTGTATCACAGTGTAATAGATTCAGTTTCACACTTAAATGTCATGGTGTTCTCTCTCAATTTATTTAAACACCAGTTGTACTTAATTTGGAAGCAATACAGAGACGTGTGCACCACCAGTGTAACTATCAGCACTGCAGCTGCATCTCTGCAGCAGCTCTTGATATCATAAAAAAGGTCGGCAAGTGTGACTGACAAATCCAGGATACAATCCTAGAAATAAAAACAGAAGATTGCTGAAACTGATCCTACCAGAAGAGCAAATCTTTCTCTTTCAGTTGCTGATTGATCAAGATGTATTTCTAATATGATCTGTTTTAATTTCAGATTTCCAACATTCACATTTTTTATGTCTCTATTATAAAATGCAATGACTTTAATGCAACAGATTGAAAGACACCATTGCCACTCAATACCAACACAGTTCATTGTATAGCGCATGGTTTTTCACTAAAGAAGTGAATTCTACAGCAACTATCACTATTAAAGCACTTTGTAGCATTGCATGTTTAAATACATTTATTCAGCTAATCTCAAACATTTCCAGAATTCCTATGTGGCAGGTGCCCTAATCACTATGGAAAATAATTGTGCATAGTAAATTTACCTTTTCTAGGACTTTTAAGAGTCGTATCACTTGAAGACACCACGTTGCCATTGGAGAACTCACCTCCAAGCATCTCTGTAGGTTTCACGGGTTGGCTTTCTTTCTTCACATCCTTCTTTATTTCCTAGAAGGAACAAAAAGAAAGTAATTTATGTTTGTGTTGCAATAGCTATTTCTCAGGGTGAAAATAGCTGTAACTACAATAAAAAGTTGGGTACACCCTTAAACAAACACTCCTGCTCAAGCAATTCTTCTGTACGATAAGCTTTTAGTAACGGATCTAGTTCAAAGAAATTATTCCTTTTTTGTTTCTTAGAGAAATTTCACCCTAATTTGAAAAACAATTTTAGTATTGATATTTCCATACACCAGAAAGTTGATGCTGGCCATCTATATCTAATGTGACAATTCTGAAAATGTTACTCAAGTCTTTTCTATTTTCATTTTTAACATCTTCTAGTTTGTTTAAAGCACAAATAATTTCTTAATTCTGAACAGTAATTTTGCAATAGATTTCTCAAAATTCTTCTATTAACCTATAATGCAAGTTATACACCATAATATATTCCTCCAGTGAAACAAGTCAGAACAATGACTAGACCATAAACACTTCTGCAGTTTTAACACCAATAGTATGGTGGTGCACATCAGTCATCCCTTCTTTCTCCCCCTTCGCTACCCATAATAAACCCCCTATACAAGTCAGTCAATCAAGTGATCCAAAACCCTAAGGTAAAAGTATCAGCTTAGCTCACTGGTAAGCTTTTCCAAATCAGTAGGTTGAATGCTCAAGCCCCACTAAAGGCTTGTGCAGATGATCCAGACTAATACTTCAATGCAATACTGAGGAAGTGCTGCATTGGCAGAGGTGACATCTTTGAGAGGAGGCGTTAGACTGAAGCCCAATTGTCTGTTCAGGTGAACGTAAAAAATTCCCATGGCATTTTTTTTTGAACAGCAGGTAATTCTCGGTGTCCTGGCCAACAGTCATCCATTAACCAACACCAAAACAGATTAAATGGTCATATATCTTGTTGCTGTTTGTGGGACAAGTGCACAAATTCGCTGCCGCATTTGCCTATAAAACAAGCGACTACACTTAACTGATTGGTTGGGAAGGGTTTTCTGAAGTCCTGAGGACATGAAAGGGGCTATATAATGAGGTTTTTTTTAAATTATATACCTGGTAGGCTCTTCCTCAGTCTTTGAATGATGTGCACCCTCCGCACAGCATGGAAGTATAACCTATCAGCATATGTTCTCTTGGCTACCCCTAGAACCTAAGAACATAACAAATGGGAATAGGAGTAGGAATAGGCCATACGACACCTCGAGCCTGCTCCGCCATTCAATAAGATCATGGCTGATCTTCCTCAACTCCATTTTGCCACCCTATCCCATATCCCTTGATTCCCTTAGTGTCCAAATAACCATCGATCTCAGTTTTGAATATAGTCAAATAAGCATCCACAGCTCTCTGGGGTAGAGAACTCCAAAGATTCACAACCTTCCGAGTGCAGAAATTTTTCCTCATCTCAGTCCTTAATGGCAGACCCCTTATCTTGAGACTATTACCCCAAGTTCTAGACACACTACCCAGGGGAAACAGCCTCTCAGCATCTACCCTGTCAAGCCCTCTAAGAATTTTATACGTTTCAGAGATCATCTCTCTTTCTTCCAAACTCGAGAACATAGGCCCATTCTACACAATCTCACTTCATAGGACAACCCTCTCATCCCAGGAGTCAATCTAGTGAACCTTCATTGCACCCCCTCCAAGGCAAGTATATCTTCCTTAGGTAAGGAGACCAAAACTGTACACATTACACCAGGTGTGGTCTCACCAGAGCCCAATACAACTGCAGCAAGACCTCCTTATTCTTATACTCCCACACCCTTGCAATAAAGGCCATACGACAAAGCTGGGGTGGAATATGAACTGTGAGGAGGATGTAAAGAGGCTACAATGTGATTTAGACAAGTTGGGTGAGTGGGCAAGAACATGGCAGATGCAGTATAACAGGATAAATGTGAGGTTATCCACTTTGGTTGTAAAAACAGAAAGGCAGATTATCTGAATGGTGATAGATTAGGAAAAAGGGGAGGTGCAATGAGACCTGGGTGTCCTTATACACCAGTCGCTGAAAGCGAGCATTCAGGTGCAGCAAGCAGTTAGGAAAGCGAATGGTATGTTGGCCTTCATTGCAAGAGGATTTGAGTACAGGAGCAGGGATGTCTTACTGCAGTTATACAGGGCCTTGGTGAGACCACATCTGGAGTAGTGTGCGTAGTTTTGGTCTCCTTATCTGAGGAAGGATGTCCTTGCCATGTAGGGAGTGCAACAAAGGTTTACCAGACTGATTCCTGGGATGGCAGGACTGACGTATGAGGAGAGATTGGATCGACTGGGCCTATAATCACTACAGTTTAGAAGAACGAGAGGTGATCTCATTGAAACATAAAATTCTAACAGGACTAGACAGACTAGATGCAGGGAGGGTGTTCCCGATAGCTGGGGAGTCCAGAACCAGGGGTCACAGTCTCAGGATACGGGGTATGCCATTTAGAACAGAGATGAGGAGATGTTTCTTCACTCAGAGGGTGGTGAACCTGTGGAATTCTCTACCACAAAAGGCAGTGGAGGCCAAGTCATTAGATGTATTCAAGGAGATAGATATATTTCTTAATGCTAAGGGATCAAGGGATATGGGGAAAAAGCAGGAATAGGGTACTGAGTTAGACGATCAGCCATGATCATTTTGAATGGCGGAGCAGGCCCGAAAGGCTTACTCTTGCTCCTATTTTCTATTTGCCTTCCTAATTGCTTGCTGTACCTGCATGTTAACTCTGTGATTCGTGTACAAAGACACACTAACCCTCTGACTACCAAAATTTTTTTAAAAAAATATTCTGCTTTTCTATTCTTCCTACCAAAATGGATAATTTCCCATTTCCTCACACTATACTCCATCTGCCACCTTTTCACCAATTCACTTAACCCGTCTACATCCCTTTGCATCCTACTCGCAGCTTACTTTCCCACCTAGCTTTGTAACATCAGCAAACTTGGATATATTACACTCGGTCCCCTCATTTAAGTCATTGATATAGATTGTAAACAGCTGAGGCCCAAGTACCGATCCTTGCGGCACCACTAGTTACAACCTGCCAACCCGAAAACGATCCGTTTATTCCTACTTTGTTTTCTGTCCGTTAACCAATCCTCAATCCATGCTAATATATTACCTCCAATCCCATGAGCCCTAATCTTATGTAACAACCTCTTGTGTGGCACTTCATTGAGTGCCTTTTGAAAATCCAAATATACTGCATCCATTGGTTCCCCCTTATCTACCCTGCTAGTTACACCCTCAAAAAACTATAAAAGATTTGTCAAACACTATTTCCCTTTCATAAAACAGTGTTACTCTGCCTTATCATATGATTTTCTAAGTGCCCTGTTACTACGTCCTTAATAATAGATTCTAGCATTTTCCCTACTACCAATGTTAGGCTAACTGGCCTACAGTTGCCAGTTTTCTCTCTCCCTCCTTCCTTGAATAGCAGGGTTACATTTGCTCCCTTCCAATCCACAGAGACTGTTCTAGAATCTAGGAAATTCTGGAAAATTAAAACCAATGCATCCACGATCTCTGCAGCCACCTCTTTAAACCCTTGGATGTAGGCCATCAGGTCCGGGGATTTGTCGGCTTTTAGTCCCATTAATTTCTCCAGTACTTTTTTTTTAAAACGAATTTTAATTGCTTTAAGTTCCTCACTCATTAAATCCTTGGTTCCTTACTATTTCCGGTATGGTTTTTGTGTCTTCTACTGTGACGGCAGATACAAAATATTTGTTTAATGTCTGACATTTTCTTATTCCCCATTATAATTTCTCCTGTGTCTGCTTCTAAGGGACCCATGTTTACTTTCACTAATCTCTTCCTTTTTACATACTTGTAGAAGCTCTTCCAATCTGTTTTTATATTTCTTGCTAGTTTACCCTCATTCAATTTTCTCCATCAACTTCTTGATCTGAGCGTGCAATTGAAAACGTCATGACGTTTAAATGAGCAGTGCCACTGCAAGTACACAATGCCGCATATGGTTTCCTACTCCTCTCATATAAACCACCCCCCAAGACCTGCACCATTGTGCTAGTTAGTTTTGATCAGAAGTTAAACTACTTACCAACTTAACACTAACCCTTTTAAAAACTATACCCTTGTAGGGATGGATGGGTGGGATCATGGTATTGAAGAATCAAGACAATAATTATTTTCCTGCATTTGCTACTCACTGTAGAAACATGTCAAAGCTGAAAAAAAGAGACGGTCCCTGCATACAAGCCAGTATTATCTATTAGAATTGATCGGCAACGGTGTTGTGTACTACAGTTGAATCTAGACAAGGTTTATTAAACGTGTGAGAATTCTCCAAGTAAATTAGGAGCTCCACAACTGAGAGATGACCAGGAAGTAGCTGTGAAATGCCCAGGGTTTCTTCCCTATAAGACAGTAGCAATGCAAGATACATCCAACCTTCAGTTAGGCTAACTGCTGTTTAGTTACTATTTTGCATTGGAGAGGAACCATAGGAAATGAATTTGTCAAGAATTTCTAAATTACTCTAATCTATGTAGTAGGAAACAACATTCCAGTTCTGGCTTGTGTGTCGGTGGATAAAATGATGGGACAATTTCCTGACCCAGACAAAACCAGGAAACAATTTTAATTAAACCACTGTCAAGATGCAGAATCAGCTACATTAGGGCTTGCAGTTCACTGTTAGCTGAAACTAATGCTAAATATGGTACAGCCATATGCTCCATAAGTAGTCATCAGATCAGAGTGCAGTAAACCAACCTGAAGGCAGGAAAAGCTTCTGCTATGCTGTGAGAAACAGTCTCCAAAAATAATAATTTTTGCTTTGGTTGTTGCTGGAACTTCTTACAAATGGACTAAAGAATTCTATCCCCTTGATTACAGGGGGACTGCTATACAACTGGGCCTCAAACGAGGCACATCACCTACATAATGATTTACAGGAGTTTCTGCATCCTGAGACAGGCACTTTGTAAAAACCCTGGGTGTTGGGGATAGGTCAAAAGGGTGTACTTCGTACAGATAACTTGGCTCCTTGAATTTGAACCAGAGAAACTTCCCTTGGCAGTCCAAAATGATAGCACGGAAGTATGCTTCTTGGAGGTCTCTGGTAACTAAACATCCCACAGGCACAGTGCCGAGATAATCAATGGTAGCGTGACTATTTTTAATTTCTCCTGCATCAGGAATCAGTTTAGGCTTTTGAGGTCTAGTATAGATAGGGTGGAGCTACAAAATGTCAAGTAGAAACCTGTTTATCTATATGAACTATTTTCACTGATACAGATGCTAGTGGTTATCTATTCTCTATTGAGAGATGACACTACCGTTATCATTGGGTCCCACAAACAGACCAATCACTGACTGGGCAGAATCTCAATTATGATTGTGCAGGTTTGGCTGCAGCTTCTTGTTTATGGGGGAGGGGGGGAAAGAGAAGGACTTCTTAAAAAGGAATCCTGCTTTTCATTGCAGTGCATAACATAGCATGCACAAATCAGCTGACTTTGCCATCAAAAATAAAAGATTCTCCCAGTTCCCAAAAGAAATTTCACCCACTACCTCAGTATTTGCTCCCTGGGAACAATGCTGAACCAGCTATATCAGAATGCAGAGCAGTACAGCAAAAGTCATGGATCTTATGAGGACATGGACCAGTGCTCCATACCATAGTGCAGCAGACTGCATTTGTTCCTTATCAGGGGCAGGAACTGATGTTAGAAAATGTCATGCTTCAGCCACCCTGCAGTCCTTTTGGTGAATAAAACTTGCCCAATGGGTCTTTTGGCATAACACCTGAACAAGTTCACAATCGCTCTAAAGATACTTGGGGGTCTTACTCCTCTTCAGTGAATTTGCCTGCCGAGGACCTAAAGCAAAACCATCAAGCCTCTAACTGGTGTGCTATACAAGGATGCTGCTGAGCTTCTGTAGGCCCTCTATGGTCATTGTATTTCAAAGAATCATTGAAAGATTACAGCACAGAAAGGAGGCCATTCAGCCCATCAAGTCCAGGCTGGCTCTATGCAAGAGCAATCCAGCTAGTCCCACTCCCCCACCCTAACCCATAGCCCTGCACATTTTTTTTTTACTTTCAAGTAATTATCCAGTTCCCTTTTGAAAGCCATGATTGAACCTGCCTCCACCACCCCCTCCCTCAGACAATGCATTCCAGATCCTAACCACTCGCTATGTAAAAAAGATTTTCCTCATGTCACCTTTCATTCTTTTGCCAATCACCTTAAATCTATGTCCTCTGGTTCTTGACCCTTTCGCTAATGGGAACAGTTTCTCTATCTAGACCCTTCATGATTTTGAAATATTTTGGGATTAAACATTGATAATTTGCATATGCTTGAAGGCAGAAGGTGGTAACTTCTCTCACTCCTTCACAATAGGATTTTCTTCAGTCCCAAAGATCTGAGCTACCAACTGTGCAACTATGAATGTCATAGCTGGTGTGCCAGGATACATGCCACCTGTATTTTTTCCTCCATAGTGCTATGGCATGACCTGAGGGCAGACGGGGCCTCGGATTAACATCTAATCTGAAAGTGCAGCCCTCCCTCAGTACTGTGCTGGAGCGTCAGCCTGGGTTATTTGCTCAAGTTTCTGGAATGGGATTTGAACGAAGCGAGAGCGAGAGCATATATCTCTGAGCCATGGCTAACATCATTTATGTCATTGGTCTAAGGAATGACGTCAGGCTGATCCAGTGGCACAGCACCAAGATGCTCAATCACAGAGGGACTGCAAGTAGCTTCTTACCTGCAATACTCCATAATGAGAACTCTCAATGTCAGTCAAATCCATCAGGGGCATAGTGTTAAGTAGAGGCAAGATGTTCTTTTATTTCTCCCTAAACACACATTCGGAAGTTGTCTCACGCTGCCAGTTCTGATGAAAGGTGCTACTCAAAATATCAACCCATCTTTCTCTTTCTGACTCCCGGCTTTGTATTTGTGGCATTTTCTGTTTTTATACAATAATAAATCACTTCATAACATTTTATGGCATCCAAATTCATATTTTCCACATAGCATATAATAATGGAAAACTTATTTGCCAGGTATGACTAAGGCAAATATTTTTCAGTCAAATGGAATGAAATCAAATATACACAGCTCCATCCCATCAAGAACAGCATGACACAAGGGCGCTTCTAGGAAAAATGTACCAGAAACAACTGCTATACTCAAAAGAATTAGCAGTAAAAGATGCAGAGTCTTGTACAGCTGGCAAGCCTTCAAGCCTCAATTAGAACTCAAGATATTTTCCATTAAACTGAAATGTTGATCATTGTAGTTATAGCACTGGAAGTAGCCATTCAGCCCATTGTGAATGTGCTAGCTCTTCAGCTAGAGCAATTAAATCATAATTCAATTTTTCTACCCTTTGTTTGTAACCTTTATAGGATCAGAGAACTTACACCACAGAGGAGGATATTCAATCGATCAATGACAAGAGGATAGGAAATCCTCTGGCGAGAGTAGAGAAAAAAATACATCGGCACTATTTAAATATATTCTCTCAGCAGGGGGAGCACTTCAGGAGCTCAAGGAAAACAGACCATTTAAAATGGCTGATTAATTTAAAGTAAATCTGCAATGTACTTAAAAGTAACCAATGTGTTGAAATGCCTCTTTGCTGGTAGACAAAATCAGGTTTTATTTAAAAAGTAAAATATTAGTGTTGCTTTACAATCAGACTTTTTACTCTAAGTTCATTGAGGACATCAAATTTGGAGCTCAGTTGAAAACTTGAAAATTTGATTTCCTAGACTTCGTTATATTATTTAATCTCAGTATTAATATTGCAGGTCCAGCAAACCTCTAGAGCCATTTTTCCACATTGCTACAGGGAAGCATTATTAGCATAAGTTCTCTAGAAGTTCCAATTTTTTTTAAAAATAGATTTCAGTGAGGAATCCTGCTAAATCCCTACATTGTGAGCTTCCCCATGGCTCAGTTAAGTGATACTGAGCCACACAGATCAGCAAAGCCTCGAGCTCTGATCTCAACAGGCATGGTATCTCTAAACTGGGGTTCCTGCTTCTGATCACTATCCAGTGACTTCTGCTGGAAAGTGCATCTGACTATTTAGGTGAGGACAAGACTGAGCTTAGCTCAAATACTCTCAATGAGTGAGTAACCTGCCAATATTCACTTCACACAAGGTATCTGAATGTTGCCCCAGCCTATAGAACCTGTAAGCCAAACGAGAAAAACAGGAGAAAATTTGGGGGTGCAAAACCTGAAACTATAAGTATCATGAGTGCACTCAACTACAGGAAAAATTACAAATGTTACTAGTAAAATATTTATGATTGCACATGTGGAAGTTGATAGCATGTTTTAAAAAACTGCCACACTTCAAAATTTACTAAGTTAATCAGTTTTTAAGTCATGCAATAAATAGTCTGCTCACGGGAAGAAGGCGTAAAATCTGAACTGAAAAAATCCTTAGTGATTAAAGTAAGTCTCCTAATTTGTGCCACAAACATAAGAACATCGGAACAGGAGTAGGCCATTCAGTCCCTCAAGCCTGTTCTGCCAGTCAACTAGATCGTGGCTCATCCACCTGCATTGGCTTCACAGCCCTTAACTAGCAAAAATCTATCAATCTCAGATTTAAAATTATTATTGGGTTAGCATCTACTGCTTTTTGTGGGAGAGTTCCACACTTCCACCACTCTTTGCATGAAGTATTTCCTAATTTCTCTCCAGAATGGCCTGGCTCTGATTTTGAGGTTATGTCCCCTTGTCCTAGACTCACCCACATTAACTAACCATCTAGTGGAAAAATATTTTTACATCTTGAAACCATCCAATTGGGGTGGGGGGGCAGGGATGGGAGATAAGAGGAGGAATAAGATAAAATATAGTATGTATTTTGTTTTTCCTATTCTATTTATTGGTGATTGCCTGATGTTAACTTTGACTGGAGAGAAATGTTTCCTCTATTATTTGCACTTGGTCATTTCCTGTTCCTTCCCCTTTCACCCACTATTAAGAAAATGAATATTTAGAACTTCCCCACCTTCTTCTCACACACACAGCACTGTGCACCCCCCCACACCCCCCCCCCCAAACCCAAGTCATCTGAGGGTCACTTGATGAGGGAAGTTTGATAGGATAGGCAGTTAACTTTTGAAGTTGCCAGTAACTGCATGCTTCACTAATGTTTCCTTCAATACAAGCTCCATTTTGGTATGTTTTCATAAAAACAAGTATACATATTTAGTATCTGGAGTTTACATTTTTGAATTATGGTAGTGCACCTTAATTTTAAGTTGGGTACATGGAATTTTTTTTAAAAATTCGTTCATGGGATGTGAGCGTTGCAGGCAAGGCCAGCATTTATTGCCCATCCCTAATTGCCCTTGAGAAGGTGGTGGTGAGCCACCTTCTTGAACCGCTGCAGTCCGTATGGTGAAGGTTCTCCCACAGTGCTGTTAGGAAGGGAGTTCCAGGATTTTGACCCAGCAATGATGAAGGAATGGCGATATATTTCCAAGTCGGGATGGTGTGTGACTTGGAGGGGAACATGCAGGTGGTGTTGTTCCCATGTGCCTGCTGCTCTTGTCCTTCAAGGTGGTAGAGGACGCGGGTTTGGGAGGTGCTGTCGAATAAGCCTTGGCAAGTTGCTGCAGTGCATCCTGTGGATGGTACACAATGCAGCCACTGTGCACCGGTGGTGAAGGGAGTGAATGTTTAGGGTGGTGGATGGGGTGCCAATCAAGCGGGCTGCTTTGTTCTGGATGGTGTCGAGCTTCTTGTGTTGTTGGAGCTGCACTCATCCAGGCAAGTGGACAGTATTCCATCACACTCCTGACTTGTGCCTTGTAGATGGTGGAAAGGCTTTGGTGGGTCAGGAGGTGAGTCACTTGCCGCAGAAAACCCAGCCTCTGACCTGCTCTTGTAGCCACAGTATTTATATGGCTGGTCCAGCTAAGTTTCTGGTCAATGGTGACCCCCAGGATGTTGATGGTGGGAGATTCGGCGATGGAATGCTGTTGAATGTCAAAGGCAATTAGGGATGGGCAATAAATGCTGGCCTCGCCAGCGACGCCCACATGCCATGAACAAATAAAAAGAAATATTCTATGTACCCAACTTAAAATTAAGGTGCACTACCATAATTCAAAAATGTAAACTCCAGATACTAAATATGTATACTTATTTTTATCTCTCTTGTTGGAGATGGTCATTGGCTGGCACGAATGTTACTTGTCACTTATCAGCCCAAGCCCGGATGTTGTTCAGGTCTTGCTGCATGTGGGCTCAGACTGCTTCATTATTTGAGGAGCTGCGAATGGAACTAAACACTACAATCAGCAGCGAACATCCCCATTTATGACCTTATGATGGAGGGAAGGTCATTGATGAAGCAGCTGACGATGGTTGGGCCTAGGACACTGCCGAAGAACTCCTGCAGCAATGCCCTGGGGCTGAGATGATTGGCCTCCAACAACCACTACCATCTTCCTTTGTGCTAGGTATGACTCCAGCCACTGGAGAGTTTTCCCCGATTCCCATTGACTTCAATTTTACTAGGGCTTCTTGGTGCCACACTCGGTCAAATGCTGCCTTCATGTCAAGGGCAGTCACTCTCACCTCACCTCTGGAATTCAGCTCTTTTGTCCATGTTTGGACCAAGGCTGTAATGAGGTCTGGAGCAGAGTGGTCCTGGCGGAACCCAAACTGAGTATCAATGAACAGGTTATTGGTGAGTAAGTGCTGCTTGATAGCACTGTCGACGACACCTTCCATCACTTTGCTGATGATTGAGAGTAGACTGATGGGGTGGTAATTGGCCGGATTGGATTTGTCCTGCTTTTTGTGGACAGGATATATCTGGGCAATTTTCCACATTGTCGGGTGGATGCCAGTGTTGTAGCTGTACTGGAACAGCTTGGCTAGGGGCTAAACTTCAAGTAAACTCACCTATAAACAGAGTTGGAGAATGAAAAAGTTAAATTTCCATTTCACTAAATCTACTTAAAATCTCCCAAATAGTGACTTACTTAAGAAAAGGGAGACCTGCCCAACATCCTGGTCCCTTAGAATGCAACATATACTGGATGTGGATAAAACCATCCCATTCCCAGGATATTTATGGACTGAAATTGGGGGGGGGGGGGGGGGGAATCTCTGCTCCCACACTAAGCATGGGAGACGATTTCCTCTGTGTGGAATAAAGATTGTAAACCCATTTATACACTGAGGACACTGAAGGAAATCTTGTAAAATATATCAACCAGTTTTCCTTATCCCTACATTTTTCACTAACTAGTCTCTTAACATTAAAGATACTGCAGTGATTCTTTTTACACATTAACTATTTTTTGTGGGGCAATTCAAGCATCTTTAACAAGGCATGATTTTACAACTAGTACCAGAGAATTGAATGGTTTGCAGTTTTAATGCTTACAGACATACTTTGAAGTCTTTGCAACAAATCAGCATGAAACTTGGAGCAAATAATTCTGCCTCCTACTGAAGTTTATCTCTTCCAGTGAAAACGCATCTTTCATTCGCCACCAAGAATTGGATATCAGCAACCAAAATGGTTACTAGTTTCATATTTTATTGCAGAATTATTTTTGTAACAGACTCTTAAGCTACATTTCAAATCTTTATTTATGTTTCTTTTCCCAGAGGTATCAAAATTGGGGAAATACGAGGAATGATGGTCAACAAAGTGCATACCAATATAAGTACCTATATTTATATAAGAACAGCATCCTACATCAAAATAAATAGTACTTTTCAAACCAAGATACGACTCGCCCTTCCTAATGAGTTGGTTTGGTTTTCATCTCCTATCACTGTCTCAGGACTTAAATATCTGCCTAATTTCAATAGACAAAGCCATTTTTGTTCCAGTATGACATCTTCTGCAACACAAGAGAATAAAATCAATCAATTTGACCTTCAAAAAAAAGGAGCCTGAAGTGCTCAGGCCTGCTACTGCCTTCAAGCTCCTCGAGACTAACAGAAACACCAGTGATAACATGAACAGTTATCTTATTAAGCACTGACAGTCTGGAACATTTTACTCATGATTTGCTTTAATCCTCTGGTTATAAAAAATAATCAGTCTAGCTAGCAGATAGAACTTTTTTCTCTCACTCCCTTCCTCCTTCTCTGGAGGTAGAATGGGGAAGTGAAAGAAAGCAATTCAGGCTTGCTCAGCTATCTGACAAAAAACATTTTCATTCATCCAGTTTGTTATATGGCTATCTACTGCTTTGTTGGCTACATTAGAATAGTTATTAACTGACTACGATGAAAGTTTCATAGGTAGCTCAGCTAAAAAGGAGAAAAAAAGGCTAAGTTTCTTTGTAACGCATAGTCCCCCTCCCATTTCTCAATACATTGGCTCACTTTTAGTGAAGATCTTCATTTTGCAAGGTGTTTTCATCAACATGGTGATAACATTTTGGTCACAACTCCTCTCAGGACAACCGCAGAGTCTGCCCATTGATTTTGATGAGCTAGCATTTCAGATCAGCCCTATCAAAAATTCTTCCCTCCTCCTTCCCCAAGTCAATGTTACAATTGGGTGCAGCTAAGGACAAGTAATCATAGAAATTGAATGATATAGCCATGATAACATACAGGATCTCCAGAATACTCCTTCTCTTCCACATTCCCCCCATTCTCCAATACCTAAACCCACAGGATTTCGAGGGACACAGAAGAAACTGAGTGTTTTCCTTGCATGTTTCTGGTTTGATGCAGCTATGACAGTAGCTTAGAGACCACACACCAATGATATCTCAATTAATTCCACAAGAACACACAAAGTAGACTTTTTAATTTTAGTTTTCTGCCTACATTTCCTATTAAGTTTCACCCAAATTCATTTCAATTTGATTTTTAGATTTCTATTTTTTAATATTTTGGTGTTCTTCACATTAAAATTACTCCCCCCCCCACCACCAAATTTAGCCAGATCTTGACCCATTCAGCCTCTGCTCTGCCAGGCCCAAAACTCCCCTAAATTCCCCTCTCATTTTGTGCACTTTTTTTTAAGAAAGTATGTGTCACGGAAGATGAATGGAAGGACATTTTATAACAGGAGTTTTATCAACAAAGCATGATGGAGAAAGCGTTACATGAAGTGCACAACACTTACAGGACACCCCCCCCCCCCACACACAAAGAATTGCATACCATAAGTTAGAGATATGGAGCTCAATTTTGAAATGGTGGCAGGTTGGGAGCAGTGGAGGTGCGCATGGCAAACCCGAATAGACAAACCTTACCGTTTCCGACATGATCGCATCGTAATTGATGGTGATTAACATGCTCTCGGGGTTTCGCGCCTGGCAGCCAGCCTGATCGGCAGGCCGGCTGCCGTCGGAGCTGCAACACGGGAGGGGGGGGGGGGGGGGGGGATGCGGGGGAACTGAGCCCATGATGTCTCTCTTACTCATCAGTCATCTCTGCATTGTTGTTTCTCTTTCGTGCTTCTGTCTTTCTTCCTATCTTTTCATCTCTCTCCCTCTACTTTTTCTTCAGGTCAGAAAGTAACATACCCATAAGGGAGCCCGCCAAGAAAAGCAAACAGCCGCTCTTCCATGCCCAATTTTCTTCAATGCACTAAGGACAAGTGATCCAGTACACTCATTGAATTATGCACCGGCAAATCTGCCTTCGTGTCTCAAAGCCACACTGGGGGTGGGGAGGGGGGGAAAGAGAGAAAGACAGATGGACACAAAGAATTGGAGGGTAAGTGGAGATGCAGTTAAATGGTCAGACACAAATTATGAGCAATGCCAGAGGAGAACAAAAATTTTTCAATAAGACTAGCTATTATCCTAACCAATCCTAATCAGTCAATTCTGCGTCTGCAGGAATCACTTAACCCTCAAAAGGCAGGATGGCCATACATTCCAACCACCTCAAATCTTTCCCATTGTACATATAGCATTTATCACCAAATAATCTGTAAATTTCCCAAATTTGCAGCTATGGGGGGGGGGGGGGAAATCATATCCATATGGTTAAAAATTAATTTTTAAAAATGTTAGTGTGGTAATACATCATGAACAAAAATGGCAAACTTAAACGTCTGGCTACCTTGTGATTTCCAGCGGTGTGCAACTAGGGTGTACTACTGCGCTGCTGACTATGTGAAGAAGATTTGCAGCTGGGAATTGAGATGCAGTCAGCAGCTGAAAATATTCACGTTAGGAACTGAAATGATTATAGGTTGTAACCTGACTGTAGCAGATGAAAGGTCAAAGTCCTTTCCATACCTCTGTTCTAATCTGGACTGAAGTATATTAACAGAGCCGTGAAGCCTGCACACCACTGGTAATAGAATTGGGCAAAAACTTTTAATGGTTTTTTAAGAAAGAAACAGCACAAGTTGTGAAATTCATATTAAAAGGAACGCCATGAAGAAGCACAGCTAAACATTGGAGCAAAACAAATTACAAGCACTTAAGCCTCTTTCCTGGTTATCAAATCAACATGTCTCCCACCCACAATTAGGTGTTTAAAAGAAGATTGCTGCCTTCACAGAAGTCTCCACTTTCCTCACATCTTTGTCAAATTACTGCTCCCTCATTCCAGCTACCCCCTTCCTTATATAAAAAAAATGCAACTAGGGTTCTTAAATTACACAGTGGGAGGCTACTTTACAAGGGTATGCACACCTCAAAATAAAATCATGTCTTTCATCCTCTGCATAGAGGCAGTTCCAAAGTGAGTTGGTGGTCCTGACTGTCCTCCAAAGACATTCTTCTGAAATCTTCACTCCGTTATTTTAGTCGAGATGTCAACCCATTTATTTCAAACAGGTTAATGCCACCACTGAAGTTAGAGAGAAAAATTTCAGATAAGAGCATTAAGCACCAGTTTGCCAGCATCACCATGCAATTTTAGGGCCAAAAATGTTACTTTACTTTCAGCAATCAAATATATTTTTACATATGACCTATTAATTTCCATGCAAGTAGAAAAATCGATCCACCTTCCCTTCATTTAACCCTAACAAAGTTGCTCCCAACTTTACTCTACATATAAACAGTAAGGCTACTGAAGAGATTCATGTGCAGAGGAAAGTGATCAAAGTAAAAGGGGCTTTAAATCAGAACCTACACTAGTTTATACCTGTTTCAAAGCAAAAAACTAAGCATTTTAAAAAGATTAAACAGATTTTGATTCAATATCAAATGTATTAACCATAGCCCATTGGCACAATATATTGGCCTCCAATTCAATGTATGGCTAATTTTCAATTCTGTTGGAGCCTTTATAGTTAAGTTCTGAGTGCAGGATAAATCCCTTCATGTTGGACATCTCAATGGGCCATTAGAGCTACAGTCGAATACTTTGAAAAACTGGAACAAAAAATATTTAAATAATTCAGCATACATGCTAACCGTCAGCATTTGCAGAACTGTGTCTGCATTTGCTGACAAGCAAATCAGTGCTTCCAACACTGGCTAGCCAGTCTTCCAAGGTTGTCCCAGTATGCCTGAACCAGAACTTGTATGCATGTAAACAATTTTACAACACCAAGTTATAGTCCAGCATTTTTATTTTAAATTCACAAGCTTTCGGAGGCTACCTCCTTCCTCAGAACAGCGTCCACGACACCACACAACCCTGCCACGGTAACCTCTGCAAGACATGCCAGATCATTGACACAGATACCACCATCACACGAGAGGACACCACCCACCAGGTGCATGGTTCATACTCCTGTGACTCGGCCAACGTTGTCTACCTCATACGTTGCAGGAAAGGATGCCCCAGAGCATGGTACATTGGCGAGACCATGCAGACGCTGCGACAACGGATGAACGGACACCGCGCAACAATCGCCAAACAGGAGGGTTCCCTCCCAGTCGGGGAACACTTCAGCAGTCATGGACATTCATCCACCGACCTTCGGGTAAGCGTACTCCAAGGCGGCCTTCGAGACACACGACAACGCAAAATCGTCGAGCAGAAATTGATAGCCAAGTTCCGCACCCATGAGGACGGCCTCAACCGGGATCTTGGGTTCATGTCACGCTACACGTTACCCCACCAGCGAACAAATGTTATCTGTTTTTAATATAACGGGTCAGTTGCTGTCTTTTCTATGTTTCTACCTCTCTATCTCTGTTTTTTTTTTGTTTGTTGTTTTTTTTGGTGATTTGTATATTCTGAGACCTGGCAGGTAACACCTGTCTGTCTGCACACTGATTGCCTTGGCAACGGGCAGTTGAAAAAACTGTCTGTAATCACCAAGCATTGTTCTGTGAATTATAAATGCGATTTCATTTTCACATCGTTCACCTGAGGAAGGAGGTAGCCTCCGAAAGCTTGTGAATTTAAAATAAAATTGCTGGACTATAACTTGGTGTTGTAAAATTGTTTACAATTGTCAACCCCAGTCCATCACCGGCATCTCCACATCATGTATGCATGTACACAGTCACATGGGTCCTTCAACTCAGGATTATGCAGGTAAGGAAAGTATTGTTCCTGCTGCACTAAATGTCAGTTAGGAGGGCCAAGTGCTGAATGGGACAAACACCGGGGGCATGATTTTGACCCGAGCCGGGAAGGGGTGTCAAATCACGGACGGGAAACTCGGAAGTACGGGTTTCCCAGACGTCCTTACGATTTTGACGTAAGGACATCTTTTATTTTCTTTTATCGGTTTGCCGTCTGGCTGGTCGGCCTGATTGACAGGCTGGTCGCAGTCGGATGGGAGAGCAGCCAGGGAGAGGACGTGATCAGGTAAGTCTTTGTATGGATTGGGGGGGGGGGGGGGGGGGGGGGGGGAGAATCGGGGGTCAGTCACGGAGGGGTGTCATGGCGGGTATCCACGATCGTTTGGGGTGGGGGTCATCATTGCAGGTAGGCTTGTTGGGTCTCGGGGAAGCACTCCTGCTCCTCTGGGTCCACAAGCTGTGCCAGAAAGGCACTTGCCTCTTAGTTTCGGGCCTTCTTGCCTTCTCTCATGTGGATTTGTGACAATGTTACTTACTTTCCAGCTGGGCAGATGAGCAAGTTGGTGCTTTTCCAATGATTGCAGCCAGCGATATACTTTTAATTCGAAGCGGTCATATCAACGGCGAACCAGTAGGAGCACGTTTCGGATTTCCGCATTTCACTGCGCATGTGCGAATGCCGGAATTTGCTCCTCCATTTCGCCACTAACAGTAAGCATTGTTAAGTTCACCATTCTTTTCGGAGCAATTTCTGCCCCATTGTGCGGTTGGCAGACTGACCTGCAAATCTGGTGCACTCTACTCTCTATCTTGAATAGTGGGCTAGCCAGTAGGATATAGTGGTGGAGGGTACTCATGTACAGTAAAGGCTTTGCACAGCTCAAGAGGGGATCTCAAAAAAGGTACTGTCCTTGTACTTTCCAACTATCTGTTCAAATTATTTGGTATCTAGGAGTTTCTGTACGTTCAGCCTAGATACAGTCCTTCAGGATCATGCGAAGAGGTGGAAAAGGGCATTTTGACTTGGTCTTTTTTTGGTGGAGGCAAAGTTCCAAAGTGGGATACAAGACTTGTTTAAAGCTTCATGCTTCATAACGCCTAGGCTTGCAATGGAAGGATTTACTCCAGCTCATGCATGAAATCCAGAAGCACTTATTATTTACATTACATCAATTCCCCTATCATACACGCCTAGAAGTAAGCCTGCTGTGTTATGCTCGTTTTGTATTAACTGCCACTGGAGTCAATTATAACTGCTTTCATATACAAAATATCTAACTTTTCTGGATTGCATTATTTTTGGGTTCAAAAGTAGAATTACAGTAGACTCCAAGATGCTGGAAAAAGTACCCAAAAAAAACACAATAAAAAATATCTAAGTTTCCTGTGGGTTCATGTCCCCATATTATCCCAGGAAATATATCAGCCATCTTCAGAGCTCAAATCCTCCTTCAGAAGTTTCTAAATCTGCCATCCCAAAAAACATACTTTTGCATACTTTTATTTTTCCTGCAGTATAAATATAAAGTATTGAGTATACCTGTAGCTGCTCATTTACAGGTCACAAGGCCGCTGGGTTTTGCTTTCCCCCCCCCCCCTCAGAAAATTGTATATCCTGAGATCCCATCAATAAGAACAGATATTTAGCCTTTTAAGTCACCTTAAAGCAATGATCCTGGTCATAGGCAAGTGTTCAGGGCTGTGTTTGACATTAAATGTGGGCATTTGACAGTTACTGTAGATGAGGAGCAAGATGGAAATGGTCACTGGAGAACAGTGCCAAGAACCACCAACTCAGCTTGGAATTACCTCTTGAGGATAAAGAATAACATTTTGCTTGAGCACACATTCACAGCATAGCTTTAGTTTCTATCTACAAGAAGGGGGTCCCAGTGAGCCCAAAAAACTACAGACAAATCTAACAAGTATCAGTGCTTTTTTTGTTAACTTTGAGCTGTCAGCTTTTCTGGCAACATCTCAGCTGGGGGAGACTGTCAGCTTTGCAAGTTTTCTGGCTTAATACGTATGCTTCATTGACAAATAAAATGCTCCCAGATTTTAAATTTAATAAAAACATGTACTATCTGCAGTCAAGTCTCAAATGAACTAAATTACATAAATGCTATTGTTTTTTAAAAAATCTTCAGATTACAAAATTTAGCTATTTTCCAAAAAAGAGACAGTAAATTTTTACAGTTGTGCATGTGGTTATAGTAGGAAAGTACAGCTGGAATTTTGATTTAAAAAAAACTTATTCCACATCAGGGCTCATTTTTCATCTCATGTCAGCAGGCCAAATGCAAAGCAGCTAACTAGGTGATTAACCCTGAACATACTGTAGACAAATTTACCCAATCTGAGCATGGTCTTATTGTAGAGCTTCCAACAAGAATGGTCACTGGTTCGTGGCTCCTGTTTGGGTGCGGAAAACCCATCAAGCAATTGACCAGGTTATTTTGATGAAGTGACATCAACTTTGATTTCTTTGCCAGTCAAACTGCTGAAAAGTCCATCTTTGCAGGAAGATTTTAGCCAAAAGGAAATCCCTCCCTCCCAAAATCGATTCTATCCCTAAAAGAAATGATGGGAGCTAGGAAGCGGGAGAAACAGAGTACATAAACAATTTTAAACCTTTAACAAGAGGTGCAAATAAAAAACTGGTATCAGTAAAAGTGACCATGAAGTTATCAGATTATTGTAAAAACCACACTGCTTCACTAATGTCCTTTAGGGAAGGAAACAGCCTGTCCTTACCCAGTCTGGCTTATATGTGACTCCAGTTCCACACAGTGTGTGTTGACTGCTCTCTGTAGCAGCCTAACAAGCCACTCAATTGTATCAAATCGCTGTAGCGGTTCAAGGCGGCAGCCCACCACCATCTTCTCAGGGCAACTAGGGATGGCCAATAAACACCAGCCTTGCCAGCTATGCCCACATCCCAAGAATGAATTTTAAAAATAAACTGAATAGATTACACTAGTTAAAAAGAGTAACAATATTTTTGGACTACTGACATTTCTTCTTTAGTTCCACAAACAAGCTCTCTGACTTGGAGATAGGATATAATATATCCCAATAAATACTTACCCCCTACTTGAGACTACCTACCTCTGGAGCAGTGAGAACAGCAACTTACAAGACATTGGGAATGTGCTAGGTCAGTTCAGGTGTTCTAGAATTTTTCTTTCCATACAATTTCCAACAAATTTATCTTTAAATGGGCCTTTCCGTAACAATAGGCTCCCAGTTGACAAGTCACTGGCCTGCAGTTATTTAAAATAAAGACATACACAATACAATGGCTAACAAGCACAAAATGTTCACCACACATGTATGCACATATGTCTTTGGTTGAGGCAGTTTGCAAAAATGTTGCAAGAAAAACTTTCTAACTGAAGCCAAGTATGGGCTTTGGACCAGTGAATGGTTTCTATCAGATCAGCCTTGCACTCATCACAAGTCCACTGCTAAATGTGCCCATCTGTGTCCACTGGAGCACTGTAACTCTGAATTTCCTTAATGGAACAGGAGTAGGCCATTCAAATAGATCATGGCTGACCTGTACCTCAACTCCATTTACCTGTCTTATTTTTAAAGACAATCATTTTACAAAAGCAAATTTCAACCTACTGTTTTAAAAGTCTATTAAGTACATTAATGGTTAAATCAGTCTGATTTAGGATGGTTTCGTAGATCACAATTTTTTTTCCATTTTACAGTTAATAAACAGAGCCAAGAAAAATCAAGTCTCGCCGAAAAAATGCGGAGACAGACAGACTCACAGTCCTGCTGTACAACTAAACCTTCCATAAAATTAATGCTTGGATTTTGACATGAGGCTGTGGGAGTGATGCCCATAGCCTACGTGAATGGTAAACTAATAGGCATCAACCAGTCTTCACTTTCCCATCTATTGCAGTTTTGAATGGATAGAAGGAAAGCAAAAAAATTTGCATTTATATAGCATCTTTGATGACCTCTGTGTCCCAAAGCGCTTTACAGTCAATGAAGTACTTTTTGAAGTGACATCACTGTTATAATGTAGGGAAACGCGTGAGCCAATTTGCACACAGCAAGATCCCACAAACAGCAATGAGATAATGTCCAGATAATCTGTTTTAGTGATGTTGGTTGAGGGAGAAATATTGGCCAAGACACCGGGAGAACTCCCCTGCTCTTCTTCGAATAGTGCCATGGGTTCTTTTATGTCCACGTGACATGGAAGACGGAGCCTCGGTTTAATGTCTCATCTGAAAGATGGCACCTCCGACAGTGCAACACTCCCATAGTACTCCAGTGAATTGTTAGCTTAGAGTATGTGCTCAATTCTCTGGAGTGGGGGTTGAACCCACAATCTTCTGACTCAAAGGCGAGAGTGCTACCACTGAACCAGAGCGGACAGTGGAGGAGCACCAAAACTTAAATAGTATCTCACTATCAATGCCAATACAATAAATGAAAAAATTAGGCAGTCTATCTTGCGTCACAACACAGATTTGGATTTAGATGCACCCAGTTGTTATTTTATCACCTTTTAAGGCTGCCCATTTAAGTTCCACAAGAGGATTGGAGAACAGGAGTAAAGATGTCTTACTGCAATTATATAGGGCCTTGGTGAGACTGCACACCTGGAGTATTGTGTACAATTTTGGTCTCCTTACCTAAGAAAGGATATACTTGCCATAAAGGGAGTGCAACGAAGGTTCACCAGACTGATTCCTAGGATGGCAAGATTATCTTATGAGGAGAGATTAAGTAGACTAGGCCTATACTCTCTAGAGTTAAGAAGAATGAGAGGTGATCTCACAAACATACAAAATTCTTACAGGGCTCGACAGGGTAGATGCAAGGAGGATGTTTCCCCTAGCTTGGGAATCTAGAACCAAGGGTCACAGTCTCAGAAGAAAGGACAGGCCATTTTAGGACTGAGATGAGGAGAAATCTCTTCACTCAGACGGTGTTAAATCTTTGGAATTCTCTACCCCAGAGGGCTGTGGAGGCTCAGTCATTGAGTATATTCAAAACAGAGATCGATAGATTTCTAGATATTAAAAGCATCAAGAGATATGGGGAATGGTGCAGGAAAATTGTGCTGGAGGTAGAAGATCAGCATGATCTTGAATGGCAGAGCAGGCTCGAGGGGCCGGATGGCGTATTCCTGCTCCTATTTCTTATATTCTTATGTTAAAGCTGCAGCAATCTACAGTGTGGCATTGTTATGTGTACAATGGATATCTATTTTTTTTTAAAAACTGCTGCTCATCTCATTTCCAACAGAAAGCTATTTATTCATTCTACTTATTTTGAAGTACGATTGGAAAGTGGGATTAGGCTGCCATAGACACAATGGGCCCAACATTAGGAGGGCGGCAGGTTCGTGGGGGGGTCGACTGGGCGCGTTACCCACTGAAATCTGGGTGCTCCGCACGCAATCGCAGGCTAATTAAAGCCACTTACCTTTGCTTTCGGGTTTCGCACTGGAAAGCTGCGCAGCGGGCGGACTGCACATGCGCAGCATAGGCTGTCAGCTGGAGGAACCCTATTTAAAGGGGCAGGCCACCAATGCTCCTCCTGCAGCAAACAACCAATTTTGAACCATGGAGCAGGCCAGAGGAAAGGCTGCCACAAGGTTTTCGGACTCCTCACTCCAGGTTCTGCTCAATGGGGTGAGGAGGAGGAGGAAAATCCTTTTTCCATCTGATGGGAGGAAGTGCCCTCCCTCCACCACCAAGGCGGCCTGGCTGGAGGTGGCCGAGGAGGTCACCAGCAGCGGCAATGTGCCACAAATCTGGGTGCAGTGCAGGAAAAGATTTAATGACCTAACCAGGTCAGCCAGACTATACTTTACACATTAACCCACACTCAGTCTTCCACATCACCTCCACCACCACACAACCCCTTCTGCACTGCCACAACGCTCTTGCATCACTCCTCATATCCACTCAACTATCATCCTCACCTTGCCTGCACGTACTCACCACCCCAGTTCCCATTCAAACACCACCATGCAACCCAATCCTCATGGCTATGTCGCACACGCACCCTCCCATGAATCTCCCTCACACTCAACCCCACCCACACCAATGCATGCAGCGGGTCACCATGCAACCATCACTCAACCACGCCTGTGTTTTGCCTTGATAGGAGAAGAGATGCCAGAATGCCTGGGAGAGGGCAAGGACTGGAGGGGGCCCGCCACACCAGGTGGCATTGACAGACGCGGAGCAGCAGGCACTGGAGATAAGCCGCAAGCTGGAGTGCCTGTCTGTGGCGGATGCCGAAACTGGGATTGCACAAGCGGCTAGTGACAGAAAGCTAACACTCAGCACTCATGATAGTGAATGATCTTAGCATCACTTGGCATCTGCAACACCTCAACATCTGTCCACATGCTTAATATTGCTTTCTGTTCTCTTGCAGGCCCATCTGCAACCGCCGTGACCGTGGAGGGAGATTCCTCAGACGACCTGCCAGCCTCAGAGGGTCCATCGTCACATCTGAGCCATCCATCCACCAGCGCAGATACACACCTTGGTGGGTCCCCATCCACACTTAGTTGGGCTTGCACATGGTGAGTCACCACACACACGTGAGCATGAGCAGACCCTGGTGGCAGGGGCAGCCGTGGAGAGTCCGCGTCGGTGGGAGCACTCTTCTCCAGGCTTTGCTCAGCTGCACCCAGATGCTGAACCTTGGGGGCCAGCTATGAAAAGGAGAATCATCGAGGGGCAGCAGCACATTGCCGAGGTACTGGAACAGTTGCCACGCGCACTCTCCACAATCGCACAGAGAATGGAGGAGTCCAACGCCTGCATGAGGGGAATGGTGGCACAGGTACAGGAGGGGATCTCAGAGATAGTGTCGCAGGGACGTGAAGGCATCTCTGATATAGTGATGCGGGAATGTCTGCGATGGAGGAAAGGCTAGCCTCCATCGAGCGTCAAGCACGGCTCAACAATGAGTCCATTCAGGCCCTGACAACGGCCGTTCGGATTCAGGGTGAGCAACATTCTGCCGCCTTAAAACAGGCTGACAGATACTTTACAACTGGCCTGCCAAGGCTTCACACAAGTCATCCCACACAAGTCCTCCAAACTGTCCTCCAGAAGGGTGGTAGGAGTGATGTGGGCCTGGGCCAGGAGAGGGATGATGGTGAAAGGGGGCAAGGAAGTGGGGACGCCACTCAAAGCGCTCCCACGTCTCGCCCGTTGCCCCGCCGTTCCCCCCCCCCCCCCCCCCCCCCCCCACCCTCATCCAGTACCCGCAATGCTGCCCCCTCTCCAGGTGGCTGAGTATGCCCCTGCACAGGTGCAGGTGGAGCAGTCTTTGGAGGGGCCCTCACAGGCACCAAAACCCAGAGGGCGTCCATGCAAAGCATCTAATCGGTCAGGGCATGGACAAGAGCAACCTGCCACTACCTCTGCTGAAGCCACAGGGGTAGCACCACGTAGGGGTTCCCTTAAACGCAAGGCGACGGTTTTGTGAGCACAAAGGGAATGCAGAAGGGTGTTTGACGATTTGTCATGTTTTTTATTTATATTTGTTTTCTTCCACATTCACAATAAATCTTATTATCACCACTACTGCCACATCTTGCCCATTCTTGACTGGCTTGTGGAATAGGTCCCTTCCATGGGGTTCACCATTAACACACACACTTGATGCCACCCACGGTCACTCTACAGTGGGTGTAAGTGTAGTTGCACCACTGTTTTGTGCAGGGGGCAGGGGAGGGGGCTGGAATGGCCGCTCCTCTGTCGAGGTGATGAGGACTGGACTCTTCACACAGTCCGATGTTATGTGAACGGTTCACATATCAGTGACTCCCTGGCCTCACAAGCAGCCAGGTGAGCCGCTGTTCTGCCCATAGGTTGTTCCTACTCAATATGGGTGGCAGATGTGGATGAGGCCTCCTGCAGCAGCATCCCTCTCGTGCCATGTTGTGCAGGGCACAACATACGACTATAATGCATCCCACTCTGTGGCACGTATTGAAGCGCTCCCCCAGAATGATCAAGGCACCCAAAGCGCATCTTGAGCAGCCCTATAGCCTGCTCAATTGTAGACCTGGTAGCGATGTGGCCGTCATTATATCGACGCTGTGGCTCAGTGGTGGGGTTCCTCAGAGGTGTCATAAGCCACGTGTGCAGGGGTATCCCTTGTCCCTGAGCAGCTAGCCCTTGTGGGTGTTGGGTGAGTGGAAGAGGGGCGGCACGGTGAACTCAGGATGAAGGAATCGTGGCAGCTGCCAGGGTATCTGGCGCACACGTGAAGGAATCTCTTGCGGTGGTCACAGGTGAACTGAGTGTTCATTGAGTGATAGCCCTTCCTGTTGACGAACAGTCCTGGCTCATGTGGAGGCGCTCGTATTGCTATATGGGTGCAATTGATTACACCCTGCACCCGTGGGAAGCCAGCCACACTGTGGAATCCCACTGCCCCCTCCTGAGGTCATCAATGAGGAAGTTGATATAGTGCGAGGCCCTGTGAAACAAGCCGGTGACCTGTCTTATGCACTTGTGTGCAGACGACTGAGACACCCCGGTGATGTCCCCGGTAGCACCCTGGAAGGATCCGGAGGCAAAGAGGTTGAGGGCGGTGGTGACTAACAGTGACAGGCAAGGTGATGCTGCTCGGTCCATCTGGGAGCAGCTTGTCATTAAGGAGGCTGCAGATGTCCGCGACTACCTGGAGACTGACTCAGCCTCCGTATGCACTGCTCCTCAGAGGTCCAGGAAGCTGAGCCTCGGTCTGTAGACCCTGTGGCGAGGCTGGTGCCTTCTGTGATGCATCTCTGTGCGGTTGTGGAGCTCCACGTGTCATAGGTGGACGGCGTGGCCAGCGAGGCTGGTGATGCTGTTCGTCCTCCGAGGTGGTCATGACTGCCACTACCGCGGCCCCCATCCGGAAGATGTATGTTTGAGGGGGTCCGCAAGGTAGGTAAATGTGTCAGCACACCGGGGTTGAGGTTCCAAGTTGGTGAACTGTAGTGTTAGGAGGAGGGTGGTGGAGGCCAAACTTTGTCCAAAGTGACAGAGTGGCCTCCTGCAATTACTGAGGGTCTCCCCACCCCCCCCCCCAACCTGTCAAATAGACCTTTGCAGCTGCCACAGGCTGGTGGCTGCAACACGTCCGTTTCAACTGGGAGTGTTTCCCCCAGTACGGGAAACAGTCTCAGTTCATTTCAAAATCCCACCCCTCCTAAAATATCAGGTCAATCAGGTCTGCCCCTGGAATCCCCGATTTTCACAGCGCCCCCCCCCCCCCCCCGCCACGAACACACCCGCTCAGGGATGCGAAAATCGAGCCCAATGGCCTCCTTCTGTGCCATACATTTTCTAGGATTCTAAGCATCTGAATAATGTCAAGCAGTACTGATGCTGCCATTCAGTGACTTTTGGTGACTGAGCAATATTTTGAGAATCTGAAGCTGCCAAATAGTTATAGTGCCTTTACTAATGACATTCAGCAACATGAACAATATGGTGTAAAACCACTTCTTTCTACAAGGAAAAATACAATTGCTGTACTTGGGTACCATTAATACAGTCATAGTACAAAGGTCAGTTTTATAGACTGATTAAAAACATTTTAGCAGCAATCCACAGAATTTATTTTTAAAAATACCTGAAGTTAGTTTGTATTTCAACTGCTGACGAGAAATATTTTTAAAGAATCTACTTGTACATTAGTAATAGTTTAGTAACTTTCAGAATCTGGTGTTTCCTCCTACTTGGTGTTTTCCCTCCACATGCTCAAATCACCTTAGGGAGGGAGGGAGGGAAGGAAGAAGAGAAAGAGGAAAAAGAGAGCAAATCACATTAATATCCTTCTTAAATTCAAAAATTCCCTCCCAAATTAAACTCAGACAGAATCTCATTATTTGAGCCCAACAACTGAGCAGTGTTGCTGGCAATTTATTCCAGTATTTCAAACATAAATTGCTATGATGTTGGTTTTCAAAGCTTATGCAGTAGGAAAGAGGAAGTGGTATGGTAGTCAGAGAACAAGTACAGCAGTTCGCGTTCACCTTTTAAATGAAAAAATTGTAACATGCCATCTTATAAGTAGCTTGTGAACACTTTCAATAAGGACTATGATTGCTTTTGAAATAAACAATTGCAACAATTTGTAGTTACTACAGTAACTTAAATGAAGCAGCTTTGGATGCGGTTTTATTCAAAGTAAAATTAGAATTTTTATTAAACATGCATGATCTTTTTACTAGAACCATCAGTAACTATAAATCCTGCTCTGAACTACAGTTCATGGACAAAAAGGGAATAAGAAAGAACCTCTAATACTACATCATAATGTAGTATTTCAATTCTACCGAAAAATCTAAAGACATTCACATGGACTTAAATGCCAGTGAGCTTTCTCAGCCATATATAATAGCACGTCTGGGGAAAAAAAATGCATCGGCAGTCGTGTTATGCTGGCAGGGAAAATTTTAACACAAGGTAAGAAAAAGGTAAGTGTCACGTTATTTCCTTTTGTGAACATGAAAGGAGCATGGATCACATAAATTGCGCTAAAATACTCCACAACGGCATTCACTGCAGCAGAAGCATACGTATAACAATGCCGCTGACAAGGCACTGTCAATCTAGTGGATTCACCCGCCTTTGGTAAACAAACTTCTAAAACCACAATTACAGCTCATTACCATATTTCTATTTGTTTCCTCAAAATAATTTGTTCCACGAGCTTAATTTCCAGCAGCCATTTCTAACTTCAAAAGACCCACCCTACTTAATACTAGTATGCAGTTTTGTATCTAGTACAAAAAAAGATACTGAAGCACTGAAAAGATTTACAAGGATTTTACCAGAATTGAGAGGATGTTACTATCAGGAAAGATTGAGCAGGCTGGGGCTCCTTTCTCTGGAAAAAGAGTAGACTGGATAGAGGTCTAGAGTGGTGAGAATGTGGAACTCACTGCCACATGGAATGGTTGAAGCAGATAGGCATTAATGCATTTAAGGGGAAGTTTTGATCCATACGTAAGGGAGAAGGGAATAGAGGAAAAGGGGGGCAGGGTAGGAAGCGGTAATTAGGGTGGGAGGAGGCTCCTTTCACGTATAAACACCATCATAGACCAGTTGGGCCAAATTCCTGTTTCTGTGCTGTAGATTCTATGTAATAGATTAACCTGTAAATTCTGTGACGTAACACATAATCCCTGAATAAATGAATCTGGAATTGAAATGCAAACCTGGAATTCATCCAGCATAGGCTGCACATACAGTCTCAAGGCAAAGGCTGGGCTAATGTAGTGACATGACACCATTTGGTCTGTACCAACATTAGCCACCACTTTGATTTACAGCTCTGCTGAGATGTAAACAGGGCAGAATTTGAATCCAATGAGAAATGTCTGCTACTCGAGGATTTCAGTGCTGTATTTACTCCATCAATTAATTGTGGGTTTTTTAAAAAAGCAATGCCATTTGACCACACTGCTTCCACTGAGATCTACTCAAGGTGGGTTGGCTCTGTTGGCTCCAATACAAACTCCTCATATTACAGATCATCAAAATCAATTGCTATCAACACACATGGTGCTGGTCAGGACTCCTCAGGTTGACAGATGCAGATGTATACCTTGCAGGAGCCCAGCAATACTGGCAATGTATATCAAGCAGTCAAATTCCTTAGTCAGACATTACATATATTGTATAAAAGAAACAGAAAATGCTAGAAATACACAACAGGTTCATCAGAATCTGCAAGAGAACAGCTAATGTTTCAGGTATATCCCTTCGGAGAAGGGTTCTACCCAAAATAGTAATCTGTTTTTTTCTCTATGTTAAAGCAGTGCTGTGTATCTACAGCATTTTCTATTTGTTTTAGATTTGTAGCAATTGCAATTTTTTTTTTCTTTTTAAGCTTCATATTGCATGCATGGTGGTGTTCTGTAACTTGGAAGAAGCGGGGTGCATAGCAAGTGTAAAAGCACCCAACACAAACATATTTTGTAAAACGCAGGCCCATTTTTGTCACCGATTCTGCCGGAGCTTTAAACAAGTATCTGGATCAGTACTTTAGGAACTAGATACACTAAGTAAACAGCACAAAGCTAGCAAACTGAACATTCTTCATGCATTAGCCCAGCAGAGAGCATCAGCAAGGTGCGTCAGCAGGATATCTGGCTTTGGGTACCATCAGACAAGCCCAATCTTGTTCACGCATGCACTTTCAGTAGGCATTCAGCCATCAGAAACAGGAATCTTGACTTTTTTTTCTTCATAATAGGAACCAACCAAAGCATCCCCACCATACCCTACTTAGTCCTTGAAGTCAAGTCTCTGTCATTCCTGTGGGGAAAAAAAAGTCTACATGCAACATACAGTAACATGGGGTTTGAAAATAAAACTGTTGGACTATAACCTGGTGTTGTAAGATTCCTTACACTTAAAATGCAGCTTCGCACTAGACTGCAGTTGGTGTGAACTCCAAGGTGACTGCCTGGAGGGAGTCTCAGCTTGGCTTTATGCACTTCAGCGTCAGATCAGGACCTGACAGAGTTCTACTGCTAGTTTTCACATTGCAAAGTAGTTTTGGATGCAAAGCATCGACCCAAAAGAAAAAAAAAAGTATAATTACATCCCTAGATGGGTACATTTAAATGCTGTGACCCATCAGCATGAAGGCAGAAAAATTGTAGCACATACATGGATACTCCCCAAATGTTATGCACCATTTCACTGATTTCACAATGAATGTATGGCCAACTTAATCAAGATTAATAAGGCTAAACTAAGCTTTTTAATTAAAGATTAGCATTTTGCAATCAGCAACAGATTTTGTCGATTACAAACTGCTACCCATCTTAATTTGGCCAGGTTTGGGGGGGGGGGGGGGGGGGGTGTCGTGAAGGGGGAGAATCGAGAAGTTACGTTTTTTTGGGAAAAAAGGTGCCACAAGGATGAAGTTCACTGGCATGTCAAGTATATTGGTTAGAAATTGCATTGCCACTAATTTTCAATGCACAGCTTTCATGGCAGTTTTTCTTTTGAAAAAAATGGAGTCTCAATCATTTTAATTCCAATAATTAGATTATTAGCAATGCAATCTGCAGTAGCTAAAATTAAACAACTTTTTCTTGAACAGTTTCAATGCACTGAAAGCAATGTTCACTGAAATCCAAATGTTAAATTTGTACTTACAGTTGAAACAGGTGCAAACCAATTAAAAGTTGGCCTTTTTGTCACTATAAAATCACACATTAGTGAGGAGCAATAAGGCCAGTAATGGCACATGTTCAAAATACAAGTCTTGTTGCTCGGAGATCAAATTGTTGGCAACGCATACGTAGCCTTTAACTAGATGGGATTCTCAGATAGTCAGAGGAACATCTGGTTTCAATGTTGACAGCAATGTTCCTCAGCTTGATGCTTAAATTTTAGATGGCATCTCCTGTTCTTGTAAGCGATTGTACAATGGACACAAACTGGAATACAGCAATGCATTTGTTGCTTGCATTGGAGGGGTTATATGCAGGGTATGTTCAGCAACTACCAACTGCATAAGAGCATTAAAAAGTACTGTCACTGCTTTTAAGAACTAATGTACAGTTCAGGCCATATTGGTATATAGGCCTTAACTATTGCACTAAAAGCACTGCACACTGATGTCAAACCATTACAATCTGAAAAGATGGTATTCCACAATTATCCAAGTAATTAATAACTGGTAATATTGTCTGACACCCAAATATTGATTGCCTAGTTATAAATTATTGCATTCACATGCTTGCAAACACCAACATACGACGACACTGCTGTCTTTCTAAAATCCAACAGACACGAATGGAATGGCACTTTCAATTCTATTCAGGAGTCCAGATATGCTATCAAAAAATGACACTGGCATCTTATTCTGACACGCTAGACAGTTTTAATCAGGCCCAAGAACTTGTTAACAGAAGTGCAACAAATGAGAAAACTGGCAACCACATACCATCACTTGTGTGAGCCAATGTGCATACAGGAAATGTACAGTGTAGATTGTTGAAATTGCAAAGCTCATTCTCATTGCAACCAGCACTGTTATATAGCAGTTTTAGTTACTCGGATAGAATTCTAATAACTATCAACTAGAAATGGTACAATTAGAACTCACTTGTGAAATAAAACCAATCATTTTATTTCCATGTTTATTTAGAATGTTCACTGCCTCCCAGCAATTAACACTGTAGATTCCCCACAAATGTTATTTTGGTTATTCTACTTGTTGACGAAGCAAATCATCCAATGATGGACACCACTATCCTTCATACAGCAAAGGCCAGATGGAGCTTGGTGGTTTTGGACCTGAAGATGGATTTGAATCAATGCTAGTGCCAAAACAGACAATTCCACCATCGCACATCAACATCTCATCCACCTTACCCTCTTTTAAAGCCAAACACTTATTCTGTTCAACTGCATAAGCAAACATGACAATTGATAACCAGCACTCAGGGAGCTGTGTACACTCAGCCATCAAGCACATTACCCATTTTTTGTTGCATGCACTTTTGACTGCTGCGATCATATATTGCCTTGTAAGTAGTCTTACACAGCCCCAAACTTAAGCAAATGGATCTGAACAATCTACCAGTGTTTTACAGCAAATTTACTCATTATGCTCACATCTATCATGGGTTTCTCCACCCAGCCTCACTCGAAAAAGAGTGAATATTCACCGGTTTCCATGTCATGCACAAAAGTCTCTATGCAACATTCATTATGTAACCTTTGGAGATCAGAAGGTTGCTGAACTACAAAAAAAATTACAGGACTTCACCTGTGACTAGTGTTGACAGAAATGGGCAGGGATGACTCTGACCAGGCATGTGCCCTCTCCCTTGCACCCATCATTACAAAGGACACACGAGAGAAAAGACACAGGTCTGGTTAGAGCCACACACCCATTTGTTTTCAGTTGTTAATCAGCCACAAATGCAAGGCGCCAGTTTACATCAAAAAACAACCACCCTAGCAAAAAGCAGTTAGGGTTGTATGTACTTCAAAGCGGGAGTTTACTTACTATCCTGTTTTTGTTTATGCACCACCTTAAGTCACTGATACTCATCCCAATTATTGTCAGTAACAGGATCTAGTCTTCTGGTAACTATTTGGAAGAGGCTGGCTGACACCAAGGTGGGAAGGATGGGCAATGACCTTAGCTTAAAAGCAACTGTGCAAAATCAAAAACAGGTAAACTATAAAATTTAAAACAAACTATGGTAGTCTGCTGTACCATTACTCAAATTTTAAAAAAAGAGGAAAGAAAATCATCTCTCTTCAAATTGTTAAACATCACTAGCACTGGAGGCCAGTTAGCAGCACACAGCTGAATTTCTCACCACTTCCTACTTGGCCGCAACTGAAAATACTGCTGTCCTCGTTTTTATACTTCAATCTTAAGGAAAACATGAGTGAATAGGGCAGAGGCAGGGCCACCCCAACACTCAGTAAATAGTGAAAGTCCAATAAAAACTATGGGTCAAGCCCACTTGTAGGATCCCTGCCAAACACACACATTGGTAGGACTGCATACATTCCATAAAGTGAAATAGAGGCAGAAAGATTTAAAATGCTGAGAAAGGCTTAGTCAGAACTAAACAAAGCTTAAAATGTGCGACAAATACATAAGACACTTGGAATACTTATTACTTACAAATAAATGCAGCAAAACAAAAATCCAAAAGAAATTGCTATGCAGACACTGCCTTTAATAGTTCAACTAATCTGCACTGCAAATAGCATCACAAACATCAATTCTTTAAAAGCTGCACAACAGAAATGGCATTACACAATGACTTGGGGGACACTCAATCCCAAAATTGATTCTACTTCAGTGAGAATGTACCTACAGTAAAAATATACTTGTTTAAAACACATGCTGGTTTCATTTGCTCAGGAAAGCTTCACTGCACATTGGGGGCTGCTGGATTTTAGCCAAATTCTGAGGCCTACTATTATTTGGGCATTAGATATGGGAAATAAGTTCAATACTTGCACATTGATAGAAGTTGGGCAAACACATTTCAGATATTGACAATACTACTTTGTTAATTTCCCTTTCAGTTGGTTGTATGACTGTTTGGATATTTCTCCTTGCTCCCAACAACACTTTACCTTGAGCAAACAGTCCCTCCCCAACCTCCTCCTCCCACTCCAACACATCATCTGCAACCCATCCCACTTCCTGCTTAATTTGTGCAGAAAATACATAAGTGTAAAAATTTCTCTGAAAGTGGTAATTTTGGAAATCATTAAAATGAGCTTTTCAGCACAGAATTTAGAATTTTATTTTGCACTAAATCATTATTTTTAAAAAAAACATTAGCTGTAATTATAATGTGGAAATGTTCACATCTATAGCAACGCTGACAAGTATCAACTGCCAGTGTTCCCACTGGTTACTGAATGATAAATATATTTACATAGGAACATAAAAACAGGAGTTGTCCATTCAGTGCCTGTTCTGTCATTCAGTTAAATCATGGCTGATCTGTACCTCAACTCCATTTACCCACCTTTGCTCCACATTCCTGGATACCCTTACCAAACCAAAATCTATCAATCTCTTTCTTGAAAATTTCAACTGACCTTCCTCATGGTCTTCTTTTTCTAAGAAAATGCAGATAAAAAAAAGGACCACATGGGTCCAGGTCATACCAAAACTACTTTAAAAAAATTCTAAAAATGTGAAGTACTAGATAAGTATAATTCATGTTTAAC
This sequence comes from Heptranchias perlo, assembly GCF_035084215.1. Lineage (NCBI taxonomy): Eukaryota > Metazoa > Chordata > Chondrichthyes > Hexanchiformes > Hexanchidae > Heptranchias > Heptranchias perlo. Next base: position 19,607,372 of record NC_090335.1, read on the forward strand.
CAATATATCTGGTGCTCCAATCGGAAATTTGTGCACAAGGAAAATTCACAAACACATTTTCATGCTGGAAGATACCATATTTGGTTTGTGGAAGATAGGACGCCAAATTAGTGACTTCCATATGGCAAAGTTGTTCTTTTAAATTAACACGGTGTAGGGCCAATTATGAAAGACATCACCAAGCACGAAAAGGGAAGATAAGGTAAATCAGAACTAGGTGACAACAAGCTTGGGGTTTTAAAAGCCAGAAGACTATAGGAGGAAGGGAAGACACAACTTGAGTGTTTAAGACAGACACTGTGGGATGAGTCTCGATTTCAACACAGTGAGGAAGAAGTGCATGTAATTTGGCCATTTTGCAGCTCAGAGGGAAATCCAAGGGAGCAGTGACCATAGTAGTTATTTTTCTGCTAATTTGCCACCTTCCCCTGAGAACAGTCTCCTTGCCGTAGTATATTCCATGGGTACTGGCCACCTTCTGGTACCTCGTCCAAGTGAGGATTCTCCTTTTGTGAGGCAAGATAAGGAGCACCAGTAGGCTATTCAAACACAGGGTGCATCACTGCTAAACCTGTTCCGATTCTGACACAATACCAGAACTGAGGTATAGGCATTATAGTAACTGTCATCTCAGTAACTTAAAAACATGAACGCTCGAGTCAATTTCTTGGCAGACATGGAATTAGTTTATGAAATGATAGTGTCAGCGGACAGGGTGTGTGGGGGTGTGCATGTGGGATGTATACATATCCAGGAAATTGATGTTCCTTCCCTCCCAGTGTTGTTCTCTAATGGCTGGGTTCTTTATTCACAACTGATATACTAGAAGACTGCATTCATGACCATAACAGTTAGCTCATCTTAACTGTCAGTCACCAGATGTGACGAGTGGCCCTTTCATTTAACACTGCATGCGAGTTGTCTTTTCTCCATTTCAAGCCAAGCACAATTCTCTGACTGAGAATGGACAGGATAAGCTATCTCCAGATTACTGCCGTTGCAGCTCTTGCTTGGCTGCTATGGGTGAGAGGGAAGGAAGGATGGAACGAACGAACAAAGTTGCATTTACATAGTGCCTTTCACTACCTCACCATGTCCCAAAGCACTTAAAAGTTAGTGAATTACTTTTGAAATGTAGTGAAACGCAGCAGCCAATTTGCACACAGCAAGGTCCCACTAACAAGGAAATACATAGCCAGATAATCTGTTTTTGGTTGAGGGATAAATATTGGCCAGCATACCAGGAGAACTCCCCTGTCCTTCACTGAATAGAGCCACGGGATCTTTTACGTCCACCTGAGAGGGTAGACAAGGGACTCAGTTTAACATCTAACTGAAAGACAGCACATCCAACAGTGCAGTATTCCCTCCCTGAAGTGTCAGTCTACATTATGTGCTCAAATCTCTGGGGTGGGACTTGAACCTGCAACATTGACTCAGGGGAGAGCACGGCCACTGACCTTTATAAGTGCCTTTAATGTAAAAGAAAATCCCACAGTGCTTCAGAAATGGAAAGCAGACGGAGATCAGACACGCACCACGGAGGGAGAAATTAGCAGGGGTGACAAAGTTTGGCCAAAAAGATGGGTTGTGAGGTTTTTAAAAGAAGTGGAATGGCACAGGGGTTCAGGGAGGAAATGTACAAACAGCCAGAGTAAGAGAACCAAAGACTGCATGCAGAGAGACAAAACCAGTAGAAATTGCAGAGACAGTAGTGCAAAGCAACAGGCGGATTTTAAATCAAAATGAGATTTTTTAAATGTAATACATTAGAAGATAGAGCACCTTTGTAGGTCAGCGAGGGCGGGAGTGATGAACAAGTAGGGATTTAGGGCAGGGAGTGGTGGAACTAGTTTTGGGGGTAGGGCTTCGAACTCAAGATTTGGTATACTTGGCAGGAAGGGGTCTGAGCTGGGAACTGGGGAATGCTGACATACCTAGTTCGAAGGCTAAGCCAGGAACCGCACAGACTTGCAGGCTGAAGACAGATGACAAAGGTTCCTGGGAGCGAAAAGGAGGCGGTCCTCCAAAGCGGTGTTGACCGACCTTGAAACGATTGGGGCGAGTCATGACCCCCACTGGCTCTGCCACTGAATGCAGGATAGGATACGGGCAGCTGAGCTTTGAACAACTTAAGAGTTTATAGCGAGTGGAGAATGGGAGGCCAGCAAAGAGAGTACAGGAGTAAATCAAGTCCAGAGATGACAAAAGCATAATTAATGGTTTCAGCTGCAAGGGGCTGCAGTGGAGGTGGAGATGACAATGTTGCATACGGTCTGTTTCAGCCTGAACTACTGGCTTGAGAGGAGGATGGAGTCAGTGGAAAGGGAATAGATGTATTATAAAATACTAAACTAAAGGACAGTGGACACTTTGCAAGGTGTTAGTAATCATACCTCAAAGTACATAAAGCAGGAGATTGAAATCACTGAATAGGCACCTGCGTCACACTTCTTTTGATAATTTTGTGCGCTGAGCAAATTGACTGAAAGAAGTTTGGTCATCCAGTGTCAACATCAAGCACTTCCAGGTCAAGTCTGGTTCAGTAATATGCACAACAGATTTCCCATCTTTCTCCACCCTCCTCCCAAACATTACTATAATTCTCCCTCCTAACCCATAATCATTACACGTCCCTCTGCATAACACTGAGCAACCATCTTCGAGAGGTTAGGATTAAGTCATATGTGAGCTAGATTCTCCAAACATTCATAGTCAATGGGGCAGAAACTGTAGTCAGTCATTATAGTAGAGGGAGCTTTACTCTCCATCTATAAATGTTCCCAGGTGATTCTCCAATAACATTCAAACATTTCAGGGAAGAAACATTTTGCATATTGCAAAATTGCTCAATTTTTTTTCGCTAAAGCAGGATGGAAGTCATTTTTTCTTTAAACACACTTAGCTTCTGTAAGTATTTCAAAGATAAAATTTTAAAAGCTACAGGATAGTTAAAGGTGATTCTTGAATCAACAAGTTATTTTTTTAAATGGCCACATATTTAACTTTTTATAAACAATTGAGTCAGTGGCTACAGTCATCTTCTACTATCAGTCCAACTCTGGTAGCTGTGGAGTGTAACAAGCAGTAAGGCCCCAAGTTATACTGCAGTCTATGACTGGCTACAACTGACTGCCAATCCCAAGAGTGTTCTGCTCTAAATACAGCTCTAGATGCATTTAAGGGGAAGCTAGATAAGCACACGAGAGAGAAAGGAATAGAAGAATATGCTGATTAAGGGGGGTTGGGAGGAGGCTCGTGTGGAGTATAAACGTCGACCCTGCAAAGTCCTCCTCACTAACATCTGGGGACTTGTGCCAAAATTAGGAGAGCTGTCCTACAGACTAGTCAAGCAACAGCCGGACATAGCCATACTCACAGAATCATACCTTTCAGCCAACATCCCAGACTCTTCCATCACCATCCCTGGGTATGTCCTGCCCCACTGGCAGGACAGACCTACCAGAGGTGGCTGTACAGTGATATACAGTCAAGAGGGAGTGGCCCTGGGAGACCTCAACATGAACTCTCATGGCATCAGGACAAACATGGGCAAAGAAACCTCCTGCTGATTACCACCTACCACCCTCCCTCAGCTGATGAATCAGTCCTCCTCCATGTTGAACACCACTTGGAGGAAGCACTGAGGGTAGCAAGGGCACAGAATGTACTCGGTGGGGGACTCCAATGTTCATCACCAAGAGTGGCTCGGTAGCACCACTACTGACCGAGCTGGCCGAGTCCTGAAGGACATAGCTGCCAGACTGGGCCTGCGGGCAGGTGATGAGCGAATCAACACGAGAGAAAAACTTACTTGACCTCGTCCTCACCAATCTACCTGTCGCAGATGCATCTGTCCATGACAGTATTGGTAGGAGTGACCACCGCACAGTCCTCGTGGAGACGAAGTCCCGTCTTCGCACTGAGGACACCATCCAACGTGTTGTGTGGCACTACCACCGTGCCAAATGGGATAGATTCAGAACAGATCTAGCAGCTCAAAACTGGGCATCCATGAGGCACTGTGGGCCATCAGCAGCAGCAGAATTGTATTTCAGCACAATCTGTAACTTCATGCCCCGGCATATTCCTCACTCTACCATTACCAAGACAGGGGATTAACCCTGGTTCAATGAGGAGTGTAGAAGAGCATGCCAGGAGCAGCACCAGGCGTACCGAAAAATGAGGTGCCAACCTGGTGAAGCTACAACTCAGGACTACATGCATGCTAAACAGCGGAAGCAACATGCTATAGACAGAGCTAAGCGATTCCACAACCAACGGATCAGATCAAAGCTCTGCAGTCCTGCCACATCCAGTCGTGAATGGTGGTGGACAATTAAACAACTAACGGGAGGAGGAGGCTCTGTAAACATCCCCATCCTCAATGATGGCGGAGTGTTTGCAACCATCTTCAGCCAGAAGTGCAGAGTGGATGATCCATCTCCATCTCCTCCCAATAGCCCCACCATCAAAGAAGCCAGTCTTCAGCCAATTCGAATCACTCCACGTGATATCAAGAAACGGCTGAATGCACTGGATACAGCAAAGGCTATGGGCCCCGACAACATCCCAGCTGTAGTGCTGAAGACTTGTGCTCCAGAACTAGCTGTGCCTCTAGCCAAGCTGTTCCAGTACAGCTACAACACTGGCATCTACCAGACAATGTGGAAAATTGCCCAGGTATGTCCTGTCCACAAAAAGCAGGACAAATCCAATCTGGCCAATTATCACCCCATCAGTCTTCTCTCAATCATCAGCAAAGTGATGAAAGGTGTCATGAACAGTGCTATCAAGCAGCACTTACTCACCAATAACCTGCTCACCGATGCTCAGTTTGGGTTCCGCCAGATCCACTCGGCTCCAGACCTCATTACAGCCTTGGTCCAAACATGGACAAAAGAACTGAATTCCAGAGGAGAGGCGAGAATGACTGCCCTTGACATCAAGGCAGCATTTGACCGAGTGTGGCACCAAGGAGCCCTAGTAAAATTGAAGTCAATGGGAATCAGGGGGAAAACTCTCCAGTGGCTGGAGTCATACCTAGCACAAAGGAAGATGGTAGTGGTTGTTGGAGGCCAATCATCTCAGCCCCAGGGCACTGCTGCAGGAGTTCCTCAGGGCAGTGTCCTAGACCCAACCATCTTCAGCTGCTTCATCAATGACCTTCCCTCCATAAGGTCAGAAATGGGGATGTTCGCTGAAGATTGCAGTGTTCAGTTCCAGTCGCAACCCCATAAATTATGAAGCAGTCCGAGCCTGGACAACATCCAGGCTTGGGCTCATAAGTGGCAAGTAACATTCGTGCCAGACAATGACCATCTCCAACAAGAGAGAGAGTCTAATCACCTCCCCTTGACATTCAACGGCATTACCATTGCCAAATCCCCAACCATCAACATCCTGGGGGGGTCACCATTGACTAGAAACTTAACTGGACCAGCCATATAAATACTGCGGCTATAACAGGTCAGAAGCTGGGTATTCTGCAGCGAGTGACTCACCTGACTCCCCAAAGCCTTTCCATCATCTACAAGGCACAAGTCAGGAGTGTGATGGAATACTGTCCACTTGCCTGGATGAGTGCAGCTCCAACAACACTCAAGAAGCTCAACACCATCCAGGACAACGCAGCCCGCTTGATTGGCACCCCATCCACCATCCTAAACTTTCACTCCCTACACCACCGGCGCACTGTGGCTGCAGTGTGTACCATCCACAGGATGCAGTGCAGCAACTCGCCACGGCTTCTTCAACAGCACCTCCCAAACCTGCGACCTCTACCACCTAGAAGGACAAGAGCAGCAGGTACATGGGAACACCACCTGCACGTTCCCCTCCAAGTCACACACCATCCCGACTTGGAAATATATTGCCGTTCCTTCATTGTCGCTGGGTCAAAATCCTGGAACTCCCTTCCTAACAGCACTGTGAGAGAACCTTCACCACACGGACTGCAGCAGTTCAAGGCGGCGGCTCACCACCACCTTCTCAAGGGCAATAAATGCCGGCCTCGCCAGCGACGCCCACATCCCATCAACGAATAAAAAAAACAATTTTATGTAAATCCAAAATTTTACCGTCATCTTTGAATCAATGTGCACCTGAATCTACTTTTCATAGTGAAAATTGGCCTAAGCGTCCCGCTTCCATTTTTGAACAAAACTCTTCAGAAACCAAGATTTGAGGGTTGGAGGAGGGGGACTTTTGGTGCAGGAATTGTAAATTCCACCTTTTGACACCAGCAGTATCGCTTCAATGGCAGTTTCATAAGGCTGCTAGTTTAAGAAGGTTATAAATGTGCCCACACACAACCATATCCTCTAAATTGCATCATTTCCTGGAAAAACTTTCTCCAGTTTATAGCACGGCCTCAAAGCCAATTTGCAAAATCAAACTCACTATACCATAGATCATATGCTATTGCACCTGCTGTATTCTGCAAAACTGTGTTCATTTACAGAATAGACAGGTAAATAAACACTGAAGTTGAGAAGTACAAATCAAAAATTGAGGCTTGGAAACAGGACGCATCACCAGGATATTACCAGAAGATTTAATTTGACTGATCTATTTGTAAAATTCTCTGTGCAAGAATTTAGCAACCTGCAGTATCCATTTGGTACTAAATGGCTAGGAGCCTATGACAGATAGAAAATGCACTGAAACACAAAACTGTGGATTTGCAAGACAAATAGAACCAGACGTTTTATTACCAATTTCACATGCTGAAATTGTGCTGATGCTTGATATCCTCCCTATATTATGAACAACAGTACAGGCTGGGAAAGTATTGAATTCTGTTTTGCTGCTCAGTTTTTCCTAGTGACTCAGTATGTTGGCAAAATAAAGTGGGAAGGGGAAAGAAAGTCAAAATAAATAAAAGGCAAGGATCAACAAGAAAAAGTTGGTTCCAGCAAATACTAACTAAATAAATCCTTTACTTACAAGTAGAGTATCAAAATACTCACCTGAAGCTGATGGGAAAAACCCAGGGTTAATGCAGTTTTATAAGCAATATCTCCAAACCCACTGTATATAATATAAAACCATTACCTAATGCTGCAAGCAGATGCACAAAATACAATTTTGCACTTGTTTTTAAAAGCAACTATGTGGATCAAGTGGAAAATATAACATTATGGTATTTTAGCACTTGTCCAAACTGTAGCGTTTCTCCTCCCCACAATTCAATCTCACTCCCCAATCTTTCTTGTAGGTTCTTCCTTTGAACATCAAAGTCCTTAACCCTAAAACAAAACACCTAGTTTCCACTTAATAACTTCCCAAGCATCTGCTGAAGTGGACAGGGCAGGGGAAGGAAAAAAAAAGACACTGATGGGATTCCTAGCCAGCAATGTTCTACACAGTCATGCAAGGTGCAATACTGTTGGACTAATAAATACTTCAAATGCATACTAGAGAGACTGAACAGTTATCTTGTGTATACACGTTTGAACAAGGTGAAGCTGCATCTACTTGTACCTCTAATGTAGGGGTACTCAGTATGTGGCCAACATGCCAAGTGAGACTCTTGCAAGACTCCATTGTGGCACAGTACAGAATCCAGTCCCCTCCCAGTCAGAAGTGATTCTCACCTCCCTGTTCTCCTTCCATACATCCCCACCAAGTCAAGAGTCCTGGCCAGGGCTGGATTTAAATAACAGCAAAACCCACCAACATGTCAATAAAACATTTAAACAGAGCAAAACAAATATTAATTAGGCTCAGGATTTAGATGGAATTACATAGAACTTTATAGTACAGAAACAGGCCATTCAGCCCAACAGATCTATGCTGGTGTTTATGGTCCATATGAGCCTTCTCCCACCTTACTTCATCAAGCCCAACCAACATATCCTTCTATTATCTAGCTCCCCCTTAAATGCATCTATGCTCATTGCCTCAACCACTCAGTGTGGTAGCGAGTTCCACATTCTCACCGCTAAGTGAAGAAATTTCTCTTGAATTCCTTATTGGATTTATTAGTAACTATCTTATATTTATGGCCCCTAGTTTTGGACTTCCCCATAAGTGGAAACATCTTCTCTACATCTACCCTATCGAATCCCTTCATAATTTTTAAGAGCTCTATCAGGTCACCTCTCAGTCTTCTCCTTTCAAGAGAAAAAAAGCACCAGCCTGTTCAGTCTTTCCTGACAGTTGTACCCCCTCAGTTCTGGTATCATCCTTGTAAATCTTTTTTGCACTTTCTCCAGTACTTCTATATCCTTTTTTGTAATACAGAAACCACAACTGTACACAGTGTTCTAAGTGTGGTCTAACCAAGGTTCTATACAGGTTTAACATTTTCTCTGCTTTTGAATTCTATTCCTCTAGAAATGAATCCCAGGGCTTTGTTTGCACTTTTTATGGCTTTGTTAACCTGCGTTGCTGCTTTTAATGATTTGTGAATCTAAACCGCTATATCCCTTTGCCCCTCTACCCTATTTAGACTCTTATTTTCAAGGAGTAGGTGGCCTCCTTATTCCTCCTACCAAAATGCAACACCTCACACTTATCTATACCGAAATTCATTGTGCATATTTGGACCATAGTTTTACATGTTTCAGAATCAATTAAGCTGCCGTATACTTGCCTGTAAGTTCCAAATTAAGATTTATTATAACACCAATATGTAAAGCAGGGTACCATCTTTCTTATAAAAAAATTCTGTTTGGAATGTAAAATGATCTGCTTTTGAAAAAAAGTTGTTTTTAAAAAAAAAATTGGATATCGATGCTTTCTACTGCTAGAAATGCTACCGATGATGGTTGGAGGTGCCTATGCTTAGCTGTGTACCTGCATCTGAAATCAACAGGGAAGGAGCAGCTCCATGTTGCCTACAAAGTAACTTTCTCTCTCTTTCCAGTAATCTCTCTGCCTTCACAATGCCGCTGGCTGATCTGTACCAGAGTTTAATTTACCTGCCTTTGTTCCATATCCCTACCCAACAAAAATCTCTATTTCAAACTTGAAAATTTCAATTGACCCCTAGCATCCACAGCCTTTTGGGAAAGTTCCAGATTTCCACTACCCTCTGTGAAAAGGTGCTTCCTGACTTCACTCCTGAATGGCCTAGCACTAATTTTATTATGCTCCCTTGTTCTGGATTCCCCACTAGAGGAAAATAGTTTCTCTATCTACACTATAGAATCCAGTTATCATTTTAAAGACCTCAAATACAAAAAAAGGAGGAAAAAAGGTGAAAAACATGCCCAATGTTAGAGTACCCCTGCCAATAGTACAACCAGAACTGCTTTTGTATTTTACGAAGTGCCGTGCAGAGCCACTGGCTTTCGACACACAGGCAGCCACACCGAAATAAACGTGTCAGATTCACCAAGATCAGCAGCCAGGAACCACAAAATAAAAGCAGCTGAACAATCTTATGAACAAGTTTAGCAAGATAGCAAAATCATCTGGAGAGGCAACGTTAAAACCACCTTTCATGTTCATAATACTAATTAAAATTGATGTGATTTTACACAGGTGAACTATTAAATACACAACTTAAACCACAAATGAGCAGGGCCTATATTTGGTTAATTCACTGGTGAAGATTAATTTCATGATCAAAGGCTCACCAAGCATAGTTTACTACTCTTAATTCAAGTTTTAATTCAAATTATCTGACAATTCAATTTTTGAAACACTAAATTCCCACTTTGCTGTGTTATTTACATTCCTCAAATCAAATTATTGGATTTTTTTTTAAGCACAAATAAATGACAATTACTAGTGGACTGCATTTTATACATGTACAGTGCCGGCTGAGGTAGTGCTTCCTACAACAGTTTCATATCACTAAATACTTTCAGAGCAATTTTGATGGGGAAAGAGAGATGCCCCAGTATAAGAAGGGGAGGTGGGCAGAAGGAAAGAAAACATCAGTTCCAAGATATAGACAAGGAAATTCTTGACTATCAACTTTCCATCAAGAAAACTAAGGGAGTTCTGTTTAAATAGGCAAACAAAAACTGAGAATACATCTCAAAAGACGTACAAGATTTTTTTTTCCCAGTCAGTAATGCAAATGGGGTTAATTTAAGATGAGTAACTGCGAAGATCCAGTCCAATACAAGTGAGAAAACCTTCCCCCTTCCCCTCCAAAAATTACATGATAAATATTGCAAAAAAAGTTCAAAATCATTGATTTTTCAACATATTCCCTGTCCCTCTAGGGACACACTATAGTGTTTTAATAACTGCCTGCATTTATATAGCGCTTTTAACATGGGAAAACATCCCAAGGCGCTTCACAGAAGCGTAATCAAAACAAAATTGAGCGAGCCAAAAGGAGGAGATTTTAGGATGAGTGACTAAAAGCTTGGTCAAAGGGGTAGGTTTTAAGAAGCATCTTAAAAAGGAGGAGGGGAAGAGGTGAAGAGATTTAGGGAGGGCGTTCCATGGTGAGACGAAGGGAATGGGGAATGCATAAGAGGCCAGAGTTGGAGTGACGCCAAGTTCTTGGAGGATTGTAGGGTTGAAGGAGGTTAGAGTAGGGAGAGGCAAATCCATGGCGGGATTTGAACATGTACATCAGAATTTTAAAATCAAGGCGTTGGTGGACCGGGGGCCAATGTAGGTCAGCCAGCACATGGGTGATGGGTGAACAGGACTTGGTGCAAGTTAGGATACGGGCAGCAAAGCTTTGGATGAGCTCAAGGTTACGGAAGATGAAATGTGCAAGGACAGCCTGGAGAGCATTGGAATAGTTAAGTCTGAGGGTAACAAAAGCACAGATGAGGGTTTGAGCAGCAAATAAGCTGAGGCGGGGCAGACACAGGCGATGTTAGAGGTGGAAATAGGCAGTCTTTGTGACGGATTTTAAAATAAATGGCTAGTCAATAAAGTTTGCTGAAGCTACTAAATTTAAGCAAACAATGCACATGAAGTTCATGCAGCTTGACTGTTCATATTTGTCTGATGGATGACCTCCAAGGAATCAATATGATCCCATACAAGCACAGGGAACAGGTTTATTGGTGATAACTGCTTTTCTTGTGGCCAAAAAGTATGACCATTCTACAAGCTACCAAAAGACTGCTGGGGAAGATTTTGTATTACTTCTGACATTCCTGAGAGTGACCAAGACACATCATACTGTGACAAATACAGTGGCCCAGAGCCTGGAATCTCTTTCAGTTACCTATAGAAGTGTTTCTATACATCTATAGCTAACAAAGATTTCAGATTGTAGGCCATCAAGTTTGTCACATCATGGTGTGCCTCAGCCACTGACATAGAAATGTCAAAAGCAGCACAAAAATCTAGAAAACTGTAATTTTATTTTTCCATTCAGTCCTATATTGAGCTTCACAAGATCATAGTTTTAACAGGCCATGTATAATGCCATGATTTTTTGCTCTGGTTGACACCCACACGATACTTATGTTACTGCTTGGAAACTGAACTACAGAAAGCATTTTATTGAAGATAGTCATGACATTTCCTAACCACTCTCCACTAGTACATACAAGCAAACTTACTGAGACACACAATCACACACCTTCAAGTAATCTCCCACCATATTGTGTTAATCCCAGCAAAGCTGCACTGCCAGTTTGTGACTGGATGGGTGTTTTGTGGAATCGGTCAGCCTTATCCTCGTGTTTTTTTCTCAGGGTCATGAACACAAAAGCAGAACCTAGAATTCACAACTCACTGCTGTCTCAAATACCCCAAATCATAAAAATCATTTCCATTTGGTACAAATGTGGCCAACAGTAATCTTCTCAAGTCTCAATTTTGTCCATTCCATCTCTAAACATCCCACTCTTCTTTACCGAGACACAAGAATTGGTGGTCAGAAGAGCCCAGCAGTCAAATTGATACTGTGTAAGTTAGGTTTGGAGGTGAGGGAAAGGTCCAGGACAATTAGCTGAATTACTGGGCAGATTATGGGTAGGCTGACTTGAGTTGTTGGAGACCAAGTGCCACTTTGATTCTTCTCGTTCAATTTACCTTTTATATTTTCTACTCCAAGTTCTAATCCAAAGTAGATGCATATGCTTATGTTTGTTATTATGTTCCTGTTCACTGTAGCTCCTTTGAATGATCAGAATTCAAAAGTCACTTTTCCCATACCCACTAAATTTACCTCCCATCACTCTCCCAACCCCGGATAACTCTAGAACCTGTCGACTTTTTGGCAAGCACTGAACTAACATCCACTCTACTGAGATCCCCATTCTTGCTAACTTCAACACTCACCATCAGCAACGGCTCAGCTTTTCCAATCTGACTGGCACTACAGCTAAGTCTGATGGTCTCTAACAACTCAAGTCAGCCTATTCATATCTGTAGTCTGCCCAGTAATTCAGCTAACTGTCCTGGACCTTTCTCTCACCTCCAATCCTAACTGCCACTGTTATCAATTTCATTGCTGGGCTCTTCTGACCACTTTTCCTTATTGATCTCTTGTCGATAACCTGCAACAAAAATTCACCAGCCTTGCTTAAGTCCCTAATGACTTCATGTATATGGGAGATTGTCCTTAGGTTTTCACCCAAACATAGCAAATACTGGAAAAATAGGGCAGGTCTGAGGACATACCTCAGCCAAGGAACTCAACCAATTTTCCTTCAATTAATTTAAATGGAAGGAAAATCAGGCAGGTTCCTTTACAGGCTCCACCCACCCAATGTTCTGATATTCACTGCCCAATTGATCGAGTGAGCCTGGGCACTAACCCAGGAAAACCTTCCCTGCATTGTCAAACCAGACTGGTATAGAGTGCAATTTTGTTGCAAGATATTCTACAAGCATTGGTTCCTGGTGTAACAACTGCTTTTTCATGCTCTGACCTTTCTATCTGCGCATGTGACGTAACTGATATCATGCTAGCTCGTATAGCAAGTTTCATACCTTATTTTTCCTCTTCCGTCAAATCTGGCACTTTATCTTGGTTCAATCATGCCGTTTTGGTCTACTGCCTCAAAGATTCTGCCAATCACAGCTAATTTTCTATATTTCTTGATCAGCCCAAAGTATCTGTAGCCAAATTTTAGTGGATTTACAAAGAGATATTAAGTGCATCTTTACTAAAAAGAATGATTAAATGATGTCTCTCTGCCCCTCCAATAGCCACTCTTTCCACTCCCTTGCCAAAATTTCTTTGACGATTCCATTCATCTAAATGGTACAGTTGCAAGCTCTTTTAGGAGGAGAAAGCTAATTTTTTTGGAACACTTTTCTCTATTCTAATCTTGATAAAGAACCATCCTCCATTGTGCCATTCTATACCTCTATGATTGACATGGCTTTTCCTGGGCTCTCTGGAATCTGAGACGATCTCTGGTATTGATGGCATCCAGTCATCCTCGTGGTGTGCCCCTCCAAATTTACCCATCCTATGTTGCCTCTTCAAACTTTTTAATACTCCCAGCCCACCCTTACTTCCCTTGGAAATGTGCTTATTTTCACCCAAATGCTTATCTTTCTGCCACTCTGGTTCCTTTGCTTTAGCTACCCTAACTTTAGAAGATATTGGGCTATAATTTGCCGTGGCAGGGCATCCAACGGTGTCTGCTGTTCGTTAGACGTGCCCTTGCACATTTCAGTTCTTAAATTTTGTGCGTGGCAGGTTACTGAAAGTGCAAGGTGATAACATCGCAGCAAGGGAAACAGGGCATCTAGGACCTGAATCAACAGGGCAAGCAACTGTGTATCTCCATAACCAATCAGATTGAAGGATTGTGAAATAAACAACGTAAGGACTGAGAAGGAAGTGTAATTAGCGTGGGCGATTCAATGTCAAATCAGGTACAGAAAGAGAAATAAAGAGGGAAAGAAAGATTGGATTGAGAGAAAAAGAGACAATGGAAAAGTAAAACTTTTTAAAAAAAATTTTACATTTTTAAAATCTCCAACAATTAAAACTTGAAGGAATGAGTCTCCATATTGTAATAGTTAATTTACAGTGCCAGAGGTTGAATGGTGGTAATTAACACTTATCACATTGTTAAAAGGGTATTTAAACTTGAAGTGGACAAGAGGATAACTAAGGAAAGAATAGGGCCAATAGAGACCAAAAAGGTAACCACATGTGGAGGCGGAAGATGTTGGTATAGCTCTTAATGAATACTTTGCATCTGTCTTCACAAAAAAGGAGGAACAATGCAGACATTGTAGTTAAGGAGGAGGAGTGTGAAATATTGGATGGGATAAACATAGTGAGAGAGGAAGTATTAAGGGGATTAGCATCTTTGAAAATAGATAAATCACCAGGGCCAGATGAAATGTATCCCAGGCTATTAAAAGAAGCAAGGGAGGAAATATTGGAGGCTCTGACCATCATTTTCCAATCCTCGCTGGATACAGGCGTGGTGCCAGAGGATTGGAGACTGCTAACGTTGTACCAGTATTTAAAAAGGGAACGAGGGATAGATCGAGTAATTACAGGCCAGTCAGTCTAACCTCTGGTGGGCAAATTACTGTAATCAATTCTGAGGGATAGGATAAACCTTCACTTAGACAGGCACAGAGTAATCAAGGACAGTCAGCATGGATTTGTTACAGGAAGGTAGTGTCTGACTAACTTGACTGAATTTTTTGAGGAGGTAACAAGGATGGTTGATAAGGGTAGTGCATTTGATGTAGTCTACATTGATTTTAGCAAGGCTTTTAACAAGGTCCCACATGGCAGGCTGGTCAAAAGAGTACAAGCCCATGGGATCCAAGGGAGTGTGGCAAGTTGGATCCAAAACTGGCTCAGTGGCAGGAAGCAAAGGGTAATGGTCGATGGGTGTTTTTGTGACTGGAAAGCTGTTTCCAGTGGGGTTCCGCAGGGCTCAGTACTAGGTCCCTTGCTTTTTGTGATATATATTAATGATTTGGACTTCAATGTAGGGGGCATGATTAAGAAGTTTGCAGATGATACAAAAATTGGCCGTGTGGTTGATAGTGAGGAGGAAAACTGTCGACTGCAGGAAGATGTCAATGGACTGGTCAGGTGGACAGAAAAAAGTGGCAAATGGAATTCAATCCAGAGGAGTGTGAGGTAATGCATTTGGGGAGGGCAAACAAGGCAAGGGATTACACAATAAATGGGAGGATACTGAAAGGTGTAGAGGAAGTGAGGAACCTTGGAGTGCATGTCCACAGATCCCTGAAGGTAGCAGGACAAGTAGATAAGGTGGTTAAGGTGGCATATGGAATACTTTCCTTTATTAGCCAAGGCACAGAATATAAGAGCAGGGAGGTTATGTTGGAACTGTATAGAACACTGGTTAGGCCACAGCTTGAGTACTGTCTATAGTTCTGGTCACATTACAGGAAGGATGTAATTGCACTACAGAGGATACAGTGGAAATTTTGCCAAGACTGGAGAATTTTAGCTATGAGGAAAAATTGGATAGGCTGGGGTTGTTCTTTGGAAGAGGAGGCTGAGGGGTGATTTAATTGAGGTGTACAAAATTATGGGGGGCTTAGACAGTGGATAGGAAGGACCTATTGCCCTTAGCAGAGAGGTCAATAATCAGGGGGCATAGATTTAAAGTGATTAGTATAAGGATTAGAGGGGAGCTGAGGAAAAATGTTTTCACCTAGAGGGTGGTAGGGGTCTGGAACTCACTGCCTGAAAGGGTGGTAGAGGCAGAAACCCCTCAACACATTTTAAAAATACTTGGATGTGCACCTGACATGCCGTGACCTATAAGGCTACAGACCAAGTGCTGGAAAGTGAGATTAGGCTGGGTGGCTCATTTTTGGCTGGCGTGGCCACGATGAGCAGAATGGCCTCCTTCTGAGCCATAAATTTTCTATGATTCACTTTCTGTGGGGAGTTTCGTTCATACCTACCACGCAAATACAGGAACTTCACACAGTTCAATGCATTTCAATGGTGAGGCAGACAGAGAGATGCTATTTTTGCGAAGCTAGCGGTGGAGCGGCTTTAACCGTGCATCTGCCCCTCATTTGAGGTTGCTTAAGCATTTACGCATAAATAACGATGAGCGCCATTAGCCTCACCTTTATTTTGACAGCAAATTCTGCCCGTAATTAACTCTCAAAATATCCATGACCCTACAAATTCTGCCTGGTCAATGATTGCCAATATGGTTTTCGACAAAGCTGTTCCATTGGTGACCTTGGTGTCTGTGGTACACAGTTCTGCTCTTGAACACTTCAGTGAATCATCCATCATTGTCTAAGACAACTTCAAAGCCTTTGACAAGGTTTAGCACCATGTCAACAAGTCATCAAATGGTCCCCCACTAAGGCTATGCTCATGCCCATCTAGTTTCTCAAATTGCTTTATCTGCTCTAGACGATGATTCATCTTTTGGTTCTTTCCATTAACTCAGGGGTCCTATCCTGTTTCCTATTCCTCATATCAATGATTTTCTCCAACCATCCAACCAGATCCATTTTACCGACTATTCCTTTGCTGATTATTCCACTCTGCACTCAAATTTCTTCAGATCACATCCTCCAATCTTTACCTCTGAACTCAGCTAGAATGCCCCCATCCCTTTCACTGCTACAGTGGTCTCCAAGAAGTCTGGTTCTCTCTTTCATGCTAAATATTTATTTTTTCAGTAACTCAAATCTATAAAAGCACAAGTCTGTCCAAGGTGAAGGCAATCCTCTCGTATCTTGAAGACTCCTCTACCACTATTGGATAGAATGCAAGAAAAAAAAGCTAGTTGGCTGATAAGTAATTCCACTCCCATCTAACCTTCAACCTTTCTTTCATAACATTTTGTGGTGTCTCTAGTTGATTAATGCTGTAGTCAGTGCTCTTCTGAACTTTCTTCTCAGGCCTCCTAAGCTACAAATATACTACCAACCTATAATCGGTGTTTAAAATAAAGATTTGATGCAGTTTCCTACTCTACCTCATTCTCTTCTAGTTCCTCAAAACTGTAGAACATCTACCTTTCAGTCTTTCTTACAATTATCAAGTTTGGATTTTAAAAGCCTGAAGCTACCTCTTCACTACTTCTTTTTTACCCTTGTTAGTGTCCCACAGTATGACCTTTCACCATGGCTTCTTAAAGCATAGCGAGTTGCCACTGAACACAATATCTTAAGCAGGTCTATCAACTTTCCAGTAAAACTTGCTCACTCAACCTCACAATCTCTCCTTCCGTCATCTCAGGATCATGACCTAATCCATGTGCAAGCAGATGTAATTAGGCTTGGCATTTCTTTCAGCCTCCACTAAGAAGTCAAAAATATACTACAAGGGCAGAGCTATCGCAGCTGCTACTGAGATAATGCATGCTCTTTATTAAAAACTATAGGCTCTATAATTTTCAGTAAAAGGTTTTCACCATCGTTATGACCTCTGGGTTAGCTGACTCCATAGGGGCGTATGAAAGATAGATACCCTCACATCTGCATCCAGATGTGTGCAATAAAGGAAAAAGAGGGGGAAAAAGACCGAAGAAAGAAAAAGGATAAGAAATAGGAGAAGTAGGCCATACAACCCCTTACGCCTGCTCCACCATTCATGAAGATCATGGCTGATCTTCGACCTCAAAGCCACTTTCCCACCCTATCCCCATATCCCTCGATTCCCTTCGTGTCCAAAAATCTATCGACCTCAGCCTTGAATATATGCAACGACTGGAATTCTCAACCCGAGGGCTGTGGATATTCAAAGATTCACAACCTTCTGAGTGAAGAAATTTTTCCTCATCTCAGTCCTAAATGGCTGACCCCTCATCTTGAGACCCCCAGGGGAAACAGCCTCTTAGCATCTACCCTGTCAAGCCCTCTAAGAATTTTATACGTTGCAATGAGATCACCTCTCATTCTTCTAAACTCCAGAGAATATAGGCCCATTCTACTCAATCTCTCCTCATAGGTCAATCCGCTCATCCCAGGTATCAATCTAGTGAACTTTCATTGGACCCCCCCCCCCCCCCCCCCCCCCCTAAGGAAAGTATATCCTTCCTTAGATAAGGAAACTAAGGCTGTACATAGTACACCAGGTGTGGAATCACCAAGCCCAATACAATTGCAGCAAGACCTCTTTACTCATATTCCAAACCTCTTGCAATAAAGGCTAACATACCATTTGCCTTCCTAATTGCTTGCTGTACCTGCACACTAACTTTGTGTGATGTGTACAAGGACACACTAATCCCTCTGAAGTCCAACATTTCTTAGTCTCTCACCTTTTTAAAAATATTCTGCTTTTCTATTCTTCCTACCAAAGTGGATAATTTCACATTTCTCCACATTATACTCCATCAGCTACCTTCTCACCCACTCACCTAACCTGTCTATATCCCTTTGTAGCCTCTTTGCACCCTCCTCACGGCTTACTTTCCCACCTAGATTTACATAGAAGGTAAAATTGGATACATTATACTCGGTCCCCTCATCAGTCATTGATCTATATTGTAAACAGCTGATGCCCAAGCATTGATCCTTGCGACACCCCACTAGTTATAGCCTGCCAACCCAAAAACGGCCTGTGTTTTCCGTCTGTTAACCAATCCACAACCCATGCTAATATATTACCCCCAATCCCATGAGCCCTAATCTTATGTAACAACCTCTTGTGTGGCACCTTATTGAATGCCTTTTGAAGATCAAAATATGTTCCCCCTTATCTACCCTGCTAGTTACAACCTCAAAAAATTCTAATAGATTTGTCAAACACGATTTCCCTTTCATAAAACAATGTTAACTCAGCCTAGTCATATTACGATTTTCTAAGTGCCCTGTTACTACGTCCTTAATAATAGATTCTAGCATTTTCCCTATACGATGTCAAGCTAACTGGCCTATAGTTCAGTTTTCTCTCCCTCTTGACTAGCAGGGTTACATTTGCTACCTTCCAATCCACAGGGACCATTCTAGAATCTAGGGAATTCTGGAAGATCAAAGCCAATGCATCCACTATCTTTGCAGCCACCTCATTTAAAAACTCTAGGAAGTAAAATCCTAAGAGAACATGGCATCAAAGGATGTAGTATTAGCTATTTTCATATCAATTTTGGGTCACGCTTAAATTGCCAAGATATTCATTTTTCTCCCAAATCATTAAAATATGTGAGTGGTATGACAGCAGATCACCAGAATTAGTTTCAACTAAAATCTTTTGACCTATGTACCACAGCCAATGCTCATCTTTTCCAGTGATAAACTACCACATCCAGAGGATTGGCTGTATCTGCTCTTCCTTCATTTAGATTCAGAGTAGCTGTGGCTTCTCTTCCTGGCCCCATACACAGTTACCTCTGGATTTCCTCAAAAATCTATCCTCTGCCTCCTTCTATTCCTTGGCAACACCATTTGCAGACATGGGAGACAACTTCCATATGTACACTGATAACATCTCAACCCCTCCACTGCTTCTTTTGTCAGGCTGCTTGTCCAACATCTAGTCTTTGAAATTGCAGCTCGTCTTCCAGTTAAACGTTCGGGTAACTGAAGAGGCAGTCTTCGGCCCCTGCCACAAATGTCATACCCTTGTCCCTGGTCATGGATTCCATCCCCTTCCCCAACCACTTCTGAAGCGGAGCCAAGCTGTTTGCAACCTCAGCATCCTATTCAATCCCAAGTGGAGTTTCTGACCCAATTCCTTTTCATCACAAAGATCACCTCTTTCCACCTCTGTAACACTGCCTGCCTCAGCCTATCAGCTGCTGAAACCTTCATCCATGCATTTTGCCTCCTGACAGCCTTTCATCATTCACCCTCCCTAAACTTCAACACCCAATGACCCCTGTCCCTGCTGCCTACAATGGCTCCTGATCCTTCATCACCTTAGATTTTAAATTCTCATCCTTGTGTTTAAATCCCATCATTATGGCCTTGCCTCTTATCTTTGTAACCTCTTCCAGTCCTACAACCCCAACCCCCCAAACTCTCCATTTCTCTGACTTTGGCCTTTTACGCATCCCGTCCTCCCTTCACCCAACCATTGGTGACTGTCTTCTACGACTTAAGCTCTGGTATTCCCTCCCTAAACCTCTCCTTTTAAAACCCAACTTACAATCCACCTCCACCCTTTCTAAGGCCTCCCAAATTTGGCTCATCATTCTTTCTTCTTCTAATTACAATTCTGAAGTGCCTTGCAACATTTTTCTATGTTAAAAAAGGTACTATATAAATGTAAGCTGATGGTATTAAGACACTTATGTTAGTTACAGGTACCAAACTCAGCAGCCTCATCAAGGGCAATAGGAACTTAAATTAAAGCATGGGCTGGTTTAACCCAGGAAATGATGCAGCTTGCTGCTTTTAGTTACATTATATTTTTGGTGTCAGACGACGTCTTAGGTATTTGCAGACATGCAAATGAAATATAGGACTTGCCCAATGCTGTGCATTTTATACAATGCAGCAAAAGTATTAAAGTAGACACATTTGTTGACCATGGTTTTAGAACCCAGAGAAGGTCTTTTTTGATTTTAAGTAACAAATTTAATTTGGATTAAAATGCAATCCTCAATTCAAAAACAATTTTCTTCATATTATGCTTACCTCAAATTATCTTAAAGTAAATGTACCATCACTAAGAGGGAGTAGAGGAAATCAGTAAAGCTTAAAACTAATAGGTACACAAAACCCAAAGAGGCTTGCACTAGTACCAGCATTTTAACAGTACCTTGGCTTCCCTATATCTACAATCTGCACACCTTCAAGTCCCTAGTCTCAGCTACATTATGCTACTGTGGTGGAATCAAAAATTTACATTGCGTTAACCTGGAGGTTTGCAGTCTATTTGAAATTTTGTTGGTGAATTGAAGGAAAGGTGTGGGTGGTATTTCAGTATATACAGTGCTCCCTGTCATAATACAGGGACTCTGCTCAATACAAAAGCCAGCTTCCGTAGACATTCACTTCCTATGAACCAATACTTAACCTTGTGCGCAAAGTCAGATAATGAGCTTCAAGATGAACAATTAACTCTTTTACCCTCAGGGTATGTATTGGAAATAGCACAAGATAAAACCTTGCACTCCTGACCTCTCCACCTGACCAAACAAGACACTGACAAACTGTTAGATCCTAACAGAAATAAAATACAGCCTCTCTCAGAACCAGGTCTTCAGTTTACTTTTTTTATTATTCGTTCATGGGATGTGGGCGTCACTGGCAAGGCCGGCATTTATTGCCAATCCCTTAACTGCCCTTGAGAAGTTGGTGGTGAGTCACCTTCTGAACAACCGAGTGGCTTGCTAGGCCATTTCAGAGGGCGATTAAGAATTAACCACATTGCTGTGGATCTGGAGTGATATATAGGCCAGACCAGGTGAGGACAGCAGGTTTCCTTCCCTAAAGGGGATTAGTGAACCAGATAGGTATTTACGACAATCCGGTAGTTTCATGGCCACTATTACTGATACTAGTTTTTTAAATTCCTGATTTTATTTAATTAATTGAACTCATGACTCCAGATTATTAGTCCAGACCTCTAGATTACTAGTCCAGTAATATAACCACTATGCTACCATTGAGTTACTGTGGTGCAAAGAGACTCCATTGTGATTAAATAGATGCAAAAGCAAAATCAGCAGATGAAAATAAATGCAGAACTTAACTTCCATATTACATTAATATATCAAATCATTTAGAGATTTTTAATCCTTTTCAGTGCACATTAAACTAAATTTGTGATGAAGCAAAATATGGCTTTAAGGACAATGGAGTCCCTTCATGCCACAGTAACTCAGACAACTGAACTGAAGACCTAGCCAAAGGCTGCAGTATTCATCTGTTGTTAGGAGGCCAGTGAGCATACAGTCGTCAATCAAATCAGCTTTCAAAAACTCAATGGGCCATCTATCTTAGCAGGAGACCCCTGATGGGACAACAATCACAAACAATTAACTCACATCTACTGGCTTTCAATCAGACAGGTGTCGAGGAATGCAATACCCAAAACAAAACATCCAATGTTCCACAAAGAATGCATAACTTGGTTAGCAAGTGTTCAAAGAGCTACTAGAGGCATCAAATCAGATGACACGACTTCACGTACCAAGCTGCAGAAACAACAGCTTCTGTTGGCCGAAATCCATTTTACAAGTCTCAGGAAGATGGCCTCCTTAAAATTACATTTGAAATTTACTTTTAAGGCACAGTTTTACAGTAATAACATGTAATGCACAGACTCGTGACCTGAAGCAGGATAGATTTCTGCCCCTGCACCCATATCTTGACCAGTGCTTTTACTTAAAAAAAATTCCTACTCTGCAAGAGATATTCACCATGTAAATATATAAATCTGCCATTTCAGGTCCAGATTTCAGCATGGAATTATTCTGATACAAGTTACAGGATAAGCCAGCAAGGTACTGCATTTAGGAAGACAGAGGTCCAACATCTTATCTAAAGATGGATATCAATCAAGCGTCTCAAGCTCAGAAACAACACAATCATGTAACTGGTTGATAGCAAAATTTTCTGATTCTGATCCTGAAGCAGGAGCATGATGAACTGCCTTCAAGGGCAAGCAGCAACATATAGCAACTTAAGGGTATCTCAAGGTGGAGGTGCATCTTGGCTCAATCTCCCATTCTGTTGAGTTCCCAATCTTGTTGGGGAGGCATTAAGTGCATACCAGGTCTCAATCACAAATATTGTCTACTTCCACCTCTAACACTGCAAGCCTCCAACCGGACCTCAGACCATCTGCTGCTGAAATCCTCATTCATGCATTTATCACCTCCAGACTCAATGGGCTCAATTTTCGCACCCCCCGAGCGGGTGCATTCGTGGTGGGGGGGGGGGGGGTGCGGGGGGCTGCGAAAATCAGGGGTTCCCAGGGCAGGTCTGGAGCCCGGCTCCAACCCGCCCACTTCCGGGTTCCCCAGTGACCCGCTGACATGCGCGCGTAGCCCCCGCATGTGGGACTTCCGCCGGCGGGGTGCCACTTAAAGTAATCATTAAGGTATTTCAGGTCGTTTAGAGACCTGATTAACATAACATTTTAGGAGAGGTGGGATTTTGCAAACAACTGGGACTGGGAGAAACACTCCCAGTTCAAATGGACGTATTGCAGCCATCAGCCTGTGGCAGCTGCAAAGGTCCATTTGACAGGTTGGTTGGGGGGGAACCCTCATTCATTGCAGGAGGCCACTCTGTCACTTTGGACAAAGTTTGGCCTCCACCACCCTCCTCCTAACAATCAAATTCACAAACTTGCACACTTAACCCGGTGTCCAGACACATTTACCTACCTTGCAGACCCCCTCAAACATACATCTTCCGGATGGGGGCCGCCGTAGCTGCAGTCATGACCTCCTCGGAGGACAAACAGCATCACCAGCCTCGCCGTCCATCTGACACACGGAGCCCCACAACACAATGCTGTGACACATCCACCTGCGCAGCAGGAGATAGGGCAACCGCAGAGAGAGATGCGCCGCAGAAGGCACTACCCTCGCCACAGGGTCTACAGACCGAGGCTCAGCTTCCTGGACCTCTGAGGAGCAGTGCATACAGAGGCTCAGAATCACTCGACATGTAGTCATGGGCATCTGCAGCCTCCTTCATGCCCAGCTGCTCCCGGCTGGCCCGAGCACCATCTTCTTACCTGTCGCTGTCAAAGTCACCGCTGCCCTCAACAACTTCTCCTCCACATCCTTCCAGGGTGCCACCAGGGACATTGCCGACATCTCTCAGTTGTCTGCTCAAAAGAGCCCTGCAAATACACCTACACTCACTCTGCAGTAACACAATGGGTGGCATCAGGTGTGGGTCTTCATAGTGATCCTCAGGAAAGGGCATTATTGCACAAACCAGACAAGATTTGCAAAGACGTGGCAGTAGTGGTGACAAGATAATATGTTGAGTTGAAATTAATTATAGCTAAAAACCATGACAAACCCTCAAACACCCTTGTGCATTCCCTTCATGCTCATGACACGTTTGCCTTACGCTTCCTACTGCACATATCATGCCCTGTGGCTGCAGCACAGGTAGTGGCAGGTTGAGTGAGGCTGACCATGAAAGAGATGCAGGAGAAGGTGAGTATGAGATAGAGCCATGAGATTGTATGAGGATTGGGTAGAGTGGTAATGGTGGGATGAGTACTGGCGAGGTGAGCAAGTACAGGTAAGATGAGGATAAGCTTTGAGTGGGTGCGAGGAGTGATGTGATAGAGTAGTGTTGGCAGTGCAGAAGGAGATGTGGCAGACGGAGTGTAGGGGAATGAGTAAGTGTACTCACTTCGACTGACCTACTTAGGTCATTGGAGTGCCTCCTGCACTGTATGCAGGTGCGCGATATTTTGGTGGTGCAGGTGACCTCCTCGGCCACCTCGAGCCAGGCCTTCTTGGTGGCAGAGGCAGGCCGTTTCCTCCTGCCTGCCGGGGGAGGGGGGGGGGCGTGAGATCTCTGTTCTCCCCCTCCTCCTAACCCCATCTAATAATACCTGGAGTGAGGCATCATTAAACCTGGAAGCAGCCTTCCCCCTGGGCTGCTCCATGCTATAATTTTTCCTATTTCCTGCAGCATCAGTCAGTGGAGGACTGCCCCTTTAAATAGAGCTCCTCCAGCTGACAGCAGTCCGCCCGCTGCGCAGCTCTCCAGCGCGAAACCCCGAAGCACAGGTAAGTGGCTCCAATTAGCCTGCGATTGCGTGCGGAGCACCCCGATTTCACTGGGCGCGCTACCCACGTGCCCAGTCAACCCCCCCCCCGCTGCGAACCCGCCGCCCTCCTAATATCATGCCCAACGTTACCAATGCTCTCCTGGCTGGCCTCCCATCCAAAAGCTCTGACAATTCTGTGCCACTCACACCAAGTCCTGCTCACCCATCACTCCCATCCTCAATGACCCCAATGCTTCAAATGTAAAATTCTTATCCTTGTATTTAAAATCACTCATCTCTAACCTCTTCCAGCCCCAAAATATCCCCCAAAGCTTTGCTGCTCCACGTTCCTCTCCAACTCTAAGAAGCTCTTTAAAACTCACCTTTGACCAAGCTTTTGATCACTCTTCTCAATTTTACCTGCTTTGGCATAGCATCCATTTTTCCTTAAACCTCTGAAGCACCTGGAGACATTTTTCTACATTGAAGACATTATAATAATGTAAGTTGTTGTTGCTGTCTCCCCAAGACGAGAGGTAGAAGGAAAAAAATCCAATGGGTATTCTCCAATGAGCTAGCCAATGAACAGTAGTGTCAACCTGAGAACAGTCCACCCAATCTGCTTTCTTAGCTGCAAGGAATGTATCACTTCACAGGAAGGTGTGCACACATGCACAACCACATCCTTGATTCATGGACTTCAGATCTGAATGCATAAAGGTCACATATAATCTAACGTCTCAGAGGCACAAGCACATTGGAGTTGAAAAGATTTTTTTTTTAAATGTTCCTTAAATCCTACAGATTACAAATATTGTGTACAATTTTGGGCACCCTACCTCTAAAAAGGACATTAATATATTAGGACAGAGTTCAGAAAAGAACAATAAGAATTACACTGTGATTTAGGGCTCTAATTTATTGAAACATTCAAAGAATTGTTTTTTTTTAAAAAAAGAGAATTAAGAATGCGAGGGGGCACACCATCAAGTCTTTAAAATGACAAGATACATGGAGAAATAAGCAGGCCATTTAAATTGGAATGAGTGCGCAGAAAACTCGTGGATATGTGGAACATATTTATGACATATCTCTAATTAGCAACAGAGCTCATAATGACCAGAATATATTGGTTTATGAGCTACTGTGACCACTGAAAGATGCAGCTAGTATGTTCAGTGGTGATATTCTGGGGCTAGCCCAGATTTTTTTTGAAGCACAGAGAAATTTTGTAATACCTTCATACAGGAGATTAAATAGCTGGATAGACAAAAGCAAAACCATACGTAGCCTGTGGGCATGAGAGAAATTAGAAAAAGGCCTTCTGCCCTCCCCTCAATCCACCCTATTAAAATCAGCTGCATTTATCAGAACATTATAGCAAGGGTATGCTGTACTAAAATAGACAGCATCAAAATAAGTTATATTACCTTTTATTTTGATTTTCTATTTGTTCTCTTTACATGTGTTTTATAAACTATTGAACAAATTGAACAAAAAAAGTCCCAACTACACCCAATCTGCCATTATCTACAGAGGATGTACTCTACCTGCTCAATTATCGAAGCCCACAAGATCAGTACCTTGTTTTTCCATCTGTGTTGATCATTGAAGAATGTAATTTGGACTAAAAGCAATAAATCAGGATTGAGAATTGGCATCACAAGCAAGATGCATTCAATCTTGAAGAATGCAGTGATTCTGCAATGTTCCTCAACTTTACACACCAAACATTCCAATCTGAGCAGATCTCAAGGTCACCATTACATGCCTCCTATTTGGCGAGGGGGTGCGGGAGAGGAAGGGTAGCCTATCAACTACATAAGCTTTTCAGCATAGGAAAAGGCATAGCTAATTAGGAACAAAAACCCTAGCTGCACTGAATTGTTCCCTCTAACCCAGGAACACTGAAACCATCTGCTGTACGCCCATCACTGACCCAATTGCGACCAGCTGACTCACCACAAACCAATGACTGAACACAAGCTCCTTCTGGTCTTTGTGGCTCAGTACCACACGGTGGTGCCTTTACAGAAACATTTTTTGAACCAATTGTGAATCAGTTTTTTAAAAACTATTTAAGCTCAACAAGCAAGAAGTATTTTTGCATGTATTATAATAGTAAGCTTGTATGTATTTACTTTTGAGGTTCATGTAATGATGTTTTTCTAATCTAAGATAATGACAACCCAAGATGTGCCTGGTGACAGCAGCTTGCTGAAATAGAGTCTTACAAAAAGGATACATCATTTCTCCACATGCACTACCAACTCACATTTTATTTTAAATAAATCTGAAATCAACCAAGCAATTATTTACCACAGCTTCCTGCTTTCTTCAGCAGTGCAGATGTTGGCAGCTAGCTGATGCGCAGAGGTAGAAAGCATTACTTTAACACATCTTCCTGGTGCAACTGGTAGCTCAAAAAAAGTGTTTACATATAAGTCAGCAACATACACAATTTTAAGAGTGCATAGAGTTGAAATAATGTGGCTTGGTAAATTTGGTCTACAAAAAATCATGACAAGTGTGGATTGTGGCTGCAGTTTTGTGCAATTGACCCATTTATACTAGGCAAACTTGAGACTGCCAAAACTAATTATTTTCATAACTGGGAAGGGAGAAAGTGGTAAGAGAAAGTGACAGTGAAATTTCATCTCATCAGATTTAAACTGCCTCCTCCAGAAGAGAGTTTAAAAATACATGACATACCAAAAATCTGTTAGCAACTTAGTCCTGCCACCCATTACTTCACAAATCGAAAACTCTTCATGTAACTACTTATGAAAGCAATCTTGATCAGTAAAAACAAGTGAAAATTCCTCTCAATTTTGTCAATTGGGAGATTTGTGAAACTTCTGGTTAAGAAAGTGTTAACAATTGGTAGAATATTTTAGTGAATAATTTAGAAACATCTGTTAAGCATACAAGCAGTACAATTTTTTAAAAAGGGAGCAGCAAATGCATCACAGCTTTTACTGTGGGGGTGGAAGACTTATATTGACTAGATCTTCATTGAGTTTTAAAACATTCTGTGCCAAAATACGTCTGTAAACAGGATAGACCACGTAGGCTTTCCCTACAAAAAAAAACTCCACTATAGATGTCTGCCAACACCAAATGTTGCATAATGATAGTAACTGATGTATACCATATTGTACTCACTCTTACAAAGTTGTCAGGGAACAAACCTCTTCTGCCATCGAGTTCACCCTCCCACCATCCTTCGTCTTCTTTCTTGATGTTAGTTACAATATCTCCCACAGAGATGGTCAGCTCATCTTCATGCTGAGCTTTATAAGCAAACTCAACAATCGCTTCCACTGGAAAGAAAAAAAATAAACTTTCAGCACACAAGTTACTTTACCTGCTGAACGTCCAAATAGTCACACAGTGCAATATCAATATTTTTTAAAAAAGACTTCATATCAAAAGTTCTCCAAAGAACTTCATATTATTTACCTAGGCACGAAATGGCCAGTTACACATTTGAACTCCATGTAAATTCCTCTCCAAATTGAACGTGTTCTCCTTCAATGTATACCTAATTTGACACACGTGGTGAAATTCAAGTTAAATATTTTCTATGCAATTAGTATTTACTCCTTTGTCAAGGTGTTCCTCAAGTCCTCGGAATATACATCCCATAAGGTCAGGCAACTTGTGTCCGACCTCCACCCACATTGTTCAACCAACCAGACTTCTGTACAACAGCATGGTGCCCATTTTCCCTCAATTCAGATTGTTAATTCAGTTGAGCGGATGGCCATGGGTACAAACCCATGGTCCACAATGTATTTGTTTATAATGTCATGCTTATCAAGGGGAGGAAGTTAGCACAGGGAAAGGGAAACTATCCCATTCCAGGTCCTCAGAGTTAGCTTTAGCAAGGTTAGAAACAGTAAAGATTTTATGGTCTGCCTAACTTCAAAGAGGGTACCTCCAAGAGTGCCATTTTCCACATTCCACATCCTGTGACCTCTCCAAGAGAGACTGCCAATTTAGTGCTCTCAACACATGCCCAATAGGATCTGGGCTCAAACCATGCCTGATGAACCTGATTGAATTTTTTGAAGAGGTGACTAAAGTAGTGGACAGGGGAATGTCTATGGATGTTGTTTACATGGACTTCCAGAAGGCATTCGATCAAGTCCCTCATAAAAGACTTAGCTAAAGTTGAAGCGCATGGAATTGAAGGCAATTATTGACCTGGTTAGGAAGTTGGCTGAGCAGTAGGAGATAGAGAGTAGGGATAATGGGCAGGTACTCAAATTGGCAGGATGTGACAAGTCGTGTCCCACAGAAATCTGTGTTGGGGCCTCAACTATTCACTGTATTTATTAACGACTTAGATGACGGGATACAGAGCCACATATCCAAGTTTGCTGTTGACACAAAGATAGGTAGCATTGTAAGCACTGTAGATGGAAGCATAAAATTAGAGATATTAATAGATTAAGTGAATGGGCAAAACTGTGGCAAATGGATTTCAATGTAGGCAAGAGTGAGGTCATCCACTTTGGACCTAAAAAGGATAGATCAGAGTACTTTCTAAATGGTGAAAAGCTCGAAACAGTGGAGGTCCAAAGAGACTTAGGGGCCCACGTACATAGATGATTAAAATGTCATGGACAGGTACAGAAAATAATCAAAAAGGATAATGGAATGCTGATCTTTATATCTAGAGGACTAGAATACAAGGGGGTAGAAGTTATGCTACAACTATACAAAGCTCTGGTTAAACCACACCTGGAGTACTGTGTTCAGTTCTGGGCACTGCATCTTAGGAAGGATATATTGGCCTCAGAGGGAGTGTGGCATAAATTTACTAGAACGATACCTGGACTCCAAGGGTTAAATTAAGAGGAGAGATTACACAAACTAGGGTTATATGCCCTGGAATTTAGAAGACTAAGGGGTGATTTGATCAGTTTTCAAGATATTATGGAGAACTGAATGGGTAGATGGAGAGAAACTATTTCCACTGGTTGGGGAGTCTAGGACTAGGGGACATAGCCTAAAGGTTAGAGCCACGACTTTCAGGAGTGAAGTTAGGAAACACTTCTACACGCAAAGGATGGTAGAAGTTTGGAACTCTACTGCTAATGGAAGTTGATGCTAGCTCAATTGTTAACTTTAAATCTCAGAATGTTAACCAAAGCTATTAAGGGATATGGGGCTACGGTGGGTATGTGGCGTTAGGTCACAGATCAACCACTGAATGGTAGAACAGGTTCAAGGGGCTAAATGGCCTACTCCAGTTCCTAATTAAAGATTAATCTCCTGAACACTGCTGCAAGCAACCCAGGAGAAAAACCATTAGGTGCATTACAAAATCATGCTTTTTTTAAAAAGCTATAAAAATATTGGAGAGGAGGTAAAAAGACTGTTTGACTAAGTCAACAATCATCCAATCGGGTAACGAGTGTTGGTTAGCTTTCTAATTGGTGAGGGAATGAAAGGATGGGAGTGTTGTGCAACCAATGACAGGAGCGTGGGAACAGGGCAGTTGAAGGAGGGAGGTCATGTGATGAAACCTCCCAGAATACATCCAACCAGAATTGGCAACCCTAAGTTGATATTACATTGGAGTTACATTCCCTGAGGTGTCAAAAGTGAAACAATGCAACACAATTTCCTCTAAGGAGTCTCACACCATTTCTCTCCAGTCAGGTCAATAGCTGGTTCCTGATTTATACTGCGACTTCAGTATCTCTGCGAAGCAGAAACTTCTTTCAAGTGAGTTTGGCCACATAGCAAAAAACGGACCACAATTTAGTACTGAATTCATAATTTCACCCAAGCTATGAAGCTGGCTGATTGGGCAGAGAGGAAAAAAAATTCTAACAGTAGGAGTGCTAACTTGAGTTTAGGAAAGAGACACATTGTTGTAGCAGGGCTTTACTCTGCAGAAATAGGCTACGGGCAGGAAAGCAATATAACTATACTGTTCTGTTCCCTAGTGCTATCAGTCCCTTATTTTACACATACACTAAACAAAATACAAGTTAGAAATGCTGTGCAAAACTTGCTAGACTCCTTTGAACAAATATAAGCATTAGCAAAATCTGTGAAAAATGTTCAGAACCCAACCCTACATCTCATGGCTTGAAGTTTGCATTTCTGTTAAGTGCTGCAGCCTGAGGTTAGCTAGCTACTTTGCAAATGTGACCTATTACAGCTTCCTTTCTGATGCATTGGCAGATCGCTTCTTTTGGGGCAAACCAATGCAATAAGACAGTATAACAGAAGCGTCCACAAATTTATCTAGAACACCCTAATGATGTCCTTAGAGCAGCAATGATATAACAGACTGGTTTGAACTTCCCCCGAGACTCTTCATTCAGCTGCTCAGATTTTTATTCTTGTTCCTGCATTGCATATTACTATTTTATGGTTTCCAATTAGTTTTGGTGCCCCTTAGATTTCACCTTACAATAGTAAGAAATGAAAAAAATACACAGAATATTATTAGAAGAGACAGCAACAATTACCTACATTTCCAATCATTTGGTATGCATGACAGAGTGATTGTAATACCCAGTTTATTTTAGTTCTCATTAAGCTTACATCCATCAATATCAAAAGTTTAGTTTGAACTTTAAGCCAATTGCTCAAGAGAATGTAGGTCAAAAAGAAAATCCACTAGTTAATATTAAGATGGAAAGATACTGAGAACAGACAATTCCCCAATTCAGTGTCTGAAGCAAGCTACTTTGCTACTTAAATTAAAATAAAAGTGCATAAATACTTCCATTGTGCATAAAAATCACATTTTGCAAAGCAACACGTCAAAATTAAGCAGCTTGCACGCAGAGAAATCATTATAGCAACAATTGTATCATATCAATGTTTAAAGTTTCATTAATTGAAGACTTCCTTTGCAATTCAATTTACAAATACACACCATCACTCAACAGTTCCCTGGCACCACAACAGATTCTATTTTGATAATAAACCTGGACCAGTTAATTCTGCTGGACTTCTAAATTGTGTAGGGTTTTCCCCTCTCCCTTTTAAAATAAGGTGAACATTAATATTACATACAAAAAATACTTTCAAATGTCCTAGGCAGCAAGACAAGGCAGCACAGGCTCAGGGTTGTCCACAAGAGGTGCGAATGAAGTATTTTTTTTACAGAGGGTGATCAACAGCTGGAATGGACTCGTGGAAAGGGTGGCTGAGGCCAAGAAAGTTAAGAAATAGCTAGGTGCCCTGCTAAGAAAACAGTGGAGTCGATATGTTTAGATATTAGAGACTAATATATAAGCAAAATTGGAAAAATAAAATATCTTTAAATAAATAAGCAAGCAAAATAAAATCCAGTCACCATGCCAATGGATTTTTTTTTACTGCTGACTTGATAAGACAAAAATATGGTTACTCAAATCAATTTGGCTAATGAGCAGTAACTGCCCAAGGAAATAAGCCAATAGTAGAACATTTTTTAATTTTATGTATTAGTGAAATTCTTAAGTATTTTGCTTTTGAGGGTCCACATCAAGTCAGAGCTAAGAGTTTGTTTCAGCTTCATGACTCCAACCATATTAAGGAATCATATAAAGTATCAAGACAGTATCTAGTCCCATCAGGGGAAAAAAAGTGATTCATTTGAGTTAACGAGCATTAAGATAGCCTTTTGTCCCCTCACTATTGGTGAAGCCAAAGATTTGTTCTCTTCTAAAATTAGGTACTTCATGTATAGAATACTGAATGGTAACCTATGCAAGAAGTCTTGCATTCTTCTCAACTGATTTATGGGTAATCTGATCTTTCTTCCCAATGGATAAAATTCCATTCATTCAGCATCACAAAATTTGCATTTGACTCAACATCCGAAAATACTAAACTGGAAAGGATATGGAGTACCCGGCTGACAAAGTAAAAGTTCCAGACAGATATCAGCAGGTCTTGGTGGAGTCATTTAACTTCCATAAAAAAAAGGACCTGCTGAAGTTTAGGAAAAATAAGTAAAAATCTCTACATTTAAAAAAAATTATAGTAATGAAAGCTAAATTGGAAAACAAACAATTAGAAACATTTTCCATTTGTATAGCAATGAAAGTGGTCTAACACAAAACAGCCTATAATTACGATAGAGTATTGATCAATTCCACAAGACAAGTATCTTTGTCTCATACAATCTGATAAATATATGTCAAGTGTGTAGTAATAGGTAGATGTGGGGCTATCATTATTTATTTTAACAGCGGAAATGGCTTCCTCCTTCAAGATTATTTAACCTGGCACTAGATACTAGAGGGTTACGGGACTAAACCAGCCTTGATCTAATTTATTCAACGCTGTTCTGTACCAGAACCAAGGTACGGCCTGGCACAGAAGCATCACCCGACAGTTAGAACAGTACAAAGCTTCCTCCAGAGTAGGAGAGGAAAATGTTTATCACGCAAAAAATTAAACCAGCGGGGGAAGGGGGGGGGGGAGGAGACACATTGATGTTTGGATTTATAATGGTCATACAGTAACGCGGCACAGGTGAAGGTTTAGGACAATCATTATGGATGTCTTGTAAAATGAATTTAAACTGGAAAATAGTTTCCCAGTTGTGCAAAGATTCCACTGTATTTAGCAGTGATGTGTAGTCTGCTGCAATGGACTGTCTCAAAAGCCGCGCCTGTACAGTACCCCTACACCACTCAGCCGGCCCCTTTAATGGGCCACAAGCAAACCCCCGCCTCCCCCCCAAATCTAAGTGCATGGGTTTCGAGTGACCCTCATCTCCCTTGCTGGGGGGGGGGGGGGAGAAGACATCTCGGCCTGCTGCTTACCCATAAACTTGTCCGGGGGCGGGAAGAATCAGTTGAGCGCGGACGATGCAGCAACAGCTAGAATAACGGTGCCCTCGCCGCTGCAAACGTGTCAGGCGGGGGCGCGCGGACGGTGACAGGATGGGGCCTCTTTGAAATGGGGAGGGGAAACCAGCCGAGTTCGAGATCGGAGGCAGAAGCAGAAGCACCCCCACCCGTTAACTCTCCGTGTGCTGCACTCACCCATTTATGTTCGCCGGACTCCAGTTGCCGATCGCCCCCGAACTCGCGTGAAGAGTTTGAAGATGAAGAGACGCTCAGGCGCTTCCCCCTTCCCGCGGCGGCGGCTGCTGCTGCTGCCACCTCACTCACTCCACTCACTCAAGCTCCGTCACGGCCCCGTACATCTTTGTTCGCCGTCTGTCCGCCCCGGGGCTGCCGATTGGTGGTGTGTCTGTGGGTATCCGCTGGCGGACAGTTTTGTGGTGATGGTTGATGGGAGGGGGGGGGGGCATGGGCGGGGACTGCACGAGCTAGAGCGCCAGATATCGCGATCATTTGCGTGGTCGGTTGTAACCATAGCAACCGGTTTTTAAATTCGGGGCGGTTATGCTCGCGAGGGGCAAAGTAGGCGTCATTTTCGTTTCTGGTGGATAGCGAGATGGAAAATGGAAGTTGGCATCCAGTGTTGCTATGATGATAGAGGGAGCTTGAGAATATTTAGCTGTCATCCCTGGCTCAGTAAGTAGCACTCTCTCCTCTCAGTCAGGAGACTGTGTCCAAGTCGCACTCCAGAGACTTAGGCTGACACTCCAGTGCTGTACTGAGGAAGTGCTGCACTGTTGGAGGTGCCCTCTTTTGGATCAGACGTTAAACTAAGGCCCCGACTGCCCTCTAAGGTGGACATAAAAGATTCCATGGTATTATTTTGAAGAAGAGCAGGGGAGTTTTTGCCAGTGTCCTGGCCAATATTTATCCCTCAACCAACATCACTAAACAAACAAATTATCTGGTCATTACCTCATTGCTATTTGTGGGACCTTGCTGTGCACAAATTGCTGCTTTGCCTACATTACAACAGTGACTACACTTCATATGTACTTCATTAGCTGTAAAGCGCTTTGGGACATCTTGAGGTCATGAAAAGCGTTATATAAATGCAAGTCTTTCGAGTCTTTTTACCAGAGCCTGTGAACAGCTCATAACGCAATGGATTGCATAAGCCAAGGAGGAAACCTGAAATTTTTCAAAATATTTGATCCTTATAACAGGCATCATAGAGGCTGCCTGCATCTTCAGTGCTGTGATAGGCTTCTGAGACCAGAAGATCATCTGGGGCCAGATGAGCATGAGCTGATCTCGGTTGGAATGGCTGTAAGGGGCTACATTAGGTCTCAATCTGTAACTTCATGGCCTGGCACATTCCTCACTTCTTGGTTATCAAGCCAGGAAACCAACCCTGGTTCAATGTGGAGTGTAGAAGGGTGTTCCAAGAGCAGTACCAGGCATACCTTTGAACGAGGTATGAATCTAGTGAAGCTACTACACAGAGACACTTGCATGCTAAATACCAAAAGCAGCAGGTTATAGATAGAGCTAAACAGTCCCACAACCAATGGATCAAAGTAAAACTCTGTAGCCCTACCACATCCCTTGGAGAATGGTGGACAATCTGGTAACTAACAGGAGGAAAAGGCGGCTCCATGGATATCCCCATCCTCAACCATGGTGGAGTCCAGCATATAGGTACGAGATAAAGCATAAATGTTTACAACTTTCTTCTGCCAAGAGTGCTAATCCTATTCATTCTCCTCCCGAGGTTCCCACCATCATAGATACCAATGTCCAGCCACTTTGGTTCACTTCACGTGACAGTAAGAAGTGGCCAAATGTACTGGACACACAGCAACAATCCGGCTGCAGTGCTGAAGATCTGTGCACCAAAAGCTCTCTTCGAGCTCATGGTCCATGAGTCCCACCTTCTGCTCTTTCGACCCTATTCCCACTAAACTGCTGACCACCCAACTTCCTTTCCTGGCCTCCATGCTAGCTGATATTGTAAATGTTTCACTCTTCTGCCTTTCAAATCCCTCCCTTTCAAATCTGCTGAAATCACCCCCCTACTCAAAAAACCCACCCTTGACTTCTCTGTTGTTACAAACTACCGCCCCATCTCCAACCTCCTTTTCCTCCCCAAAATCCTTGAATGTGTTGTTGCCTCCTGAATCCATGCTCATCTTTCCCACAACTCCATATTTGAACCTCTCCAATCAGGCCCCTGCCACAGCACTGAAACTTCCCTAATCAAAGTCACAAATCACATCCTCTGTGACTGACTCTGGGGAACTATTTCTCGACCTGCCTGCAGGCTTTGTCACAGTTGACCACACTATCCTCCGCCAATGCTTCTCCTCCATTGTTCAACTGAGCGGGACTGCCTCGCATGGTTCCATTCTTACCTATCCAGTCATAGCCAGAGAATCTCCTGCAATGGTTTCTCTTCCCGCCCCTGCACTGTTGAGTTCCCCAAGGATCCATCTTTGACCCCCTCCTATTTCTCATCTACATGTTGCCCCTCGACGACATCATCAAAAACACAATGTTAGGTTCCACATGTACGCTGACGACACCCAGCTCTACATCACTACCACCTCTCTCAACCCCCTCCACTGCCTCTGTGTTGTCAGACTACTTGTCCAACATCCGGTCCTGATTGAGACAAAATTTCTTCCAATTAAACATTGGGAAGACAGAACCCATTATCTTCGGCCCCCAGCACAAACTCCATTCTCTAGCCACTGACTCCATCCCTCTCCTTTGCCACTCTCTCAGGCTGAACCAGACCGTTCACAACTTCAACGTCATATTTGGCCCTGAGCTGAGCTTCCAACCCCATATTCTCTCCATCACCAAGACTGCCTATTTCTACCTCCGTAATATCGCCCACCTCCGCCCCTGCCTCAACCCATCTGTTACTGAACCCCTTATCCATATTATTGTTACTTCCAGACCCATCTTTTTAAAGCATTCCTGGCTGGACTGTCGTCGTCCATCCCCTATAAACTTGAGTTCATCCAAAACTCTCCTGCCCATATCCTAACTCACACCAAATTCTGTTCACCCATCATTCCTGTTCTTGCTGACCTAGTCCAGTCCACCAATGCCTCGATTTTAAAATTCTCATCCTCGTGTTGGCCTCGCTCTCTGCATCTCTCGTATCTCTGCAACCTCTTCCAGCCCTACAACCCTCCAAGAACTCTGTCCTCCAACTCTGGCCTCTTGTGCAACCCCACTTCCCTCGCCCCATGATTGATGGCCGTGCCTTTAGCCATCTGGGCCCTAAGCTGTAGAATTCCCTCTCTATAGATCGCTGCCTCTCCATCTCTCTCTCCTCTTTTAAGATGCTCCTTTTGTCCTATCCTAATGTCATTTCTTTGGCTCGGTATCAATTTTTGTCTGATTACGCTCCTGTGAAGCACCTTGGGACGCTGTACTATGTTAATTATACTATATAAATGCAAGTAGTTGTTGTTGTAATACTATAGAATCAAAAAAAAAATCAAACAGGTATGCTTGGCAGGTTGATGACACGAACCTGCTGTTTTTCACTGTTTTGGTAGCGCAGGAAAAAACAAAATAATGGTTATATGAAATAGCTGAGACACAAACACACTTTGTCATTTCTCCTAAATCATTTATGTGGCCACTTCCTGTATGAAACAGGGAATTCTTTGTGATGGGAAAGATTCAATGTTATATTTCTGAACTTTTAAACTCAGTATTGCAAACGATTTTAGCAGATAAGCTTTAGTAATGTGATTGTCTTTGGCTCTCCTATAGATATTTTGAGATCAATTCTTATTTTCCAACCACCATCGCCAGTGAAATGTATTTGTTTATAGCTCTCCCCACAATTGTAACCAGAGCACACAACCATGTTTCTGCATATTCCAGAAGTGAAAAAGGGGCATATATTACTAATGGTGTAAAAAGGTTCAGAGAATGGACAAAGTCAAGGCAACAATTTTGGTCCAGAGCTTGCACCTGGAGGGCAGAGGTACTTGGCAGTTATAAAACTTTTTTTTAATTCTAAAAATTTCATATTTTGAGGGCTGCAGCATGGTTTCTGTGCTAAATTAAAGATGCAACAAAATTAGAAAATTTAATGAATACTGTAAATTGATTTAGGATTTGTATTTGTCTCCAATTCTCAAAATTAAAATGCTGTAATGAAATGGAAAGCGCACATTAAAACTTGGTAGTGTTAAAATTACATTATTGTTGCAGGAAAGAATATTATCTCAATACTATGGATGGCACTGCTATAGCAAAACAAGTGATTTTTCTGGAACTAACCCCATTTTGACATCTTAATATCACAAGGCTAGTTAGTGATGCCTCCAACCACAGCACCACCTGCGGTTAATGGCCAGCATTGTTTTGGGAATGATAGAAAATTTACATATGCCAGGGCAGAACAGAAGTTATTTTTTCTTGCACTATTAAACAATTGCTGATAACCTTTCTATTTTGGAAGTCATGATATTCTAAATTATTGACCTGTACCAAATAGGATTGTATATGGATTAGAGATTAATTAGTGGAGTATTGGGTTCCCGGGTTGTGGTATTCACAAATGAATCGGAGGGTACATCTAGGAATATGTAAAAGTTGAGCTTGATGTTATTCAAAGGAATATATGGTAAGGGTTGACAAGTAGGCCTTAATGTGGACAGATATGTGGTTACTAACATTAGTACAAGAAACATAAAACACATGCACAGAATAGACGAGTGTCCAGTGGAAAATAATCTGTGATTATCAACTTTTTGCAAAAATATTGTAAAGACTGCATCTTGGGTGGCATTTTGAAGGAATTTAAAAGCAAAACTGAAGGAGGTTGTTTAACCCTGTAAACTGTTTGATAAACATAGATTTCTAATACCCCGATATAGTTTTATGCAACCAATATCTTGAAAATATCTTGAAAAAATGTTGATACATTAAAGAACAAAAATGGTTCCAAGACTTAGAATTCTAATTTTGCAGAATTGAAATGGTTTTTATTGGGTAAATAAAAAAATTTGGCAGGAATATAATCCTGGTCTGTGTCCATAGCTTTCAGCATTTTAGGTTATTTAACATTGTCATTACACAACTGAAGAAAACAAGTTGGGAAGCAATCAGTGAAACAAACATTTTGCTCCTCCCTATAGAGAGATATTTGTGGAAAAATTAGGTCAAGAACAGTTCATTCTATGTCAATTAAGTGTCTAAAAAGCAGAAATGTTCCTGATTATCTATTCTAATTCCCACGTTAGAAATTTACATGATATAATTTCTCAAAATCAAAAGGGAAAGCCACAAAAATAAGAGTAAAAGAGAAAAAGGAGAATACTTTTTGTTCAGAGTCCTCCCCCCTAGCCCCCACCCCCATCCCCTTTTATAGAAGAAAATACACTGAC
This sequence comes from Heptranchias perlo, assembly GCF_035084215.1. Lineage (NCBI taxonomy): Eukaryota > Metazoa > Chordata > Chondrichthyes > Hexanchiformes > Hexanchidae > Heptranchias > Heptranchias perlo. The sequence goes on from NC_090335.1 coordinate 19,646,113, forward strand.
TGTAAATTTATTTTTTTAAGTAAATTTCTCACTACACGGGGCCCTCAAGTTAGGTCTTCCTCCTTGCTTGGCTGCTTCACTGACATCAATTATGGTGACTGTCCTCGTGGATCTCAAAAGGAGCTCCATGACAGACTGCAGAGTTTATGGGCCCGATATTAGGAGGGAGGCGGGTTGGCAGCGGGGGGTCGACTGGGCACGTGGGTAACGCGCCCAGTGAAATCGGGGTGCTCCACACGCGATCACAGCCTAATTGAAGGTACTTACGCATGCTTCTGTGTTTCCCGTTCCAGACCTGCGCAGCAGGTGCACTGCGCACCCGCATCACAGGCTGTCAGCAGGAGGAGCCCTATTTAAAGGGGCAGTCATTCTTGACTGGCTTGTGCAATAAGTCCCTTTCATGAGGTTCACCACGGACATGCACACTTGATGCCACCCATTGGGTCATTCTACAGTGAGTGTAGGTGTATTTGCAGGGCTCTTTTGTGCAGACGACTGAGAGACGCATGTTAGTATTAGGAGGAGGGTGGTGCAGGCCAAGCTTTGTCCAAAGTGACAGAGTGGCCTCCTGCAATGAGTGAGGGTCTCCCCCCCACCTGTCAAATGGACCTTTGCAGCTCTCACAGGCTGGTGGCTGCAACACGTCTGTTTCAACTGGGTGTATTTCCCCCAGTACGAGAAACACGCTCAGTTGACATGAAAATCCCACCCCTCCTAAAATATCCTCCCAATCAGGTCTGCAAACGACCTGAACTATCAAATTAATTGGTTTAAGTGGGATCCCGCCGGCTTTAATTGCCGGTGGGAGTCCCGCATGCGGGGGCTGCGTGCGCATCTAAGCGCGTCATTGGGGAACCCAGAAGTGGGCGGGTTGGAGCCGGGCTCCAGATCCGCCCCGGGAATTCCGAATTTTTGGAGCCCCCCCGCCACGAACGCACCCGCTCGACCATCCTAAAATCGACCCTGATGACTTCAAACAAGTCTGAGAGCTGCCTAACCCCAGAGTCCCAGAAAATAGAGCACAGAAGGAGGCCATTAAGCTCATTGCACTATTTCCAATACTATTTATTCAACTGGACTGGAGAACAAAAAAAAATTTATGGTCAGTCTTACTTTCTTCCATAAAAATAGGCACTACTTTGAACAAAAAGAATCCAATCTCAACTTTGTGCTTCCCTTTTGAGTAGCTCATTGCTTGTGACACTATCCAATAATAATCTCCCACAATATTGTAAGGAAGCTAGACATGATGGGTCCTTCAAATCTGTATGTATCAGCAAGTATACATTTTTTTTTTATTCGTTCATGGGATGTGGGCGTCGCTGGCGAGGCCGGCATTTATTGCCCATCCCTAATTGCCCTCGAGAAGGTGGTGGTGAGCCGCCTTCTTGAACCGCTGCAGTCCGTGTGGTGACGGTTCTCCCACAGTGCTGTTAGGAAGGGAGTTCCAGGATTTTGACCCAACGACAATAAAGGAACGGCGATATATTTCCAAGTCGGGATGGTGTGTGACTTGGAGGGGAACAGGCAGGTGGTGTTGTTCCCATGTGCCTGCTGCTCTTGTCCTTCTAGGTGGTAGAGGTCGCGGGTTTGGGAGGTGCTGTCGAAGAAGCCTTGGTGAGTTGCTGCAGTGCATCCTGTGGATGGTACACACTGCAGCCACAGTGCGCCGGTGGTGAAGGGAGTGAATGTTTAGGGTGGTGGATGGGGTGCCAATCAAGCAGGCTGCTTTATCTTGGATGGTGTCGAGCTTCTTGAGTGTTGTTGGAGCTGCACTCATCCAAGCAAGTGGAGAGTATTCTATCACAATCCTGACTTGTGCCTTGTAGATGGTGGAAAGGCTTTGGGGAGTCAGGAGGTGAGTCACTCGCTGCAGAATACCCAGCCTCTGACCTGCTCTCGTAGCCACAGTATTTATATGGCTGGTCCAGTTAAGTTTCTGGTCAATGGTGACCCCCAGAATGTTGATGGTGGGGGATTCGGCGATGGTAATGCCGTTGAATGGTTAGATTCTCTATTGTTGGAGATGGTCATTGCCTGGCACTTATCTGGCACGAATGTTACTTGCCACTTATCAGCCCAAGCCTGGATGTTGTTCAGGTCTTGCTGCATGTGGGCTCGGACTGCTTCATTATTTGAGGGGTTGGGAATGGAACTGAACACTGTGCAATCATCAGCGAACATCCCCATTTCTGACCTTATGATGGAGGGAAGGTCATTGATGAAGCAGCTGAAGATGGTTGGGCCTAGGACACTGCCCTGAGGAACTCCTGCAGCAATGTCCTGGGGCTGAGATGATTGGCCTCCAACAACCACTACCATCTTCCTTTGTGCTAGGTATGACTCCAGCCACTGGAGAGTTTTCCCCCTGATTCCCATTGACTTCAATTTTACTAGGGCTCCTTGGTGCCACACTCGGTCAAATGCTGCCTTGATGTCAAAGGCAGTCACTCTCACCTCACCTCTGGAATTCAGCTTTTTTGTCCATGTTTGGACCAAGGCTGTAATGAGGTCTGGAGCCGAGTGGTCCTGGCGGAACCCAAACTGAGTATCAATGAACAGGTTATTGGTGAGTAAGTGCTGCTTGATAGCACTGTCGACGACACCTTCCATCACTTTGCTGATGATTGAGAGAAGACTGATGGGGTGGTAATTGGCCAGATTGGATTTGTCCTGCTTTTTGTGGACAGGATATACCTGGGCAATTTTCCACGTTGTCTGGTAGATGCCAGTGTTGTAGCTGTACTGGAACAGCTTGGCCAGAGGCGCAGCTAGTTCTGGAGCACAAGTCTTCAGCACTACAGCTGGGATGTTGTCGGGGCCCATAGCCTTTGCTGTGTCCAGTGCACTCAGCCGTTTCTTGATATCACGTGAGGTGAATCGAATTGGCTGAAGACTGGCTTCTGTGATGGTGGGGATATCGGGAGGCGGCCGAGATGGATCATCCACTCTGCACTTCTGGCTGAAGATGGTTGCAAACACTTCAGCCTTGTCTTTTGCACTCACGTGCTGGACTCCGCCATCATTGAGGATGGGGATGTTTGCAGAGCCTCCTCCTCCCGTTAGTTGTTTAATTGTCCACCACCATTCACGACTGGATATGGCAGGACTGCAGAGCTTTGATCTGATCCGTTGGTTGTGGAATCGCTTAGCTCTGTCCATAGCATGTTGCTTCCGCTGTTTAGCATGCATGTAGTTGTAGCTTCACCAGGTTGGCACCTCATTTTTAGGTACGCCTGGTGCTGCTCCTGGCACGCTCTTCTACACTCCTCGTTGAACCAGGGTTGATCTCCTGGCTTGTTGGTAATGGTAGAGTGAGGAATATGCCAGGCCATGAGATTACAGATTGTGCTGGAATACAATTCTGCTGCTGCTGATGGCCCACAGCGCCTTATGGATGCCCAGTTTTGAGCTGCTAGATCTGTTCTGAATCTATCCCATTTAGCACGGTGGTAGTGCCACACAACATGTTGGATGGTGTCCTCAGTGCAAAGACGGGACTTCATCTCCACGAGGACTGTGCGGTGGTCACTCCTACCAATACTGTCATGGACAGATGCATTTGCGACAGGTAGATTGGTGAGGACAAGGTCAAGCAAGTTTTTCCCTCGTGTTGGTTCGCTCACCACCTGCCGCAGGCCCAGTCTAGCAGCTATGTCCTTCAGGACTCGGCCAGCTCGGTCAGTAGTGGTGCTACCGAGCCACTCTTGGTGATGGACATTGAAGTCCCCCACCCAAAGTACATTTTGTGCCCTTGCTACCCTCAGTGCTTCCTCCAAGTGGTGCTCAACATGAAGGAGGATTGATTCATCAGCTGAGGGAGGACGGTAGGTGGTAATCAGCAGGAGGTTTCCTTACCCATGTTTGACCTGATGCCATGAGATTTCATGGGGTCCAGAGTCAATGTTGAGGACTCCCAGGGCCATTCCCTCCTGACTGTATATCACTGTACCGCCACCTCTGGTGGGTCTGTCCTGCCGGTGGGAGAGGATATACCCAGGGATTGTGATGGAAGAGTCTGGGACGTTGGCTGAAAGGTATGATTCGGTGAGTATGGCTATGTCAGGCTGTTGCTTGACTAGTCTGTGGGACAGCTCTCCCAATTTTGGCGCAAGTCCCCAGATGTTAGTAAGGAGGACCTTGCAGGGTCGACTGGGCTTGGTTTGCCGTTGTCGTGTCCGGTGCCTAGTGGTCCGATGCCGGGTGGTCCGTCCGGTTTTATTCTTATTTGAGCTGGTTTTTGCTTTTTTAAAACACCTGTTCGTTCTTCATTAGAAAAGTCAGACTAATAAGTTACTTCCCCCTTTATTTTTAAAAATATATGCATTGTCAAAGTTGCAACATTTTGAAAAATCACACCATCATACATCCTTCCTAACAGCACTTTTTGACATTAACCATCTTAAACCAATAGTGTGTTTTGCAACCACCAAAGTTGTACCAGGCAAACTTTCTTGCAAGTGAATGCAACTACTTTGTTGAAAAATTATCTACATAAGTAATAATTAATTAATGTTTAATTCAAACAAATCTAGCAAACTAGAAATTTGAATTTCAATTGCACATTAAAAGAAACATTACTTAGCTCGGGTTACTGTTTCAGGCATCAAAGAAGTCACACTGACAAATTTCCTTGTAAATGAATGTAACAACTTTGGTGAAAAATACAATAGTTATCTCAATAAGCCCTGCATCATCAATTTTAAATTGAAATTAAATAGATTAAGCATACAGTAAATTTCAATATTTGTTACATGCAGAAAGGTATCATTCTATTGTTTTTGACACCAAACTGTCATTCAAAAAAAAGCATTCTAATTTCCTGCAAATTCTAAATGAAGTGTATTCCATGTTGATTTCAATAGATTTCCAGGCAGTTTTTCTCCTTCATTTTCAGAAGTGCTGTGTTTCTGTAGGCTTAACCATTGTTCAATCATTCAAGTATGGAAGCTGTACTTGTAACCTTTGAGGAATTTTATGTTGGAATGCAGTCTTAGTGATATCTACGTGGCGTCTTCCTGTGGTGTGTGTAAATCAATTCACCTGTTGGTCATAATATGTTTCGGCCTTAGCTCAGTGGTATCTGTTTGCAGCAATGTAGACAAAATATTTGAAACCTCCCTTGGCATTTAGTATCTTCTTACAACGCAGCCACTCATTCTAGAGCAATGAATAGAAGGTGTGGTCGTGTAATGTGTACGTTTACCCGTCTAGTAATCTAGAGACCTGGACTAATAATCCTGAGAATGTGAGTTCAAATCCCACCATGGCATTTTGAGAATTTGAATTCACTTCAAAACAATCTGGAAATAAAAAAAACTGGAACCAGTAAAAGTGACCATTATTGATTGTCGTAAAAAAACAGCCGGTTCACTAATGCACTTTAGGGAAGGAAACCTGCCATCCTTACCCAATCTGGCCGATATGTGACTCCAGTCCCACACCAGTGTGGTTGACTCTTAATTGCCCTCTGAAGTCAGTAAGAAGGACACATTCTTGCTGTATGGCACACACGCCTTCCAGGTTACTACTGGATTAATAATTAACTACTTTTAATTTTCAGAATTGAGGGAAAACATATTTTATTATGGTGGGTGCATTGCTATGCTTCCAGACCAAGGGGAAGCAAAAAGGACAGTTAGAGCTAACAACTTGAAGAATCAAGATGACCTGATTAAAACATATAGGGGGAAAAAATTGGATAGGGGCCGTTTTTGGATGTAGGTAGCGTGATGTGCTATTACCCCGCGCCCAATGACCCCTGCGCAGGCAGGACGCAAGTTTCGGCCAACCCGAGGACCCGCAATCAGCATTCCATTCCAGGTCTTGCACATGGAATCAATGCAATTCGCACTTTCCACTACAGGGGGAGCTCAATCTCTTAAAGGGAGGATGCTTCTTAGAAATCTCTTAAAGGTAGCTGGTACCTGTTATTTGCTGAAAAATGACAGTCTACTGCCTGCACGGAATCTGAACAGAGATCAGACATCGCATACGTAAAACACAGATGCAGGTCCCATCCCTATGTTTACACACTGAGTTTTATTAAAACATTGAATAAAGGTTGCGCATTATTAAATCCCACATCCTCCAATCTGGCGATCTGAGTTGGTACCAGGCCTGCGAGAGTGCATGCACCAAGGTTCTCTGCTAACGCACTAGAGACCTTGGTGCAAGAGGTGGACAGAAGGAGGGACATCCTATATCCGCAGGGGGGGTGGGAGAGTAAGAGGCCCTCCAGACATATATCCAAAAGGCAGTGGGAGGCAGCGGGGTACTAAGTCAATGCCAGGCGCACAGCATCATGAACATCAAGTTCAATGCTTTGACATGAGTGGTCAAGGTGAGTGAGGTCAACTGTCAAGTGGCGTCTCCTACCAACTGCACCACGTACTACACCGCCTATCACCCACTTACCAACAAACTCACTCTTTCCATTAGTACTCAACTCTTCCAACCAGATGCTTCCTCTCACCCTTACACATTACCACTGTTTCAAGCTGCGCACCCACAACTCTCAGGCCACGCACACTGGCAGCTATTCAACCATGACAGGCACATTACCCAGACACACGTCCCGCTATCTTGCAGGAGAAGGTGACGCATATCAGGAGGCAGAAAATGGCAGTGGCATTTAGCCCCTCGAGCCTGTTCCGCCAGTCAATGAGATCATGGCAGACCTGTGACCTAACTCCATATACCCGCCTTAACCCCATATCTCTTACTACCCTTGACTCACAGAAATCTATCAATCTCAGATTTAACATTCACAAGTGAGCTAGCATCAACTGCCATCTGCAGAAGAGCATTCCAAATGTCTCCCACCCTTTGCGTGTGGAAGCATTTCCTAACTTCACTCCTGCACGTCCTGGCTCTAAATGTTAGGATATGTCTACGTGTCCAAGTATTGAAGTCTAGGAGACCTCCAAAAACAGTTACAAATGTCTCAGCAGTCAGAAGCAATAATCCAGCCACTAACTTGTAAATCCTGCATGATCCCTTTAAATAGCGCCGGTGGGGGGTCCTCCAAGTGCTCTAAGACACGTTCAAATGGTCAGGGTTAAGACTGTGTGTTGAGTTGAGCGTTAAGTGCCAAAATGTTGTCTATCACTTTAAATCAGTATTGCACACCGATTGAAGCCATTTTCTCCCTACTTTACATGATTCCAGCATTCGCTATCTGCGCCTGCACTAACTCCTATACCAACATGGCGTCTGGCACATGTCACATTGGAAATGTACGTGCGCATCCAAGACGCCATCTTGGATGTCGGAGAGACTTGTAGCGCCAAAACAAGGGGCGCTACACGGCTCAATTTAGCACCCATATTTTTTGTAGCGCGTGGAAGGTAGCATCTATCGTAGAATGAGAAAAACAGTACTAGAGGTAAGTAATCCATCTCTTTAAGTGTAACAAGTATTTACTTCAAATCATGTATTTTCTAGATTACTTGGTTCTGCCTTATGAGGCAGATAATGGGACCTTCAGTTCCAGTATATAGAAGTTACAACAAAGAAACTGGTCATTTAGCCCAACCAGTATGTGTCGGCCTCCGAGCAAGCAAATAATCTTAAATAAATTTACCCACCATTTTCCAATATCCCTTTATTCCCCTTTTCCTTCGTCCACCTATCCAATCTGATCTTGAAGGGTGAATGTTTCTGTCTCAAACACTAACCCTGGAAGTGAATGCCACAGCCTCGCAACTATCTGTGTAAAGAAGTATCTCTTGGTTTCTGTTCTAAATCTTGTATCTATGGTCCTGAATTGCTTCTATCTACTTCTATCTACCCTGTCCCATCCTTTCATAATTTTAAACACTTCTATCATATTGCCATGAAATATGCATTGTTCTAAAAAGTTGTTTTTGTATTTGTATTTGCTCATACCAGGCAGTATCATAGTTCATTTGCGTTGTACACTCTCTAAAGCCTCAATATTCTTCCTGTAGTGTGAAGCCCAATATTGCACACAGTATTCTAACTAAGATCTTATTAAGGTTTTATATGGGCTCATCATTACCTCTTGAGTTTCATATTCGATACCTCTTGTAATAAAACCTAGAATTCCATTAGCTTTCGCTTTTTACAGCCTTATCAATCTAAGATGCTATCTTTAATGTCCTTATATAATAAACCCATCTATTACTTCCTCAAAGTATTCTATGAGCTGTGACAAGCACGATCGTCCCTTTTGAAATCAATGCTGGTTACTTCTAAATCATAGAATTTTACAGCACAGCTGTAAAATGCCGGCTCTTTGAAAGAGCTATCCAATTAGTCCCATTCCCTCACTCTTTCCCCATAGCCCAGCAAAATTTTCCTAAGTATTTTCTCTTTATCTAGACATGTGGTAACTGCATATTAATTTTAAATTCTAAAGTTTTGCCTACCACAGATAAACTAATGGGCCTGTACTTACCCGGATTAGCTCTGTCTCCTTTTTTAAAAAAACTGGATACAACACTGGCCACTCTCCTGTCTTCGGTAAACTTCAACACAAAATAGAATCTTGAAAAATAATTTCTCGGACCTCAGTAATTTCTCTCTTCATCTCCCTCAGGATCTTAGGATATATCCTAACGGGTGCTTTGTCTTCCTTTAGCCTAACTAACTTATCTAAAATTTTCCTTTTATCCATCATAATATCACTCATCTCATTCTTAACCACTTCAGGGTACATCTCCTCTCTGTTATCCTTCTCTTTAGTAATGACCTTTGCAAAGTACTTATTAAACGTCCACTATTTGTGATCATCATTTACAAATTGACAATTCTGTCCTGTCAGGGGTCCTACCACACTTTCAATAATTCTCTTTTTACTGATACACTTGTAAAAGACTTTACTGTGTTCCTTCTGATGTTTTTTGAATTGTTTTCCTCATAATCTCCCTAAACCACTCTTAACCTCTTCTTATTTTCTGATTCTCTTTAGTTTTTTCTCTTGTGATTCATATAAGCCCTCTTCTTCAATTTTAATTGGTTTCTAACTTTATTTATCCGTGGCATCTTGAAACAACTAGTAGTTTCCTTTTTTAGTGGAATATACTTATTCTGTACTTTTGCAATCTCTTTTTTAAAAACATCCCATTGTTGCTCTACAGTTCTGTGTGCCAATTTCTCCTTCCACCTCACCTCACCTCAGCTAGCCTGCTTAACATCTTTCTAAAGTTTGCCTTAATCTAATCTGCTGTTGGAATTTTGTACTGACTTGCTGATGGCCACAATCAGAATCAAATCAACACATTCTAATTCTAAAAGTTGCTGTGCTTTCAGAGTTGCAGTTGTGTGTTGTTTATACCTACATAGCAACATAGGTTTGACTCTTGGGTCAGTGACTAGCCACTGCTAAATGTAATGTACGCAGCCAGGAGTGCTCCAGCTTCCTCAAACTGACAGCACCACTGCACACGCACATTTATGCAAATCATAGGTGAATGCATAGTAGTACTTCAAGTGTGAGGCAGCTGAAGTGCGTAACTGTGTGCAGCCAGTGTAGCCTGGATAGCATGATTGAGGAGACGTTATTCGATGCAGTTCATTCACACCAGCAGATTAGGTATTTCAAGGACATTTTAAGCCATGTGGAAGTACCTTTTTTTTATTTGTTCATGGGATGTGGGCGTCGCTGGCAAGGCCGGCATTTATTGCCCATCCCTAATTGCCCTTGAGAAGGTGGTGGTGAGCCGCCTTCTTGAACCGCTGCAGTCCATGTGGTGAAGGTTCTCCCACAGTGCTGTTAGGAAGGGAGATCTAGGATTTTGACCCAGCGACGATGAAGGAACGGCGATATATTTCCAAGTCGGGATGGTGTGTGGCTTGGAGGGGAACGTGCAGGTGGTGTTGTTCCCATGTGCCTGCTGCTCTTGTCCTTCTAGGTGGTAGAGGTCGCGGGTTTGGGAGGTGCTGTCGAATAAGCCTTGGTGAGTTGCTGCAGTGCATCCTGTGGATGGTACACACTGCAGCCACTGTGCACCGGTGGTGAAGGGAGTGAATGTTTAGGGTGGTGGATGGAGTGCCAATCAAGCGGGCTGCTTTGTTCTTGAGTGTTGTTGGAGCTGCACTCATCCAGGCAAGTGGAGAGTATTCCATCACACTCCTGACTTGTGCCTTGTAGATGGTGGAAAGGCTTTGGGGAGTCAGGAGGTGAGTCACTCATTGCAGAATACCCAGCCTCTGACCTGCTCTTGTAGCCACAGTATTTATATGGCTGGTCCAGTTAAGTTTCTGGTCAATGGTGACCCCCAGGATGTTGATGGTGGGGGATTCGGCGATGGTAATGCCGTTGAATGTCAAGGGGAGGTGGTTAGACTCTCTCTTGTTGGGGGAGCGTCACAATAAGAGGTTCAATCTGGATCCATAAATAACAGATGTTGTCAGATGCAGAATTCTGCAGAGATTTAGTGAGGGGATGAGAGTTAATCCAGAGAGCAAGTTGGAACTACAAGACCAATAAATGGGGAGGGGGTGAAATAAATTGATCTCCAAGTGCACTAGTCTTTTATAGACAATATCAATAAAGTTACAGTTGATTTTTCTAACCCTAGTTTTTCCTGCAGTTTGCATGGATTGTACATTTCAGCATGATTTACTGTCATTGTTTTTTATTTTGTATTTATTTTACTTTTCTTGCAAGTAAATGGGAGAGACCAGTTAGACACAGAATAACAGGAAAAGAAGTGAAATGGAGCCAGATCTGATACAAATAGTTGTGGGGTCAAAGACAGAATCTATTTGGTTAGAATTAAGGAACAATAGGCGAGCCATTATGCTACTGGGTGTATAATATAGGCCACCAAATAATGGGAAGGAGATAGAGGAGCAAATTTGCAGGCAAGTTACAGAAAAATGCAAGAACTATAGAGTAGTGATAATGGGGGACATCAATTATCCCAATATAGACTGGAACAGTAACAGTTTAAAGGGCAAAGAGAGGGAGGAATTCATGAAATGTATACAAGAGAACTTTCTTGGACAGTATGTTTTCATCCCAATGAGGAAGGAAGCAGTGCCAGATCTAGTTCTGGGGAATGAAGTGGGGGAGCATTTGGGGAGCAGTGATCATAATACCATTAGGTTTAGAATAGTTATGGAAAAGGCAAAGGAACAATCAAATGTGAAAATTGGTAGGCAAAACAGTAATTGAACAATGGGAGGCCTTCAAAGAGGAGACGGTTCGGGTACGGAGTAGGCACATTCCCACAAGGGGGAAAGGAAGAGCTCCAAAGCTAGAGCTCCCTGGATGACTAAAGATATAGATTAAAATGAAACAGAAAAAGGAGGATTATGACAAATGTAAGGTTCATAATGCAGTAGAGAACCAAGCTGAATACAGAGGCGATCTAAAAAAGGAAATAAGACAGGCAAAGAGAGGGTATGAGAATAGATTAGCGGGTAACATAAAAGGGAACGCAAAAGTCTTTTATAAACATATAAATAGTAAAAGAAAAGTCAAAGGAAGGGTGGGACCGATTAGGGTCAAAAAAGGAGATCTTCTTGAGGAGGCAGAAAGCATGGCTGATGCACTAAATGAATACTTCATATTGGTCTTCACTAGAGAAGGGGATGCTGCAATTGTAGCAGTAAAGGAGGAGGTAGTAGCAATATTGGATAAGATAAAAATAGATAAAGAGGAGGTATTTAAAAGATTGGCAGTAGTCAAAGTAGAAAAGTCACCCGGTCCAGATGGGATGCATCCTAGGTTACTGAAGGAAATAAGGGTAGAAATTGCAGAGGCTCTGGCCACAATCTTCCAATCCTCCTTAGATATGGGGATGGTGTCAGAGGACTGGAGGATTGCAAATGTTATACCCCTGTTCAAAAAAGGGGAGAGGGATAAACCTGGCAACTACAGGCCATTCAGCCCAACGTCGGTGTGGGGAAACTTTTAAAGACAATAATCCGAGACAAAATTAATTGGCACTTAGAAAAGTATGGGCTAATAAATGAAAGGCAACACAGATTTGCTAAAGGCAAATCGTGTTTGACTAACTTGATTGAGTTATTTGATGAAGTAATGGAGAGGGTTGATGAGGGTAGTGCGCTTGATGTGTGTATTGACTTTCAAAAGGCATTTGATAAAGCACCATATAATAGACTTGTAAGCAAAATTAAAGCCCATGGAATTAAGGAGACGGTGGCAGCATGGATACAAAATTGGCTATGGGCCAGAAAGCAGAGCGTAGTGGTAAACGGTTGTTTTACAGACTGGAGGGAAGTATACAGGGGTGTTCCCCAGGGGTCAGTATTAGGACCACTGCTCTTTTTGATATATATTAATGACCTGGACTTGGTTTTAGAGGGTATAATTTCAAAGTTTGCAGATGACACGAAACTCGGAAATGTAGTAAATGTGGAAGATAGTAACAGACTTCAGGATGACATAGACAGACTGGTGAAATGGGCAGACACATGGCAGATGAAATTTAACGCAGAGAAGTGTGAAGTGATGCATTTTGAAAGGAAGAATGAGGAGAGGCAATATAAACTAAATGGTACAATTTTAAAGGGAGTGCAGAAACAGAGAGACCTGGGGGTGTATGTACACAAATCTTTGAACGTGGCAGGATGTTGAGAAGGCTGTTAAAAAAGCATATGGGATCCTGGGCTTTATTAGTAGAAGCATAGAGTATGCTAAACCTTTATAAAACATTGGTTAGGCCTCAGCTGGATTATTGTGTTCAATTCTGAGTGCTGCATTTTAGGAAAAATGACAAGGCAGAAGAGACTTACCAGAATGGTACCAGGGATGAGGGACTTCAGTTATGTGGGGAGACTGGAGAAACTGGGGTTGTTCTCCTTAGAACAGAGAAGGTTAAGGGGAGATTTGAAAGAGGTGTTCAAAATCATGAAAGGTTTTGATGGAGTAAATAAGGAGAAACTGTTCCCAGTGGTAGAAGAGTCAGTATCCAGAGGACACAGATTTAAGGTGATCGGCAAAAGAATCAGAGACGACGTGAGGAAACATTTTTTTATGCAGCGAGTTGTAATGATCTGGAATGCACTACCTGAAAGGATGGTGGAAGCAGAGTTAATAGTAACTTTCAAAGGGAAATTGGATAAATACTTGAAGGAAAAAATTTACAGGGCTATGGGGAAAGAGCAGGGGAATGGGACTATTTGGATAGCTCTTTCAAAGAGCTGGCACAGGCACGAGGGTCCAAATGGCCTCCTCCTGTGCTGTACCTCTGGAGTTTAGAAGAATGGGAGGTGATCTCATTGAAACGTATAAAATTCTTAGAGGGCGTGAAAGTGTAGCTGATGAGAGGCAGTTTTCCCTGGCTGGAGAGTCAAGAACTAGGGCTCATAGCCTCAATAAGGGGTCAGCCATTTAGGACCAAGTTGAGAAAAAATTTCTTCACTCAGAGGGTTGTGAATCTTTGGAATTCTCTAACCCAGAGAATCTATTTCTTATGTTCTTATGTACCTGCCATGATACTATGAAATCGAAGTGGAAAAAGGAACAGACATACAGGTCAAGAAAGAGAAAGTGGAAGAAATAGTAGAAAATAATCGGAAAGAATTGGAAATGACAGACGAGGAAAGCAACACAGATAAAAAGTAAAGTGACACACAGGAAAAATTGGGAAAACAGGGTGACACCAGGGGCATTAAATGACAACTGCTACTCAGAATGTGGTGTGGAGGCAGTTGATAAGAATAGTAGGAAAAATAAATATATTAATAGTAAATATTCTGGGGATGGGACAATTGGAAATTCCAAAGCACCATGGGTGGAACGCCACTTCCCACTTTTTGCCAGACCGAGTAGCTACCCTTAACTCCTACTTGTTTTCTGTTTTATAGCCAGCTTGCTATCCATTCTGCTACCTGTCCCCTGACTCCACATGCTCTGACCTTAGCCATGAGTCTACAATGCGGTACCTTATCGAAAGCCTTTTGAAAATTCAAATATATTACATCTACTGTATTCATCACAGTGACATTGTGCGCCCTATAGGAAAAATGGCTTACGATTCACGATTGTGTCTAAAGTTTATTATTGTGATGCCTAATCTGACTGAATCACCCTAAATAAACCAAGTCAAACTAATATTGTTTCAGCAATTTTTCAGCCATCAGCTGGAATACAGTACAACAATGGTTTGCATTTAACTATTAATCTTTTTAGAATTGTTAAGGTCTGATCAGTCCTAATTCTTTTATTTTGCTACTTCAGTGTAAGGATACTACAACTGTCAATATAACAGTACAATAACTTGGTTTCAAGATTGCAATTAGATGGGTTCAATTTAATATGATGTAATTCAGCACTTAGTTTCAAGGTTTCCAATACAACCTTAGCTGAGCTCAGTTTAACATAGCATATGAATACCATTCTGCTTTGTGGATTATAGCAGATGGCTCATCAGTTCATATTGCAGAGTAACACATAGCAATCGTATGCTTCTCGTTTTAACTTGTGCTTTGGATGAGGTTCAATAAAATATAGGCACTCTCTACTCAGGTAGCTGTTTAACTTATAGTGTGAAATAGCCCAGCCTCTCTCTGCTGTGCACGGTACCAACTGCGGATTATATCTTTGAGTTGTCAATAATGTTCTTTCTTGGGGTGTCAACCATCTTTTCCTTTCTTCTGGCTAACATCTTACACATATTTAAACTGTCATGATAGGTTTCTTATACTTCTAAAACTTGTGCTACTAAGTGAACTTTGTTCCACGTTTCCTCCTTCTATCTATACACTTCTAGCATTTCAACACTTCTCCTTTTATCCTAACAATCTCTAAATGATATCCTGCTTTCTGCTCAGATACTGCAAATGATTGCACTTCCTTTTCAAATTATCCAAATCTAAATTCTACAGTAAAAATGGTCCCTTTGGTCACCTTTAATCAAAACAGCCTGTCTGACATCACTCGTTCCAGATTAATGTTGGAGCTCCATCAGCAAGGATCACTTAACCTTTGCAAGACTTCAGAACATATCAGTGATAACTGTTTGGTGGGATTTCTATGATTTTTGCCTCAGCATAAGCAAACAAGGTACTTTAAACTCTGTAAAGGGCAGCATATGCTTCCCTTAACACATTTTCATCCCGCAGCATCTGCTGTTAAGAAGGCCTCTTAATCTGACATTGCCGTGGTACAGATTTTTATTTCGTTCATGGGATGTGGTCGTCGCTGGCAAGGCCACCATTTATTGCCCATCCCTAATTGCCCTTGAGAAGGTGGTGGTGAGCCGCCTTCTTGAACCGCTGCAGTCCGTGTGGTGAAGGTTCTCCCACAGTGCTGATAGGTAGGGAGTACCAGGATTTTGACCCAGCGACGATGAAAGAACAGCGATATATTTCCAAGTCGGGATGGTGTGTGACTTGGAGGGGGAACGTGCAGGTGGTGTTGTTCCCATGTGCCTGCTGCCCTTGTCCTCCTAGGTGGTAGAGGTCACAGGTTTGGGAGGTGCTGTCAAAGATGCCTTGCCGAGTTGCTGCAGTGCATCCTGTGGATGGTACACCCTGCAGCCACGGTGCACTGGTGGTGAAGGGAGTGAATGTTTAGGGTGGTGGATGGGGTGTCAATCAAGCGGGCTGTCCTGGATGGTGTCGAGCTTCTTGAGTGTTGTTGGAGCTGCACTCATCCAGGCAAGTGGAGAGTATTCCATCACACTCCTGACTTGTGCCTTGTAGATGGTGGAAAGGCTTTGGGGAGTCAGAAGGTGAATCGCAGAATACCCAGCCTCTTGTAGCCACGGTATTTATGTGGCTGGTCCAGTTAAGTTTCTGGTCAATGGTGACCCCCAGGATGTTGATAGTGGGGGATTCGGCGATGGTAATGCCGTTGAATGTCATGGGGAAGTGGTTAAACTCTCTCTCGTTGGAGATGGTCATTGCCTGGCACTTGTCTGGTGCAAATGTTACTTGCCACTTATGAGCCCAAGCCTGGATGTTGTCCAGGTCTTGCTGCACACGGGCACAGACTGCTTCATTATCTAAGGGGTTGCAAATGGAACTGAACACTGTGCAATCATTAGCCAACATCCCCATTTCTGACCTTATGATGGAGGGAAGGTCATTGATGAAGCAGCTGAAGATGGTTGGGCCTAGGACACTGCCCTGAGGAACTCCCCGGTATCCTGGGCAATATTTATTCCTCAATCAGCATCACTAAAACAGGTTATCTAGTCATGTGTCGCATTGCTGTTTATGGGACTTTGCTGTGCGCAAATTGGCTGCCGTGTTTTCCTACATTGCAACAATACCTCAAAAAGTGCTTCATTGGCTTTGGGACGTCCTGAGATTGTGAAAGGCTCTATATAAGTGCAAGTCATTTCCTTCCTTTCCTTTAATCTAGTTACATTATATTAATCCCCTGAATTCTTCAGCCTCTGTTAACCCAATATTATGTTCAGTATCTCTTACGAATAGTTAAAAATAATCTCTTACATTGTCTCTAAGCCGTAAGCTCAAAGACCACTGTTACAGCCAGTTTTACTACGGTGTCGTACTTTTATAAAAATGATTTATACACCAAACTGACAATATCTTTAGTGCTACTACACAAAATGTCCAGAGTTTGCATTAGCTTCCCTACAGTATCAATCTCTAGATAATGTACTCTTTTCATAAAACTGATTTATGGCAATATGATTTATGGTGTAAATACACCTAACAGAAAATATCTTCAGCCCTGCTACACAGCTTGTACAAAATCCCATTGAATTCTCACCAACCTGTATCACTTTTTCTTACTAGGTTACGACAACCAGATAGTGTGTTACTCGACTATTATTTTATTCTGATTAGTATTCTGTATGTGAAAACAGGTTGCAATAACAAACTCCCCATGATTGGAATATTTAGGGAAAAAAGTGGCTACATATATTTTTACTATATTATTTTACAATGTTTTTTTGGGGGAATTGTCTGTTGTTTGAGATTAATGCCAAGACAACACTGACAGCAGAAAACTAGATATTGATAGAGTCAGTTTTATAAAAGGGGAAATTTCCTCTGGCCCAAGGTTAGCAATTTTTAAGATATTTCTAGCCTTAGTAAAATACATGTAAATACAGTAAATGGGAACTGTTTTGAGGTGGCAGACCAAAAGATGACTTCTGCAAATAGCTAGGAGATAAATTATGCTGCCAGTGACATTGAGGCTCGGCCTGCCTTTACCAGAGTTGATTTTTTTTTAACCTGTTCGCACAGATTTGCTATCTACATCAGACACCCAGCAAACTGGACTCCTGATTGATCAAGAGCACCAGTATGATTTTACGCTAAAAACAGATTCAAAAGATACCATATAGTGTGTATATTATTAGATATATCAGAATTACATAAACAACAACTTGCATTCATATAGTGCCTTTAAAGTAAGAAATGTCCCAAGGTGCTTCACAGAAATGTAATTAGCAAAAATTGACACCGACCGAAGGAGATATTAGGAGGGGTGACTAAAAGATTGTTCAGAGGTAGGTTTTAAGGAAGGTCTTAAAGGAGGAGAGAGATAGAGAAGCAGAAAAGTTTAGGGAGGGAATTTCAGAGCTTAGGGCTAAGGCAGCCGAAGGCACGGCCGCCAATGGTAGGGTGAAGGGAGTTGTGGGATGCATGAGGCCAGAGTATTTGGAACGCAGAGTGTGGGTACGGGAAGAGAAGCCATTGCAGGAGATTCTCTGGCTATGATGGTTATGTAAGAGTGGAACCAGGCAAAGGCAGTCCAACTCAGCTGGAGGAGAGGCGTTGGGAGAGGATGGAGTGGTTGATTATGCCAAAGGCTTCAGACAAGTTGAGAAGGATGAGGAGAGATAGTGCACAACGGTCACAGTTACATAGGATGTAATTTGTGACTTTGAATGTTAGGGAACCAAGGGTCTAGTGAGAGGGAGGAACTGAAGGAAACTAGTATTAGTAAAAAAAATAGTGCTAGGGAAATTAATGGGGCTAAAGGCTGACAAATCCCCA
This sequence comes from Heptranchias perlo, assembly GCF_035084215.1. NCBI lineage: Eukaryota > Metazoa > Chordata > Chondrichthyes > Hexanchiformes > Hexanchidae > Heptranchias > Heptranchias perlo. The sequence continues at coordinate 19,664,035 of NC_090335.1, forward strand.
GGGCCTGATAATCTACATCCCAGAGTACTAAAGGAAGTGGCCCTGGAAATAGTGGATGCATTGGTGATCATCTTCCAAAATTCTATAGACTCTGGAACAGTTCCTACAGATTGGAGGGTGGCAAATGTAATCCCACTATTTAAAAAAGTTGGAGAGAAAAAACAAGGAATTACAGACCAGTTAGCCTAACATCAGTAGTAGGGAAAATGCTAGAGTCTATTATAAAAGATGTGATAACAGAACACTTGGAGGGCATTAATGGGATTGGACAAAGTCAGCATGGGTTTATGAAAGGGAAATCATGCTTAACAAATCTACTGGAGTTTTTTGAGGATGTAACTAGTAGAATAGATAAGGGAGAACCAGTGGATGTGGTGTATTTGGATTTTCAGAAGGCTTTTGATAAGGTCCCACACAAGAGGTTAGTGTGCAAAATTAAAGCACATAGGATTGGGGGGAATATATTGGCATGGATTGAGAATTGATTGACAGACAGGAAACAGAGAGTAGGAATAAACGGGTCTTTTTCCGGGTGGCAGGCAGTGACTAGTGGGGTGCCGCAGGGATCAGTGCTTGGGCCCCAGCTTTTCACAATATATATCAACAATTTGGATGAGGGAACTAAATGTAACATTTCCAAGTTTGCAGATGACACAAAGCTGGAATGTGAGCTGTGAGGAGGATGCAAAGAGGCTCCAATGTGATTTAGACAAGTTGGGTGAGTGGTCAAGAACATGGCAGATGCAGTATAACATGGATAAATGTGAGGTTATCAACTTTGGTTGTAAAAACAGAAAGGCAGATTATTATCTGAATGGTGATAGATTGGGAAAAGGGGAGGTGCAACGAGACCTGGGTGTCCTTGTACACCAGTCGCTGAAAGCGAGCATTCAGGTGCAGCAAGAAGTTATGAATGCGAAATGGTATGTTGGCCTTCATTGCAAGAGGATTTGAGTACAGGAGCAGGGATGTCTTACTGCAGTTATACAGGGCCTTGGTGAGACCACATTTGGAGTATTGTATGCAGTTTTGGTCTCCTTATCTGAGGAAGGATGTCCTTGCCATGTAGGGAGTACAACGAAGGTTTACCAGACTGATTCCTGGGATGGCAGGACTGACGTATGAGGAGAGATTGGGTCGACTAGGCCTATATTCACTAGAGTTTAGAAGGATGAGAGGTGATCTCATTGAAACATATAAAATTCTAACAGGACTAGACACAGGGAGGATGTTCTCGATGGCTGGGGAGTCCAGAACCAGGGGTCATAGTCTCAGGATACGGGGTATGCCATTTAGAACCGAGATGAGGAGAAGTTTATTCACTCAGAGGGTGGTGAACTTGTGGAATTCTGTACCACAGAAGGCAGTGGAGGCCAAGTCATTAGATGTATTGAAGAAGGAGATAGATATATTTCTTAATGCTAAAGGGATCAAGGGATATGGGAAAAAAGTGGGAATAGGGTACTGAGTTAGACGATCAGCCATGATCATTTTGAATGGCAGATCAGGCCCGAAGGGCCGAATGGCTTACTCTTGCTCCTATTTTCTGTTTCTTTGTTTCTATTAGGTTAAGTTTAGATTCGCTGCTATTCATTTCAAAGAAAAGGGAAATGATGCAAAGAAGAGCTACAGACTGAATTATGAGGAAAGATAACAAAAATGTGCACCATTTATTGTTGAAATTAAGTGATTAAGAGGGGACTGCAACCAGATGTATAAGTAAACAGAAAAGAAAAAGGAAATCTGGAACACTACTTCAAGTTAAACAGTGATAGTACCGCAAGGAGACATGTAAAAAGCAGTGAAAGACATATTTAGGACTGTGTCAAGAAGTTCTGCTTCACACAAACAGTGATCAATATGTGGAGTAGACTTCTGGTCAGATAAAGGAATTGTATTAAAAAATGGATGTTGGGATGGGGGGGACCATAGAGTCTTTCTAGAATCATGAGCAGAGGTGGGCTATGTAGTCTTCCTCATCATATCTATCTTGTCAGACCCAATTGTTACAATATAGGCCCTCTCCAAACTCTATTGATGTTTACAGCAAATTGCAATTTCCATAGACAAATATACATTCCCTATGAACAGAATGTTAAAATGTAAGGCATGTGGTGAACACAAATCGGGTGCAAACAGTATAATCTGGTACTGCTGGGTTCAGCACCGGTATTCATGTGGGATGCTTATCATATGCTCCTGATCTCTTTGCAAAATGGAAAAACACAGTGGTGCCAAACCATCTAGTTCAGGCCTGGACAGAGATGGCTGAGAGGGTCAGTGCCAGCAGCGTCACCCCTAAGAACTTCAATGTAGAAAGAGATTCAATTACCTCAAAAGAGCAGCAAGGATGAGTACAGCTCTCTATCCTTCTCAATAACACCTGTCAACACTCCTTTCACCCATTCTCTACCACTCTCAACAATTCCTTCCCCTCCATTACTTCCTTCAACATCCAATCACAAGGGTACACTGCAACATTTCTCTTCCTCATTCCAAATACACTCACCTCTTCCTTTGCTGTCTTCATACCAGACAGTAATAACATTCTTTTCTCACATGCTAGCACTTGCAGAACCAGCACTCTTCTCAGGACTCCTTCCTCACTTCTCACTTCCAGACACTCGGTTTTACATTAATCACCTTTGCATCCTGACTCCATCTTGCTTCTTCTCCAGCTCTCAGCAGATGCATTATATGCACAAGCCCTACACATGTCCACTTTCCTTTTCAAGACTAACTCTCGCTTTATCTTTCTGCAGGAGAAAACAGCACACAATACCAAAGAGAGGAGTAAGACCAGGGGAGGAACTCACCTGCCAGGAAGTCAGCTTGGCCTGACTGCCCCAGCACAGCTGAGACACAACAGTCTGCAGCCGGGCCCTCACAGGATCGAGCATCCTGAAGTCAATGGCCATGAGCCTCTCAAGGGTCCCCACTTAAGCAGCACCAGTGTTCCACCAACGTTGCTGAGGACATTAAGGGAGTACCTTGTAGAAGTAGTAGAATTAGTAAACTTCTTTTATGACAGGCACCATGAGTTGACACTTGAGAAATGAATTCAAGGCAATTATTGTGTTCGGAATTAAATTAATCACCTTTATCACATTTGGCATTTTGATCTGCAGTGTGGTTCTAAAGCAGCTTCTGAGTCTGCATTGTCAGTATGTCATTGATACAGAAGTTGGATGAATGCAGGATTAAGGGAGCCGTGAAGGATGTAACATGGGCGTGTTGATGCGGAGGAGTTTTGTGCAATTTATCAAGGCAGGGGAATGAGATCACTGGAATAGCTGTGCGATTAACTCATCCCTGGCATCACTAGCTGCAAGGCGTTGAAGCAGCCTTCCTTCTTATGCTGCTTCCTCGTCTTCAGCCTGGCCTTCCTCATCCGCTGTGCTGTGCAAGAAAAACTGCGCAGTTTAAAGGCCGATCGGTGAGTACAGAGCGATATGTAATTTTAACTGCCCATTCCCACCAGGCAGGGTGGGTTAAATTCACCCCTTTGGAGTCCTTTCACTGAGTCATTTGATATTTATTATGTGGAGCAACCTCAACTACCACAGAGTTCCGTCTCACCATGGTGACATGGATATGGTTCAAATGAGTAAACTGAAGAAATAGCCAACAGCCTGCAGAATATATGCCTTGGATAGAGAACTGTCAATCAAGCCAGAACAAAGACACAAAAGTAAGAAATGCTCACATTCCATGTTAATGAATATCCATCATCTGGATTAACCAGGAGTTGTTGCATGCTGTAGACTTACCTCCTCTTACAAACATAGGTCCCATATCTGATTACTCACCAGATTAAACAATCTGGCCTGCTTTGCTGTGGACAGCCCAACTCTGGTTTCAGTTTGTGTTCAGCAAAAGAAACACAGCTTCTGGGTAAGCCAGGTCAAAAAAGCAAACCAAGTGTAGTCTAAAGGTGAAGCAGATTTAAAGGATAGAGGATAATTGGACCAGGGTGCAATAATTCAGTCTCTATTTTAAAGTCATTCATCCTGCCCTTACTTTTATGTTATTCTTTGATTTCATATTCTTATTTATATTTAAATAGAAAAATTTACAACCACTTGGGAAGCAACAACGTAGAGTTGATTGGAGCATAGGAGTTTCTCTGCAGAACTGAGTGAGGAGCTGGGAGATGAAAAACTGAGTCACTACAACATCACCACTAATGGAAGGTGACAAGTTTACATAAGCAGTTTCCATTATAAATGTAGCACATTAATTTATAATGGGAAAGAGTTAACACTGTGACAAAAATGTGACAACAGTAACTAAGGTTTTGTACACAGGAAGTGTTACAGGTAGAAGATTTTTAATATATTATAGTTTGTTGCAAATAGGAATTGAGTCACCCAATTTTTTTTCACAAATCCAAGGACTGAGACCATAAATGAAGAATAGAATAAATGAAGAATACTGTTTTCTAAAAGAGAAAAAAAAGATGGAAGGATCTAACCTGATAAAAGCAGAATGTAACTGATGTATACAGAGCAGGTGGTCCCAGATTTGATATCTGGGACAAAATTTTAACTTTGAAAAACGGGTGGGTTGGGGGTGGGGGGGGGGGGAATGAAAATTGCATCAATTTCAGACCCACACCCAACCCGCCTCCAACCTGCCCATTTCCGATATTCACCGGGGTGGGACGAGGGGCGGGCAACGAACCCGCTCCCAGGAGGTGGGTTGGTCACTAAAACCTTTCAAGGAGGCTGCGGGCCACTATTTTCAAAGGTTTTTCGATTTCAACCCCTGGGGGCCGGGATTCTTGGGCCGTCATCTTCATGCCATGTGAAAGGAGGTGGGAAGGCTGAAACTGCAGGTGTGCCTTTCTGGCACAGCTTGTGGGCGCAGAGGAGCTGGAGTGCTTCCCCCAGGCCCAACAAGCCTACCCGCAGCGACCCCCCACATCGATCTCCAATCCCGACCCCCAACGATCGCGGACCCCCGTGATGACCCCCGATCCTAACCACCCCATGACTTACTCCTCTGATGACTGACTCTCCCACCCCGTGACCCCCATGCCCATCGGTCGCCCCGTGCCCACCCCCATTCATACAATGAAAGACTTACCTGGACTTACCTTTTCACGTCCCCTCCCTGGCTGCTCTGCTGTCCGATTGAGGCAAGCCTGTCAATCAGGCCAGCCAGTCGGACAGCAAACCGACAAAAAAATAAGACGCCCTTACGTCAAAATCGTAAGGACATCCAGGAAACCCGTACTTCTGGGTTTGCCGTCTGTGATTCGACCCCCCCCCCCCCCCCCCCGCCCCCTCCAACCCGGCTCTGGGCTAAAATCCTGGCCCTGGTCTTTGCTGCATTAGCTGATCTTAGCCGCAATGGCAACAGTGCTACAAATGGCTTCAGCACCCATGTGGGCTATGGTGCAAAAATGTGTGTATATGTAGATGTTGAGTGTGGGCCTTGAGCAAGGGTGGAAGTGAGCTTGGCCTTAACACCCCGGCTACAATTTAAGTCTTTTCTACCCTTCATTCTGTTCATTATTTTTAAGATACTGGAATTATTCCTATGCCTCCACATGATTTTGCTTCAATTCTCGATAAGGATTAAGCATTAGACAATTACATCAGATCTCGTTTTAGTTTAAATAATTAAGCAAATGTGTTAAACAAACAATGAACATGCACATATATAACAATATAGAATATATATAATGTGTGTGTGTACACAGTAGAAAGTCTTATGGCTAATGCACTTGTGTCCCATTTCAGGCATTACATTTTAACAACTCACAGCCAAGAGGTTGAGAACGTACCAGTAACAAAGTAGCAAACTGGAACAGAAACTGCCAGCCGGGGAGCTACTACACCTACCAATAAAAACATCAGCAGTCAGCAAGTCGCTACCACAAACAGCTAGCAAAGAAGAAAAGGTGAACAAATGACATTGCTGGAAATCATTTTTGCAAATCTTTCTACACATCATCATGTCTTGTCAGTATGCTGAGCAACACAGCATTAAAATACGCTGTAACATAATAAACATATTAAAAATTACATAATTCACAATAAAATGATTAAACTTAACCATCCTGTTCATTATTTGAAATATCTTCAATAATGTTTCCTCCATATTGATAGATATAGATATTTCCCCTCATTTTTTCCATAACTGTTGTCTCTTTGTTTCCTCTTTCAGCCTAAAGGATGGACAGTCTGATCTGTAGACCTTCACAGCTGTTCATTTCACTCCATAACCAGCCAACATGAACTGTGCTTCTGCAGAGCAGGACTAGTCTTCCAAATTTATATCCCTTTTGTCCTCAGAAGTGGAGCACTGGTGATGAGTACCCTTTCTGTCAATATGCCATTGGTGAAAATCGGCCAGTAAGATTTGGCAATGATAAGTTGGAAAAGCAGTCAAGTTTAGAACCATAATCACGGGGTCAGGAGTGCAATGCTGTACAGCACCCAAAGAATCGCTATTAATTATCTCATTTTCTGAGTCGGAAGTTAAAGAAAATAGGAAAACGGATGTTGTCTCTACCTACAAATGTAATATGGGAAGTGGATAAGCACATTAGATGCCTATGTACTGTTGTGCTAAAACATCCTTTGGTTGTGATGTGCGTAACAGTCATGTTGAAATGCTCAAGTGTACCATTCAGAATTTAATTCTTTTATATAAACTGAAAGCTGTGCAGACTGACATGAGTTTCTTTTAAATGTCATCTGGACTTGTGCAACGTGTATTTCAATGTAACAGTCTGAGTCATTGCAGTACCTCAGAGTCCCCAACACACCACAGCATCATGACACTTCCTGTAGCTACACCGTCACTACCAGCAGGAGCTCATCCGATCAAGCCAGTCGAGTCATGGTGAGTGTAGAGTGAACTCATGTACAGTTGATGAAGTGCCAGCCAGTCTATACTTGTTGCAGCCGGCTGTGCCTGAATTTCTGGAGTATAATGGCCTGAATTTAACATTTACATTTTTCAGAGTTTAAAAATGAATTACATTTGGTGGAGTCAAAGAGATTGTTCATGCGGCTTTTGCGGAAGCATAACTTTACATGATGAGAATTTGATAGAGTAGGATGGGCAAACCTGCTATTTATATTCACAAAGATAAGTACAGATGAAGGAGGCCCTTTAATCTAATTTGCTAGAATTTTTTCCTCCATTAGCCTACTCAGAAGACCATTCCAGGTATTAGACATTCTTTGCATGAAGTGCTTTTTGACATCAATCTTTAACTTTCCGTTTATTAGTTTGATACTTATATCCCAGTGGCTCGTGATCTTTCGGACCAGTGAGGCATACGATTATGCATGCCTAGCCAAGCTAGTTTCTTCTCATGGCATTGGGCCCTTCGTTCATCTCCTACACCCTGTGCCACTGTTGAGGACACAAGCCAGTAATCTGCCTGCCATTTTCGAGTTGTTGTCATGATGAAACAGCGAAAAAAAAAGAAACAACTGCACCGGGAGCTACCTGACCATCAAAAGGCGGAACCATGAACTGTCTGAGTCCCAGATGGAACTGTCAGCCGCTTGTAGTCTGAGACACAACAACAACCTCCACACGAAATCTAGGTGAGGTAGTGCCTCAGTTGCCTCACCTGATGAGTCACCTCTGCTATGTCTCCATGTTTTGCAGTCATGGTTTAACTTAAAATAGCATTCTAGATTAATGTTTTCTATTCCGCTTTGTAACTTATATAAACCTCTATAAGAAACCCTCTCATTCACCTCCTTCCAAGGATGAACAGTTGAAATTTTCTAGCATCCTCATAACTCAGTCTTCTGACACTAAGGGCCCGATATTAGGAGGGCGGTGGGTTCGCAGCAGGGGGTCGACTGGGTGCGTGGGTAACGCGCCCGGTGAAATCGGGGTGCTCCGCATGCAATCGCAGGCTAATTGCTTCCGGGTTTCGCGCTGGAGAGCTGTGCAGTGGGCGGACTGCGCATGCGCAGCATAGGCTGTCAGCTGAAGGAGCCCTATTTAAAGGGGCAGTCCTCCACTGACTGATGCTGCAGAAAATAAGAAAATTTACAGCATGGAGCAGCCCAGGGGAAAGGCTGCTCCCAGGTTTAATGATGCCTCACTCCAGGTATTATTAGATGGGGTGAGGAGGAGGGGGAGGACAGAGATCTTCCCCCCGGCCGGCGGGAGGAAGCGGCCTGCCTCTGCCACCAAGAAGGCCTGGCTCGAGGTGGCAGAGGAGGTCACCTGCACCACCAACATATCGCGCACCTGCATACAGTGTAGGAGGCGCTTCAATGACCTAAATAGGTCAGCCGAAGTGAGTACACTTACTCATTCCCCGACACTCTGTCTGCCACATCACCGCCCCCACCCCACATCTCCTTCTGCACTGCCAACACTACTCTGTCACATCACTCCTCACACCCACTCAAAGCTCATCCTCATCTTACCTGTACTTACTCACCTCGCCAGTACTCATCCCACCACTACCACTCAACCCAATCCTCATACAATCTCATGGCTCTATCTCATACTCACCCTCTCATGCTTCTCTTTCACGGTCAGCCTCACTCAACCTGCCACTACCTGTGTTGCAGCCACAGGGCAGTCATCACATATGTGCAGTAGGAAGCGTAAGGCAAACGTGTCGTGAGCATGAAGGGGATGTATAAGGGTGTTTGAGGGTTTGTCATGGTTTTTAGCTATAATTAATTTCAACTCACATGACATATTATCTTGTCACCACTACTGCCATGTCTTTGCGAATCTTGTCTGGTTTGTGCAATAATGCTCTTTCCTGAGGATCACTATGAAGACCCACAACTGATGCCACCCATTGTGACACTGCAGAGTGGGTGTAGGTGTATTTGCAGGGCTCTTTTGTGCAGACGACTGAGAGACGTCGGCGATGTCCCTGGTGGCACCCTGGAAGGATGCGGAGGAGAAGTTGTTGAGGGCAGTGGTGACTTTGACAGCGACAGGTAAGAAGATGGTGCTCGGGCCAGCCGGGTACAGCTCGGCATGAAGGAGGCTGCAGATGTCCACGACTACATGTCGAGTGACTCTGAGCCTCCGTATGCACTGCTGCTCAGAGAGGTCCAGGAAGCTGAGCCTCGGTCTGTAGACCCTGTGGCGAGAGTAGTGCCTTCTGCGACGCATCTCTCTCTGCCGTTGTCCTCCCTCCTTCTGTGCAGGTGGATGTGTCACAGCACTGTGTTGTGGGGCTCCACGTGTCAGAGGTGGACAGCGTGGCCGGCGAGGCTAGTGATGCTGTTCGTCCTCCGAGGACGTCATGACTGCAGCTACGACAGCCCCCATCCGGAAGATGTACATTTGAGGGGGTCCGCAAGGTAGGTAAATGTGTCTGGACACCGGGGTAAGTGTGCAAGTTTGTGAATTTGATTGTTAGGAGGAGGGTGGTGGAGGCCAAACTTTGTCCAAAGTGACAGAGTGGCCTCCTGCAATGAGTGAGGGTCTTCCCCCCCATCTGTCAAATGGACCTTTGCAGCTGCCACAGGCTGATGGCTGCAACACGTCCATTTGAACTGGGACTGTTTCCCCCAGTACGGGAAACAGTCCCAGTTGTTTGGAAAATCCCACCCCTCCTAAAACATCATGTTAATCAGGTCTGTAAACGACCTGAAGCACCTAAGTAATTACTTTAAGTGGCACCCCGCCGGCTTTATTTGCCGGCAGGAGTCCCACATGCAGGGGCTGCGCGCGCATGTCAGCGCGTCACTGGGGAACCTGGAAGTGGGCGGGTTGGAGCTGGGCTCCGGACCCGCCCCGGGAATCCCCAATTTTTGCAGCCCCCCCCACCACGAATGCACCCGCTCAGGGGTGCGAAAATCGAGCCCTAAGGATTGGCCTTGTAACCTCTCTATACTGATTTTTGCTTCAACGATCGAAACTGAACAGTATTCAAGATGTGTCCTGATTGGAGCACTGAACCCCAAGGTCTCTCTGTTCATCCACACCCTTCAGCTCCATTCCATTGAGTGCATACTCCCATTCCTTGTTATTCCTCACAAAGTGTATTACATCTCAGTCAATTTGCCGTGCAACTATTTTTCAACAGGAAGGGCTTCCGTTCGCTCAATGTTCAACTTGTTTGTGACCACAGGCAACGAGTGATGTTGGTCTGTGCCTGGTTTCCACTCAGACCATCGGATGGCAGGCTGGCTGCTGGGGAGAAGGCTCATCACCAACTGACTCATGACACCTGTTAGGAACCCAGGCACAGATGTGGAGTGCCGATATAATTAGAGCCGTGCAATAGCAAGGGTTCTGATTAAGCAAACAACAGTTCCACAGTCTGGACAGCTCAGGAGGAGACCGTTAGTACAGCTCAGAGTGAGTATTAAGATTCATAATCATTTGCTGCATGCTCAAAGGTGAGTTGCCTTCGAGTGTCCCAAGGAGGAAGAAGTGGAAGAGGAAGATGAAGAAGGGGATGAGGAACCAAAGGATGCAGAGGAAGAGCATGGCCCAGCAGTACAGCGAGCTGCCAGAGTTATAAGGCAGCAAATTATTGAGGAGATTCTCCTGAACACTCCCTCCCTTTCCCAGAACACAAACCGTCCCCTCTTTCCATCTGACCCTGTCCTAACAACCACCATATCAATGCTCTCAAACAGTACAACTTCATGGGTGTTACATCACTAAGGTCATGAAGACCAACAGTTATACCAAAACAAAACATTTTACTTCATTACTCCAAAATACTCCAGTCTTGATCTGACAAATGGTTAAATGAATCATGCATATTTACAAATCTTATTCAAACTCTTACTGCATGTCTTGTGTGCTTGTTTACCTAGTCTAGTGCTGCTATGAGGTGGATGAACAGAGAGACATAGGGGTTCAAATATATAATTCCATGGAAGTGTGAATGCTCGTAGATAAAGCCATAATAAAGGCCAACAGCATTTTAGGTTTTATAAATAGAGACTTAGAGTAGAAGATTGAATAAGTCATGTTAAATTTGTACAAGGCATTGGTTAGGCCACAGTTACAGTACTGTGTGCAGTTTTGGGCACCCCATTACAGAAAGGACATTAAAGCCAGACAGCATACAGCATAGATGCACCGGGATAATGCCAGGGGTGGGAACATTTGGTTATGAGGAGAGACTTGAGATATTGGGACTATTTCCAATGGAATGAAGAAGCTTAAGAGAAGATTTAATAGAGCTGTTTCCTGTGGTTGGAGGTCAATGACAAAGGGTCATCAATTTGAAATTGTCACTAAAAGAGTGAGGAGAGGGGTAGGGAGAAATTTCTTTACACAGAGAATTGTGGAAGCATGGAATGCTTTGCACAACATTGCTAAGTCTTACACCATTGCGTCTTTTAAGTGAAAATTGGATGTATATTTGAAGCAGAGGAAGATACAGGGCTATGGGGAGACAGCAGAGCAATGGGATTAGTTTTGGATTACTCTAGCAAAAAGATGACACAGACATGATAGGTCAAACTGACTCCTGTGTTGTAAACTAGTTCTATGAGACATGAAGCCAGTGAAGTCAGTAAGTGAAGGACAGAATGTTGGCAATGGAGTTTTGGATAAGTTAGAGTCTGTGTGGGGTGGAGCTCAGGAGGCCATTAGGGCATTCGTGAAGTTAAGATTAGTGATGACAAAAATGTAGATAAGGGTTTCAGCAGCAGTGGGGGTGAGTTAAAGACAGAGGTGGGGAATGTTGTGGATATGGAAGTAAGCAATCTTGGTGGTGGGTACAATATGGGATTTGAAGCTAAGATCCTGGTCAAACAGGACACTAAGGTTATGCAGCATCCGGTTCAGCCTGAGCAAGCAGGCAGGGGGTGTCAGGGTGGGAGCTGGATAATATGGCTTTGGTCTTCCCAATGTTTAGTTGAACAGAATTTTGTCTCATCCATGTCTTGATGTCAGAAAAACAGTCTGTCACCACAATGGTGCTTGTGGAGATGAAGGTGGTGGTAGAGAGATGGAGCTGGGTACATGTGGAACTTGATCTATACCTCTGGATAATGTCTCCAAAACACAATATTTAGGCGAGAAAAAGGAGGGATCAAGAATAGAACCTTGGGATACCCTGAAGGTAATTGTGCAGTTAAAAATGTGTCACATAGAGATTCACAGGCTGAAATCATGTTCTACCATTCCACGGCATAGCTCATTAGAGTACAAATGCATTTCACCACCATACAAGGGTTCAGCCTTGGCTCAGTGATAGCACTCTCACCTCTGAGTCAGAAGGTTGTGGGTTTGAGTCCTACTCATGGGACTTGAGTACATAATCCAGGCTGACACTTGAGTGCAGTACTGAGGGAGTGCTGCACTGTTGGAGGTGCCGTCTTTCAGATGAGAAGTGGATGTAAAAGATACCATGGCACTATTTTGAAGAAGAGCAGGGGAGTTCTTTCTGGTGTCCTGACCAATATTTATCCCTCCACCAACATCACTAAATAACAGATTATCTGGCCATTATCTCATAGCTGTTTATAGGACCTTGCTGTGTGCAAATTGGCTGTCGCGTTTCCCTACATTACATCAGTGACTACTCTTCCAAAGTATTTCATTGGCTGCAAAGAGCTTTGGGATGTCCTAAGGTCATGAAAGGGGCTCTATAAATACAAGTCTTTCTTTTTCTTTTACACTCCAATCTAAATTTTTGTCCTCCACTATACTTCTTTGTGTCTGTTTCATAAAAGTAATGAACAATAAATAAAAAGAAAATAAGGTGACAAGCGGTTAAGAAGCGATAAGGGTTAAGATTCTTATGAAATATGCTGACGTGGAGAATTAAGATAATCCCCTTGGATCTACAGCAGTTATTCAATTTGCTGAGTGCATAATCTTGAAAAGATGAAGGGAGAAAACATCCTGTTTTCCATTCTGTTCTTATTTGAAGGTATGTTGAGCATTTTCTGGTAGGATAAGGAGTATGTAACAAAAATTGTTCAAAAAAAAAATCAAAAGTAGTAAATCCTTTTTCTCTATTCAGTATATTTTTGTCACAAATGAGAAAGTCTCATTACTTTCTTTGAGTTTCTTCAAAGACGTGCGATAATACCTCAGTGACTGTATAATACCTGGGCTCTGTGATGAAGATATGTATAAGTTCCCATTAGTGAGAGAGGCCCTTATACAATACTAGTAATAGAACAGTTAAATGTCTTCTCTGATTTACTTTTGTAATTTTATAAAATGTGAAATAAAAGGAATTGTATTTGTGGTATTCGAGAAAATAACACCTTGTCTTCTCTCTCTTTATCTTTTTCAAATTCTTCTCATTTGGAAAAGCTTTTACATCGCTATCTGCTACTGAGGTATGAGGCTCAGTATAATGGCTGATACTGTTAAAGTATTTTTAGACAATATTGTTTAACTGTTGCTCATTACTTTCCAAGGATAGATAGACCAATTAGATAGATAATCATTTAAAATGTAGTGTAAATTAAAAGAAATACTCTTCAAATGCTGGACGAATTGATAACTGATAACAATAGTAAGTAATCGTAATCAACTCATTATATCCCCATACCACCAATAAGTTCATATGGATAAACTAAAACATCTGTGCGTTGTATGGGTTGTGGAATAAAGAACAGAAAATTTAAAAAGGGTAATTTAAATGCTCCCCCTCACTCGTGATACTCTACAAATTATCTTATGTGGGGTAGATTAATGAAAATATGAATAATTTCACTTTTAATTTCCTGTGAAAGCACTCCATTTTCATTATTCTGCTTAATCAGATTTGTGAATAGTTTAGATATGTTGTCAATGTACTTTACCAGAACAATTTTCAGCAGCTTCAAAGCAAAGTATTCACATGAGTCATCCAGCAGGGTTCATAGGCTTTTGGTGAGACTCCTCTACTGTTCCTGTATTTATGTCAGGATGAAAAGGTGGATCAGTGGTGTAACAAGACTTGCAAATGTGATTGCAATGATAGACCCAACACGGTTTGGGGAATGACACCAGGATCATCGATGCTGGACTGTATGCCTGGTAAGAGAGACCATTATATAATTTTAATATGGTATTAGGAGGCACTTCCCTCAATCTTGAGGAGGTATTCTTGAAGATCCAGCCTGCTGAAATGTTGCCTAAGAGGGAGTTGGAAGTCTATAATCTGGAAACAAAAGCAACTACTTCATTAAAGCTTTAATAAATCACTGTAATCAAATTTAATGTTGATTCTGGAATGAACCCTTCCATCTGAGTAGGTTATCTAGCTGACTGTTCCCAGTAAGACTTATAGCACAGTATTGGCTACTGGCTGCTACCTGAGAATTGATCATTTTTTTCTTACAAAAGTGTAGGTCATTCTTATTTGTTAGTATTATAATGGTGATAAGAAAAGCACACAAGGTCACTAGTTAATCTTCTTACCTCAGTGTGATCTTCAGATGAATACTGATGATCACTGAAGATTAAATGGATTATCCTTCAGTGCAACCCTTTAGGGCAATGAATAAGCTTCAGAGACCTAACAAATATGTAAGACCAATTCTGTTCAGTTGACGCCAGGTTACCCAGGAACGTCTAGGTAGAAAGGTCAATAGAGGCTCAGCTTCAAATCAATATATCCTGGTTTAGGCCATTATGTTAGTGCACTGCAGCATCAGAAAACCAAGGAAATTTAATTTTCCATTAGGGTGTCAAGAACTGGCTACATGGATAGAAACCCTTTTGTACTATGTGAAAGGGATGCTCCAAGAACACTTGTCAAAAATATATTTGTAACTCTGAATGCTTAGTAACATCTTTCATGTTTTTTTTGCCTGCCACTGGTAGCCTTAAGCATGATTGTAATGTTTAGTTATTAGTTTGACCTGTCCCTTTAAGATCCCGCTGTGTGGACAAATCCAGCTATTTATCTGGTTGTAAACTGAGGGGGGAGATGAAGGTTGGAAGCAATGAAGATGTGGGGCTGGAAACAGTTCAAGACATACAGCTGAGCCCCAAGAATAGGCCCTGGTTCAGAGTGCTGGCTCAGGTCTGTGAATGCCCTTACCTGGCAATAGAACACAGCGCCTGCTGCAGCACGGCAGAGTCTGCAACAGTGGTGAGAAGCAGAAATGTGGGCAATGAGAAACATGTAATGTAGAGAAGGTAAGGCTGAAGTGACTGTGAAGATGTTTTTCTATGGAGACCAGGCCATCTAATTCTGTGGTACTCAAACTTCTTTGAATTGAACCTCAAGTTCTCTTGCTCTTTCTCCTCCTCCACTTGTGTGTGTCGTCTTTCTCTTCTAAACTATCTCTACCTCACTTTTTTTCTCTTTTGCTTAACTTCTTTCTCCCTTTCACCTTCCTCTCTCATTCAAGATGGTGGATGGTCAGGAAGAGACATAGCTAGATAAGTAATCAGAGTGGGCAGGAGACCTACGCAGCCTGACCAGCCCCAAATAATCCTTAGTTCCTCTCTACCCCTGCCGGCTTTCTCCTCTTCTGTATCAGGACGAAGTGACTGCGTAAGTCTTTGTCCAGTAAAGTTAGGTAGGAGGTGGGGACACATTGTGTTTAATTGCTTAGGTTTGGTAAGAATGCAGAGGGCTGCACATTGAGCATTTGGTAAACCATAGTAGTACTCCTCATAGAGTGAATGACCTGGGAAAGTGGAAGGAGTCTGTATATACAAGAGTGTTGTTTACTTGTACAATTTAGGCTTATTAAAGCAGTCATGTATTTTTATTTATTATTCCAATTACTTACTTCACTTACTCAACTAAATTCCAAAGTTCATGAAGTTACATTGTTTTGATGTTCTATACAAAAACAAATTCACAAGCTTCAGGGGGTGGGCAGGGCTTACAAACATGAAACATGAAATCCTGTCACACCACTCATTAGACTCAGAAAAGATAGACCCGTAACATGTATTCAGAAGCCAAAATGAAGAGGAACGATTGACATTAACAGCATACAATCAGCAGATCTCTCCAAGAACATATTTTCCTGGGATTTACAACACTGTACAGGCAACTCTGAGTAATAAGTTTTTTTAAAAAATCAGAATGGTTTAATCTGGGAGGAAATAATGGGGGAAAAGTCAAGGTAGGAGTTCAAAACAACGCCATAATTTAAAAAAAATATGGTCACTTGCTGCTACTCGTCAGTTCCGAATTGGTAGTTTTAAAAAAAAAATGAACAACTTAGTTGCTCCGTTTTCAGCTACTTTACTCATTCCTCATCTGTACTTGCCAATTGAATTGAACCGTTTTTGATTTGTTCACATTTAGTCAATTAGATGGTAAGTCCTTTAACAGGTAAGTCCATATCTTAGCCAATCACTAATTTTTGCTCCGTTCAACTGTGGTGGTTAAATTTACCCATTGTGTCTTTTTTATCTGATTCTGTAGAATTTCACTGTTTTCTTAATCGTTTGCAGATTCACTTTTGAGTAAAATTGCAACATGACAGGCAAAATATGTTATAAATCACTATGTTTTTCACAAGGAACTATTAGGAAACATTGAAGATATAGCCAGTTTTAGTTTCAGCTTGGTGCCATTGGCAGCACTTTCACCTTTGAATTAGAAGATTGTGGGTTCAAGCCCCATTACGGGATTTGAACACATGGATTCATACCACAATGAGAAATTGAAGGTGTGCTGCAGTGTTGTAGGTGTCATCTTTTCTGCACCACCTGATCAGTATTTTCTAGCTGTGAGACTCGCATGGCGGTATTTTTGTGGGTTAGTATTCTAGATTGAAGAAGTTTAGAGCATTACGTAGAATATCTTTGATCAAGTAATTAGGTTGTGGAATAGGAAATGTCTGGTTGAAAGTGGACTATTTTATTACACTATTACAACAATGTTGAACGGGGCTTTGCTGCATAAACTTCTGAACGTTATGTTAATTGTTTTTGATTTACAGAATGTCCTTATCACAAAGCCATTGGGGTTGAATCTGGAGCTGTTACAAAAGAGCAGATAAGTTGTTCCAATGAAGATCAATACACAGGGTGGTATTCCTCATGGATGTCATACAAAGCAAGAATGAACAGCCAGGGTTTTGGGTAAGTAATCACATGGCAGAATCTTGCATCAACCCGTGGCACAACACACCATTGGAATTTAGGATATTTCCCTCCATTTTATTGCAATTTTAGTTTGTGATTTAATCAAGAGCTTTGATGGAGCTGTGCAACATAACATGATAAACACGAAACACCGTAATTTGGCTCATCAAATCCATGTATCACCTATTTAATCTTCTGAATGAAACTTCTGCAAAATTAAATTTATTAGAAAAGTGATACTAGTACTTTTTGATATTACAAGACCCATAATCCTTGAAATTATGCTGTGTGAATATTAGCTTTAGCACATCTGTATAAAATTCCTCTGTCAGCTACATGAATGGAGAGGTTTCCCTCTTAGGGTTTGGGCTTTTTCCACACCTTAAACTTGTTTAAACAGCTTGTGAACT
This sequence comes from Heptranchias perlo, assembly GCF_035084215.1. NCBI lineage: Eukaryota > Metazoa > Chordata > Chondrichthyes > Hexanchiformes > Hexanchidae > Heptranchias > Heptranchias perlo. The sequence continues at coordinate 19,681,425 of NC_090335.1, forward strand.
GAACCATGCATCTGTTATTCTCTGCCGCACCCAGTGTTAAACCTGAGGTATGCTCAATTAACCCCGATCTCGTTAAATTGCTTAGTGAGAACACGTTGGATCCCCACTACATCTTGTCAGTTCAAAAGGCAGAGGATGTTCTCACTGCTAGATCACGTTGAACAAACTAAATCACTGTACATTTTAATTTACAAATAAAATGATACCCAAAAGCAAAAACGTAGGCAAAGCACTACAGATTACTACGAGTAATTTATAATACATACAAATACTGAGAGTCCCTCGTTTTTGCAGCTTCTCTCAGCAAAAAGACAGTTTCTCATGGGAAATATGTCAATGCTGCTCACAAAATCCTGTTGCCCCCACCCCATATAGTGACATGGTGATTAGAACTTATGAGCATTCGAAGATTCTGGGATAAAAGATTCTGGGATAATTCCTTGTCATCTTTCCTCATGGCACAGCACAATTTACAATGGAAATTCGTTTGCTTAGCTTGTTTGAGAACAAGTGACCATATATTCACAGCTGTTAATTCGCTGAAGTTGGAATACCCTTCATAACCACTATGGACAATCAATCCAGACGTTCACACAGATTATGATTAAAAAGCTACAGCCTGACGGATTCAACTGACAGAGGGCTCAGATGAATGTTCAACACAAAGTGCTCTTATGCAAGCGAACAGTGCCAATGGCTATTTGCACTGCCACAGACCATATCACTTAGTCCTCTAAAGACTAACTTTACCATAGCATGAAAGAAATGCATTATGGCAGTCCAAAGACACAGCTGGCTGATACCATTTTTAATACTGAATTACCCTATTTAAACTTAAGGGTAAAAGTTGCTATTTTTGTTACAAACCTACTTAAAATAAATGAATTAACATCTTAATTAAAACAGCAAATAAATTTCATAGGAACACATTAAGTCTGGGTCCGCTGTTATTTGTTATTTATATTAATGATTTGGATGAGAATTTAGGAGGCATGGTTAGTAAGTTTGCAGATGACACCAAGATTGGTGGCATTGTGGACAGTGAAGAAGGTTATCTAGGATTGCAACGGGATCTTGATAAATTGGGCCAGTGGGCCGATGAATGGCAGATGGAGTTTAATTTAGATAAATGTGAGGTGATGCATTTTGGTAGATCGAATCGGGCCAGGACCTACTCCGTTAATGGTAGGGCGTTGGGGAGAGTTATAGAACAAAGAGATCTAGGAGTACAGATTCATAGCTCCTTGAAAGTGGAGTCACAGGTGGATAGGGTGGTGAAGAAGGCATTCAGCATGCTTGGTTTCATTGGTCAGAACATTGAATGCAGGAGTTGGGATGTCTTGTTGAAGTTGTACAGGGCATTGGTGAGGCCACACTTGGAGTACTGTGTACAGTTCTGGTCACCCTATTATAGAAAGGATATTATTAAACTAGAAAGAGTGCAGAAAAGATTTACTAGGATGCTACCGGGACTTGATGGTTTGACTTACAGGGAGAGGCTAGACAGACTGGGACTTTATTCCCTGGAGAGTAGGAGGTTAAGGGGTGATCTTATAGAAGTCTATAAAATAATGAGGGGCATAGATAAGGTCGATAGTCAAAATCTTTTCCCAAAGGTAGGGGAGTCTATAACGAGGGGGCACAGATTTAAGGTGAGAGGGGAGAGATACAAAAGGATCCAGAGGGGCAATTTTTTCACTCAAAGGGTGGTGAGTGTCTGGAACGAGCTGCCAGAGGCAGTAGTAGAGGCGGGTACAATTTTGTCTTTTAAAAAGCATTTGGACAGTTACATGGGGAAGATGGGTATCGAGGGATATGGGCCAAGTGCAGGCAATTGGGACTAGCTTAGTGGTATAAACTGGGCGACATGGACATGTTGGGCCGAAGGGCCTGTTTCCATGTTGTAACTTCTATGATTCTATGATTCTATAAGTGTCCATATACTAACACGTGGACAATATAGTTTAAAGGTTATAGTCCCTGACCTATCTGCTGCTTCTAAATTCAAAATCTATATTTCAACAGGTATTTTTCTTCCAATATTTTCACTAATGCCATTTAAAAATATATAAATGTATTATTACAGGTGTGCATGGCTATCAAGGTACCAGGATAATCGGCAATGGCTTCAGATTGACCTGAAGGAGATCAGAGTTATTTCTGGGATCATTACTCAAGGACGATGTGATGCTGATGAATGGATGACAAAGTACAGTGTACTGTACAGATCTGACGAAACTTTTAACTGGGTTTACTATAAAGACCAGACAGGAAACAATCGAGTAAGTACCAGTTCCTATCCAGAAAGAAGCCAAGGGCTGAGCTAAGTGCAACAGTGAGGTCCTCTCTGTCCTGTGTGACTCTTAGAGCTCTCTCATTCTGGCTTGTGTCAATCCATTGAGTTGTATGTTTTACACACTCATGAAACACCTGCAAATCATATTGGTAACTGATCTTGCAATTAGCCCATTCCTGTGAGATAAGTCTAAGGGACATCAACTATTTCCAAGAATAAAAGTCCAACAATGGAAAGTTCATCAAAATTAGAGATAGGGGAAAGGAGGAGAAGAAACTGTTCTTATATAAAAAAAATTACAATACTTTATTGACATAACATAACTTGATTTGAATATGTAAATGTAACAATTCAGTTATTATCTCATAGTGGAATGATTCCAGGATTCATAATTGTGAATGCCAATGAGGCTAATTATTATGACATGGAATATATCTAAAATTCGTAAAAGATAGACCTTTTTAAAAAGTTAATTTAGAAAATTATTAACAAAGATTATTTCCCCTTATTTTTAACAACTTAGTTTCCAAGTAAACCCATTTAGAGGACTCGTGATAAAGGGTGAAAACAGGACTACACAGAGGAGGTTGTAAATGGAATCATTAGTAAATGAGTTTTTAAAAAAAATTCAGGTACGTTCTAATCATTCATGAAACTGGTCCTGAGAGTTTCTGTTTCCTTAAAGTTCAACAGTCATATTGAGTTACATCGAGCCAGCACAGAAACAGGCCATTCAGCCCAACTGGTCCACGTGGCATTTATCACACGAGCCTCCTCCCTCCCTACTTCATCTAACCCTATCAGCATACCCTTCTATTCCTTACTCCCTCGTGCACTTATCTAGCTTCCCCTTAAATGCACTTATGGTATTTGCCTCAACTACTCCTTATGGTAACGCGTTCCACATTCTTAGGATAAAGAAGTTTCTCTTGAATTCCCTATTGGATTTATTAGTGACTATCTCATATTTATGACCTCTAGTTTTGGACTCCCCCACAAGTGGAAACATTTTCTCTATGTCTACCCTATCAAATCCTTTCATTATCTTAAAGACCTCAATCAGGTTACCCCTTAGCCCTCCCTCTTCTGGAGAAAAGAGCCCCAGCCTGTTCAGTCTTTCCTGATAATTATATCCTCTCTCAGTTCTGGTATCATCCTTGGGAATCTTTTTTGCATGTTCTCCAATGCCTCTATAGGCTTTCTAATAATATGGAGACTAGAACTGTGCATAGTACTCACTCTAAGTATGGTCTAACCAAGGTTCTACACAAGTTTAACACAATTTCTCTGCTTTTCAATTTTTTCCCTCTGGAAATGAACCCCAGTACTTGCTTTGGCTTTTATATGGCCTTATTAATCTGCATCGCTACTTTTAATGATCTGTGTATCTATACCCCGAGATCCTACCCTATTTACACCTTTATTATCCAAGCAGTATGTGGCCTCCTTAGTTTTCCTACCAAAATGCACCACCTCACACTTATCTATACTGAAATTCATTTGCCAAATACATGCAAGTTTATTATTGTCTTCTTGCATTTTGATGCATTCTTCCTTTGTATTAACTACAGCACCCCCATTTGATGTCTGCAAATTTTGAAATTGTACTTCAAAAAACTTTGCCAGACACCTCGTGGTAGCAATTTGCATAATGCTCCAAAAGAAAGACTTGCATTTATATAGCACCTTTCACAACCTCAGGACATCCCAAAGTGCTTTACAGCCAATGAATTACTTATTTTGCAGATGTAATGTAGGAAATGCGGCAGCCAATTTGCACACAGCAAGTTCCCACAAACAACAATGTGATAATGACCAAATAATCTGTTTGTGATGTTGGTTGAGGGATAAATGTTAGCCAGGTCATTCCCCTGCTCTTCTTCGAAATAGTGCCATGGGATCTTTTATGTCCGAGGGGGCAGACAGGGCCTCAGTTAAACGTCATATCCGAAAGACGGCACCTCCTACAGTGCAGCACTCCCTCAGTATTGCACTGGAATTTCAGCCTAGATTTTATGCTCAAGTCCCTGGAGTGGGACTTGAACCCACAACCTTCCAACTCAGAGGAGAGTACTACCCACTAAGGCACATCTGACACCTAAGGCAGCACTTCAAGGAGAATATTAGTGTGAAATAATAGGAACATTGTGCACTTTAACTTGCAATTAGTCTTTTGGTGCACTTACCCTGGCATTAGTTCTGTGACGGTTATTTCAAGCTTATTTTGAATATAATTGGATTTGCAGGATTCTAAGAGCTATCCATTTTAATGGTTTGGGCACATTAAAATGTCAAGCCACTAGAATCATAGAATCATAGAAGTTTACAACATGGAAACAGGCCCTTCGGCCCAACATGTCCATGTCGCCCAGTTTATACCACTAAGCTAGTCCCAATTGCCTGCACTTGGCCCATATCCCTCTATACCCATCCTACCCATGTAACTGTCCAAATGCTTTTTAAAAGACAAAATTGTACCCGCCTCTACTACTGCCTCTGGCAGCTCGTTCCAGACACTCACCACCCTTTGAGTGAAAAAATTGCCCCTCTGGACCCTTTTGTATCTCTCCCCTCTCACCTTAAATCTATGTCCCCTCGTTATAGACTCCCCTACCTTTGGGAAAAGATTTTGACTATCGACCTTATCTATGCCCCTCATTATTTTATAGACTTCTATAAGATCACCCCTTAACCTCCTACTCTCCAGGGAAAAAAGTCTCAGTCTATCCAACCTCTCCCTATAAGTCAAACCATCAAGTCCCGTAGCATCCTAGTAAATCTTTTCTGCACTCTTTCTAGTTTAATAATATCCTTTCTATAATAAGGTGACCAGAACTGTACACAGTATTCCAAGTGTGGCCTTACTAATGTCTTGTACAACTTTAACAAGACATCCCAACTCCTGTATTCAATGTTCTGACCAATTAAACCAAGCATGCCGAATGCCCTCTTCACCACGCTATCCACCTGTGACTCCACTTTCAAGGAGCTATGAACCTGTACTCCTAGATCTCTTTGTTCTATAACTCTCCCCAACGCCCTACCATTAACGGAATAGGTCCTAGCCCGATTTGATCTACCAAAATGCATCACCTCACATTTATCTAAATTAAACTCCATCTGCCATTCATCGGCCCACTGGCCCAATTTATCAAGATCCCGTTGCAATCCTAGATAACCTTCTTCACTGTCCACAATGACACCAATCTTGGTGTCATCTGCAAACTTACTAACCATGCCTCCTAAATTCTCATCCAAATCATTAATATAAATAACAAATAACAGCGGACGCAGCACCGATCCCTGAGGCACACCGCTGGTCACAGGCCTCCAGTTTGAAAAACAACCCTCTACAACCACCCTCTGTCTTCTGTCGTCAATCCAATTTTGTATCCAATTGGCTACCTCACCTTGGATCCCATGAGATTTAACCTTATATAACAACCTACCATGCGGCTTTGCTAAAGTCCATGTAGACCACGTCTACTACACAGCCCTCATCTATCTTCTTGGTTACCCCTTCAAAAAACTCAATCAAATTCGTGAGACATGATTTTCCTCTCACAAAACCATGCTGACTGTTCCTAATCAGTCCCTGTAGCTGTCGATGATTCAAATATCTCTGCTAGGGGACCCGCAATTTCCTCCCTAACCTCCCATAACATCCTGGGATACATTTCATCAGGTCTCGGAGATTTATCTACCTTGATGCGCGTTAAGACTTCCAGCACCTCCCTCTCTGTAATATGTACACTCCTCAAGACATCACTATTTATTTCCCCAAGTTCCCTAACATCCATGCCTTTCTCAACCGTAAATACCGATGTGAAATATTCATTCAGGATCTCACCCATCTCTTGTGGTTCCGCACATAGATGACCTTGTTGATCCTTAAGAGGCCCTACTCTCTCCCTAGTTACTCTTTTGCCCTTTATGTATTTGTAGAAGCTCTTTGGATTCTCCTTTGCCTTATCTGCCAAAGCAATCTCATGTCCCCTTTTTGCCCTCCTGATTTCTCTCTTAACTCTACTCCGGCAATCTCTACACTCTTCAAGGGATCCACTTGATCCCAGCTGCCTATGCATGTCATATGCCTCCTCCTTCTTTTTGACTAGGGCCTCAATCTCCCGAGTCATCCAAGGTTCCCTACTTCTACCAGCCTTGCCCTTCACTTTATAAGGAATGTGCTTACCCTGAACCCTGGTTAACACACTTTTGGAAGCCTCCCACTTACCGGACATCCCTTTGCCTGCCAACAGACTCTCCAAATCAACTTCTGAAAGTTCCTGTCTAATACCATCAAAATTGGCCTTTCCCCAATTTAGAATTTTAACTTTTGGGCCAGTCCTATCATTCTCCATAGCTACCTTAAAACTAATGGAATTATGATCACTGGTCCCAAAGTGATCCCTCACTAACACTTCTGTCACCTGCCCTTCCTTATTTCCCAAGAGGAGGTCAAGTTTTGCCCCCTCTCTAGTCGGGCTATCCACATACTGAATGAAAAATTCTTCCTGAATACACTCAACAAATTTCTCTCCATCCAAGCCCCTAATGCTATGGCTGTCCCAGTCAATGTTGGGAAAGTTAAAGTCCCCTACTATTACCACCCTATTTTTCTTGCAGCTGTCTGTAATCTCCTTACATATTTGCTCCTCAATTTCCCGTTGACTATTTGGGGGTCTGTAGTACAATCCTATCAAAGTGATCTCTCCCTTCTTATTTTTCAGTTCTACCCATATAGACTCAGTGGGCGAACCCTCGGATATATCCCCTCTCACTACTGCCGTGATGTTCTCCCTAATCAAGAACGCAACTCCCCCTCCTCTCTTACCTCCTGCTCTATCTTTCCTATAGCATCTGTACCCTGGAACATTGAGCTGCCAGTCCTGCCCCTCCCTTAGCCATGTTTCAGTAATAGCTATAACATCCCAGTCCCATGTACCCATCCGTGCCCTGAGTTCATCTGCCTTGCCCATCAGACTTCTTGCATTAAAATAAATGCAGTTTAATCTAGACTTCCCTTGGTCTTTGCCCTGCTTTCTCAGACCATCTGTCCGGTCATGTTTTGTACACTCTCCCTTACTGCCTTTTGTTTCTGTCACCACTTTACTTCCCACTGACTTCCTGCATCGGTTCCCATCCCCCTGCCACATTAGTTTAAACCCTCCCCAACAGCACTAGCAAACACTCCCCCTAGGACATTGGTTCCAGTCCTGCCCAGATGCAGACCGTCCAATTTGTACTGGTCCCACCTCCCCCAGAACCGGTTCCAATGGCCCAGGAATTTGAATCCCTCCCTCTTGCACCATCTCTCAAGCCACGTTTTCATCCTAGCTATCCTGTCATTCCTACTCTGACTAACCCGTGGCACTGGTAGCAATCCTGAGATTACTACCTTTGAGGTCCTACTTTTTAGTTTAACTCCTAACTCCCTAAATTCAGCTTGTAGGACCTCATCCCTTTTTTTACCTATATCGTTGGTACCTATATGCACCACGACAACTGGCTGTTCACCCTCCCCCTCCAGAATGTCCTGCAGCCGCTCCGAGACATCCCTGACCCTTGCACCAGGGAGGCAACATACCATCCTGGAGTCTCGGTTGCGTCTGCAGAAACGCCTGTCTATTTCCCTTACAATCGAGTCCCCTATCACTATAGCTCTGCCACTCTTTTTCCTGCCCTTCTGTGCAGCAGAGCCAGCCACGGTGCCATGAACCTGGCCGCTGTCACCTTCCCCTGGTGAGCCATCTCCCCCAACAGCATCCAAAACGGTATACCTGTTTGAGAGGGGGATGGCCACAGGGGACCCCTGCACTACCTGCCTGCACCTCTTACTCTGCCTGGTGGTCACCCATTCACTTCCTGCCTGTACTCCCTTTACCTGCGGTGTGACCAACTCGCTAAACGTGCTATCCACAAGTTTCTCTGCATCGCGGATGCTCCACAGTGAATCCACCCGCAGCTCTAGCTCCGAGATACAATCGGTCAGTAGCTGCAGGTGGACACACTTCCTGCACACATGGTCGGCAGGGACACTGGTAGTGTCCATGACTTCCCACATCTTGCAGGAGGGGCATATCACAGGTGCGAGGTCTGCTGCCATGACTTGCCTTAGCTTCGTTCCCCCTTTTAAATTACGTTGAAATTAGAAAATGTTAACTATACTAGGGACCTAGGTTCACCAAAAAAAAGCGACTTTTAAAGGCAGGAAGGGGAGAAGCGAACACAGGAGGTTTTGGGGGGGGGGGGTCGGTGGGGTGTTCTGGAGACTAGGGTCAAGATAGCTGAAGGCTCTGCCCCCGGTGCAAGAGATGAGGAGAAAATACAGGAGGCCAAAGTGAAGACTTGAGCTTGGGCTGGGATGTCGGGTTGCCAACTCTGGTTGGATGTATTGCTGGAGGTTTCATCACATGACCTCCCGCCTCCAACTACCCCACTCAGTCAAACAGCCTTTTTTCCCCATCTCCAATATTTTTATAATTAATAAACAAAAGTATTGAAAGAAAATGGGAAGAAAATGATTTTCTCCTGGATTGCTCGCAGCACTGTCCAGGAGATTAATCTTTAATTAATCTGAGGTTTGGCAACCCTTGCTGGAAGAGGTTGCAGAGGTAAGGTGGGTTGAGGCAGGGTTCTCTTGCAGTGTGCTTTCTTGTTTTGATGACACATTGCATATTGAATATTTACCAAAAACAGCTCTCCTGCTAATTGGAGGTTTAATTTATCTCTATTATCTGTACAAAGTTGCAAAGCTTTGATTTTAAAAATGATTTACTCAATCCAGTTTTTCAGGATTATTTTTTTCCCTCTCACAGGTATTTTATGGGAACTCAGACAGATCGTCTTCTGTGCAGAATTTCCTGCGTCCTCCAATTGTAGCTCGATACATCAGGATTATACCCTTGGGCTGGCATGTTCGTATTGCTATCAGGATGGAGTTGCTTGAATGCATGAATAAATGCCAGTCATAAGCAGGTTAAACATTGATACGACACAGTCGAAAGGAGTAGCACATCCTATTGAGAAAAATCCAGGCTACAGTTAAGATTAAAAATATATCTAAACTAAATTACCAATAATTAAATGATCATTGCTCCCATTTAATCTTGTTTTAAAACAAAATGTACTTCAAGTACTCACATAACAAGTTTGTCAATTTTAATCCAGTAATATAGTGGTGAGAGTTTTCTACAGACCTCATGACTCTACTGAAAAGCAGTCCGTAGTACAATGAAATTAAAAACTTCTGCAGGGACTGAGTAATCACACTCTTTCCTGCCCTGCAGTACGAGTTTGAATTCAGCCCAGATATGATGGGATGACAATCCCGCATTAAAGCCCATTCACCTATCATCCCTGTCCTTACTGACCTCCACTGGCTCCGTCTTCCAATACACCAAATCCAAAATCCTTATCCTCATCGATAAATCCCTTTGTGGCTTCAACCCACCTTACCTCTGCAACCTCTTCCAGCAAGGGTTGCCAAACCTCAGATTAATTAAAGATTAATCTCCTGGACAGTGCTGCGAGCAATCCAGGAGAAAAATCTTTTTTTTCCCATTTTCTTTCAACACTTTTGTTTATTAATTATAAAAATATTGGAGATGGGAGAAAAAGGCTGTTTGACTGAGTGGGGTAGTTGGAGGCGGGAGGTCATGTGATGAAACCTCCAGCAATACATCCAACCAGAGTTGGCAACCCTACATCCCAGCCCAAGCTCAAGTCTTCATTTTGGCCTCCTGTATTTTCTCCTCATCTCTTGCACCGGGGGCAGAGCCTTCAGCTATCTTGACCCTAGTGTCCAGAACTCCCCACCGACCCCCCCAAAACCTCCTGTGTTCGCTTCTCCCCTTCCTGCCTTTAAAAGTCGCTCCAAATTTTTTTAAAAAACTGCACCTGTGCTTATCTTACCTAACTATTCTACTGCTTGGCATCTGCAATCACCTATGTGAAGCACCCATGCCTACTAAAAACTGGATTAAGACTTCCAGCCAGCAGAGGAGACTTTCATCCCTTCAGTCTGGGCTGAATTTGAACCCAGATAGAAACTGAACATATCAACACAAAGGACAGAATTCCAACAGCTTACAAGACAACAGAAACAGCCAGGTGCACATACAGTATTATATACCTGGGGCTTGATAATTGCAGGTCTTATATACAAGTCAATGATCCTCAGGGCCAGTGAGGTGGACCTTAGTTCTTAGGCCACAGGTAGAAGGCCAGTGTCCCCATGGCACATTTTACTAATGACAAAAAACTGCAACTGCTGGAAACACTCAGCAGCTTAGGCTGAGTGGAGAGAGCAGAGGAGTTGATGTTTCAGGTGTGGACCCTTTGTCAAAACATAGGGTTCATACCTGAAATGTCAACACCTCTGTTCTCTCCACAGGTGATGCATGACCTGCTGAGTGTTTTCTGTTTTAGTTTTACATTTTACTAAGGGTTGAGTTTAGACAATTTAATATATAGCCTAATAAACTGTGGTTGAAAAACCAAAGTCTACTAGGTTCAAGAGATCATGAAGTGTAGTTTGGAGATTGAAAAATAATTTAAACATTTTCGGGATTATGGATGTCGCTGGCAAGGCAGGCATTTATTGCCCATTCCTGCTTGCCTTGATAAAGCTAAAGAGTTTGCTAGGTCACTTTAGAGGGCAGTTAAGAGACACCTATGAGACACCAGTTCCACATGGTGTGGAACTGGTGTCTCATAGGCCAGACTGGGTAATCACAGTTTTCCTTCCCCAAAGAGCATTAGTGAACCAGTTGGGTTTTCACGAACATCCGACAGCTTCATGGTCACTTTTATTTATATCAGTATTTTATACACATTTTTTGAAAAACTGAATTCAAATTCTCAAACTGCCATTTGAACTCATGTTCTCTGGATTATTAGTCCAGGCCTCTGGATTACTAGTCCAGTAACATAACCGCTACACTAGCGTACCCCTAAATTATTGATTAAATTATGTTACATTCAGGTGAAATCTACTATGTATGGGCATCATGATCCCTTATCATTCAATGCTCCATTGAGCTCTGATGCCTTCAGTGACTCAGGGTGGTTCTTACAAGAAAGTTGCTCGGTTTAGGAGAAGTTGTCGGGATAAGAACTGCACGTGAAAAATAAGGAAAGCCAAGCGAGTAAGATGTGTTTAAGCAGATCAACTGTGCGACATGCATAGAAAGACCATTGTGGCAATCTCGAGAGTGATGAACATCTGTTTAAAGTAGTTGGAAGCTGTGCCAAGGCAATGAAAATAGGCCTTGAAGAAATAGATCATCTGTAGACCACACAAGCAAGAGATGTAGCCACACATAGATTGATGATTGAAGATTTATCTTTTGAATTATTGTCTTTAACTTGGGAAAGCTGTTTGCATAATATGGAAAATACACAAATACAACAGCAGCCTTTAAACTCTTTGTATTGTGCTTTTTATTTTGCACAACCCGACGTTCTCCTCCCACAAATGTAATGGACTCCATCTTTCCTCTGGTCCTTTTGTCTCTGGTCCAGAGGGTGAAGAATTACACAGGCAATGCATCAGAATCCCTGCTTTGTTCTAATTTAGAGATTTTCAGCCAAATCAAAACAGAGGCTTCATGTCAAGCAGAAAAAAGAATGAAGTTTCATTCAGCATCGAGTCTTTGCTCATGGAATATTCGCTACTTTCAGTAAACATAACATTTCAGTGAGTAAGATGCAAAACAATATTTTCCAGTTTCAACCAGTTATATGGCAAGATTTAATACTTTAAAGAAAAAAAGCAATTATGTTAGACCTATATCAATCACATGCCCTTTGAGACCCAATATTTTTTCCATAAAGCCAGAGTCTCTTTACATATCCCACAACCAACTGTGATTAGAACCCCCCCCCCCCAATATTACACAATTAAACCTAAATACTAGGAACAAAATCAAGAATGCTTGACATTTTAGTGCAAAAAATTGCATTTTTATAAAGACGTGTTTTACAAGATCCATTCAAAAATACATTGTGCTTAGTAAAAATGAACCAATTTCATGCCAATATTCAGTGACAACTCAAACATTATGATTAAAATTTACAACATAGCTGTACATACAGATGGAAAACACACCATAAAGGTTGAATATACAAACATATAAATGTTATATAAACAATTTACAAATGTTTTATATCTTGCATCAATTATTTTAAAAAAGGGAAAAACTGCAAAAGTTTAAAGAAAACAAAACATAAATGCAACTATGTGACAAACACACACGCTGCCATAAAGAATCCCAGAAAACCAGGACTTTACATGAGCTGAGACCTGAATTCTTGAAAACATGTGCACACTTTTTAAAAAAAATGTAACTGCCTAAAATATAATTTAAATTGTGACTATAGTCATTAAACACTTTTGAAACTTACATACACACTCCCTCAATGTAACTTTTGTTCCCCTGTTGTTTGTACACCTGGGATAATATCCTAACAGAACTATACTAAATAGCAATTTACGTTTATTAGGTTTTCCCCTATTAATACTATAAGCTCCCCAACAGCAATTTCTAACCCCTATACATATGTACTATTAAGATGTAATAGATAATACACCTGTTTTACACACATACAAACCTGTGTGAAGTACTTAGATCTGCATGCATGAAACACAATTCTTTAGACAAATATATACATAAACACTAATTACACCTGCTGGTTTATATTCTGCTGAATTATTTAGACCCTGGGTTTACACTGCATCAATTACCATTGTATAAAAGTTGTTTTAAAAATGTGGCATAAAAATCTCTGCATATTAGTTGTTTTGTGCAATGACTTTTTTTTCTTTAAGTTTTAACTCTGAAAACTGATCTTTTCATGTAAGGTTTAATATAAGAGCGTAGATGTTAAAAAAAAATCTTTGCAATGCTAAAGGTAACAGCAACTGTAAAATTTTAAACTTAAAATTCTGCAGAATATAAGAGCAACCTGTTTCAAAGTCAATGCCAGTTTTACATTTTAGCTGTTGGAGACACTGAAATTCGTAACTGATCTCATTAATACTGAAACTGACCATCTGAGCCTTGTGTGCAATGACATTTAGAAAACACCAATATCACAAATCAAAGAATTGATACTTTTTGTAATACTTGTAAATAAGCACATCTCACAATGGGAATTAGGGTGAATGCTTGTTCACAAGGAATACAAACTCCCCATCAATCAGAATGGCAGCATTGATCAAGGAGAATATCGCAGTACTGGAGAGGATGTCCTGGAGGGGTCAAGAACAGAAATTATGTGGTTAGAGTTAAGAAAAAAAGAGGTGCCATTACACTACTGGGTGTATTCTATAGGCCACCAACCAGTGGGAAGGAGATAGAGGAGCAAATTTGCAGGGAAATTACAGAGAGGTGCAAAAGCTAACGAGTAGCGAAAACTGGGGATTTCGACTATCTTAATATAGACTGGGATAACAATATAAGGAGCAAAAAGGGGGAGGAATTTTTGAAATGTGTTCAGGATAACTTTCTTGACCAGTACGTTTCCGGCCCAATGAGGAAAGAGGCATTGCTGGACTTATTTCTAGGGAATGAGGCGGGCCAAGTGGAGCAAGTGTCAGTGGGAGAGCATTTAGGGAGCAGCGATCATAGTACTATAAGGTTTACAATAGCTATGGAAAAGGACACAGACCACTCTAAGGTAAAAATACTCAATTGGAGGAGGGCTAATTTCAATGGGATGAGAACAGATCTGGCCCGGCTAAACTGGAATCAAAGATTGGCAGGCAAAACTGTAATTGAACAGTGGGCGGCCTTTAAAGGGGAGATGGTTCTGGTACAGTGTAGGCACATTCCCACGAGGCAGAAAGGTAGGGCAACTAAAGCCAGAGCTCCCTGGATGACACAAGAGATAGCGAGTAAGATGAAACGGAAAAAAGGGGCGTATGACAGATGTCAGGTTGATAACACAAGTGAAAACCTGGCAGAATATAGAGAGTTCAGAGGGGAAGTGAAAAAGGAAATAACAGGGGCAAAGAGCGAGTATGGAAATAGACTGGTAGCCAACATAAAAGGGAATGCAAAAGTCTTCTACAGTCATGTAAACAGTAAACAGGTAGTAAGAGGAAGGGTGGGGCCAATTAGGGACCAAAGGAGATCTACTCATGGAGGCAGAGCAGATGGCCGAAGCACTAAATGAGTACTTTGCATCTGTCTTACCAAGGAAGATGCTGCCAGAGTCTCAGTAAAGGAAGATATAGTTGAGATACTGCATAGGCTAAAAATTGATAAAGGCTAGCTGTACTTAAAGTAGATAAGTCACCCGGTGTGGATGTGATGCATCCTAGGTTGCTGAGGGAAGTAACGGTGGAAATTGCGTTGGTACTGGCCATAATCTTCCAAACATCTGTAGATTTGGGTGTGATGCCAGAGGACTGGAGAATTGCAACTGTTACACCCTTTTCCAAAAAGGGTGTAAGGATAAACCCAGCAACTATAGGCCAGTCAGTTTAACCTCAGTGGTGGGGAAACTTTTAGAAACAATAATCCGGGATAGAATTAACAGTCACTTGGATGAGTGTGGACTGATTAGAGAAAGCCAGCATGGATTTGTTAAAGACAAATAGTGTTTAACTAACCTGTTAAGAGTTTTTTGATGCGGTAACAGAGAGGGTAGATGAGGGCAATGCAGTTGATGTGTATATGGACTTTCAAAAGGCGTTTGATAAAGTGCCGCATGATAAGCTTATCATCAAGATTGTGGCATATGGAATAAAGGGGGCAGTAGCAACATGGATACAGAATTAGCTAAGGGACAGGAGACAGAGAGTAGTGGTGAAGGGTTGTTTTTCAGACTGGAGGGAGGTGTACAGTGGTGTTCCCCAGGGGTTGGTGCTGGGACCACTGCTTTTCTTGATATATATTAATGACTTGGACTTGGGTGTACAGGGCACAATTTCAAAATTTGCAGATGATACAAACTTGGAAGGGTAGTGAACAGTGAGGAGGATAGTGATAGACTTCAAGAGGATATAGACAGGCTGGTGACATGGGCGGACACGAGGCAGATGAAATTTAACAAAGAAAAATGTGAAGTGATACATTTCGGCAGGAAGAACGAGGGCACGACTCTAAAAGGGGTACAGGAAGAGAGGGCGATCTGGGGTTTTTATGCACAAATCGTTGAAGGTGGCAGGGCAGGTTGAGAAAGCAGTTAAAAAAGCATACGGGATCCTCAGCTTTATAAAAAGAGGCATAGAGTACAGAAGTCAAGATGAAACTTTATAAAATACTGGAGTACTGTGTCCAGTTCTGGGCATCGCACTTTAGGAACGATGCGAAGGCCTTACAGAGGATGCAGAAGAGATTTACTAGTATGATTCCAGGGATGAGGGAGTTTACAGTTCCGTGGATAGACTGGAGAAGCTGGGATTGTTCTCCTTGGAACAGAGATGCTTGCGAGGAAATTTGATAGAGGTATTCAAAATCATGGAAGGTCTAGACAGAGTTGATGGAGAGAAACTGTTCCCATTGGCAGAAGGGTCAAGAACCAGTGAACATAGATTTAAGGTGACATGAGGAAAAACTGTTTTACACAGCGAGTGTTTAGGATCTGGAAAGCACTGCCTGAGGGAGTGTGGAGGCAGATACAATCATGGCCTTCAAAGGGGAACTGGATAAGTACTTGAAAGGAAAAAATTTGCAGGGCTACAGGATAGGGCGGGGGAGTGGGACTAGCTGGATTGCTCTTGCAAAGAGCCTGCGCGGACTCGATGGGTTGAATGGCCTCCTTCCGTGCTGTAACCTTTCTATGATTCTATGATTTTAATGATAGAAGCCAATCAATACCTGTTTACTGAAAATAATAACATTACAATGTCCTTCTGTGCTGAATATCCCACCTCTTTAAAGAAATCATGTTCATCAATTGCTTTAACATATATATTCGTTGAAAAATTATTTTAGTCTGAGCCATTTTGAATACATAATATGGAATATATTGTGAAAAGTAAGAAGCTCAATGAGAAATCTAGGCAGTGTAACTAACCAGATCATGTAATAATCTTGGAAGAACGAACCATACGTCACAGTAGCAGGAACATAGATGTGACAATATTGTGAAATATTGGTACAGCACATAAGAAAGCATTCAACTTCTTCAATTGCAAACACAAACCATATTCACAAAACAGTCGTCCCTAGAAAAGATGTTGATACAGAAGTCGTGGAAATCTTTCAAAAAAAAATCAGGCAAGATACCATTGAAAGAAATCACACAATGTTGTGCAAATTTAACTGTAAACCAACAAGGCACTATTTTCAGGGAGAAGTATATGTGTAATGTCATTAGTTAAACATGCTTTTTGCAGGAAGTGTCTGGGCATTTTTGGCATGCCACAAATTTAGTGTCTTGTACTAATGGAAAGTTTGGAACCTACATATATATTTTAAAAATGGAACTCTAGTGTTTAATGAGAGAAATTCACTTAAAGCTTGCTTAAAAATCTAATAAGGTCTTTATTTTGAGATCACAAGTTGAACAAGATAAAGTCCCTAAATGAGTTTGATGTTATTAAATTGTTAATGTGACAAGGATAAAGGATGAAATTACAGGTCAAGTCTCACTTGCAAAACTCAATGTTATTAAGCTGGCACATCACCTTTTACAAATTCTTAAAAAGGACAGACGTACAGATGGTTCTGAAAATGCCCATTCATAGAGAGAACTCCACGTTTTTCTCAAAATTGTTTAAAATCTGGTAAATATTTTAGTTTGTCGGTGACTCATCACTTCTTACCGATGAGTGAGTACAGAAAGCATATAACCTTTTTCATTCATTTGAACCCACTTGTTACTAAACAATAGAAACGGTTCTATTGATTCATGATCCCCTCCACAACAGTTGTCAACATTGCTCTTAAGACAGAGACCTCAACCACATACAAGTACAAATTCTGCATTCTTGTGAGATCTGTGAATGTGAAAAATTGATTTTGATCAGTCAGGTTAATATACAGACAACATATTAAAAAAAAGGGCTTTGTAAAATTTCCTTGATGTGTCTTATCAAAGTCATCAGTCTGACTTTTAAAAAAAAAAGTAACTAGCTTCTTGCACTATTGGAAAATCAAAATGTTTTAGCATACTGTGTAGATGGTGACAGTTGTGATTAAGAGATATTAAAAGGACTGTACCTGGGACTGAGATTAGAATGTGGTCACAAGCTCATTAACGGTTCATTACTGCCCCTGCTGCATACTTCCTTTGAGCATTCCAGGTTTTCAATGAACAAGTGTAACCTCTTACACTGCTATCCTGCCATTCGCCTAAATTGTATATTTTAGGGAGAAAAAAAGACACTAAAAGACAAATTACACGACAAGTGTAATTACATGCCGTTGTTGGTTGTTCCTATGTTGGTATTTACGACAAGGCGACAGGGTATTCCAAATGAGACAATTTCATGTGAAAAACAAATCCTAGACTCTGCCTAAGACCTTAATTTAACCACCTTATCAAAATCACAAAGCATTACTTTTTGGTGGTATGGGGTGAATTACTGACCTGCACATGTGCCTAAGTGGTGTTCTACTTGTCCATTTGCAAAGCCAGAGCTAAAGTGGGACCTTGCACAAACCTTTAATTTCTCTTTTTGTCATTGTTTTGCCCTAAAATATATATTTTTTTGTCTATGGGATCACTGCACAAGTAAAGAGACCAACAATGAAGAACAAGAGGCACAAGATAAGGCATATGCAAAAAATAGGTGTCGGATGCTAGAAATGCAAAATTACATGGAAATAACTTGCATGTTCTAACACAAGAGGACACAATCTACAGCAAGGTAAACATACATGACAATCATAATCCAGTAAAAGTACAATTTTGTTAAATAGTTTTCCTGTCACATAAGGCCACAGCCGTTTATTTTGCATTGAACACCAGTTTAGGGAGTGGATCTGAGGGTGTTGACTCATTTCTCTTGCTTGCTGGGCTTGTTTCCTGGGGTCGAGTTCCCACAGATAATTACATGTGTTACCAGCTGCAAGAAGGTGACAGTCTCCTGCTTTGGTGAAGCGCCCCAACCCCACCACTAACATAGGCATTGGTCATTTACAGGGCATGTTGGGAAGAGCGTGTAATGATCAACATCCACACAAAATTGAAAAACTACTATGCAGTCTGGACCCCTTTCTAGAAACCTTGCCCATCAACTCCACAGCAAACTCCAAATGAGGGAAGGGCAGACTGATCAGAGGGAAGATGGAAATTCCACATTTTATGCTCTTGGTGCCTCAACAATAATGACCGAACCAAATGGCACCCCTAGAAAAGGTAGTGTAGTTCTGGTGCTGGTGCACTCCCAGCTAACATTGTCCATGGCCACCATCAATGAAGCAACACTTATGTACCAATATGTACAACTAATGTATCAATATTTCCTCCTGAGTAAGCAAAATATAAATTACTGCACAGATATATAAACTAGCATAAAATTCTCAGAGGGCGAGAGGAGACAAAGCAAATTTAGCACAGCTATATAGCAAAACTCAGGTCATAATGATAATGAATAATACAAAACTCATACAGGAAAGAACAGAAATAAACTTTTTTTAAGAAAAGCTGCAATGATATTACTGAAAAATAATTTTTACAAGCTAGAAGACACTAGAGATCTGAACGTTGCATCTGTACTCTTGCAACTTTTATAATCTGAGCCGAGTGCATTAGAACTTTAATTCTCTATACAATATATATGTCGTTCACTATTTACCATAACATGTAGTAAATTAAAACCCAATATCCCTACAGTTCAATTCACCTGGTGCAGTAGCATTTAAGTTCAAGCCATATGATTCGATTGAATCCTAATATCCATCACTGTCCAAAAGAATGAAAATGATATCATCTCAATTGCATATACTGCAAAATAACAGGCTCAATCATGTTTCAACAACACCTCTTGAGTTTAAATGATGTTGATGAACCACTTGAGTGTTGCATTTTCAGTTAATGACATGTTACAATCGTGTAACAATTTGTAATTTGAGTTATTCTATATATCATTTTCAGAAAGTACTTTGTACAGATTCTATATTACATACCAAAAATAAAATCCTTTTATCAAACTTTGACAAGCTACTAACCACACACCAAATATAAGTAACTACCAGTATATTCGCTGAAATTTCACCATCCATATGCTTAAATATAATGCAAGTTTATAATAGTTATGAGGAAGAAAGTGTACCAAATGCCAAAAAGCTTGCGAATAAACTGTGCATTAGTACACTGTAACATTGTGCTCTATGAAAACATGGATCTCAGGACAATTTCGAGTTCCCCCCAACAATGTACAAATATAATATTCGCTATAACTACAAACTGTTAGAGTAATTCCAACACCATATGATTTGTTAGAAATCATTGTGGACATTTGTCATTCCTACACAGCTGCTTGGTGCTGCTGTGCAAAACCTTTCAAACAATTTAAAAGAATTCTGCAAAATGGATCACTGGTGTAATTGTTAAGTTTTTTAAAAAGTTACTTAAAACATTACATTAGTAATGTTTATTACATGGGCCTGGTTATTAATCTGAAATAGGACTACTATTCAGCTTTTAAAATGATGACATGAAATACAACTATAGTGCTGTTTCCTTTAAATCATTTAGATTTGGCATTCTGGGGCGTGCTGTTCTGGTTAAATGTAGAGAATGACCATTCTGACTGGATTTGGAGATCATCTGGTCAGGGTTCATAGTTCCATCAATTCCAGTCCTGCCACTTGGTAGCACGTGCCAGATGGGTTCCATTTGGCCAGGTAGTTGGAAAGTTGACCTGGGTTTTGCCTGGGAATCTTGTCGTACATTGCTATTATGAGTCTGTCCCACTGCGTGGATGCGACCCTCACCATGAGAAGATTTGGCTGGCTGGTTTGGCAAAGGTTGAAACCGCACGTCTGAGGAAGCAGAGTGACCGAAAGAAGTAGGAAGCTGCAGAAACTTTCGCAGAGATTTCAAGGGGTGTTTCTGTGGAACATTTAAAAGAAAACTTTCATTCATGGATTAGTTAAGCTGGTAACAAAGCTTTTTTTTTGGTTTTAAATTCTTCTGCTTAGTAGAAAATAACACTATTGGTATGCAGTCCCATTTGAGGATTGGAGCAAACATTCACATTAAAACTGGTACTGCAAAGGGTAAAAAAATGAATTCTGATTTTGTTCAAAATTACAAAGTTTCCTTACATAACAACAGTGACTACACTTCAAAAGTACTTCACTGGCTGTAAAGCGCTCTGGACGTCTTGCGGTTGTGAAACGCAATATATAAAGGCATTTATTTCTTTCCTAACCGTCTATAATGGATCAATAAATAAATATTTTGATTTTGCAGGTGGCAGTAATAGACATCTTTCTGAGAGCCATGAGAAACAAACATTCACTGGTAGGATGAATTCTAGGGCACGGTTAAAAAGCAACATTACTTGGGTGAGATAATGTGGAGATGCCGGTGATGGACTGGGGTTAACAATTGTAAACAATTTTACAACACCAAGTTATAGTCCAACGATTTTATTTTTAATCCCACAAGCTTTCGGGGGCTTTCCCCTTCCTCAGGTGGTGTGGACACCGCCTGAGGAAGGGGAAAGCCCCCGAAAGCTTGTGGGATTAAAAATAAAATCGTTGGACTATAACTTGGTGTTGTAAAATTGTTTACAATGGGTGAGATAAGACAGCACCTACAATGTAAAATACTTATTCAACTTAATATCTTTTTAAAAACTCAAACCAGTGAGATCTCCTTGTTGCTGCCACATGGAGATCTGCATTTTTGGTTTGAAAGAAGCAATCCCGCCATTTGCTGTGAATTACTCAGTGAGTAGCTCCATAGATTTAGCGGTGACTGGCATCTATTTTGGTCCTCTATGTCTATTGAGCAGCAGTGATTTTAAAATTTAGTACTGGTTAAAAAGGACAGATTAAGTGCCTGATAGGGCTGTCACAACCCTTTAATGAATGATGTAAGAGTTGAAAAGGAGAAATCAAAGATAAAGATACTTGACTGGAGAAAAACATGTTGCAACAGGATAACAAGGGGACATGCCCAAATAAACTGGGAAGAAAAACTAGCAGATAAGACAGTAGACAGCGAGAAACATTCAAATTGAAAATGATTATAGTACAAACTGGACATATTTCCACAAGTAAAAGCTGGCACTTTTTTGATGAGTAGAGCTAATAATACAAGAGAAAATCAAGCGGAGTATAGAAAACAGACAGAAAAGAAAAATGATTAGAAAGGTTATGAGAAGGTATGAAGAAAGACTGGCAGGCAAATTATAAAGGATTTTATAAACACATAAAAGTAAATGAGTAGATCAAGAACATGTAAGACCGATTTAGAGACAAAAAAGGATATCTCATGGAAGATGAAGGCAAGACAAAGATGTTGAATAAGTACTATGTCTCAGTTTTCACAGAAGAGCGTGATAGTGGGACTGAAAATGTGCAAGAGGAGGAGCTGGATCAATCAGATAAGCTAACTATAGATAACTAGTACTGAAAAACTTGATGGAACTTAAAAGTGGAAAAGGCATCATAGCATTCATTCTAGAATGCTGAGGGAAGTCAAAGAGGAATGAGCAGAGGCTCTGCCAGCAGGATTTGTTAAAGGCAAGTCGTGACTAACAAATTTAACAGAGCTCTTTGAGGAAATAACAGACTGTATTGACAGAGAAAATTCAGTGCATGTTGTATACATAGATTTTCGGAAGGCAATTAATAATGTGCCACATACAAGACAGCATTAAAGGATGTGGCAACATGGATAGAAAGTTAGCTGAAGGATAGATACCAGAGCAGTGGCCACAGGCTGGATGGACGTAAACTTCTGTCCCCCTGAGATCTACACACATATATACATACAAATACACACATAAAATGATCCAATGAACTGAACACTATCAAAATTTGTAGATGACATAAAAATAGGGAATGTGGTCAATTGTGAAGAGGACTGTAAGCAACTTCAAGAGGATAGACAGTTTAGTAGATTGGGCAGACAGAAGCAGAGAAATATGAGGCGATACATTTGCAGAGGAAGAAAAAGGAAAGGAAATATAGACTAAATGGTAAAATTTTAAACAGAGTAAAAGTACAGGGAGACTTAGGGGTCCACATACACAAATCTTTAAAAGTAGGTAGACATGTTGATGAAGCTGAAAAAATGCATATGGGGTACTAGGTAGAAAATAGGCTTAAATATTAGAACTCTCAACTCAATATACTTCATTTGGGTTGAATGACTACACAGAGTTTTTCATATGACAAGAGTTAACTGTATATTCTTTAAATAAAATACCTGAGACTGAACATCGGCCATCTTGTCTGAAGGCCAGTCTCTCCCTCTGTTTTGACTGGAGTGTATAGCCTTTTGTAATGCCAGGCGATCGTGGCCATCACTACTAGGCATCTGAAATGAAGAGATGTATATTAGCAGGGTAATCTGAAGCAAAATAATTTATAGCACTCGGAATTCAGTTTTGGTAAGGACATGCATTCTTTAGTGTTTAGCCTGATCACAGCCTAGAAACAGAATGGAGAGAGTCTGGGTAATACAGCAGATATATATAGTTGGTAGTCAAGATGGTATGTCAAAATTAGACTAAACAAAAGATTACATAGCTTTGTCCAAAAAGTTGCCTTAATCTCTATGGTGCCTATCAGAGGAGGAGGGAGACCATTAAAATATGAGCAGTCCTCAAAAACATTTATGCAAAGATTAATTGTTTTAACAACTATTTGTGGAACAGCTGCTTGCTATATTCACACATTCTAAAAAATTAAATGTTAAAAAGGTACTGTCTCCGTTTTTGCAAGGGGCTATGTACTAAAATGCAAGTTGTTGTTGTGGACTAGTGATTAGAAAATGGGAAGGTTGGTCCTATTGTGCAGATGTCCTGGAGCCAATTAAACCACTAGGTAATCACCTTGTACTTTGATTAACTCATATCATACAAAACTTGTGTTCCAACTCCATTAACCATATTACATCCAAATCAGAAAATACAAATCCAGTAAACAACATTGTAGATTTACCTGCCATAATAGAAGCACAATGTTGCATCAACTGCACAAAACTATATTCTACTGCAAAAAATAAATAAAACATCTTCAAGAAAGTCCATGTTAGTGCTATAAATGAGCTTGAATATGAGGAACAGATCAGCAGCAACAAAAGTCTGCAGCCATGTGCAAAAGCACCTGATTTCCACCTCAAATACTAGACTATCCTTAGTGAGAAAACAGTTACAAGGATAGTGTTCTGTCTGTGTGGTTCAATTTACAACATTCATCTGTAGGTGTGCCTCTGAAATGGTCATAAACTAATCTGCATGCAAAATATACATCAGATTTTTTCTCCTCTAAAAAGCACCATAGTTAGATTATGTGCATAATTCAGCATTCCCCGATTGCATGCAGCTGTGCCTTGTTGCTGCTTTCTAAATCTGGAACCGTCTGATTTTTGTACATGCTGTTAGTCCAATAGCAAGAAAGGAAAGCTTCTTTTTGCCCAGAAACAAAATTGAGAGTAACTAGTAATGATCATAAGTTAAGTTCCTGAATGCATTCCCAACATTATTTATGAGGATTCAGGGGAAGACCCAAGCTTAAACCCATTTCAAATAAATTTATACCCAGTATGTGCATGCTCTAGCAGTTATTTGCATTGAAGTATTATAGTTGTTTGTTAGGAATACAGTATTTAAAAATGAATACCATGGGAAGATTGACTACAGGTAGTTCTCTTGAGGAAGAGATATGTTTTAAATGACTCTTTGCACTAAAAAGAGGAAAGAGGGATTTTCTGATACTTGGATTTTCTCCATCGTTGTTTTCTGTCTGTAATATAAGATACAAATATGCCAAGTGCATAGATATTGCAACACAAGCTTCTATATATTCCTGTGTCTTTTCATTGCACAGTCTTGATTTCTTCAAATAATCATCAATAACTGTACAGCCAGGGACATTTTCCTTTGTGCAAGTTTTGCAGTAACAATGTTAGATTACCAATCATAGATGTGTCCATTCTCATTCTTTTAAAGTTCAACCTTCAAAAATATTGGGACTATCTGGGGTCACTTTTTTTGTGACATCAATTTGATCAGGTGATCTTCCCCAATCCACCGAGTGCAACAACTTGCCTAGAACCACACCCATTTTTTTTTGACTGACTGTAATAATACTGAAAATTCAAGCATAATATGACATACACAAACTAAAACAGATCCAAGTTAAAAACTGAACTGGAGAGTAAACTAGGCAGAAGCTTTGCATATAGCGATTGAGAAAAGTCACACCTAAAGTAGGCAATATATTTCTCTTCATTCATTCACAAATCGGAATATGCTACATCACAAATAATGTCGCTAGTACTCTCGAGAGATGCATGTTCAGGCTTGCTTGGAGCACTGTAGCATCATAGATTGTTGGCAAAAGCAAGTAAACTGCTATAAGTGGTTGTTCTGCATACGTCCCTCTGTGGTCAAGATGTGGGCACAACAAGAGAAAAGGATCTGATATTCCCCATTGGTTCTTCTCTTTGGGAATAAAACAGAAAAATACATTCTACTCAAATTGCTGACTTTCATTTAGCGTCGAGTTAACTCAAGGTTTTGTTCACGTAAGAAACAAACATGCCAACATTCTATCTATATGGACAGCTGAAATACAAAGACGCAAAGAACTTTTTAACAGAAAAAACAAGTGATGGATAAAACTGCCACTATGATTTCCTTAGACAAATGAAAATCAGATACAATCTCATGCAAAAATGACACATCTAACTACTGTCCTAGCGACATGCCAAGTTAAGTGGGCCAAGCTGCAATGGTCTCAAGAGCAGGCTTTGCATTTGGAACCATAAAATTGGTGCCATCAGTCCTGCTCAACCGTGATCTCAGTTTCCTCCTCCACATCTACTCCGTTATCAATACTGCTTTCTTCTGCTTCCACAACACTGCCTATCTCTGCCATTACCTCTCCCCCCTACAGTAACCTACTCCACATCTTAATCACCTTGAGGCTAAACATCTTTAACTCTCTTTTAGCAAACCTCCTTGCCTCAACCCTCCACGAGCTTAGGAACATAGGAACAGGATAGGCCATTCAGCCCCTCGTGTCTGCTCTGCCATTTGATAAGATCATGGCTGATCTGTGATCTAGCTCCATATACCTGCCTTTGGCCCATATCCCTTAATACCTTTGGTTGCTAAAAAGCTATCTATCTCACATTTAAATTTAGCAATTGAGCTAGTATCAATTGCCGTTTGCGGAAGAGAGTTCCAAACTTCTACAATCCTTTGTGTGTAGAAATGTTTTCTAATCTCACTCCTGAAAGGTCTGGCTCTAATTTTTAGACTGTGCCCCCTACTCCTAGAATCCCCAACCAGCGGAAACAGTTTCTCTCGATCCACCCTATCCGTTCCCCTTAATACCTTACAAACTTCGATCAGATCCCCCCTTAACCTTCTAAACTCCAGAGAATACAACCCCAATTTGTGTAATCTCGCCTCGTAACTTAACCCTTGAAGTCCGGGTATCATTCTAGTAAACCTATGCTGCACTCCCTCCAAGGCCAATATGTCTTTCCGAAGGTGCGGTGCCCAGAACTGCTCACAGTACTCCAGGTGCGGTCTAACCAGGGTTTTGTATAGCTGCAGCATAACTTCTGCCCCCTTGTACTCCAGTCCTCTAGATATAAAGGCCAGCATTCCATTAGCCGCCTTGATTATTTTCTGCACCTGTTCATGACACTTCAATGATCTATGTACCTGAACCCCTAAGTCCCTTTGGACATCCACAGTTTTTAAACTTTTTACCATTTAGAAAGAACCCTGTTCTATCCTTTTTTGATCCAAAGTGGAGATGACCTCACATTTGTCTCTATTGAATTCCATTTGCCACAGTTTTGCCCATTCAGCTAATCTATCAATATCCCTTTGTAATTTTCTGTTTTCATCTACACTGCTTACAATGCCACCAATCTTTGTGTCATCGGCAAACTTAGATATGAGACTTCCTATGCCTTCATCTAAGTCGTGAATAAATATTGTGAATAATTGAGGCCCCAAGACAGATCCCTGTGGGACTGCACCAGTCACATCTGCCAATGTGAATACTTACCCATTATCTCTAACTCTCTGTCACCTTTCGCTCAGCCAATTTCCTAACCAAGTCCGTACTTTTCCCTCGATTCCATGGGCTTCTAACTTAGCTAACAGTCTCTTATGTGGGACCTTATCAAATGCCTTCTGGAAGTCCATATAACTAACATCCATTGACATTCTCCTGTCCACTACTTTAGTCACCTCTTCAAAAAATTCAATCAGGTTTGTCAGGCACGACCTACCTTTCACAAATCCATACTGGCTCTCCCTGATTAACTGAAAATTCTCGAGGTGTTCAGTCACCCTATCCTTAATTATAGACTCCAGCAATTTCCCCACAAGGTATTATAAGGTATTAAGGGGAAGCTTCAACTCATCCAAAATGCCAGTCGTGCAATGACCCACACAAGGTTCCACTTTCATCCCATCCTCTCCAACCTCCCTTGGTGCCCACCACACTAGCAAGTGAGATCTCAAAATTCTTGTCCTCACTTTCAAATCTCTCTTTGGTCTCGTCCCAACCTACCATAGTGATGTCTCCCAGCTTCACGTCCTTGCATCCACCTTCCACCTCTGTAACACTGGCTTTTCCTTGTCCCTTGCTCAATCATTGGTGACTGCTTGTTCCCTCTGACTTCCCACCTCCTGCCTGTCTTTCCAAAACCTGCAGGAAACCTTTCTCCTCAACCACGCCTTTGGTTCCTTCGCCCAATTCCTCTACACTTTTCCCTCTCTTGCTTAGCGTACACTTTTCATTTTCCTTTTTATAAAACTCTTTGGGATGCTTCTTGCACGTAAGATTTGCACATAATCTTGTGCCCCATCATGGCTGACTTGGAAATTTTGACTGAATGACTGCAAGCCTCTCTGGTGATGGTAAGACCATGCCCCACATTATCTAATAGCAGACGCCGATAAAGGATACGTTTTCCATTGGCTGTAGTTTCATTGTAAATCTGGAGAATCCCAAGTCTTCCCTGATGGACCAAAAATCACTGAACCATAAGAACATCAGAATGTTTTGGAACAGGAAAAGGCCATTACGCTTGATCAGCTTACCCTTTTTTTTCATAGATCTATTCCTCCACCTAACTGACTTTTCACCATATTCCTAAAATCAATCCCCTTTCCAGAAATGCATCCAATTGTCTCAAGCCCACTTATACTGTCCATTTCAATGATAACGTAATCCGCAATGCTATTACCAGTTGGGTGAAAATGTTTAACTTGTGTTCCTTGATATTTGAACCCTTCATCACAGTGAGCAATTTGTCTGGATCAATTCTGTCAATTTCTTTCATAACCCTGAAAACTTCAATTGGGTCACCTCAAAGTCATTTCTTTTCCAAAGGAACGAGCCCAACTTCTTTAACCTTTTCTTACAATAAACTCCCTTGATATCATAGAATCATACAATACAGAAGGAGGCCATTTCTCCTCACCTCCCCTCTGGTCCTTTTGCCAATGATCTTAAATCTGTGTCCTGTGGTTACTGACCCTCCTGCCAGTGGAAACAGTTTCTCCTTATTTACTCTAATCACAACCATTCAATATTTAAACACCACTATTAAATCTCCCCTTAACCTTCTCTGCTTTAAGGAAAATAACCCTAGTTTCTCTCATTTCTCCACATAACCGAAGTCTCTCATCCCTGGTATCATTCTTGTAAATCTCCTCTGCACCCTTTCCAAGGCTTTGACATCTTTCCTAAAGTGTGGTGCTCAGGATTGGACACAATACTCCAACTGAGGCCTCACCAGTGATTTATAAAGGTTTAATATAACTTCTTTGCTTTTATACTCTATGCCTCTATTTATAAAGCCCAGGATCTCATATACTTTTTTTAAAAACAGCCTTTTCAACTTGTTCACATACACAAACCTTCAAAGATTTGTGTATGTGAACTCCCAGGTCTCTCTGTTCCTGCACCCACTTTAAAATTGTAATTTAGTTTATATTGCCTCTCCCCATTCTTCCTTTGAAGGATGTGTCTGCCCATTTCACCAGTCTGTCTATGTTCTTCTGAAGTCTGCTAATATCCTTCACTGTTTACTACATTTCCAAGTTTCGTGTCATCTACAAACTTTGAAATTATGCCCTTTATACCCAAGTCTAGGGTCACTAATATATATCAATACAGACCCCTGGAGGACACCAGTGTATACTTCCATCCAGTCTGAAAAACAACCATTCATCACTACTCTCTGCTTTCTGTCTCTTTGCCAATTTTGTATCCATGCTACCACTGTCCTTTAATCCCATGGACTTCAATCTTGTTAACAAGTCTATTATGTAGCACTTCATCGAACGCCTTTTGAAAGTCCATATGCACAACATCAACTACATTACCCTCATCAACCCTCTCTGTTATTTCATCGAAGAACTCAGTCAAGTTTGTCAGACACGATTTTCCTTTAACAAATCCATGCTGTGATTTATTAACCGATGTTTTTGCAAATGACAATTAATTTTATCTGGGATTATGGTCTCTAAAAGTTCCGCCACTATGCGTTAGGCTGACTGGCCTGTAGTTACCGGGTTTATCCATCTCCCCTATTTTGAACAGGGTGTAATCTGCAATCTTCCAGTCCTCTGGCACCACTCCCATATCCTCGAAGCATTGAAAGATTGTGGCCAGAGCCTCCGCTATTTCCACCTTACTTCCCTGAGTAACCTCGGATGCATCCCATCCGGACTGGGTGACTTGTCTACTTTGAGTACTGGCAACCTTTTAAGGACCTCCTATTTATCTATTTTTATCCTGTCGAATTTCTCTACCCCCTCCTCCTTTACAGGTGACATTGGCAGCAGCCTCTTCTTTTGTGAAGACAGATGCAAAGTACTCATTGAGTACCTCAGTCATGCCCTCTGCCTCCACAAGATGATTTTCTTTTCGGTCCCTAATCGGCCCCATCCTTTCTTTGACTATCCCTTTACTCCTTATATGTTTATAAACGACTTTAGTGTTCCCTTTTATGTTACCTCCTAATTTTTCCCTTACACTCTCTTTGCCCTTTTATTTCCTTTTTCCAGTTCACCTCTGAACTTTCTGATATCTGAAATCATCTTCGTTGCTCGTCTTTGTAGCCCCTCAGGGGCAATAACAACCTTCCTGTGATTTGGTAAGCCAGAACTAAACACAATACTCCAGATGAAGGTCTGACCAATATTCAAAAATAATACAAATTCTCTTAATTTGTACTAAATCTCTCCCTTAGAGCAATGCAACAGCCATTTTTTTAAACTGCAGTTTAACACTGTGCTGATGGTTTTATAGGTTCATGGACAATAACTGCTTAATTTGTACAGCCCCAATATGACTTTCCCGATTACTCCTGAAAGTTGTATGCTGTTGAAAGACAGTGCAGGCAAGTGTCATGGGTATTTGTCACTAAGAATGTAACAAATCTTAAAACAGGAGCTGGCACCAATTAGAACTGAAGTAGCTGCAGTAGGCCATGGTGTACCATTACCCAAGTGTGGGGCCTGCCATGGTGGTATTTATGAATATGCAAAAGTAAAACTTTGCTAAATCTTGACAAAAGGTGAAAAAAAGGTCTATGAGAAAACTGTGACCCTTTTGCTACAAAAATACACAAATTCATAGTGAGGCAGTAGCAACAACAAAAAGATATTATCTGGTTAAGAATGGTGAGAACAAATGGATGCACCCAAGAATGATGAAAATCACCAGACCAAAATAACAGCCCAAAAATGCAAACTTCTAATAAGAACAATGTCCCTGTGTGAGACCCCCCCCCCCCACACCTTAAGAAACAGCAATTTATTATTTATATGTGAAGGTTGAGTAACTGAGGTAGCAATAAAGTTTCTATAAACTTAAAGCTACAGGAAAAAGTCAAACTTACAAAAGACTGTACGAAAAGACTACATATTCTGTTTATTTCACATTAAGCTTGTATTCAGAAACAAAACATCAATTTGTACTTTCAAAACCTCTCAGTTCATATCAGGGAGAGAATTTCCACTGAGCACAGAAACGCAGCACCGCTTAGGCTACTCAATTTTACAGCGAAGATCCATCATGCTACAAATGCCTTTTACATCAGCAGTATACTTGAGTGATTTAAAATGAGGCTTCTACTTTTCTGGTTATAAATATTACACTATTTTTAGTTGAAGTTGGTCTGGGAAAGAAGCTGCACCTCCTCGTTTTTGACTAGTTACGATTCATGTTGGAAGTTCCATTTTCATGCTGATATAATTACTTGGATGAGAAAAGCTACAGCAATTTATCAATCGTAAAACTTGTAAAATTCTCAGTCAAGGACACTAAATCGGGAAGCCAGATTGGCTTTTCTTGTAAACCAGTATCATGTCCTAGCCAAAAAATATAGCTTATCAGGAACCCCTGAAAATAATTCAGCATAATATTGTAGTCCCACACCTGGCATTACTGGTCTGAAATTCTAGTCACGTGATTGGATATGTGTTTTCAAACTAATAAATAAAATCATTTGACTACAATTTAAAAACTAAAGTTCTGTGCTACCATGTTAAACAGCTCCAGAATATGCATAAAACCAACAGTTCCACCACCTCCACAGTTTATCCACTGACCCTTAGACAAAGATTTTTTGTATTCCTTTTATCCCATTGGCTGTATTAACAATTCCTCATTTGGAGAACTGCCAGAAAGCAATTAGATCTGGAGCTCATTCCACAAAATAAGCATTTAGAAAATATTTTCAAAAGGCAAATCTAAGAGCCTCTCCCCACTCCACAATCCATTGTAAATACTCTTTGACAGCAATCAAAACTTACAGTTTGTGATTTCTTCTTTTTCTTTTTTATTGCTCTGAAAAAACCCTTTCCCTTTTCCTTAGTTTGCTCAGGAGGGCTTAGGTTAAGATTCTCTGTACTTTTCCTAAAATTAAGAGCAATAGATTAATCTTCAAGTTCACAGCTACAAGAAACTGATTTGGATTTAAGAACAATGAATGGAATCCATTCTGAAGAATTGTGTGTGGCACATTCAATAACAACTTTCAAAAGAGAATTGGATAAATACTTAAGGGAAAAAATTTGCAGGGCTATGGGGAAAGGGCAGGGAACTGAGACTAATTGGATAGCTCTTTCAAAGAGCTGGCACAGGCGCGAATGGCCTCCTTCGGTACTGTGTCATTCTATGATAACATGAGAAAACTATCCAGTTGAACCAAGTGAAAAATAGTCCCCTGCCAAGTTTACATGCTATTAAGATATAAGAAAAGTTAACAAAAAAAAGAAAATAAATATTCACCCCATCAGTACACTAACATTCGCAACAGGGCAAGTACTCTAGAAGCAAGTAGAAGGAAAATTTCCCAGTATACTCTTGTAATTAGCAGCTTCTCGGTGCTTGGCTTTAAAGAAATACCTAGAATTCAGAAAAGGGCGTTCTTGGTGTTTCATCACATCTGTAAATTGCTTCAACTTTGCTGCCTGAAAACCTAATGAAACCCATGTGAGTTGGATAAATCTCTGGATAATATTACTTTAGGAGATGATAGATGGGACAACAGATCTTAAGCGTTAATGCCTTTACAGTTACTTTTTAAAGTTATCAAATAGTGATAATTAAATATGTTGACAGTAATAAACCATAAGATGCTAGAATGAAAATAGTTTATATTATATCTTGCAACTTACCATATTGGTTTAGTTTCCACGTGAGCAAACACACACTTCTTTTCCTACACCCTTCCTGATATTGAGATTAATGACACACAAGCACTAGCATCATAACTGCCCCTAAATATCACCATGAACAAAAAATTAAACCAAATAAAAATACTCATTATGCAGAATATTCAGCACAGAAACAGGTCATTCGGCCCAACACGTCCATGCTCCACACGAGCCTCCTCCCTCCCTACTTCAACTAACCCTATCAGCATATCCTTCTATTCCTTTTTCCCTCGTGTTTATCTAGCTTCCCCTTAAATGCGTCTATGCTAGTCGCTATTCTGTACAACACACAAGTTTTATGCTTCACTGTTAACATTAAAGACCCACATGTGACATTAATTAAACATTGCATATGAGGCTGAGTTTTTAAAATTTTAATTTCCCATATCCTCAAAAGCTATCCCCTATATTATTTTTAGTCTGCCTGAACTCATACCTACATTTCAAAAGTAAACAAACAGCCTGATGACAAATCTCCAACAATACATCCTTTGATGGCCAGCTGTCACCCAATCAGGGATGTCATCCCACTTTTTTCTTTCCCTGCATGGACATACTGTGAATTCTAATGGGTGTGGCTAAGACTGGGAAATGTGCAGAATGAGAGAAATTGAATCTGCATCCTCTCATTCCACAGCACTAAACCTTAGTGCTCCAACACACTGCATAAGTAGTTAATCAAAATGAGGGACTGGAAACACCACATTGGTGCAGTACTGAACACACGTCAAACATTGGGATTGTGGTTTATCAGAAAAATGTTACAAATTACCATCACTAAGTACGACACTGAGGACTTGAGTGATCTCAGAATACAAACTGGGAAGTTTCTTGAAATGAAAAACAAACTTTCAGAAGATTATGATTGCTCATTTTATTTTCAATGGTCAAAACCTTTTTTGACCCACATTTAAACAGGTAAATATTAAAATTAATTTTACAATGACAATTTTAAACCGTAACCCTTTTTATCCCAACAAGTTGCATTTATTCAGCACTCCTCATGTGCAGGAAGATGCTTGTGCTGGAATTCCTATTGGTAATTCCACACATGAAAGTGCAGTTTTGCACATAATTCAATTATGTATTCACTCTGCACATATTACTTAAAGCCGACTTGACTTAAGTGAATAGTGAGGTTTTTTTTCCAAAGGCTGCAAAGATCCAGACAGCCAAGGTACCAAGGTGGTATTGCATTTATTTTTGCACTTGTGCAAGCTTCTTTCAAAGTTCTAATTTTAAAGAACAGAGAAAACAAAGTGAAAGATAACTGCCTACTTACCAAAGATCAAAAGCAGTATGTCTTTTGGAATGTTTTGACTTAGTGTTACTGGTCACTGGTACATTCATTGGACCTCTCTCATTGAATGTTCCCTCCAAAGAAGAATAGTCTGCACAAACAGTAACATTATTAAATATTGCATCACCATCTTGGACTCAATCAAATGATCTACTGACCAACAAGCTCTACACTTACCTTCATAATAACTTCGTACTCGTCTATCCCTGGGCACTGTATCAGAAAATACATATTTATTTTCTTTTGTGGATATACCATCTTCCAAGTGTATGTCATGATATCCTCCAGGCTAAAATGTAAACATAGTAGAACAATTTTACTTCTTGTGTACCCTGTTTTGTAAATAATATTAAATCAGAAACTGTTTATGATGCCTAATAGAAATTCAAGCATCATACAATACTACCTTTTGACAATGCTTGAGTGAGAAAACAATTATATCTAAAGTAACCTTGAATATTACAGCTCAGGCTTTTTGAACACTACTCTTTCAAGAGTTGTACAAGACTTCTCAGGAATGAGTCATGCCCCTCGTGCATGCATCTCTTACATTGCATAGCCTCGATTAAATACCCTAATTTGCAGAAATAATGAACAATGGAGTTTACGTAATATTCCGACTAACTTCTATGACTCTAAATCTCCTATCAATTTGAAAGTAGAAATATCACATGGAACATCAGACTTGTATAAGCCAAAATTGCTACCATGCTTATTTATAAATTCATGAATGAATCATCAGAATTAGGCAGTACACTCCATAGCACACGGCCATATTGTTACACATACAAGAATAAATCAAGGCCAATCTGCTATGACCGCTTTTTTCTTCACCAGAAAATAACTTCATGTAGTCTTAAACAAAAGTTTCTCCAAAATGCTGCCGTATTGGAATTTAAGTATTTTGGAATCTTCGAAACACTCTCAAATGAATGCTCTATGATGCTACTGAACCCCAAATTTTCCAGCTTATAAAGCTAAATTTTCTTTGAGAATGAGACTATTAATTATCAAAGCATTAATTATTAAAGCCAGTGTATAGCATTAACCACGCTTATACTGTATTTGTCTACTATATACTGAGGCCAGAAAGAGGTTGGGAATGGACCTCCCTTCCTGTTCTCACACCACCCAGAGCTCCAAGCCCTGCTGCTCCCATGCTCCCAGACAATGGGACCCTACCTCCCTCAGTCCTAACACATTCAGGGACTCCCTCTCACAGTTCTAGCATATCTCAGTGCTCCAGATCCCAACAACACCTAGTGCAGCCAGTCTGTAGGACCTCTTCCCCCAATGCCAGGACCTCTCTATTGTTGCCAGTCCTTTGAATACCGCCCCCCCCGCCGCCCCCCCAACACACTACTACTAGACTCCGTAATAAACCAAAAGGCCAAACCCAACATTCCAACTCTAGTGTTATAAATCCTAGTTTTCACTTCAGCAATAATAGTTTACCCCAAAATCACTCCCAGTGCGACCAAACAGCTGAGAGCCTAATTTTAGGTTCTGACAGTACTGTGAAATATGGCAGTAGTTCCCCTTCTCCCATAATTGTTGCGAAATGCAAGCGCCTGCTCTACTATGGCAAAACCCCATATAATTACATATTGCTTAGTTGCTTACTATCTTTGCTGTATATGCTGAGCTTGAAAAATGGTTGACATAAAATTTAAATGTATTATGTGAAAGAACATACCAAGGCCACCGATTTATAGTTTTCACGAAAAACAACAAAATTGCAGAATTCGATCCCCAAAACACATGTAATAATCCCAGAATCCTATGTTATAAAAACAAAATTTAAGAATCACCATAGATCAGTGGCCCTGGTGATACCTTGTGCATTACATGGCATTGCCATTAATAAGCATAATCATCCAATTTAACACAAGCACTACAGAAGATAAAATATAAATAAAACACAATCGCACATACAGACCAGAACATTTCCAGTAGCATTGCTCATGGTAAGTTGGATAATATAGGAATATAAGAACAGGAGTAGGCCATTCAGCCTATTGAGCCTGCTCCACCATTCAATTAGATTATGGCTGATCTGTACCTCAACTCAGCTCTATTTCCCTTGATACCCTAACCTAATAAAAATCTAACGATTTTGGTTTTGAAAGCTCCAATTGTCCCAGCATCCACAGTCTTTTGGGCTAGAGAAGTCAAGATTTCCAATACCCTTTGTGTGAAAAAGTTCCTCTATATCTACCCAATTGAATTCTTTAAACATTTTAAACACCTCAATCAGATCACTCCATAATCTTCTATACTTGAGGGAATACAAACAACCTGTCCTCATAATTTAACCCCTTTAGCATTCTGGTGAATCTGCCCTGTACCCCCTCAAGGGCCAATATATCCTTCCAGAGGTGCGGTGCCCAAAACTAAACACAGTTGGGGTCTGACCAAGGCTCTAAACAACTGAAACATAAATTCCTTCCCTTTGTATTCCAGCCCCCATGAGATAAAGGCCAAAATTCTATTAGCCCTTTTAATTGCTTTTTGTACCTGCTACTAGCTTTAAATGTTTTGTGTGCTTGGACTCACAAATTTCTCTCTACGGTTCCTAGTTTCTCACCATTTGGAAAATACTTTGATTTATCTTTCTTAGGTCCAAAGTTGATGACCTCACAATTGCCCACATAGTTTTGTCCACTCACTTAATCTGTCTATGTCCCTTTCAACTTCCTATACTATTAACTGTACCTCCTAACTTAGTGTCATCTGCATACTTGGATATACAACTCTCTATTCCTTCATCCAAGTCATTAATAAATATGGTAAAAAGTTTAGGCTCTAAAACAGATCCCAGAGGAAGTCCACTTGTCACGAATCTGAGTACAAACTCTTTATCCCCACTCTTTGTCTCCTACCTCCCAACCAATTTGCAAACCAAGTCAAAAGGCCACCTCCAATTCCGTGCGCTGTCAT
This sequence comes from Heptranchias perlo, assembly GCF_035084215.1. Taxonomy (NCBI): domain Eukaryota; kingdom Metazoa; phylum Chordata; class Chondrichthyes; order Hexanchiformes; family Hexanchidae; genus Heptranchias; species Heptranchias perlo. The sequence goes on from NC_090335.1 coordinate 19,717,809, forward strand.
CTTTTGTTTGGAACCTAATCAAATGTCTTCTGGAAGTCCATATAGATAACATCCAAAGACATTCCTTTGTCTACTTTATTAGTGACCTCCTCAAAAAATTCAACTAGTTATTGAGACATGACAAAGCCACGTTGGCTCTCTCTGATCAGGTCATATTTGCTCGTGCTCAGTCGCTCAATCCTTAGTGACAGATTCTAGTAGCTTCCCCACAACTCATGTTGAACTGACAGACCTGTAAATTACTTGGCTTCTCTCTCCCACCCTTCTTAAATAATGGAGTGACATTAGCAATTTTCCAGTGTAATGACACAATTCCCAAATAAAGACAGCTTCGAAAGATTATAACTAATGGTTCTGCAATTTCCTCACCTACTTCTTTTAATACCCTGGGGTGGAAACAATCAGGCCCTAGAGATTTATCCATCCAAAGTCCCATTATTTTCTCCATTACCATTTTTTTTTTACTAATAATGAATACAATAAGTTCCTCTCCTTGATTTATTTTTAGTTTTCCATCTATCACTGGTATGTTATCCTCTTCCTCTACTGTGAAAACAGATAGAAAGCATTTGTTTAACAAGTCTGTCATGACCTTATTATCTATACCGTATCACCTGTGTCTGTATAAGTGGAATGTTTGCTGTTATGGGGTATGTGCTGATATTGTATTGTACTAAATACGTCAAAGAAAAAGGTAGATGCAACAGTTTCTCCCCGAATACCTCGGACAGTTTGCAGCACCCTTATAAATCAACAATATTGCTATAAAACAGCATCAATCCAGTCTTCTTCTATGCCTTGGAATTGGGACAAAGTAAGATGGGATAGATATTAAATAAAATAAAGTTATGTCACACAGCTAATCGCATGCAAACATGTTGTGGACTTTAGAGAATGAATATATATGTGTGTGTAGCCAATCTTTTGTGGTACTGCTCTCAAGTCAAATGACAAATTGTTTTAAAAGGCTTGCAGTGTCATATCTGATAATATATATTATTCTGCTCCCAAGGTGGAACTGTGTACTTTTGAGACAACAGTCTAATTCTTAAATAAACAAAGCCTCGGGTCACAGTTTAATTATTATTTGGTGTTTATCTTCTGTGTTTTTTTTAGGACTAATGGATCTGCTATGGCATCGCTCACAGTAAATTGGAGGATAATAAACTTTGATAAGGATAAGAGTATTTTACCATGTAATGCACAATAAATTATTTTGGTGCTGTAAGTGAGAAAGGTGGAAAAAGCATGGTTCAATGAAAATTTGTCAAGCTTCACAGAGAGAACAGAAAGCTTCTGCCAATCTGAGGGTTGAGGAGGTGAAAATTAATAGCTCTAACCTCAATCTGATGTTGGTGGCTGTGAAATGACGCTGCATTGTCCCTGGTAGAATCTTTGATTGGTGGTCTGCTGTGCTTTCCATCAGATAAGGACTGGTCCGTCTGCAAGCATGATACAGAAATTATCTAAATATCAAAAAAGGAATCAAAAATAATGCAGCATATCTTTTGTTGTAGTTTATACAAAGACTGCATACACATATACAAAACTTTGATTTTTGAAAATCTCTTGAAAAAAACATTGAGTCATAAAAATGAAGTCACTTTAGTGGGGTTGAAGAGTCATCGTAACAGTGTGAATAGCAATGAAAACTCATTTGGAAAGTACAGCAGATTGAGATATAACCCGACCCTTCCCAACCCCCTCTTACAAGGACTTTATTACAGCAATCAAGGGGATATTTTTCTATGTTATTCAATTATCCTCTTTTTTAATTTTTATGACCTGTGCTGTTATGTACTGAGTAATGGATTGCAGTGCTGATTTATTAACGTATATACAATCCCAAGTGACTTTGGGTCAGTCAGTCTATACGTGTTAAAGCCACATAGGAAGTAGGAAGAGTTTGCTTTGCAATAATGTAGATTACATAAAATATAAGTGATATATTTTTTTCTTAACTGAAATATATAGTTTTATGAATTTGATGCTCAGTGAGATGTTAAATTTCATCTTGGTCACAATCAATATATTTGCACAATGATAGTAGCCACTCAATGGTGAGAACAGGTTAAATGTGTTAGTCTTCCCTTACACTTCTCCAATATTCTACAACACAAGTCTGCCACTCTCTTTGCGCACCCCCCCCACCCCCAAATCAGCATTATTTCTTCTTGTACTTTCCATCTATACCCCCATCAGCTCTCAGCAAGATTGTCCAAAGCACAGACGGAGGCCATTTGGCCCTGCATGCCTGTGCCAGTTCTTTACTAGAGTAATGCAAAATGAATCACTGGTAGGCTCTCCCGCATAGCCCTGTACCTTCCTCTGCTTCAAATATTTATCCAACTTTCCCTTAAAATATGCAATTGTATTTGCATCAAACATTCCCTATTGCAAAGCTTTCCATGCTCCTGCAACTTTCTGCATAAAAGAATTTCTCCTAACCTCCCTCCTCATTCTCTGACAATTTTAATCTTCGCTGACTCTCCAACTAGTGGAAATAGTTCATTCTATCAATATCCTTCCTAATTAAAAAAATCCATTAAATTTCCTCTTAGCCATCTCTGCTCCTGTGGAAATCCTCCCAATATCTCAAGCCTCTCCTCATAACTATGGTTTCCCATCCATGGCATCATCCTGGTGAATCTATGCTGTACACTCGCCATGACTTTGATGTCCTTTCTATAATGGCATGCCAAAACTACACACAGTACTCTAAAGACGGCCAATCCAATGTTTGTACAAATTTAACATAACTTCTCTAATCTTGTAAAACCTAAAATGCTGTTGGCCTTTTTTACAGTTTTATCTACCTGCATTCACTTTCAGGAAATTATATACTTGAACTCCTAATGCTATTCATCCTGGTGTCAGCTGTGCCTCAGTGGGTATTACTCTCTCCTCTGAATCGGAAGGTTGTGGGTTCAAGTCCCACTCCAGGGACTTCAGCACCAAATCCAGACTGATACTCCAGTGCAGTACTGAGGGAGTGCTGCACTGTCGGAGGTGCTATCTTTCGGATGAGATGTTAAAAGCAAGGCCTGGTCTGCCCTCTCAGGTGGACGTGAAAGATCCCATGGTACTATTTCGAAGAGCAAGGGAATTCTCCCCGGTGTCCTGGCCAATATTTATCCCTCAACCAAAACCGCTAAAACAGATTATCTGGTCATTATCACATTGCTGTTTGTGAGAGCTTGCTGTGTGCAAATTGACTGCCGTGTTTCTTACATTACAACAGTGACTACAATGCAAAAAAGTACTTCACTGGCTGTAAAGCGCTTTGGGACGTCCTGAGGTCATGAAAGGCTTTATATAAATGCAAGCCTTTCTTCCTTTCATACCCTACAGCATCTTTCCATTGTGCATATACTCCCATTTCTTGCTTTTCCTCCCAAAATGTATTACCTTACACTGATAAATTGCTGTGGCCACCTGTCTGCCCATTCTGTTAACCTATCACTGTCTTCCTTGCTGTCTGTCAACAACAGCTCCCCCCCCCCACCACAACTTTACACCATCAGTAAATTTTGATCTTGCGCTCACTATGCAAAGTCCAAATCACCTAGTACCAAGCACTGATCCCTGGGTACACCACATCCAATCCTTCTCCAATCCAAGCAACATCCAGTTATTCTAACTATTTTCTGTCCGTAAGCCAATTTTCTATCTATGCTGCTATATTTCCTCTTATACCATATGCCTGAAATTTTCTAACAAGAATCTTGTGATATACCTTATTGCATGCCTTCTCAAAATCCCTTTACACTACATCTACTGCATTCCCTTTATCTATTCAATTGCTCACTTCCTTGAAAAATTTGTGAAATATGACTTGCCTTTAATAAATCCATGCTGGTTGTTCAAGTCTAACCCATCCATTTCGATATGCTTACTAATTTTATCTTGAATTATGGATTCTAAGAGTTTGCCGAAAACTGATGTTAGAGCAACTGATCTATAGTTATCCAGTTTATCCTTTTTTTCCGTTTTGTGCAAAGGTATTACACTGGCTACTTTCCAGGCTCAATGCATGATTAGCTGATAGAGGCTGCTCAGATTAATTTAAGTTAAATTAACATTCATTTAAATTAAATGGAATAAAGACTTCTATTCAATGTGGTTCCACTTTTCGATTTCAACTGTGCAACTGTGGTGCTAGGCCTGATCCTCCTGCTTTCTAACTCTTCCTGTAGCAATCCCGTAACAATAATATCTATTTTAATAGTTTGGAGAAGACACCTAACTGCATCTACAAAGACAGGTGAAGTCATATCAAATATACAAATGAAGGCAATTATGACTTCACCCAGATCTACAGATAAAGTGCAGTTCTTTGAAATCTCTTTTATAGGCGATTGCAGCAACCTCCAAAAACTTTATATAAATTTACATATAAGACTAATAGTTAAATTAGTTTGCAGATTCCTATCTGAAGTTTAAGAACCTCTCAGTATAACTAGTATAATTTCAAGGCAACAAAGCCGTAACTCCATGAGTTAGCAAGTGTTTTTCAACTTCTGGGATCAAATTTTGCCCAATAAAATTGACGAGTCTCTTTTTTCCAAGAATAAAAGGCTTCTGGTTTCTCATATAAGTTCCACACCTTAACCTTGGTGGAGAGATAATAGGGCTATTTCCTAGCAGTCAGGTTAGGTACAGATGTGGGGAAGGATGTAGGACAAAATATTTACACCTCAATCCGGGTGGTTGTGCGGGCACTGCAATTGGTCGCACTGTGCCTGGTTTAAGAAAGAGTAGGAAATACACAAACAAGGTTCCTTCACCTGACTGCCATTCAATGATTTCCTGCTGGGAAATGCGTGTATATGGATGTCAGGTGAGGACAGGATTGGGCTCAAATGTGATTGCCAATTAAATGATGTGCCAACACTCTCATTATGAAGGATGGTAACTTGGGCAATGTACCGAAGGGCTGCTGGTATCCTTGGAACGATTTTCCAGCTAGTTAATGGTCTCGAGGACGAGTAGAAAGCTGCAAAAAAAAAATTAAGTGGCTATCTAAAAAAAATATTTTATCCTCATTTAAAATATCACTTTTAATGGGCCCAATACAAACCACCTTTTAGGATCTTAATAGCTGAGCAATCATTTTTCTGTGTCCATACACTTATCAATCTCACAATCGGTTAAAAGATCACTGAATTGGACAGGTCTTCACTAAGACTGCAGTACACACAAAATAGGAAAAAAAAATTAAATATTCTCAATGCAAAAATTTCATGAAAATCCTTTCAGGTTTTCAAAATATGTACATTTTTCACATGCAACAATAAAATTAATTTCTGCAAATTCCAAAAGATAGAGTTTGAGACTTGTACAGAAACACAGGCCATCCTGGGTTTAAGGTTAAAAGACTTGCAATGCCCTAAGCATTAGCATGCTGCTTCTCCCACTTGGAGGTATTACATGTTAGGAAGAAAAACAAGGAATGAGAGTATACACTCAGTGAGAAAATGCTGAAGGGTGAGGATGAATAGCAAGGCCTTGTCTTGCAAAAGACCATTATTCAGTGTCTTGCATTAAATGAATACTCCTGTGCCCATAAGAGAAGACCTTGTACCATAAACTAAGGGAAGGTTGCTTAACAGTAACACAAGTTATAGAGGTTGTCTCTGCGTATCTTGGTTGACACACAACCTAGGTTGTGACAACCCTCCATTAAAAAGTTAGATAGCAGTCCTGCATTTTGTAAAATAGCAGTCTGAGCAGCAGGATAGCAGACGATAGATTAACTCCCATCATTGTGATATCAAACCTGCCACAGAATTCAATAAAGTCTTAATTGGCCTGGGTTTTTATTTGGTTTTTCACCTCTCCTAGGAGTTCACATGGTTTTGGGTGGGGGTGGAGAATGATACAGTTATTACAAACGTGTGGGATAGGCTGGATGGACCAGAGGGTCATTTCCTGTCCGTCATTGTTTGTATGTAAAACTGAGCCATAAAAAGTGAAGATTCCAAAGAAAATACTAACAGAAGGGAGCATTTGAGCTTCAAGTCTAGGAAGCCATAACCAAGTTAAAAACTAAAAGGCAGCAGGAGCTCAAAAAGTAATACCAAAAATAATCAAGACTAGCAGAGACATCATAGCAAAAGAGACAACCCCTTTTTCAAATATGGAATGGGTACAGGAAGAGAATACAAAGGAAAAAATGGGGAGATGAAGACGACAACTGAAATGGGGTGACTTTCCATCAGTTCCAGGGAAGGGATCCAACAATGCTATGAACAAGGTTGCAGACATGAGAATGCGTAATCAGGCTAGGTTTAGAAATGGAAAATAATGTAACGATCAAATCTTTGAACTCTAATATGTTAATGCATGATATGAATAAACAGGATGTCAGTTTTATTAACTTGTTAATTTTGAGAAGACTTTTGATAGCCTAGGTAGGTTTACATTATGCCAAATTTTGCACTATTATGGATATCCCCAGAAATGCAAAAACATTAAGGAACTTTGTGATGGAATGGAATGTTGTGAGAAAGTGGAGAATGCAACAGTAGTTTGAAATAAAAACTGGTGTCCAGCAGGATTGTGTCTTGTTACCTCTATTATTTGGGCTAGCAGTAGACCAAATAATGCTAATAAACAAGAGGAGGAGGCAGACTTAGATGGAGGAAGTAAACAGTCACAGACCTAGATTTTGTTGATGATTACAGCACATTACATGTTCCACAATGAACAAAAAAAAGAGAAGAAACAATGCAAAGGAAAAGACAACAAGATTCAGACTAAGTATCTCTCAGAGAACAAAGCTCATCTTTAGTTGGAATAGAGGATACCAAAGCTAACATCAAGTTCAGAGAAGATACTACAAAACATAGGCCACTTCACCTTTCTTCAATGCTAATATTGGAAGACAGTTATATGCTTTGCCAACTCAAGTTGTTCATGCTTTTGAAAGACTGCATACAATTAGTGCTTTTAAAGACTGTATAACATTTGCAAAAATAGTGCATGCCTCAAAACAATGCACAGTGAAGTTGCTTTGTACCACTGAACCTTGCTATGTACCACTAAACTTGGCCAATGACAAAGGCTATAGAGAAGAAATTTGAAGCTTCCAACTAAAAATGAGTGTGCAAGATCCTCAGGATAAAAAGTGATGAGCAAGACAGTCAGAGAAAGAACAAAGCAACTTCTGAAACAAAAATACAACAACTGATTAGGTAACTTGCTCAGAATACAAGACTCCAGAATACGGTACCAAGCACTACATTATTAGCCAAAAGGAAAAAGGGAATCAAAAGTCAATAAACTGGCAAAGCAATGTAGAAAAGGACCTCCCAGAAATTGACCTCAACTGGGAAGAAGCGTAATGCCCAGCCAAAAATGGTAAGTAAAAGAGACCCTAGGCTCTGTGCACCTAGGGCACTATGGAATCCCCTTGTAGGAAGACCAACCACTAATTCATTATTTTTCAAATAAACTGAATAAACTACTTTTCTCTGATTTCAGTGCAGAAATTTAGTATGAATTTTTAAGGATAAAAATTCACATATTAGATACGTTATTTCTTGTGATCTGTATAAGGATTAAAATTTACCAGCAATTTCAGAGGATTACTTTGTGCCTGAACATAGCAATATATGTACAGGCATTTATTTTTACAATGACCATTATATAAAAAAAATTAATATGAATAGGTTGAGATTTGTTTTGAAATGTTAATGAAAGGTTTGAAGTAAAAGGGCAACTCTTTGATTGGCTTACATCCATGCTTAATTGAGATAAATCTCAGCCATAATATTATAAGCACACAAATAAATGTTAGTGAAATGTTATCAGTTCTTCATCTCAGTTTAGACTGTTCTCACTGCCACAGCTGTACATTTCCAGTGTCAGGATAATTGTATTAAAAAAATTAATGGTTATTGTCCCCTAAGACTATCCCCACCAACCTTCCTATGGATCATTTAAGATAAACCAGCAGTTGGTGGTGAACACGGAATGTACTAAAATATATGTTCCGCAAAATAAACCGTAGTGCCCAGTTTCCACAATTTTTAGGGTGTGCGCTTTTTTAAAAAATCACAAAATTATCTAAAAAATTAGTTTAATCAACAGAATTCTTTTTTAAAAAAAACAATTTATTTTATTTGTATTGATTTCTTTCAGGTTAACATTCGATTTCTGCAGTCCGCCTGGAATTGATACTTTCTGCTGTCAAGAAGCCAAGTCCCACAACTCTGCTAATACCGTTTAGCATTTTGTCAAGGGAGGCAAGAGAAACCATCCAAGTTGGACTACCCACTTCAATTTTCTCTTCAGCAGTGAGTCACCACAACTTCTGCTTGGGCTCTCCCCACTCAACACATCTCAGATCAGGCCAGGGATTGAGCAGAGTGGGGTTCGAAGCTGCATTTTCCAATCCCATGGCACTGAACATTAGTGCTCCAATGTTTCACCTCACCGTGGTACCAAGAATTTCTTTTTTTGCACTTTCATTCTGTCACGAAGGGACGCCTGTTGCCAAGCAGCCTCCTCCAGTCTGCAGAAAATAATGTTGTCTGTGCACTTTCCCACAACTGCATTATTTAGCAATTTAAAGTTTTCTCTACTGGAACATACAGCTTTCTCATTGCTCAATAAAACAAGAATTTTGAAACTAGATAAAAAAAATACTATGCTCATACATGTTGAAGACTTGAGCATATCAAACATTAAGGTCCTCAGTAATTTTACCAAGGCACTAGTATTGTACTGATGGACTGGATTTCTGACATTTGATACCCCCAGTGAGCAACATAAATAGCGCAGCTTCCATTCCTAATGGGAAACAAGTATTGCAGCATTTAGTTCAGGAGACAAATTTCACACTGACATTTTCTTCAAGTAATGACTGAAAAAGCCCTAATCCCAGAACTGGTGGAGTTTTCTACTAATGCATATCATTTTCATCAGCTAAGGACTATTCCATTAAATCAGGGACCCATTTTGTAAATTTAAGATGGATGGGGCTGATCCTTTCAATGGTTCACAACAGTTGATTAAGTCCAAGAATTGCAGTTAATAATACCAATTCAGTCGGCACTGAAAATAAAACTGCTTAATGTCACCGATAAAGCTTAGTAATGCTGGTGATAAGAATTTTGTCAGCAAGTGGTAAAACCTGGCTCTTCAATATGGAGAATCAAAATGAGAACATTTGCCAATCTGAATTTTTTCAGTTCTTCTACTTACAATTAAAAAACATCAAAACAACTGCTATTCCGATTCAAAAGCCGCCAGAGCAAAGTTAACACTGACCCCAGGGGTATCTGCACAGTCCTCACGAGAGGAGCCCACAGAACCTCTAGTAAGAGACGTCCGAGCATGTTGCATTTGAGGAGATAACATCTGTAAGCTATTTGTCCTAGTAGGCATTCCCTGTCCCACACCTCCAGAGCTAATTTCAGATGCTTGTTTTCTTGGGATATACATAGAGTGTCTCTGAGAACGTGGTTTGGAGGCATAAGGACTGGGATAATTTAGGTCATAAGGAAAAGACTCATGTGGAGCAGACATTGAATGCGAATGACCCCCCTCATGATTGCTAGCAGGAACCTTTAGCTCTTCTTCATTTGTTGAGTGTCTTGTGGCTGGTCTGCGAGTCTCTAGGCCTTTACTCATAGCAGGCGGATTTTGCGCTGGCCTATTTTCAATAGGTCCAGTTGATGTAGTATTGTTTGAAGCATTGAGTTCCAAGCAGCTTGAAGGGAAATACCTGGATGTCTGATCCTCCCCATGCATTTTCATGTCACTAAGGTTTCCAACTGACCTTGAGTCACTCAATGTTCTGTAAGTTTTGGATGGTGTTAAAACTGCTGGGTTCTTTGACTGCTGAGATATAGAACCTTGTATTGGTTCTATGTAACTGTGACGGTTGGGTTTTTCAATTGGCAGAGTTCCTGTTTTATTTTGTGGCATTTCTACAAATGAGTGTCGATTCTGCTGAGATTTTGCATTAGGTTTTAAGTATTTTGCACCTGGGCCTTCTGCAACCTTTTGGTCTGCCTGGAAATCAGTTTTAGTTTTAGAATGTGCTTCCTTTGAGGTTAGTCGTGGGCTGGGAAGAAGTGGTAAACTAGTGTTGGTTAAATCCTTGTTACCAGAGAGATTCTGTTTAGTCTGTTGATAGTCTGGCAAGGGAATAAGGGTTGGGCTGAGTTGAGCTGAGCTTTCATTAGAAAAGCCATCATGCTGACTGTTGTCATCTCCTCGCTTAAAACTGACACCGAGATTCTGTTGATCTCGGCTATCTGATCGAGATGTCAAAGATGTACTTTTGCTGCCATGATTTCTGCAAAACAAGAAAACAATATGTTTGATAATCAAAGAAATATTATTTTGTGGTAGTGATTATCCTCAGCACTTACCTACTTTACTCCAGTTTTGCACAAATTGCAGAACTATAACTTCCAGCTCATATTGGAGACATGAACTTGAGTACAAAAATCATTTTAAGAAAAAAATATATATGGGGATTCATTCCTATCCCTCAGTCTGGAAGGTAATCTATCACATATTATAAACTGCAATTAAATAAATTAATTACTGTAACATAATTCAAACTTTAAACAACAAAGGCAGTCAACATTCATCAACCTGAAACATTAACACTGTTTCTCTCTCTACAGATGCTGTCTGACCTTCCGAGTGTTTCCAGCATTTTCTGCTTTTTACTTTAGATCTCCAGCATCCGCAGTATTTTGCTTTTGTGTTAAGACATTCAACATCCATTTTATTTAATACTTTTGTAACTATTATGCAAAAGTACCAGCTTTGAAGACAAAAGTGCAGTATCTTCATACAAAGTATCTAAAGACTTTCAGAAATATATTTTTTCCAAAATAGGATTTTGAAAATTAATTTTACCCATGTCATTATTCAATTCAATGCCCAAATAATGTCAATCTTCCATAAGGGCATTTAAAATGGATCTATGGTAGGACAAAATGGTTGGTACAGATTGGTACAAAGCTTGTGCTGCTAAAATTTATGCTGCATTTTATGGCATCACAAAAAAAAACAGATGTGCAATATGACCTACTTACTCTACTTCAGTACAGTAAGGATGATTTTTTTAAAATCCAGATAAATACTATGTGCCTTATACAGTTTTCAGATTACATTCAAAAACAACTTGCATCTATATAGTGCTTTTAACACAGAAAAAAGTATCAAGGCGCTTCACGGAGTCACAATCAGACAAAAATAGATACCAAGACAAAGAAGGACATTAGGAGAAATTACTAAAAGATTGATCAAAGCGCAGAGTTTTAAAGGGGTCTTGGAGGTAAAGGGGTTTAGGGAGGGAATTCCAGAGTACTGGGCCCTGACGGCTAAAGGCATGGCTGCCAATGATGGGGCAGCGAGAGGGAAAGAATGCCAAGGGGCATAGAGGAAGGAATGGAGAGTTCAGGACAGGTTGTAGTCCTGGAAAAGGTTACAAAGATAGGGAGGGGTGAAGCCATGAGAGATTTAAATACGGATGAGATTTTTAAATTGAAGGTGTTGGGGAACTGCGAGCCAACGTAGATCAGCAATGATAGGAGTGATGGGTGAGCAGGACTTGGTGCAAGATAGGATACAGACAGCAGTGTTTTGGATCAACTGAAGTTTACAGAGTGTGGATGATGGGAGTTTGGCCAGCAGAGAATTGGAATATTTAGCTGACAAAGGCACGGACTGAGGTGGGGCAGGTGAATTTACAGAGGTGGAAGTAGGCAGACTTTGTGGTGGAAAGGATATTGGATCGGAATCGGGGTTGAAACGGAAGGCAAGTTCCGAACAGTATGGTTCAAAGTCAGGCAGTGGCTGGGGAGAGAGATGTAATGTGTGGCAAGGGTAAAGGAGTTTGTGGCGTGGGTCAAAGGCAATGGCTTTAATCTTCCCAATGTATTAACTGAAGAAAATTCTGGGTCATCCAAAACTAAATGTCAGACAAGCAGTCTGACGGTACAGAGGCAGTGAAGCAGTCCAAGAGAGGTGGTAGAAAGGTAGAGCTGGGTGTTGTCATTGTACATGTGGAAGCTTTGAATGATGTCTTTGGATGATGTTGCCAAGGGTCAGCATGTAGATGAGGAAGAGGAAGGAGCACGGATAGATCCTTGGGGGTAAGTAAGGACAGAGGAGTCAAGGGTAAGATTTTTTGAGGAGGCGGATGATGACAGCTGTTTTGAAAGGGAGGGTTACATGGAGTTACAGCACAGAAACAGGCCATTCGGCCCAAGCGGTCTATGCTGGCGTTTATGCTCCACACGAGCCTCCTCACACAAGTTAAATCTCCCTGTTCCAGAACACATTACCCATAAAAAAAGACTTGCATCTATATAACTCCCCTCACAACCTCAGCACATTCCAAAGCGCTTCATAACCAATGAAGTGCTTTTGAAGTGTAGTCACTGCTGTAACGCAGGAAACGCAGCAGCTGATTTGCGCACAGCAAACTCCCACAAACACCAACGAGATGAATGACCCGACAATCTGTTTCAGTGATATTGGTTGAGTGACAAATATTGGCCCAGGACAAAGGGGAGAACTCACCAGCTCGTTCTAGAACAGTAAGCAGAATGTGGGTTTCGTGGACAAGCTGAGCTTGGAGAGGGCATTAGGGGAGATAGGAGAAAAAGTAGAGAAGGACGTGGTTCAGGGCTAGGGCAGGGGAGAGCCTTGAGAGAGGTTTTGCAAGGGGAGTAGGGAGGAAGCAGCAGAGGTAGCTGATCGGATGGTCTCAATTTTGTGACACAGAAATCAATGACTTCCTTGCACTTGATGTTAGAGGTGAGGGTGGAGGGGGCTGGGGGGAGGGGTTTGAGGAGACAGTTGGTAGTGGAGAAAAGAAGCTGGGGTTATCTTTGCTCTCCAAGATAACCCTAGAGCCGTAGGCAATTTTGGCAGAGTGAGGCTTAGCAGTGCTTGATGTGGTCCAGCCAGAATTGGTGGTGGGTGGCCAAACAGAGGGACAATGGCATTTCTATACCCATATATTATTTTTACCTGTTTTCTACATGATGAGGTTTTCTTTTAGCTAACCGAGTAGGGGAAGAGCCACTAGACCTGTCCAACAGTCTCTGGGTCTGGAATACAGTGTGGTTTAAGCACTGTTCTGTTAGGTATCTTTCAGATGGATTCAGTTTCAGCAAATTCTTTGAAGAGAAACAAAAGAAAATTAATAATACAAATTTATCCACACAGTGTAATCTACTCAGGCAGTTAATTTTTTTGTTCATGGTGCATACCCAGAGGTATTATTTGATGTGTATTTTTCAATTAAAATTAAACAATACACATCACTTACAAGGGTCCTTCAGAACATATTATCTTAGTAAGTAATTATTAATGCGGAAGCAAACAGAATATGGAAATTAAAAACTGGAAACCAAGGTTCACAGTCCTTAAAACCATTATCCTACAAGATTGGCCAGAATTATATCCACTACAAAATATTTAACCAAATGCCACATCACACAAATCAGTGTAATGCTGATGTTGTTGAGTAGTAACACCATTACAGTTCCATACCTTCATGAGGTCTAGCATAACTCCACTAATAACGCCCAGGTACCTTCTCTCCAGAGTCTGAGGGTGGTTTACAGCAGGAAACTATAAGCAGATAAAGTAGATGGGTTGGTTAATCATATTTGCGCAAGGAATAAATAAAAAATACAGACAAATATGTTTTAAATTGGATCCAAATATCTTAGTTCATTTCATTTTTTTTGTTAGAAACTAGGAAACGCCCCAAAATACATTATGCAATCATTGAAGACCTATCATGTAATAGCTACCATGGCTGTCAATTAATCACAGTTAACTTCTGCAATTAACGCATTACTACTTTTGGTGATTAATTTTTTAACATGCATTAATTGCGGAACTTACACAGAGAGTAAATTATGGAATAACAGAAATTTTCAGCACAGAAGGAGACCATTAGGCCCATCGTGTCTGTGCCAGCTGAAGAACAGCCATCCGACCTAATCCCACTTTCCAGCACTTGGTCAGTCACCTTGTAGGTTAGGGCACTTCAAGTGCATATCCAAATACTTTTTAAATGTGATGAGGGTTTCTGCCTCCACCACCCTTTCAGGCGGTGAGTTCCAGACCTCCACCACCCTCTGGGTGAAAACATTTCTCTTCAGCTCCCCTCTAATCCTTCTACCAATTACTTTAAATCTATGCCCCCTGGTTATTGACATCTCTGCTAAGGGAAATAGATCCTTCCTATCCACTCTATCTATGTCCGTCATAATTTTATACACCTCAATTAAATCACCCCTCAGCCTCCTCTGTTCCAAAGAAAACAACCCCAGCCTATCCAACCTATCCTCATAGCTAAAATTCTCCAGTCCTGGCAACATCGTTGTAAACCCTCTCTAGTGCAATCACATCTTTCCTGTAATGTGGTGACCAGAAATGTATGCAGTACTCAAGCTGTGGCCTAATTGGTGTTTTATACAGTTCTAGCATAACCTCCCTGCTCTTATATTATATGCCTCGGCTAATAAAGGAAAGTATCCTGTATGCCTTCTTAACCACCTTAAACACCTGTCCTGCTACCTTCAGGGATCTGTGGACATGCACTCCAAAGTTCCCAACTATCAGTATCCTTCCATTTATTGTGTACTCCCTTGCCTTGTTTGCCCAAATGCATTACCTCACACTTCTCCGGATTGAACTCCATTTGCCACTTTTCTGCCCACCTGACCAGTCCATTGATATCTTCCTGCAGTCTAAAGCTTTCCTCCTCACTATCAACCACAGAGCCAATTTTTATATCATCTGAAAACTTCTTAATCATGCCCCCTACATTTAAGTCTAAATCATTAATATATACCACAAAAAGCAAGGGGCCTAGTACTGAGCCCTGCAGAACCCCACTGGAAACAGTCTTCCAGTCACAAAAACGCCTTTTGCTTCTTGCCACTATGCCAGTTTTGGATACAACTTACTATTTTTCCTTGGATCCCAAAGGCTTTTATTTTTTTAACTAGTCTGCCATGTGGGACCTTGTCAAAAGCCTTGCTAAAATCCATGCAGACTACATCAAACGCACTACCCTCAATCGACCCTCTTGTTGCCTGCTCAAAACAATCAAGTTAGTCAGACACAACCCTCCCTTAACAAATCCATGCTGACTGTCCTTGAATAATCTGTGCCTTTCTAAATGACGATTAATACTGTCACTCAGAATTGTTTCCAATAATTTGCCCACCACCGAGGTTAGGCTGACTGGCCTGTAATTACTTGATCTCTCTTTCTCCCTTTTTAAACAATGGTACAACGTTAGCAGTCTTCCAATTCTCTGGCACCGTGCCTGTAGCCAGGGAAGACTGAAAAATGATGGTCAGTGCCTCTGCCATTTCCTCCCTTGCTTCTCTTGATAGCCTGGGATACTGATACAACTGGCAAACTGCTCTGTTTTTCCAGGAGGTATGGTTGTTTTGCTAGCTAGAGAAATGTTACATGTTCCAATTTAGTGAATTCCCGCTCGTGCTCAGAATTGCTTTATGGGAACAGCTCATGCAGCTGTTTACTCCAGATGTTCACAGGTCCACATCAGGCACATTATTCTGACCAATGGGATTATGAAATTCTTTGATAAAAGCGTTATAACTATACATCATAGGATTTATTAACAAATCAAAATAGATCATTAATATGCTGCCTGGAAACTGCAACTCCCATCATGCAGCATGGTCCCATATTAACAGTGAGATCTGCGCTAGGAGAAGAGCGACTGCAGGGAGATGGCAGCTGTTGATGAGCCAGCACAGACTTATATTCAGATCTTTTGTTTCTTTATGGAATCATAGAATCATACAGCACAGGAGGCGGCCATTTGGCTCATTGTGCATGTGCCGGCTCTTTGAAAGAGCTATCCAGTGAGTCCTACTCCCCTGCTCTTTCCCCAAAGCCTGCAAATCTTTCCTTTTCAATTATTTATCCAATTCACTTTTGAAAGTTACTATTGAATCTGCTTCCATCATCCTTTCAGGCAGTGCATTACAACTCGTAACAACTCGCTGCTTAAAAAAAAATTCTCATCTCCTCCCTGGTTCTTTTGCCAATTATCTTAAAATCTGTGTCCTCTGGTTACCAACTCTCCTGCCAGTGGAAACTGTAACTCTATTAAAACCCCATATAATTTTTAACACCTCTATTAAATCACCCCTTAACTTTCTCTGCTCTAAGGAGAACAATCCTAGCTGCTTCTAGTCTCTCCACATAGCTGAAGTCCCTCATCCCTGGTACCATTCTAGTAAATCCCCCCTGCACCCTCTCCAAGGCCTTGACATCCTTCCTAAAGTGTGATGCCCAGAATTGGACACAGTACTTCAGCTGAAGTCTAATCAGTGATTTATAAAGTTTTAGTATAATTTCCTTGCTTTTGTACTCCTATGTCTCTATTTATAAAACCAAGGATCCCGTATGCTTTTTTTTTTAAAAACAGCTGCATCAACTTGCCCTGCCACCTTTAAAGATTTGTGTACGTGAACTCCCAGGGGTCTCTGTTCCTGCTCCCCCTTTAAAATTGTACCATTTAATTTATATTGCCTTTCCTCATTCTTCCTTCCAAAATGCATCACTTCACACTTCTCTGCATTAAATTTCATCTGCCATGTGTCTGCCCATTTCACCAGTTTGTCTATGTCCTCCTGAAGTCTGCTACTATCCTCCTCACTGTTTACTACATTTCCAAGTTTTGTGTCATCTGCAAACTTTGAAATTATGCCCCTTATACCCAAGTCCAGGACATTAAAATATCAAAAAGAGCAGTGGTCCTAATACCGAGCCCTGGGGCGACACTACTGTATACTTCCATTAGGTCTGAAAAACAACCAGTCACCACTATTCTCTCCTTCTGTCTCTTAGCCAATTTTGCATCCACGCCGCCACTGTTCCTTTAATCCCATGGGCTTCAATTTTGCGAACAAGTCTATTACGTGGCACTTTATGGTGTCTGTCTGTAAATAACAGGACTTGCCTGGATCCGTGAGCCTCATAACTCTCATTAGCCACAACATGACTGGATGCTGCAGTATGCAGGAAAGACGTGCATCTCTTAGTCACATTGTTGCAGATACCAGAATGAGAAAGAAAAAGGATGTTTGCCAACCAGACTTTTGGCAGCAGATGTAATGTGGTGCATTCCAGAGCCAGATGATGGCAGACTGGAATGAAAGGAGTTTAAAACATGTTGTTTTAGCATGCAATTTTTGCCAGAATTAATTATTGTGCTTTATGATCCCCAATAGAACAGAGCAAAGCTGTGGGAGTATTTGCAACAATGTTCTTTAACAGCAAGTATTTTTACTGCATTAGTGCTTGTATATGTATGATGCACATTAGTAGACAGTGAATTACAGAAATAAACCCATGAATCTGTGTTAGGCTCACAAGTCAGTTATTCTGACCTTCATTTTGTTATTTTTTAAAATGAGAATCAGACAGTATTTAGGTTGTGTTGCATATTTTGTGTGTAGTTAAGTAAAGTCTACCAATTTTCTTTTTAAAGAAAATTTGCATTTTTGGATATAATGACTCAAAGGGTTTTTGATGTTCTCTTCACAATAAGCAGTTGTTTTCATGGTGGGTTGTTTTTTGGATGATGTTAATAATAGTCAGTAATAAAACAAACTTGAATGACATGGATGTAGCAATTGTATCAATTAAATATGTAATATGCAATTAAAATCAAGATTAACAGATTAAAATTTTAATTGATCAATTGTGATTAAACTTATTAATCGATTGACAGCCCTAATAGCTACATAAAGGAATGTGAGACAAACTTAATATTTTTTAAACCACATGTTCGTCTAAATATAGATTTTACAATTTCAAAGTTTGTGCAAAGTAACAAGCTCAATGAATGTAATCCAACTTTCTCCAATTTGCAATTAGAAAATCATATCTTGAATTTGAAGTATTTGATCAGAACAGGCTAGCTTATAGTCCTAATAAATATACTTATGGTAATATTTGCATAGGAGAACTCTTGGTATGTCCTGAATCTTAGTTTGACTTCAATATTTTTAAACACTGTACCCGCAGCCCATGAAAACGTGGATTACTATAAAAAAGCTTCATCTGCTCAGGTGGCAGTGGTCCCAATACTCTCTGGATTGTGTAAAGCTGATCTATCTCACTCTCTCCTGGAAACAGGGGTTGTCCATCACTTAGTTCTCCAAGTATGCAGCCTACAGACCACATGTCGACAGCCTTTCCATATGGAGCTCTACAAAGGAAGAGAAGAAAAACAAAACACGATTGTTATAGTGTCAGAAATGTTACAAAAACATAGCTTATCCCCTTTTTTGAGAGGGGGGAGGGTGGGGAGGTGGTCAAGATGGTAAACATGGCAAACTCTTCTGTAATGTAAAATTCTGAAATCTAGTACGTTCTGCATGTAAATATCTTAAATCACAACTGCCATTTTTACTTAAATATTTCAGAAGTTTATTTTTTAAAAAAGGATACGGCATATATTGTAAAGTTATATTGATGATGGGCAATTAACAGTGGCTAACAGTGAGGTGGAGCGATACGGCAACAGTGTAGTGTTGCCAGAGGAGCCCAGAGTTATATACTGATGAAATATATCTGATTGCAACAGTCAGTGAAAATATAACCCAGCTAATCCCTACTGCACAGATTTCCACTGATTAGCAATCCCAAATCAGTCAAATTGACAGCTTCAACTGACCACATATGAACAAATCTGTGACATTGCAAACTTTAAGAGGGGGATGTTGAAAAAAGGAGTTTGTTCAGTAATAAAATTTAAACAAACAGTGGCAAGCAACTGTGGCTGTGCTGCATGGGTAAATATAAAAATCCTTATCATGTAAAAGAGTAAAGTTTATGTATCTTGTCATTAAATACATGAAATTTGTACTCAATAAAAATAATTTTTCATGTCATTCCCACCCATCATCATTTCAAACAAAATGTAATCTACTGTATTATCCTCATGCTTCCATATATTTGAATATGGTACCACTTTAAAAGGATTAGCCATGTGACTTGAACACTGCCTAGGAGGGATAACTTTTCAGTTTGATGCAATATTAAGCAGAATAACGACAAGTACTGTCTTGTCCCTTTCAAGCAAGTTACTTGCTGGTGACTAATCTTGTGTCAAGTTTTAGTATTAAATGAAGGATTTGGTAGTCAGCTGACTCTTCTCCAGCTTTTATGTTGTGTTTAGTGCCATGATAGATCTCCTGATTCCTGAAATGTCTGTCTCTTACAGCGAGCAGCAACTCCAAATTAAACATGCTGGATTCACTAAGGCTAGTTGTTGGAAGACATTTTTTAACCATGTTTTCGTGGGCTTGGAAAAGCTGTAAAGTTGCTTTAGGGATTACCATTGGCTCCATTAGACCCCCGTGCATCAGCAGCTAGTGGGCTCAACACTTCACTAAACCCAATATAAAAGCGGATTTTCTCTTCTACCACACAACAGTGCCCAGAAAACAGCTCTGAAAGGAAAGCAACGTAAGACCAAGGTGAAATAAGATATTATATATACTAACACTGAGATTGTTCATCCTTATTGAGTCATCTGGTCAAACTATTTCAATATGTACAGGAGTTCTGTTCTAATATAAAACAGTGCATAATTTCTCAGCGAATCCCTATTGTGCCCTAACTTGTATCAAAACTACTTTTAAAAAACTGCTTTCTCCCCCAATTGCAATAGGATGTATGAAAAGTTTGCCCAGAAAGATCAGCTACAGCTCACCATTAAAGGGGAAGTTGTGGTGGGGACAGAAAAGTTGAGTACTTGTTCACAATGGTATAGTAGTAAACCCCTTCCCAATGTTGTGGTGATGCATTTGTCAAAGACAGCAGAGTTCTAATATTAATTGGGGACATAACATCAACTGGCTTTCTGGTCCAGTGCTGCATCGTTACAACCAATTACTTGGCTGAGCATGAAGCTCATTCGTTATAGAGCAATAATCACACAAAAAAAGCCACCCAGTCCTCAAAAGATTCATTTTGTAGTGAATCTTAGAATAATTCACTGAGTATCCAAACAATTCAGGTAATTTCAATTCATGCTCATTTCATTTAAAAAAAAAATCTGCTGAAACAATTTTGATTTTTGCAACAATTGACCAATTGACAATTCTGGTGCAGCTCAACAACTTACCCGAGTAGTAGCTCAGGTGAACGATACCACCTAGTGGCCACATATTCTGTGTAATTCGCATTGCTACCCTCTGACAAGTTCCGAGCAAATCCTGTTATTGTAAGAAGCCAAAAATGTGAGCAAATTATGTCTTGGAAACTCTCCAAATTCTGGAAATAATTATTTAACATCTTAAAAATTACAAGACTTCATGTAAATGCTCTTTTAAAAAAAATTTAGGGTTGTCACCAGGATTTCAGTAAAAATGTAATTGTGGTTGCCACCAGCAAGATTTTTTCCAACAACTTTGCTGAAAATAATTTGTAGTCTTGCTCATTCTCAAAAGCCACTTCTTGTTTAAAAGTCATACATTTATTATCATTGAATGTTATACATTTTAGTCAAAAACTTGACTTACTTTTGGGCAGGTGGAAGGAGGGAGATGTGGCAGGACGGGAGAGGAAATAGTGGAGAGGAGGCGGGCCTTTCTCTTTGCAGTAGAGGTGGTCTTGCTTGTTTGTGTTTGGGAATCGCACTTTCTGCACGTTTGGGGGTCTCGCATTTTTATTTATGAGGGTTCCACGTGTGTATGTTATACATGGAATCACTTTTTTCATGTATTGGGGTCCTCGTATTTTGTATATATTAAGGTGTTGCATTTTGTATATATTGAGCACAGGGTCTTGATTTTTGGATGTATGGAAGTTTCATTTTGTGTGCATGGGAGGGATCTCTCATTTTTAGTGTATTGGAGAGATTAAGTGGGTTTTGATGTTGGTTTATGCAACCCTGAGCTCCAAAAGGTTTGACATTCCTGCTCAAAAAAAAGTTTAATTAAACTCCAACAGATCACCTATGATCATCTTGTAGTGTCCGGAATCATATTGAGGTCATCAATGGCATCGATATTATAGGGAACGCACCAAAACACTTAAATTCAAGTTGATGAAATTAAAAGACAGATAGTTAACCTACTTGCAGGAGAAGAAACCTGCCGAAGGGCGTTTACATCTCATCATTCACTATGATAGATCATAACTGCGGTGGCAATAATGATGGCCATGGATTGACCAAATCTGCCTCCTACCAAAGATGGCACAGAGCCACGGGTTAATCAGGCAACAGAAGAATAGATTGGGAGGGCGAGCACATGGTAAGAGGAGGGAACAGTAAAAAAATATTTGCAGTTACATGTTCATCCAGGGAAAATACAAGCATTCAAATGGTTAGTTACTCTGATTACCAATCTCTGCTCAGGACCCTTTGATTTAAACCATAAAGTAGTGGGCTTCTCTGATGACTCAGCAAGTTTAACTAGCGAATACCCATGTCAAACAGACCAGGAAGGTCTCCGGTTCAATTCCTGGTCACTTGAGCGTGGTGGCAGAGGATGCCTGGTACCCATGGAACCATACCCTGGTAAAAAGCCAATTCCTTCAAGAGAAGGGAGGAGAGAAAATTAATGAAGGGGAATAAAATATCAGTGTGAAAGTGCTTCTGTAAGGACTCCACATTCACTGCCATCAAGTTGTTTTGGGCAGTGGGAAAACATGCTTTAAATGGAAACTTGGTAAATTAACTTTGATCTCTGCTCTGTTCCGGCACTGCATGAATTTCCGGTGATGTCATGCTGCCTGGTGCAGCTGTGAAATTTTTCCAATTTAATGAGTATTTGTTGCATCCTTTTCTCCCTCCCCCTGTTACATGGACATCTAAGCGTCAGGATGTTGGAACGTTACCAAGAGTCTGGCTAGCTGCTGCTGTTGCCTAGGCTGGAAGCTGCCTACAATCCATTCCCTCTGTATCTGACATTTTATACACACCCCAAGTTATCCCTATCGACATTATGAAATAATGCAAAGATGAAAGGCTGGGGAGTCGGAGAGTGAGAGATGCAAATCCATAAAGGGCTGTCATTTCAGCATACAGTGAAACATTTTATATTAAGCAAAGCCATGCCACCAAGTAAACATATCAGGCCCACCCAGCATCTTTTACAAGGCCTGATCGGGTTCAAATACCTGGGGCAAGACTGGAATTGAAACCATCTGTGTCTAATTGATCAGCCTTGCACATTCATACCCCTTCACATTCAAAACAAATTGAATAGTTATTTTTCTCCAACAGTTATATACAAATGCATCATTCCTATAATTGGCCCAATAAAACTTTCATAACTAATAACACTGCAATTACCTTAGTCTGAATACACAATAGTGAAATCTAGAGCCAGGATCTTCTAAAAAGATGAATAAACTAAATGCTCCGTCTTTCTCCCTGTTGCATAGCAACATGCATCTTTTTTACTTCAGTGCATACTGTGGGAGTGCTACATTGTGAGAGGTGCCATCTTTTGGACGAGACATTAAACTGAAGCTTCGTCTGCTTGCTCATTAAAGATCCAATAGCACTATTTGAATAAATGTAAGGAATCTTACAACACCAGGTTATAGTCCAACAGTTTTATTTGAAAATCACAAGCTTTCGGAGCTTTCCTCCTTCGTCAGGTGTGTGAAGGTTTCCATAAAAGCAACCTGGAATGGAAACCTTCACACACCTGACGAAGGAGGAAAGCTCCGAAAGCTTGTGATTTTCAAATAAAACTGTTGGACTATAACCTGGTGTTGTAAGATTCCTTACATTTGTCCACCCCAGTCCATCACCGGCATCTCCACATCATGGCTACTATTTGAATAAGATGAGATAGCTCTTGGGGTGTCCTAGCCAACACACATCCCTCTGTCAACTCTATTAAAAACAGATTAACTGGTAAGTCATCATTTGCTGGTTGTGTTGAGAGCAGAGCAGAGAGAGCTAGTAACGATGTGAGCCGGAAATAGAGTGAAGACATCCATAACAGGAATTTGTTGAAAGTGGTGAGGAGGAGAGAAACCATGAGTAGTTGTGGATAAGTAGTACAGAAATCGTGTTTTATCAAACTGAAGCTTAAGCTCAGTTTTTAAACTTAAAAAATGACAAGTTACTTGGCTGTTACCTATCACTCCACTGTAAGTAGGTCACTGGCAGGTGTTAATTAGATACTGTGTGGTTGGCGGCTGATAGACCAGTTGAAACTGGTCTGTGTCAACTGGTCTGTGTCTGAAAGGTATACAAAGGGTGATACTTGCGAGAGCCAAGTGCACAGCAGAGTGAGTTGATTAACAAAGTGAGCTGGGAACAGAGTGAGGATTTCTGAAACGGGAATTTGGTGAGAGAGGGAATTCATTGCAGAGGGCGAAGGAGCTGCTAAATAAATTAATGGAGGAACAACCGAAAGCAAGTGCTCAATTATTTAATCACCATTTAGTACTTAATGTTATAGTAGGTTACGAGGCTACTAAACTTTAAAAAATAGGAACTAATAAGAGGCAAGGACAAAATCCTTTGTAGCAGCTTTAAGTAAATAAAAATTAAACAAACACTGATATTAACAATAGACGAAATAGGCTAAATAAACTAAACTAAGCAATAAAAGTAACTGAAAGAAATCAAATTAAATCCATCATAACTGTAATTTAATATAAAGGTGAATCAGATAGCATGCAAAATAGATAAATAAATAACTGCTATACAATGAACAATTAAGTACAGGATAGTGGCAGCACTACAGTGTGTCAGGAATCGGGATAAAGAGAATGTTCTCTGATTGAAAGGGTCTGATAAGTGGTGCTCCCCTGCTGCAGGCCTCATCTTTTCACGATATATGACTTGGATGAAGGAATAGAGAGTGGTGTATCCAAGTTCACAGATGACACTAAGTTAGGAGATACAGTAAATTGTGTAGATGGGAGCAGGAAGTTACAAAGGGACATATGCAGATTAAGTGAGTGCGCAAAACTATGGCAGATGGAGTTCAATGAGGGAAGGTGTGAGGTCATCCATTTTCGATCCAAGAAAGACAAATCGGAATAATGTGTTAATGGTGAGAAACCAGGAACTGTGCAGGAGCAAAAGGATTTGATTGTCCACTTACACAAATCACTAAAATCACACAAATAGAAAAAATAATCAAAAAGGCTAATGGAATGTTGGCCTTTATCTCAAGGGCACTGGAAAAAGGGGAGGAAGTTATGCCTCACTTGCACAGAGCCTTGGTCAGACCCCATCTGGAGTACCTCAGAAAGGATATATTGGCTTTGGAGGGGGTACAGCACAGATTCACCAGAACTGAAAGGTTAAATTATGAGGACAGGTTGCATAAATTTGGCTTGTATCCCCTTCAGAAGGAAGAAGGATGATCTAATCGAGGTATTTATCATAGAATCATAGAAAGGTTACAGCACAGAAGGAGGCCATTTGGCCCATCGAGTCCGTGCCAGCTCTATGCAAGAGCAAACCAGCTAGTCCCACTCCCCCGTCCTATCCCCGTAGCCCTGCAAATTTTTTCCTTTCAAGTAATTATCCAGTTCCCTTTTGAAAGCCATGATTGAATCTGCCTCTACCACCCCCTCAGGCAGTGCATTCCAGATCCTGACCACTCGCTGTGTAAAAAAGTTTTTCCTCATAGCACCGTTCGTTCTTTTCCCAATCACCTTAAATCTACGTCCTCTGGTTCTTGACCCTTCCGTCAATGGGAACAGTTTCTCTCTCTCTACTCTGTTTAGACCTTTTATGACTTTGAATACTCTATCAAATCTCCTCTCAACCTTCTCTGTTCCAAGGAGAACAACCCCAGCTTCTCCAGTCTATCCACGTAACTGGGATCATTGGAATAAATCTCTTCTGCACACTCTCGAAGGCCTTCACATCTTTCCTAAAGTGTAGTGCCCAGAACTGGCCAAAATACTCCAGTTGTTTTATAAAAGTTCATCATGACTTCCTTGCTTTTGTACTCTATGCCTCTATTTATAAAGCCCAGGATCCCATATGCTTTTTTCACTGCTTTCTCAACCTGTCCTGCCACCTTCAACGATTTGTGTATATATACCCCCAGATCTCTATTCCTGTACACCCTTTTAGAATTGTGCCCTTTACTTTAGATTGCCTCTCCTCATTCTTCCTACCGAAATGTATCACCTCGCATTTTTCTGCGTTAAATTTAATCTGCCACGTATCCGTCCATGCCACCAGCCTATCTATATCACTATCCTCCTCACTGTTCACTACACTTCTAAGTTTTGTGTCATATGCAAATTTTGAAATTGTGCCCTGTACACCCAAGTCCAAGTCGTTAATATACATCAAGAAAAGCAGTGGACCTAGTACCAGACCCCTGGGGAACATCGCTGTACACCACCTTCCGAAAAACAACTATTCACTACTACTCTGTTTCCTGTTACTTAGCCAATTCTGTATCCACGCTGCTACCGCCCCTTTTATTCCCTGGGCTTCAAACTTGATGACAAGCCTATTATGGGGCACGTCATCAAACGCCTTTTGGAAGTCCCGATACACCACATCAACTGCATTGCCCTCATCCACCCTCTCTGTTACCTCATCAAAAAACTCTATCAAGTTAGTTAAATACAATTTGCCTCTAACAAATCCGTGCTAGCTTTCCCTAATCAAGCCACACTCATCCAAGTGACTGTTAATTCTGTCCCGGATTATCGTTTCTACAAGTTTCCCCACCACTGAGGTTAAACTGACTGGTCTGCAGTTGCTGGGTTTATTCTTACACCCTTTTTTGAGGGTGTAACATTCGCAATTCTCCAGTTCCCAGGCATCACCTCCGTATCTAAGGATGTTTGGAAGATTATGGCCAGTACCTCTGCAATTTCCACCCTTACTTCCCTCAGCAACCTAGGATGCATCCTATCCGGACCCAGTGACTTATCTACTTTAAGTACAGCTAGCCTTTCTAGTATCACCTCTATCAATTTTTAGCCTATCTAGTATCTCAACTACATCTTCCTTTAAAGAGTCTCTGGCAGCATCTTCTTCCTTGATAAAGACAGATGCAAAGTACTCATTTAGTATCTCAGCCATGCCGTCTGCCTCCATGAGTAGATCTCCTTTTTGATCCCTAATCGGCCCCACTCCTCCTCTTACTACCCGTTTACCACTAACATGCCTATAGAAGATTTTTGGATTCCCTTTTATGTTGGCCACCAGTCTATTCTCATACCCTCTCTTTGCCCCTCTTATTTCCTTTTTCACTTCCCCTCTGAACTTACTATATCCTGCCTGGTTCTCACTTGTGTTGTCAACCTGACATCTGTCATACGCCCCTTCTTCCTGCTTCATCTTACTCTCTACCTCTTCTGTCATCCAGGGAGCTCTGGCTTTAGTTGCCCTACCTTTCTCCCTCATGGGAATGTATCCAGACTGTACCCGAACCATCTCCTCCTTAAAGGCCGCCCATTGTTCAATAACAGTTCTGCCTGCCAATCTTTGATTCCAATTTACCCGGGCCAGATCTGTTCTCATCCCACTGAAATTGGCTCTCCTCCAATTGAGTATTTTCACTTTAAGAGTGGTCTATGTCCTTTTCCATAGCTATTCTAAACCTTATGATACTATGATCGCTGTTCCCTAAATGTTACCCCATTGGCACTTGCTCCACTTGGCCTGCTTCATTCCCCAAAACCAAATCCAGATCCAGCAATGCCTCCTTCTTTATTGGGCTGGAAACGTACTGGTTAAGAAAGTTCTCCTGAACACACTTCAAAAATTCCTGCCCCTCTTTGCCCCTTATATTACTGTTGTTATCCCAGTCTATATTAGGATAGTTGAAGTTCCCAGTCATCACTACTCTATAGCTTTTGCACCTCTCTGTAATTTCCCTGCAAATTTACTCCTCCGTATCCTTCCCGCTAGTTGTTGCCCTACAGAATACATCCAGTAGTGTAATGGCACCTCTTTTGTTTCTTAACTCTAACCAAATAGATTCTGTCCTTGACCCCTCCAGGACATCCTTTCTCTGCAGCACTGCAATATTTGCCTTAATCAATACTGCCACCCCACCCTCCTTTCTTTCTTCCCTATCTTTCCTGAACACCTTGTATCCAGGAGTATTTAGTACCCAATCCTGCCCTTTGTCGAGCCAGGTCTCTGTTGTCGCCATGACATTGTATTCCCATGTGGCTATTTGCACCTGCAGCTCACCAACCTTGTTTACCATGGGCCAGAGAAAATATTTCCTCTGGTGGGGGAATCTAGAACAAGAGGACATAACCATAAAATTATTGCTAGGCCATTTAGGAATGAAATCAGGAAGCACATTTTCAAACAAGGGTAGTGTAAATTTGGAACTCTCTCCCCCAGAAGGCTGTGGGTGCTGGGTCAATTGACATTTTCAAGACTGAGATTGATAGATTTTTGTTAGGTAAGGGTATCAAGGGATATGGAGCAAAGATGGGTAAATAGAGTTGAGGTACAGATCAGCTATGATATGATTGAATGGTGGAACAAGCTCGAGAGGCTGAATGGCCCACTCCTGTTCTTATGTTGTTTGTGGAACCTTGTTTTGCGCAAATTGGCTGTTGCGTTTGCCAACAACAGTGACTGCACTTCAAAAGTAATTGATTGGTTGGTGTCCTAAAGATGTGAAAGGCAGTATATAAATGCAATTTCGTTCCTTTATCTTTTTGCAATTTGCAAGGATACAATCGTCTGCTCTGCAATTCTTCACAAGCATTAATGGTTCTCAGTGACTTTTTCTATTCTCCATCAAAGATTAACGCCATGTGATGCTCCACTATTTATTCAACTGAAGAACAGATGAACAGCCTTGCCAATCTGGGGAAGATATGCTGGAATTCAAATTTGTGATCTTCCAGTGTTCAAACATTCCTTTTGCTCGAGTCCATAGTTCAAAGATCTCAATTTGTCGAATAGAGTTTGAGACAGTATACAACAGTATATAAATTCGAAGACTGCAGTGCGATGTAAGATAAAACGAGGACTATGAGTAATGGTGACCTTCCTCTACCTCCCCCCTCAAAGGATTTGTATAAATGTGGTTACACAAATCATTCTGTAAGAAAACTATGGCCTAGAATTTGCTGGAGCAGGGCATCTCGCGGTGAGCGGCATGAATTAGATATTTTTTCCTCATCCTTCAGCTCCAATTAAATTTACACCGCAAATTGCTGGGTGAGAGTTGATAACGGCACAGCAAAGTCAACTGGGTATCTGAGGCCTTGGTAAATGATGGGACCAATTGTCTATCTCCTTAACCAATTAAATTTAAGGATTTGAATGGTCAGCAAAGCTCTGAAGTGGCATCTTGGACATCTGATTATTTAAACAAAGTTGATCACCAAATTACATGCAGGAAAATGTGAAGTTCTAAGTTTTTTTGCCTTTGGAACACAACACAAACATACGAATAAGACAAGATGGCATGAATTTAGCATCGACTTTA
Source organism: Heptranchias perlo (assembly GCF_035084215.1). Taxonomy (NCBI): domain Eukaryota; kingdom Metazoa; phylum Chordata; class Chondrichthyes; order Hexanchiformes; family Hexanchidae; genus Heptranchias; species Heptranchias perlo. The sequence continues at coordinate 19,746,272 of NC_090335.1, forward strand.
GTCCCAACCAGAATCCACAAAAAAATCAATTTAACAAATCAGTTTAGTCAGTTAAACAAATCAGTTTAATTTGCATCCCAGTTGCAAATTTTACATGGCATGAGCAGAACAATTATCATTTAATTGCTAACTGATTTCAAATGGAAGACCATTGGAAACAGAAATTGCCCCATTAATAGTGTCCTTAAGCCATCAAATAGCAGCCCTAATTTTCTGCGGCGAGTTTAATTTGTTTTGACAGCACAAATGCAGCAATTTCTTGACACTCATGGGGAAGATGATGTGAGCTCCGGTTTTTGCGAGTCTAACGGCTGAGCAGCGCAAATCATCCAGCAATTTGTGGCGATTCACAACTCACGGCGTATCTCTTCCTCACCACAAATTGCTGGATTTTATACACACTAATAATGGCATGCGCGTTTACTCTCCGTTATTTTACCAGCAAATTCTGGGCCTATATGAATAAAGCATGCAAACAGTGTAAATTGTACAGACTTTCAAAAATCATTCTATTGCACTTAGTTTTGCCACAAAATTAGTTTCTGCATTTGTGCAAATCATTATCACAAACAACTTTATTTTATTAAACTTGAAGCATCTTATTGTTTTTGGAAGCTGATAATCATTTACAAGCAGGAAGTTGTCATCAACTTTTTTTAGAAAATTGAATTCAGTGTCCAAAATCACTCCATTTTTTTTCCCCAAAATAAACCCAACTTACTGAGCCCAGAAATCCTTCTATGAGCATGCATAAAAATATACACAAGATCACCTAATATCATAAATAACAAAAGTCATATGACTGAAAATTCCTCATTGAGGTTGGTGAATATGAGATTGGTTTTCAAAGACACATGTGGTAAGTTGCATCCATAGACAAATGAACTGTAGACTCTCCTCCTGCAGTACACAACAGCATTTGGTAAAATTGGCAAATGGATCGAATTGACCATTATATATTTTGGATCTGGCTTCCAATATATCATAATCTGAATTTTGTAGATGCATTCCCTTATTACTGAATCAGTGTGTTAGTTTAATATAGAGGAATGTCATAAGCATAATTCATGAATTACTTACCAAAATCACACAACTTCAACATATCATTGTGGCTGATCAAAAGGTTTTCTGGTTTGATGTCTAAAAAAGAACACATTATCACAGTTAGCTAACCAGGACTTTAAATAGAATCTCATCTGACTGACAGTTCTGAAAAACTAATCTCCCACCAAATTGTGCAGAATTATTTTAGAATTAATTTATTTCCAAAAGTTATGAACATTATATAAAATGGAATTCACAGTAGCTGATTAACCCACTTAAACCCTACATAATGATCTCTGGAATACACTACAAATTATCCCACTTGTACAAGTTTATCAGACGCTGGATATTAACTAGTCAATATAAAAATATTACAGAATAAGAATCAACAGAATGTGGACACGGTCTTCTCAGTCTTGTCTGTTGAGGTAGTTTTACAATAACTTTGCAGGAGGTGGAAATCAAGTTCCACCAAATCTTTCCTCACCAGAACAGTTAGACAAAACTTAAGCTTAAGATCAAAGCAAATGAGGCTAATTAATGGCTGACTCTTACCTGCTCGTCAATAATGGGCAAGCTTCTCTACATTGATTTTTATTTGTAGAAGTGCCTATGTTAGCTGGCCTGGCAGTGCCAATACTTTGCTTCAATGCTGAAGGCTGCATTTTGCAATTCCCCACACAGTAACTACCCAGCCCATCTAAATGTTGCCAGATTATGTAAAGGGCTAACAAAACAAAAAAAAACCTGTGTGTTACTCTGACCCACACACAATGCTTGGGAGCTGATTGCCTAGCTTTCATCTCAGGCAGAAGTTTGGAAGAGAGGGTAGAAGGGAGCAGAGAGAAGAGTCTTTTAGACATGGGGCAAAAGTTTAAAATGACTGCTTCTATTTGAAGTATTTACATTAATGGAACCCCATCACCCATGGCTCAGTTTTTAAGCGCACTACCTGACATCGAACTGAGCCAGACAGATCTGGAAGGTACCAGATTTAATCCCTGGTCAATGCTGAGTTAGGTAATCTCAGTTGGGCAGCAGTATTGACACTATTATTGGCCTCAGGGGCCTGGGCTTTGGGGGAAAAGGGGAAGAAAATATCAGATAGCGATTCCATCCCGATTATTGTCTATTGATTCCTGTTAGAAAGTGAACAGTTAGGCTGTGATCCCTCCGCCCTCGCCCTCCCGAGAAGATCAAAGTTTGTTAACGTTCACCATGAGTGACACATGAAGAATAACCATACAGGCAAGGTACCAGAGTGCAGTAAGTAACAATCAACCATACTCTGGCAGGAGTCTCGCCTTAAGAACAGGAGCGGAGAAATACGAAAGTGGAAAAATGAACAAAAAAAAAGTCTAGTAGTATATCAGTTTTATTTCAAACTAAGATCATGCCTGTAAATCAATATGCCCAGTAACCCTGATCCTACAAATCTGTTTTCCATCAGAAAACATGAAGATTAAATCCATGTTTGAGCAGATGTTAAATATAAAATGGATATCCTATTATCAGTGTGTATGGACCAATTTACACTCTAATTTTCATGATATGGGATGAAACAGTAAGTCCTCAAAAGGTTGCATTGCATGCATAATCAACTGGTAAATTGATTCAGAGAAATTGCAAGCTCAACTACAAAGATAACTGATTGAGCAATTGACAAAATCAGTTGCAATAACTTCTTTGACTTTTCCTCATGACCATCATAAACAGCAGCACAATGCTGAGTGAAATCATACTGTTCTTTGCAGAATTCCTGTGAGAATAAATTTAAGTATTTTACTAAATATGGATTGAAAAAAGGTAGAAAATTAGGATATGTGTGTTATTGCTGAAACAAAGGACTCCAAAGTTATAACACTTGCAGTGGTTACCTCGATGAACAATATCATTCTTGTGGCACCAGTGAATTGCTTTGATTAGTTGGTAGATATAGTTTCGCACTTTCTCAGGTTGAACACCATTTGGCATCTCTTCAAGTAATTCAAGCATATTCTGGAAACCAAACAAACATGATGTTCTTTCCATACTTCACACAGCAAGTAAACAGAAAAGCAAATCCTATAAAATTAAAAACTAAAAAAATTAAAAGAACCAAAGGCGACATGAGGAAAAACTTTTTTATGCAGCAAGTGCTTAAGATCTGGAATGCGCTGCCTGAAAGGGTGGTGGAAGCAGATTCAATTGTGGCTTTCAAAAAGGAATTGGATAAATACTTGAAGGGAAAAAATTTGCAGGGCTACAGGGAAAGAGCAGGGGAACGGTACTAACTGGATTGCTCTTACAAAGAGCCGGCACGGGCTCGATGGGCCAAATGGCCTCTTTTGGTGCTGACCAGCGGTCAGGGATCGGTGCTGGGTCCGCTGTTATTTGTTATTTATATTAATGATTTGGATGAAAATTTAGGAGGTGATGCATTTTGGTAGATCAAATCGGGCCAGGATCTACTCCGTTAATGGTAGGGCGTTGGGGAGAGTTATAGAACAAAGAGATCTAGGAGTACAGGTTCATAGCTCCTTGAAAGTGGAGTCACAGGTGGATAGGGTGGTGAAGAAGGCATTCGGCATGCTTGGTTTCATTGGTCAGAACATTGAATACAGGAGTTGGGATGTCTTGTTGAAGTTGTACAAGACATTAGTAAGGCCACACTTGGAATACTGTGTACAGTTCTGGTCACCTTATTATAGAAAGGATATTATTAAACTAGAAAGAGTGCAGAAAAGATTTACTAGGATGCTACCGGGACTTGATGGTTTGACTTATAGGGAGAGGTTGGATAGACTGAAACTTTTTTCCCTGGAGAGTAGGAGGTTAAGGGGTGATCTTATAGAAGTCTATAAAATAATGAAGGGCATAGATAAGGTAGATAGTCAAAATCTTTTCCCAAAGGTAGGGGAGTCTATAACGAGGGGGCATAGATTTAAGGTGAGAGGGGAGAGATACAAAAGGGTCCAGAGGGGCAATTTTTTCACTCAAAGGGTGGTGAGTGTCTGGAACGAGCTGCCAGAGGCAGTAGTAGAGGCGGGTACAATTTTGTCTTTTAAAAAGCATTTGGACAGTTACATGGGTAAGATGGGTATAGAGGGATATGGGCCAAGTGCAGGCAACTGGGACTAGCTTAGTGGTATAAACTGGGCGACATGGACATGTTGGGCCAAAGGGCCTGTTTCCATGTTGTAAACTTCTATGATTCTATGATTCTAACCATTTGAAGATTCTATGATACTGCATTTGGATTTTGCCAGTGTTTGAAAAATGTATATGTCGCAGTTATTTTTTTAAAATGGGAATATCAAACATCAGCTCTACAGGACAGATCCTTTCATTATTAATAATTTCACCATCAACAAATTAAGCAAACAAATTATTTAAACAGTCACACCAGCATTGCAGGACGTGATCAGGTATTCACGAGACAGACACATGGCAGATTAAATTTAACGCAGAAAAATGTGAAGTGATTCATTTTGGTAGGATGAGGAGAGGCAATATAAACTAAAAGGTACAATTTTAAAGGGGGTGCAGGAACAGAAAGACCGGGGGTGTACGTACATAAATCTTTGAAGGAGGCAGGATAAGTTGAGACGGCTGTTAAATAGGCTTTATAAATAGAGTCATAGAATACAAAAGCAAGGAAGTTATGCTAATCCTTCATAAATCACCAGTTAGGCCCCAGCTGGAGTACTGTGGCCAATTCTAGGCACCACACTTTAGGAAGGATGTCAAGGCCTTGGAGAAGGTGCAGAGAAGATTTACTAGAATAGTACCAGGAATGAAAGACTTCAGTTACGTAGAGAGACTAGAGAAGCTGGGAGTGTTCTCCTTGGAGCAAAGAAGGTTAAGGGGAGACTTGATAGACGTGTTCAAAATCATGAAGAATTTTAATAGAGCAAATAAGGAGAAACTGTTTGATTGCCAGTGGCAGAAGGTCAGTAACCAGAGGACACAGATTTAAGGTCATTGGCAAAAGAACCAGAAGCGACATGAGGACAAAAAAACCTCCGCACCGAGTTGTTTTGATCTGCGAATTGGTAAATCTGCGCAGAACTGCCTACAAGGCTAACATATCCTTCCTGAAGTGCGGTGCCCAGAACTGAATGCAGTACTCCAGATGAGGTCTAACCAGAGCTTTATATAACTGTAACATAACTTCCACCCCTTTGTATTCCAGCCCACTTGTGATAAAAGCCAACTTTACATGAGCCTTTTTAATTATTTTTTGTACCTATCCACTGGCTTATTGTGATTTCTGTACTTGGACCCCAAAATCTCTCTGCTCATCCATGGTTCCTAACTTCTCCCCATTTTGAAAATACTCTGATCTATCTTTCTTCGATCCAAGATGCATGACATTTCCAACACTGAACTCCATCTGCCACAGTTTTGTCCACTCAATCTATCAATATCCTTTGTAACTTTCTGCTCTATCTACTGTGCCACATAACTTAGTGACATCAGCAAACTTAAGCTCTCTACCAGGACACAAGATAAGAACTTAAGAAATAGGAGCAGGAGTATGCCATATGGCCCCTCGAGCCTGCTCTGCCATTCAATAAGACCATTGCTGACCATCTACCTCAATTCCACTTTCCCGACCTAACCCCACATTCACTTGATTCCCTTAGTGTCCAAATATCCATCGATTTCAGTCTTGCAGTTCCTTATATTTCTCCCTGTCCGTGGGATCTCTACTGTTCTTTGCTCATGTTAGCCTCAACAGCAGAGTATAGGAAGATGTGACTGTGGATGGCATCACAGCCAAGCCTCCTCCTGTCCTCACCTGTGCACTTTGCAAATTTTCAGCAAGGGTCACTGGGTAGTTATCAGGGGCAGGAACCCTGGGCTCATTTTCTCATCCTGAGCCCAGACAAAGTGAGGCGACCATAGTAACCCAATCAGCCCTTTGGTTGACAGCTCCTAACCCAGCAGAAAAAAGGTGGATACTGGGACCTTTGTGGTCTGTAGAGCTGACTACCATGTCATGTAATGCATTTATACACTGAGCAATTGGGGATAACTTTCCACCTGCAATTGTTGAAGGAGAAGCCCCCTCTGAAATCAGGCAGAAAACCTCTAACTTAGAAGTTCTTCTGGTATCATCACTCACCTTCTCTACATATTCAAAGACTAAATAAAGTTTTCCTCTTCTTCGAAAAGCCTCCTTAAGTTCAACAATATTTTCTTGCTTTAGAGTACGGAGCATTTTAAGCTCTCTTAATGTTGTTTCCTTAACTTCTTCATTTTCTGGGAACAAACACATCAAATATAATTAGATGCTACAACTTTGTTTCCCCTTCAAGAATTGGTAAAACATTACATTTTATTAAACATACTGTAAATTAATATTCATTAGTTTAAAAGGATTTTGCCTGATGAAAGACAAAACAGAACTTTTGCTCCTTTATTTCTTCCTTCCTTCCAAAATTGCTGTTTCATTCTCTTCATTCAAAGGAGCAAATTAATTACAAAGCTTCCATTTGCTCTGGTAGGGTCAGTATGGTATGAATTACAAGACTGACACTGAGGTCCAATACATGTTTTCTTGGAAGCCTCCTTCACTCAAGTTGAAAAAGATGAAATCTCATGTTGCCACAAGGTGCTGGGTTCTCCCTCCTATCTTGACCAGTGGTAAAGGAATTGACTGAACTTAAATGTGTGACCATCAGACTTGAATAGTAAGATTATTTCCTACAACCTTTTGTTTTCCTTCCTAGATCATTTGAACCCAGGTGTGCAGCAACAATTTTCCGAAGAGCACTGATTAAAGTAGTCAACTAACTGATTTAAGAAGCTGTTCACCTGTAAGGGTCTATAACTGGAGCAGTATTGGGGTATTGTTAGTGTTTTTAATTGCAACATGTTGCTGACCTGTTCCCTAAAGAGTTATTTTACCTAATCTCAAATTTTGCTTTAAAGTTCTGTGGCCATTCTGGCAATAAATAAACAGCATACTGTACTCCCATCTAAATGTCAGAAGACTGCTGGAAGTAATTTTGCAATCTTCACCATATCATCAACTTTTAGAAGTGTTTTGTTGAAACCAGGTGACGAGTCAATGTGAATCACCACTGTAACAGCACCAACATGCCTAAACTGCTATTCTCCCTGGATGCAGAAAAGGTCTTCAACCCAAGTGGAGAGAAAATTCTGCCTTGCAACACGTGAGAGAATGGCATTTGAATCACACTTTGGAAATGGATTAAAATCCTATAGTCACATTCACAGCGCACACAAATCATGCACACAAATGGCATAGCTCTAATTTTAAGATCATGCCCTCTTGTTCTGGATTCCCCATCAGAGGAAATAGTTTCTCTGTATCTACCCTATCGAATCCCTTTGTCATTTTAAATACATAGTCATAAAATATTAGTGAATATCACACTTTTGAGAATTCACGAAAAAAAAGTGTTGACCTTACAGGGTCATAAGGCATCCGAGCTATAGACTAAATCTGAATCATCTACTGAATAAAGTTCATCAGTCACTGGCATTTGTAGGGTGCTGTGGAAGCATCCCTTTCCTGCCCCATGCAGCAAAGCTCTTCTCATGCGGTTCGTCTTTGTTGTGCAAGACTCTTTCAAATGTAAATGAATTGTTACAAGGGAAAATGAGTGGCCATTGAGATTACATAAAGTTCATCTGTTCCGGGCTGACAAAAATTAACTCGTTCTCCTAACCCAAATATATAGCAGACCACGAAGGAGATGATGAGAATAGGAAAGAAGGTGGTTCAGTAGGTCTAGAATTGTGATACTGCCGACAACATGAACATTGAACTCACTGAATAAGATTTGACCAGGACATACCTGGAAGAGTGTGCCAGAAGTTTGCATCACCTTTTCCCTCCCACCCAATTCAGAAATCCCAAAATGTCCAAAGTGGAACAAAATTGATGTCTTCAACTATGTTACCAAGCAGGGGACAAACTGTGGGTTAATACTAAAAGTTGGCACAGTTCTGAAATAGTTTTAAAAAAAATTATAGTTCAAGCTGCTTATAATGGTATTGCCTCTATGTGGTCATTTCTGTTGTAACTGGCTGGCAAGTTCCGAGTGAGTGACCCATGCCCATCCATTCAGCTGCCTCCGCCACTTCCCTCCCTTCCCCATGCCCTCCAAGTCAAATTTCCCCTAAGGATTCCCCCCCGCACTAGCCCTGAACTCGCGTTTTTCTATAGTTTCTCTCCTATCTCCCATAATGTCCTTTCCGAAATCATTTTGTCCATCAGACCCAACAGCTGCTCCCTCAACCCTATTTCCACCAAACTGCTGACCACCCAACTTCCCTTCCTGGCCCCCAGGTTAGCTGATATTGTTGACAGTTCCCTCTCCTCAGGTTCTGTCCTCCTCCCTTTCAAATCTGCCGTCATCATATCATATTCCTCCTCAAAAAACCCATCCTTGACCCCACTGTCCTTACAAACCACCGCCCCATCTCCAACCTCCTTTCTTCTCCAAAGTCCTTGAACTTGTTGTCGCCTCCCAAACCTGTGCCCATCTTTCTCATAACTCCATGTTTGAACCCATCCAAATCAGGTTTCTGCTCCTGCCAAGCACTGAAACGGCCCTTATCAAAGTCATAAATGACATCAGATGTGACTGTGACCATGGTAAACCATCCCTCCTCATTCTTCTCGATCTGTCTGCAGCCTACGACACGGTTGACCACACCATCCCCCTCCAACATCCAGCTGGGTGGGACTGCCCTCGCCTGGTTCCATTCCTATCTATCCAGTTGTAGCCAGAGAATCACCTGCAATGGCTTCTCTTCCCCCTCCCGCACCATTACCTCTGGAGTCCCCCATGGATCAATCCATGGCCCCCTCCTATTTCTCATCTATATGCTGCCCCTCAGCGACATCACCCGAAAACGGGTCAGGTTTCACATGTACGCTGACAACACCCAGCTCTACCTCACCACCACCTCTCTCGACCGCCTCTGATTTGTCACACTGCTTGGCGACATCCAGTACTGGATGAGCAGAAATTTCCTCCAAGCTAAAATTGGGAAGACCAAAGCCATTGTCTTCAGTCACCGCCACAAACTCTGTTCCCCAGCCACTGACTCCATTCCTCTCCCTGGCCAATGTCTGAGGCTGACCCAGGCCATTCACAACCATGGTGTCCTATTTGACCCTGAGATGAGCTTCCGACCACATATCCGCTCCATTACCAAGACCACCTACTGCTACCTCTAACATCGCCCGTCTCCACTCCTGCCTCATCCATGCCTTTCTTACCCTAGACTTGACTATCCCAATAAACTCCTGGCCGGCCTCCCACCTTCCACCCTCCTTAAACTTGAGCTCATTCAAAACTCTGCTGCTTGTATTCTAACTCGCACCAAGTCCCATTTCCCCATCACCTCTCTGCTCACTGACATACATTGGCTCCCAGTCCGGCAACACCTTGATTTTAAAATTCATATCCTTGTTTTCAAATCCCTCCATGGCCTTGCCCCCTTTATCTCTGTAACCTCCTCCAGCCCTACAACCCTCCGAGGTCCCTGTGCTCCTCCAATTCTGCACATTTGCGCATCCTCGATATTAATCACTCCACCAATGGCGTCCGTGCCTTCAGCTGCCTAAGCACTGGAATTCCCTCCCTAAACCTCTCCACCTCTCTCTCCTCCTTTAAGATGCTCTTTAAAACCTATCTCTTTGACCAAGCTTTTGGTCACCTGTCCTAATATCTCCTTATGTGGCTCAGTGTCAAATTTTGTTTGATAATGTTCCTGTGAAGCGCCAGAGGATGTTTTTACTCTGTTAAAGGTGTTATATAAATGCAAGTTCTTGCTGTTGTCCCAGTTGACTCCCAACATTTAAGCAGGCAAGGTTTATATTAATTTTGAAGTTAGCAGTTTCATTGATATCAGTACTGTGGAGCTCCTGAATTTAACATCGCTGCACAAAGCATGCCGCTTAAATGAGCCAGTGAGTACAACGCAAACTGAATGTAATACCAGTTGGTATAGAAATAATCAGCTGTTACACTCAGCCAATGTAACCATTGGCTGACATGGGTGCATTTTTAAATGGGGTGAAGGGAGCCATGCCATAATGGGGAATGAAGCAATGTGTTATCATAAAATCAGAGTATTATTGTTATTTAAGTGACTATTAATATCACACAGTCATTAATATGAAGCTACATGTATGAAGGTTTAAGTATGAGTATATGTCAGGAACAAGATTATAAAATTGGTCACATTACGTAGAAAATATTTTCTATGATGCACAAGGGTTATGATAAACTCGTTTTGTAGTAACCAACAGCTGTAGCACCATGACCACGAGGCAGTACAGTAATTTGTTCTTTGCAAATGTTCCTACAGGATGCACATACCTTCACTGTCCTTGAACTTCTTGATAGCCACAATTTCATTGGTTTCCTACAACAAATGAAAATCAAAATTAGCAAAAATAAAATCCCAAGATAGTGATTTAAACCCATTAATTAGTATTATGATTTTATTTGATATCTGAAAGCAGGTATTAACATTTGACAAAAAAAATCAAGCTATTTTCATATGGCAATGAAAATTAACTATAGGCTAGTTGTTAAGGAACTACAAAATTATGTAAAAACATATGAAAGTATTTTCAAAGCTTTAGTTTGTTTATAACAAAGCTAAAAATGCAGGCTCCAGAGTAGTAGTATATGGAAAACACTATCTATGCATGTCACATACTGTGACAAAAGTACCATAACCAGTCACATCTTATAATGCCCATTCCAGCTAGTTCAATATCTTATAGCAATGGGGACATGTGAATGGTTAAAAAAAGGGATCAAACACACAGTTGAGAAGATAGGTTCGAAAGAGATTTTGAAGGAAGGGGACAGGTAGCAAGGAAAACTCTTTCTGGAAAGAATTCCAAAGAATCTGGGCTTCACGGCTGAAAGGATGGCTTCCAAGGAGTGAAGGAAGTGAGTAAAGAACAGTAGGCCAGTGTGAGAGGAATAGAGTGGAAGGATGGGACAGCTTTGAGCACAGAACTGAGTGAATCTTCAAAAACAGAGCGAATTGCAAACAGAGTGAGGACTTCAAAAACAAATTTGCTGAGAGTGGTAAGTAGGTGCAAAGGGGGATGGAGGTGCTCGGTAATTTAAACCAAGGGACAACAGTAAATAAGTGAGAAAATATATATATATATTACACATATATATATATATAAACATAAATATAAATAAATAAAATCAGTAATTAATTAGATTTAAGGAGATTAAATTAACTAAGTAGAGGATATCAACATTAAAGGGATCTGAATTGCATTAAATAAAAATCTGGTACATAAAAGTAATAAATAGGAGTTAAGGGGATACTAAACTAAAACAAACATGAGAGATATGTATACAACATAAGTAGATAGATTTAAGTAAAATGATGGGACAGCTGAGGCCCGTTGCCTGCAATTCCTGTGCCCTGTGGGAACACCGGGACGCTTCATGTGTCCGGGATAACCACGTGTGCAGGAAGTGCCTCCAGCTGCTCCAACTCAAGCTCAGGGTTTGCGAGTTTGAGGAGCAGCTGCAGTCACTGCAGGGCATTTGGAAGGCCGAGAATTTCCTGGATCGCACGTTCCAGGAGGCGGTCACCCCGCAGCCACAGATAGTTCAGGAGGATTGTAAGTGGGTGGCCAACCGGCAGCGTAGGAAGAAGCAGGCAGTGCAGCAATCCTCTGGGAGTGTGGCAGTCTCAAACCAGTTTTCAGTGCTGAATACCAATGAGGGTGACGGCACCTTGGGGGAGTGCAGTCTAGAGCACATCCACGGCAACATAGGGCAAATGACTGCACAGGGGGGTACAGCAAAGTGTAGAAATGCAGTTGTCATTGGGGATTCAACAGTCTCGCATGGTGTGTTGCCTCCCTGGTGCCAGGATAAAGGACGTCGCTGAACAGGTACAGAACATTTTGAAGGGGGAAGGGGAACAGCCAGAAGTCGTGGTCCATGTTGGAACCAATAACATAGGTAGGGAAAGGGTTGAGGTCCTACAGTCAGAGTTTCAGGAGCTAGGGAGGAAGTTAAAAAGCAGGAACTCAAAGGTAGTAATCTCTGGATTACTCCCAGTGCTACATGCTAGTGAGTATCGGAATAGTAGAATAAGACAGGTTAATGCGTGACTGGAGAAATAGTGCAGGAGGGAGAGCTTCAGATTCCTGGGGCACGGGCCAGTTCTGGGACAGGAAGGACCTGTACAAAATGGACAGGTTGCACCTCAACAGGGCAGGGACAAATGTTCTGGCGGGGAGGTTAACAAGTGCTGTGAGGGAGGGTTTAAACTAATTTGGCAGGGGGAGGGACACCAGAATGAAGCACTGGAAAGGAGATACAAGGTGAACAGAGGACTGGGAAAGACAAGCAGCATAAGAATAAATAGTTCAGAAACAGGAGGGATCAGACAGGGGGAAAATGCGAGGCAGACTAAGATGGGTTTGGAGTTCATGTGCGTAAATGCAGCATGTTAAGTTAGGTTGGTGAGCTGTAGGCACGAGTAGCTACATGGGATTGTGATGGAGTGGCAATAACGGAGACCTAACTCAAATAAGGGGAGGAATGGCCACTTTATATTCCTGGCTACAATGTATTCAGGAAAGGCAGGGAAGGGGAAAAAAAGTGGTGGGTGATAATATTGATCAAAGATACTGTTACAGCACTAGAAAGGGATGATGTACTTGAGGATTCAAAGACAGAATTTATTTGGTTAGAATTAAGGGACAATAGAGGAGTTATTATGCTGCTGTGTGTACACTATAGGCCATCAAATAGTGGGAAGAAGATAGAGGAGCAAATTTGCAGGCAAATTGCAGAAAGATGCAAGAACTTTAGAGTAGTGATAATGGGGGACTTGAATTGTCATAATCAGTGTAAAGGGCAAGGAAGGGGAGGAATTCCTGAAATATGTACAAGAGGACTTTCTTGATCAGTATGTTTCCAGCCCAACATGGTAGGAAGCAGTGCTGGATCTAGTTCTGGGGAATGTAGTGGGGCGTGTTTCAGTAGGGGAGCATTTGGGAAGCAGTGATTACAATATCATTAGGGTTAGAGTAGTTATGGAAAAAGACAAGTAAAAGAGGAGGTAGTTGAGATACAGGATAGGCTAAAAATTGATAAAGAGGTACTACAAAGCTAGCTGTACTTAAAGTAGATAAGTCACCGGGTCCGGATGGGATGCATCCTAGGTTGCTGAGGGAAGTAAGGGTGGAAATTGCAGAGATGCTGGCCATAATTTTCCAATCCTCCTTAGATATGGGGGTGGTTCCAAAGGACTGGAGTATTGCAAATGTTACACCCTTGTTCAAAAAAGACAGATAAATCCTGCAACTACAGGCCAGTCAGTTCAACCTCGGTGGTGGGGAAGCTTTTAGAAACGATAATCCAGGACAAAATTAATAGTCACTTGGACAAGTGTGAATTAATAAAGGAAAGCAAGCACGGATTTGTTTTTTTATAATATTCGTTCACGGGATGTGGGCGTCGCTGGCGAGGCCAGCATTTATTGCCCATCCCTAATTGCCCTCGAGAAGGTGGTGGTGAGCCACCTTCTTGAACCGCTGCAGTCCGTGTGGTGACGGTTCTCCCACAGTGCTGTTAGGAAGCGAGTTCCAGGATTTTGACCCAGCGACAATGAAGGAATGGCGATATATTTCCAAGTCGGGATGGTGTGTGACTTGGAGGGGAACGTGCAGATGGTGTTGTTCCCATGTGCCTGCTGCTCTTGTCCTTCTAGATGGTAGAGGTCGCAGGTTTGGGAGGTGCTGTCGAAGAAGCCTTGGCGAGTTGCTGCAGTGCATCCTGTGGATGGTACACACTGCAGCCACAGTGCGCCGGTGGTGAAGGGAGTGAATGTTTAGGGTGGTGGATGGGGTGCCAATCAAGCAGGCTGCTTTATCTTGGATGGTGTCGAGCTTCTTGAGTGTTGTTGGAGCTGCACTCATCCAGGCAAGTGGAGAGTATTCCATCACACTCCTGACTTGTGCCTTGTAGATGGTGGAAAGGCTTTGGGGAGTCAGGAGGTGAGTCACTCGCCGCAGAATACCCAGCCTCTGACCTGCTCTCGTAGCCACAGTATTTATATGGCTGGTCCAGTTAAGTTTCTGGTCAATGGTGACCCCCCAGGATGTTGATGGTGGGGGATTCGGCGATGGTAATGCCGTTGAATGTCAAGGGGAGGTGGTTAGACTCTCTCTTGTTGGAGATGGTCATTGCCTGGCACTTGTCTGACGCGAATGTTACTTGCCACTTATGAGCCCAAGCCTGGATGTTGTCCAGGTCTTGCTGCATGCGGGCTCCGACTGCTTCATTATTTGAGGGGTTGCGAATGGAACTGAACACTGTGCAGTCATCAGCGAACATCCCCATTTCTGACCTTATGATGGAGGGAAGGTCATTGATGAAGCAGCTCAAGATGGTTGGGCCTAGGACACTGCCCTGAGGAACTCCTGCAGCAATGTCCCGGGGCTGAGATGATTGGCCTCCAACAACCACTACCATCTTCCTTTGTGCGAGATAAGACTCCAGCCACTGGAGAGTTTTCCCCCTGATTCCCATTGACTTCAATTTTACTTGGGCTCCTTGGTGCCACACTCGGTCAAATGCTGCCTTCATGTCAAGGGCAGTCACTCTCACCTCACCTCTGGAATTCAGCTCTTTTGTCCATGTTTGGACCAAGGCTGTAATGAGGTCTGGAGCCGAGTGGTCCTGGCGGAACCCAAACTGAGCATCGGTGAGCAGGTTATTGGTGAGTAAGTGCCGCTTGATAGCACTGTCGACGACACCTTCCATCACTTTGCTGATGATTGAGAGTAGACTGATGGGGCGGTAATTGGCCGGATTGGATTTGTCCTGCTTTTTGTGGACAGGACATACCTGGGCAATTTTCCACATTGTCGGGTAGATGCCAGTGTTGTAGCTGTACTGGAACAGCTTGGCCAGAGGCGCAGCTAGTTCTGGAGCACAAGTCTTCAGCACTACAGCTGGGATGTTGTCGGGGCCCATAGCCTTTGCTGTATCCAGTGCATTCAGCCGTTTCTTGATATCACGTGGAGTGAATCGAATTGGCCGAAGACTGGCTTCCGTGATGGTGGGGATATTGGGAGGAGGCCGAGATGGATCATCCACTCAGCACTTCTGGCTGAAGATGGTTGCAAACGCTTCAGCCTTGTCTTTTGCACTCACGTGCTGGACTCCGCCGTCATTGAGAATGGGGATGTTTGCAGAGCCTCCTCCTCCCGTTAGTTGTTTAATTGTCCACCATCATTCACGACTGGATGTGGCAGGACTGCAGAGCTTTGATCTGATCCGTTGGTTGTGGAATCGCTGAGCTCTGTCTATAGCATGTTGCTTCCGCTGTTTAGCATGCATGTAGTCCTGAGTTGTAGCTTCACCAGGTTGGCACCTCATTTTTAGGTACGCCTGGTGCTGCTCCTTGCATGCTCTTCTACACTCCTCGTTGAACCAGGGTTGATCCCCTGGCTTGTTGGTAATGGTAGAGTGAGGAATATGCCGGACCATGAGGTTACAGATTGTGCTGGAATACAATTCTGCTGCTGCTGATGGCCCACAGCGCCTTATGGATGCCCAGTTTTGAGCTGCTAGATCTGTTCTGAATCTATCCCATTTAGCACGGTGGTAGTGCCACACAACACGTTGGATGGTGTCCTCAGTGCAAAGACGGGACTTCATCTCCACGAGGACTGTGCGGTGGTCACTCCTACCAATACTGTCATGGACAGATGCATTTGCGACAAGTAGATTGGTGAGGACGAGGTCAAGTAAGTTTTTCCCTCGTGTTGGTTCGCTCACCACCTGCCGCAGGCCCAGTCTGGCAGCTATGTCCTTCAGGACTCGGCCAGCTCGGTCAGTAGTGGTGCTACCAAGCCACTCTTGGTGATGGACATTGAAGTCCCCCACCCAGAGTACATTTTGTGCCCTTGCTACCCTCAGTGCTTCCTCCAAATGGTGCTCAACTTGGAGGAGGACAGATTCATCAGCTGAGGGAGATGGTAGGTGGTAATCAGCAAGAGGTTTCCTTGCCCATGTTTGACCTGATGCCATGAGATTTCATGGGGTCCAGAGTCAATGTTGAGGACTCCCAGGGCCACTCCCTCCTGTCTGTATATCACTGTACCGCCACCTCTGGTCAGTCTGTCCTGCCGGTGGGAGAGGACATACCCAGGGATGGTGATGGAAGAGTCTGGGACGTTGGCTGAAAGGTATGATTCGGTGAGTATGGCTATGTCAGGCTGTTTGCTTGACGAGTCTGTGGGTCAGCTCTCCCAATTTTGGCACAAGTCCCCAGATGTTAGTAAGGAGGACCTTGCAGGGTCGACTGGGCTTGGTTTGCCGTTGTCGTGTCCGGTGCCTAGTGGTCTGATGCCGGGTGGTCCGTCCGGTTTTATTCTTATTATGACTTTTCGTAGCGAGATTTTACAACTGAGTGGCTTGCTAGGCCATTTCAGAGGGAAATTAAGAATCAACCACATTGCTGTGGGTCTGGAGTCACATATAGGCCAGACCGGGTAAAGACAGCAGGTTTCCTTCCCTAAAGGACATTACTGAACTAGATGGGTTTTTACGACAATCCGGTAGTTTCATGGCCATCATTACTGATACTAGTATTTTAATTCCAGATTTTATTTAATTAATTGAATTTAATTAATTAATTGAATTTAATTTCGCCAGCTGCCGTGGCGGGATTTGAACTCATGACTCTGGATTTTAGTCCAGGCCTCTGGATCACTAGTCCAGTAACATAACCACTATGCTACCGTAGGCGAATCGTGTTTAACTAACTTGATATGAGTTTTTTGATGAGGTAACAGAGAAGGTTGAACAGGGCAATGCGGTTGATGTGTATATGGACTTTCAAAAAGGCGTTTCATAAAGTGCCACATAATAGGCTTGTCAGCAAAACTGAAGCCCATGGAATAAAAGGGGCAGTGGCAACATGGATACGAGAATGGCAAAGTGACAGAAAACAGGAAGCAGTGGTGAACGGTTGTTTTCGGACAGGAGGGAGATATACAGTGGTGTTCCCCAGGGGTCGGTACGAGGACCACTGCTTTTTTTGATATATATTAATGACAAGGACTTGGGTGTACAAGGCACAATTTCAAAATTTGCAGATGACACAAAACTTGGAGGCGTAGTAAACAGTGAGGAGGATTAGTAATAGACTTCAAGAGGACATAGACAGGCTGGTGGAATGGGCGGACACAAGGCAGGTGAAATTTAATGCAGAGAAGTGCAAAGTGATACATTTTGGCAGGAAGAATGAAGAGAGGCAATATAAACTAAATGGTACAATTCTAAAGGGGGTGCAGGAATAGATAGACCTGGAGGTATATGAGCACAAATCTTTGAAGGTGGCAGGACAGGTTGAAAAAGCATACGGGCTCCTGGGCTTTTTAAAATAGAGGCATAGAGTACAAAAGCAAGGAAGTTATGTTGAACCTTTGTAAAACACCACTTCGGCCACAACTGGAGGATTGTGTCCAATTCTGGGCACCACACTTTAGGAAGGATGTGAAGGCCTTAGAGAGTGTGCAGAAGAGATTTACTAGAATGGTTCCAGGGGTGAGAGACTTCATTTATGTGGCTAGACTGGAGAAGCTGGGTTGTTCTCCTTAGAGGAGAAGAGGTTAAGAGGAGATTTGATAGAACTGTTCAAATCATGAAGGGTTTAGATAAAGTAAATAAAAAGAAACTGCTCCCATTGGTGGAAGGATAGAGAACCAGAGGACACAGATTTAAGCTGATTGGCAAAAGAACCACAGGCGACATGAGGAAAAACTTTTTTACGCAGCGAGTAGTTATAACCAGGAATGCGCTGCCTGAAAGGGTGGTGGAAGCAGATTCAATCCTGGCTTTCAAAAAGGAACTGGATAAATACTCGAAGGGAAAAAATTTGCAGGGCTATGGGCAAAGAGTGGCGGAATGGGACTAACTGGGTTGCTCTTACAAATGGCCTCCTTCTGTGCTGTAACCATTCTATGGTTCTATATTAAATGTGAAAACAGTCAACTGGAGGAGATCCAATTTCAGTGAGTTGAAAAGGGATCTGGTGCAGGTAGATTGGAATTGAAAGTCAGCAGGTAAAACAGTAAATAAGCAACGGGAGGCCTTCAAAGAGGAAATAGAATGCGTACAGACTAGACATATTCCCACGAGGGGGAATGGAAAGGCACCCAAAGCTAGAGCCCCCTGGATGACTAAAGATAGAGAGATTAAAATGAAACAGAAAAAGGAGGCTTATGATAAAAGTCAGGTTAATAATTCAGTAGAGAACCAAGCTGAATACAAAAAGTAGAAGGGAACTGAAAAAGGAAATAAGATTAGTGGGTAAAATAAAAGGGAACCCGAAAGTCTTTTATAAATATATAAATAGTAAAAAGATAGTCAAAAGAAGGGTGAGGCTGATTAGGGACCAAAAAGGAGATCTTCTTGTGGAGGCAGAGGGCATGGCTGAGGCACTAAATGAGTACTTTACATCTATCTTCACCAAAGAAGAGGATGCTGCCAATATCACAGTAAAAGGAGGAGGTGGTAGAGAAATCGGATACGATAAGAATAGATAAAGAGGAGGTCCTTAAAGGGTTGACAGCGCACAAAGTAGAAAAGTCACCCAGTCCAGATAAGATGCATCCGAGATTGCTGAGGGAAGTACAGGTGGAAATTGCGGAGGCTCTGGCCACAATCTTCCAATCCTCCTCAGAGTGGTGCCAGAGGATTGGTGGATTGCAAATGTTACACCCCTGTTCAAAAAAGGGAAGAGGGATAAACCCGGCAACTACAGGCCAGTTAGTCTAATGTCAGTGGTGGGGAAACTTTGAGACACAATAATCTGGGACAAAATTAATTGGCACTTGGAAAAATATGGTTTAATAAAGGAAAGCCAGCACAGGTTTGTTAAAGGTAAATCATGTTTGACAAACTTGATTGAGTTCTTTGATGAAGTAACGGAGGGGGTTGACGAGGGTAATGTGGTTGATATTGTGTATATGGACTTTCAAAAGGCGTTTGATAAAGTACTACATAATAGACTTGTTAGCAAAATTGAAGCTCATGGGACTAAAGGGCTTGTGGCTGCGTGGATACGAAATTGGCTAAGGGACAGAAAGCAGAGAGTAGTGGTGAGCTGTTGTTTTTCAGACTGGAGGGAAGTGTGCAGTGGTGTCCCCCTGGGGTCAGTGTTGGGACCAATGCTCATTTTGATAGACTGCAATGACTTTGACTTGGATGTACAGGGCATAATTTCAAAGTTTGTAGATAACACAAAACTCGGAAATGTAGTAAACAATGAGGATAGTAACAGACTTCAGGAGGACATAGGCAGACTAGTGAAATGGAGACATATGGCAGATGAAAGTTAACACAGAAGTATGAAGTGATTCATTTTGGTAGGAAGAATGAAGAGAAGCAACATAAACTAAATGGCACAATTTAAAAGGGGGTGCAGGAAGGGAGAGATGTGAGGGTGTACGTACACAAGTCTTTGAAGGTGACAGGACAAGTTGAGAAGGCTGTTAAAAAGGCATACGGGATCCTTGGCTTTATTAATAGAGGCATAGAGTACAAAAGCAAGGTAGTTATGCTAAACCTTTATAAAACACTGGTTCGGCCCCAACTGGAGTATTGTGGCCAATTCTGAGCACCACACTTTAGGAAGAATGAGAAGGCCTCAGAGAGGGTGCAGAGGAGATTTACTGGAATAGTACCAGGGATGAAAGACTTCAGTTACGTGGAGACAGGAGAAATTGGGTTTGTTCTCCTTAGAGCAGAGAAGGTTAAGGGGAGATTTAATAGAGGTGTTCAAAATCATGAACGGTTTTGATAGAGTAAATAAGGAGAAACTGTTTCCAGTGGTAGAAGGTCAGTTACCAGAGGACACAGATTTAAAGGTAATTGGCAAAAGAAACAGAAGCGACATGAGGAAAAAAAAATTTATACAGCAAGTTATGATCTGGAATGCACTGCCTGAAAGGTGGTGGAAGCAGATTCAATCACAAATTTCAAAAGGGAATAGGATAAATACTTGAAGGGGAAAAATTTGCAGGGCTATGGGGAAAGAGCAAGGGATTGGAATTAATTGGACAGCTCCTTCAAAGGGCCGGTACAAGCACGATGGGTCGAAAGGCCTCCTTCTGTGCTGCATTATTCTATGATATGATGGTAGATTGCTCAAATAGGGTGGGACAAGAGCATGGAGGGATTTGAAAGCAAGGAAGAGGAATTGGAAGTTTAATTACTGGAGGACAGGAAATCTGTGGAGCTATGTGGGGAGAGGAGTGTTGGAAATGCAGGACTTTGCATCAGCATGGACTCATTAGTTCTGGATTTATTGGAGTTTATGATGGGTGAGAGTGGAAGGCATTAGAGAAATCAATTCTATAGATGAAGGGGTAAATTCGGGTCTCAGCCGCCTAGGAAGCAGGTTAAAGGCACAAGAAGGCAATGCTCCCAAAGCGGAAAGATGTAGTTTCTAGCAAAGGACCACACGTGCAACAGAAAGGTTAATAGAAGACCAAGGTTGGACATCACCTATCTTTCTCCTGAGTACAAGACACAAGTGTCAGGAGACAGCCTTTCCTGTAACAACTACCTACAAGTGACTAGATCAAACTCAGTGGAATCAAAGTGTCTACAAGGTGCAATTAAATTATCTAACAATTAAAATTAATTGCTATGATCATTATTAGGCAGATAAAAATGGGGGAAGTCAATGTCCTTTTAGTGAGTGAACAGTAATTGCTTGACTATTTTTGGCATTTTTGCTGTGTCAGTGCACTTGCCCGGAATATGGTCAGGTGCTATGTCAAGCAGTTGATGCTATAATTCATTCAATGGACCAAGTGGATAAGTTCCAGGACAGTAAATTCCAACACTGCCTTATCCAATGTGGTATTATTCACAACCTACTTTTCATTACGAACTTCAATTCTGGATCCCAAGTCACTCAGGAGATTTCTTCACATATTTGATTCATCATTGATAATTTCTGCCTAAAATTCCCTTTCCACTCAACTGAATGTGTGAACATTATTTGGTAAGTGGTTCTTAATTCCAGATAAACCCATGCTACTTTTAAATAGAATAGCTAAGATTAAAAGGCATCAAATTATATTACCTATATTATAAAAAATTATTCACAAGTATTCTGAACTATGCAAATACTGCGCATTTCCTTCTGAAAAGCTTACAGAATTCTCAACAAAAATGCTTTAAATAGTAAAACGAGAGAGAAAGATAAGAATGAAAATGAAAATTAAAAAAATAAAGAACTTCAAAATTTTCTCACAAAACTATCAGGAGCAGTGACTTTTTTTAAAATTTGGTCATGGGATGTGGGCATCACTGGCGAGGCCAGCATTTATTGCCCATCCCTAATTACCCTTGAGAAGGTGGTGATGAGCTGCCTTCTTGAACTGCTGCAGTCCGTGTGGTGAAGGTTCTCCCACAGTGCTGCTCGGAAGGGAGTTCCAGGATTTTGACCCAGCAATGACGAAGGAACGAAGATATATTTCCAAGTCGGGATGGTGTGAGACTTGGAGGGGAACATGCAAGTGGTGTTGTTCCCGTGTGCCTGCTGCCCTTGTCCTTCTAAGTGGTAGAGGTCGCGGGTTTGGGAGGTGCTGTCAAAGAAGCATTGGCGAGTTGCTGCAGTGCATCCTGTGGATGGTACACACTGAAGCCACAGTATGCTGGTGGTGAAGGGAGTGAATGTTTAGGGTGGTGGATGGGGTGCCAATCAAGCGGGCTGCTTTGTCCTGGATGGTGTCGAGCTTCTTGAGTGTTGTTGGAGCTGCACTCATCCAGGCAAGTGGAGAGTATTCCATCACACTCCTGACTTGTGCCTTGTCGATGGTGGAAAGGCTTTGGGGAGTCAGGGGGTGAGTCACTCGCCTCAGAATACCCAGCCTCTGACCTACTCTTGTAGCCACAGTATTTATATGGCTGGTCCAGTTAAGTTTCTGGTCAATGGTGACCCCCAGGATGTTGATAGTGGGGGATTCGGCAATGGTAATGCCGTTGAATGTCAAGGGGAGGTGGTTAGACTCACTCTTGTTGGAGATGGTCATTGCCTCGCACTTGTCTGGCGTGAACGTTACTTGCCACTTATGAGCCCAAGCCTGGATATTGTCCAGGTCTTGCTGCATGCGGGCACGGACTGCTTCATTATCTGAGGGGTTGCGAATGGAACTGAACACTGTTGATGTCAAGACTGTGGCATTTCTAGTTGGCCCTGTGTTAACTGTCTGTGCACCCAAGTCAAATTTAACAATCTCTTCCGCAAATATTTTCTTCCCAAAAAGACTGCTACATAAATTTTTAATAGATTAAGAAAACCATATCTACATTTATATTTTTGTACTCTTCATCTCCCCTCCTTTATTTTTTCTGTGAAGACAAACGAACATACGAATTAAGAGCAGGAGTAGGCCATTTGGTCCCTTGAGTTTGCTCTGCCATTTGATAAGATTATGGCTGATCTGATTGTGACCTCAACCCTACTTTCCCGTCTACCTACTATAACCTTTGACTCCCTTATTAATCAGGAATCTATCGAACTCAGCCTTAAAAATATTCAATGACCCTGCCTCCACCGCTCTCTGGGGAAGGGAGTTCCACAGACTCACGACCCTCAGAGAAAAAAATTCTCCTCATCTCCGACTTAAATGGGAGACCCCTTATTTTTAAACTGTGGCCCTGAGTTCTAGTCTCTCTCACAAGGGGAAACATCCTCTCAGCATCAACCCCTTCAAGTCCCCTCAGGATCTTATATGTTTCAGTAAGATCACCTCTCATTCTTCTAAACTCCACTGTATACAGGCTCAACTTGTCCAACCTTTCCTCATAAGATAACCCCCTCATCCCAGGAATCAGAAACTTCTCTGAACTGCCTCCAAAGCAATTATGTCCTTTCTTAAATAAAGAGACCAAAACTGCACACAGTATTCCACATGTGGTCTCACCAATGCCCTGTACAACTGTAGCAAAACATCTCTACTTTTATATTCCATTCCCCGTACAATAAATAACAACATTTCATTTGCCTTCCTGATCACTTGCTGTACCTGCATACTAACTTTTTGTGATTCATGTACTAGGACACCCAGATCCCTCTGTACCTCAGAGTTTTGCAATCTCTCTCCATTTAAATATACTGCTTTTCTATTCCTCCTGCTAAAGTGGACAAGTTCACATTTTCCCACATTATACTCCATCAGCCAAATATTTGGCCACTCACTTAACCTATCTGCATCCCTTTGCAGGCTCCTCATGTCCTCTTCACAATTTACTTTCCTACCTACCTTTGTGTTATCAGCAAATTTAGCAACCATACATTCGGTCCCTTCATCCAAGTCATTGACATAGATTGTAAATAGTTGAGGCAGCAGCACTGATCCCTGTAGCAGTCCACTCATTACATCTTGCCAACCTGAAAATGACCCATTTATGCCTACTCTGTTTCCTGTTACCTAACCAATCGTTTATCCAAGCTAATATGTTACCCCCTATACCATGAGCTCTTATTTTGTGTTGTAGCCTTTGATGTGGCACCTTGTCAAAGGCCTTCTGGAAATCCAAGTACACCACATCCACAGGATCCCCTTTATCCACATTGCTTGTTACTTCCTAAAACAACTCTAATAAATTAGTCAAACACTATTTCCCTATCACAAAGCTGTGTTGACTCTGCCTGATTGCATTGAGATTTTCTAAGTGCCCTGCTATAACCTTCTTAATAATAGATTCTAGCATTTTCCCAATGACAGATGTTAAGCTAACTGTCCTGTAGTTTCTTGCTTTCTGTCTCTCTCCTTTCTTGAAGAGAGGAGTTACATTTGCTATTTTCCAATCTGATGGGACCCTTCCAGAATCTAGGGAATTTTGGAAAATTAATACCAATGCATCTACTATCTCTGCAGCCACTTCTTTTAAGACCCTAGGAAAAAGTCCGTCAGGACCTGTGGACTTGTCAGCTTTTAGTTCTGATATTTTTTTCAGAACCCTTTCCCTGGTGATTGTAAATGTTTTAAGTTCCTCCCTCCCTTTCACCTCTTGATTCACAATTATTTCTGGCATGTTATTTGTATCCTCTGCAGTGAAGACGGATACAAAATATCTGTTCAATTCATCCGCCATTTCCTTGTTCTCCATTATTAATTCCCCAGACTCTCTCTCTCTGGAGGACCAAAGCTCACTTTACTTACTCTTTTCCTTTTTAAATACCCGTAGAAACTCTTACTATCTGTTTTTATATTTCTAGCTAGCTTTCTCATGTACTCTATTTTCTCCCTCATTATTCTTTTAGTCATTTTTTGCTGTTTTTTATATTCTGTCCAATCTTCTGACCTGTCACTAATCTTCGCGTAATTGTATGCTTTTTCCTTCAATTTGATACGATCTTTAACTTCCTTAGTTAGCCACGGATGGTACTTCCTTCCCCTGGAGTCTTTCTTTCTCACTAGAATGTATCTTTGCTGAGTGTTATGAAATATCTCATTAAATGTCTGCCACTGCATCTCGACTGACCTACCCCTTAACCTAATTTCCCAGTTCACTTTAGCCAGCCCTTATTTAAGTTTAAAACACTAATCTTAGACTTACTCTTCTCTCCCTCAAACTGAATGTGAAATTCAACCATATTATGATCATCGCTACCTAGAGGCTCCTTTACAATGAAGTCATGAATTAATCCTGTCTCATTACACATTACCAGATCTAGAATAGCCTGCTCTCTGGTTGGCTCCAGAATGTGCTGCACTACGAAACTGTCCCGAAAGCACTCAATGAACTCATCTTCCTGGCTACCTTTGCCAATCAGATTCTTCCAATCTATAAGTAGATTAAAATAACCCATGATTATCGCTGTTCCTTTCTCACAAGCCCCCATTATTTCTTCCCGTATAACCTGTCCTACAGTGTGGTTACTGTTAGGGGGCCTATTAACTACTCCCACAAGTGACTTCTTGCCTTTACTATTTCTTATCTCTACCCAAACTGATTCTACATCTTGGTCTTTAGAACTAAGGTAATTTCTCTCTATTATACTCATGTCATCCTTAATTAACAGATGATGTGGAGATGCCGGTGATGGACTGGGGTGGACAAATGTACGGAGTCGTACAACACCAGGTTATAGTCCAACAGTTTTATTTGAAATCACAAGCTTTCGGAGCTTTGCTCCTTCGTCAGGTGAGTGAAGGGTTCCATAAAGGCACAGCATAGATAGTCAGAGAACAATGCCTGGTGATTACAGATAATCTTTCCAACTGCCCGTTATCACACCTCAGCAGAGAAATAATCAAAGGAGTGGATGGTGTTCAGACAGGTTAGTCAGGGACACATTACATCCAAGAATACTGAATACACAAGGGGTCAGATAACAAAGACAGAGAGAGAGAGAGAGAGAATGACCAGTTGTATTAAAAACAGATAACTTTTTTCGCTGGTGGGGTTACATGTAGCGTGACATGAACCCAAGATCCCGGTTGAGGCCGTCCTCATGGGTGCGGAACTTGGCTATCAATTTCTGCTCGACGATTTTGTGTTGTCGTGTGTCTCAAAGGCCGCCTTGGAGAACGCTTACCCGAAGATCGGAGGCTGAATGTCCTTGACTGCTGAAGTGTTCCCCGACTGGGAGGGAACCCTCCTGTCTGGCGATTGTTGTGCGATGTCCGTTCATCCGTTGTCGCAGTGTCTGCATGGTCTCGCCGATGTACCATGCTCCAGGGCATCCTTTCCTGCAATGTATCAGGTAGACAACGTTGGCCGAGTCAAAGGAGTATGTACCATGTACCTGGTGGGTGGTGTCCTCTCGTGTGATGGTGGTATCTGTGTCGATGATCTGGCATGTCTTGCAGAGGTTGCCGTGGCAGGGTTGTGTGGTGTCGTGGACGCTGTTCTCCTGAAAGCTGGGTAATTTGCTGCGAACGATGGTCTGTTTGAGGTTAGGTGGCTGTTTGAAGGTGAGTAGTGGAGGCGTGGGGATGGCCTTAGCGAGGTGTTCGTCGTCATCGATTGCATGTTGAAGGCTGCGAAGAACATGACGTAGTTTCTCCGCTCCGGGGAAGTACTGGACGACGAAGGGTACTCTGTTGGTTGTGTCCCGTGTTTGTCTTCTGAGGAGGTCTATGCGATTTTTCGCTGTGGCCCGTCGGAACTATCGATCGACGAGTCGAGCATCATATCCCGTTTTTACGAGGGCGTCTTTCAGCGTCTGTAGGTGTCCATCGCATTCCTCCTCGTCTGAGCAGATCCTGTGTGTTCGCAGGGCCTGTCCATAGGGGATGGCCTCTTTGACGTGGTTAGGGTGGAAGCTGGAAAAGTGGAGCATCGTGAGGTTGTCCGTGGGCTTGCGGTAAAGTGAGGTGCTGAGGTGCCCGTCTTTGATGGAGATTCGTGTGTCCATGAATGAAACCGATTCTGAGGAATAGTCCATGGTGAGTTTGATGGTGGGATGGAACTTGTTGATGTTATCGTGTAGTCTCTTCGGTGATTCTTCGCCATGGGTCCACAGGAAGAAAACGTCGTCGATGTATCTGGTGTATAGCGTTGGTTGGAGGTCCTGTGCAGTGAAGAAGTCGTGCTCGAACTTGTGCATGAAAATGTTGGCGTATTGGGGTGCGAATTTGGTCCCCATGGCTGTTCCGTGTGTTTGGGTAAAGAACTGGTTGTCGAAGGTGAAGACATTGTGATCCAGGATGAAGCGGATGAGTTGTAGGATGGCGTCTGGAGATTGGCTGTTGTTGGTGTTGAGTACTGAGGCTGTCGCAGCGATGCCGTCATCGTGGGGGATACTGATGTAGAGTGCCGAGACATCCATCGTGGTGACACGTGTTCCTGATTCAACTGGTCCGTGGGTGCTGAGTTTTTGTAGGAAGTCTGTAGTGTCGCGACAGAAGCTGGGGGTTCCCTGTACGATGGGTTTCAGGATGCCCTCGACGTATCCAGAGAGGCTCTCACACAGGGTTCCGTTGCCTGATATGATAGGACGTCCAGGTGTGTTGGCTTTGTGTATCTTTGGGAGACAGTAGAAGTCTCCCACGCGGGGAGTACGTGGGATGAGAGCGCGTAGGATGCTTTGAAGGTTTGGATCGAAGGTCTTGATCAGTTTGTTGAGCTGGTGGGTGTGTTCTTTGGTCGGATCTGCGGGTAACCGTCTGTAGTGTTCCTGGTTGTCCAGTTGTCGGTATGCTTATTTGCAATAGTCCGTTCTGTTCTGTATGACGACGGCTCCTCCTTTGTCCGCTGGTTTGATGACAATGTTGCGGTTGGTCTTGAGAGCGTCGATGGCATTGCGTTGTGCTCAGGTGACATTCTGGGCTGTCTTGTGAGTGCGGCTGATGAATCTGGCATTGACGCATCTCCTGACAGCTTGAGCATACATGTCAAGCTTAGGGCAGCGTCCCTCTGGAGGAGTCCAATTTGACTCTTTCTTCGGTTGCTGTACCGCGGATCCCTCTGTCTGCTGTTCCGGATCGTTGATTGTCTCATTGGGTTCGCTGCTTCATTGGGTTCATGTCACGCTACATGTAACCTCACCAGCGAAAAAAAGTTATCTGTTTTTAATACAACTGGTCATTCTCTCTCTCTCTCTCTCTCTCTTCGTTATCTGACCCCTTGTGTATTCAGTATTCTTGGATGTAATGTGTTCCTGACTAACCCGTCTGAACACCATCCACTCCTTTGATTGCTGTGATTATCTCTCTGCCGAGGTGTGATAACGGGCAGTTGGAAAGATTATCTGTAATCATCAGGCATTGTTCTCTGACTATATATGCAGTGCCTTTATGGAACCCTTCACTCACCTGACGAAGGAGCAAAGCTCCGAAAGCTTGTGATTTCAAATAAAGCTGTTGGACTATAACCTGGTGTTGTACGACTCCGTACATTAATTAACAGAGCCACCCCTCTACCTTTTCCTAGCTTCCTGTCCTTCTGAAGCAATGCACTCACTTTTGGACCCCTCCACAAACTCCAGCCCCTTGCCACCGACTCCAGCCCCCTCCCTAAGCCATGGTCTTGGACCAAACCAGACCATTCACAACCTCTGCTTGCTGTTAGACCCTGAGCTGAGTTTCCGACCCCATATTCTCTCTATCACAAAGACGTGGCCTGCTGCCGCCCCTTCTTCAGCCCATCGGTCACTGAAACCCCCATCCATGACTTCACCACCTTCAGGCGTGACTACTTAAATGCTCTCCTGGCTGGCCTTCCACACTGCACCGCCTATAAACTTCAGCTCAGTCAATGTTCTGCTGCCCGTATCCTGTCCTGCACCAAGTCCAATTCACCCCTCACCCATGCCCTCCCAAGCTACATAGGGTCCCGGTCCCCCAATGTGCCAAATTTAAAATTCTTATCCCATATCTAAATCCTTTCATGGCTTCGCTCCCGCCCATCTCTGTAACCTCCTCCAGCTCTATAATCACCCCCTCGTAAACTCTGCATTGCACCAACTCTGGCTTTTTGTGCATCCCTCTTGTACTTTTACTTCATGGCCATGCCTTAATGCTACTTAGGCCCCATGCTTGGGAATTCCCTCCCTAAATCCCTCTGCCTTTCCACCTCCCTCTCCTCCTTTAAGGAGTTCCTTAAAACCCACTTTTCCAACCAAGTATTTGGTCCCCCTCCGAATACCTCCTTCACTGGGACTGAACTCTGGTAGAGAACTGGTACTGCAAATATACCCACAGTTTAAAAAAAAATCAATTGCAAGGAATAATGTAGAGGAGTCAAATGTGGCATTATTTGTTCATCTAATTACGAAACACACTTACTGTAATTATTTTGAAGTAACACTCTTCTGGGATATTTAGCGGGTTTGATCTGGGATCTCAATTCAAATTCAACTCCAAAGTATGGGATGAAATTCTTTTTGTGAACCTAGTTCAGGTTCAAGACACAGAACTGTCCTTAATTCGGTAGTAACTGACAAGTTCACTCAAGAGGGATCAGGGTTGGCTGATGTAGGAAATGGAAAAGCACTGCATTACCTTGGTTTAATTGGTTAACACTCTTACTTTTGGGTCAGAGCCTTATGAATTTCAACCACCACCAGGACTTTAGCACATTATCTAGGCTGATACTCCAGCAAAGTACAAAGGGAATGCTATATTGATAGAAGCTGCCATCATTCAAAGGTGAAAGGCCATTCTTCCAGTGTGCTGAGCATCTCCTTCAAACAATACCAACAAAAAACAGCTGTTTGTGGAACAAATGCTGGGTCAAGAATCGCTGCTGTGATTGTCCATGTAACACTTACTGTATTCCAAAACAGTCACAGCATTGCAAAAGTAATTTATTTTGTGAAGTGCTTTTAGACATTCACATGATAAGAAGCTATACAAAGGCAAGTGTTAGCTATCAAATTAAGTTTTGTCTGTAGTGTGCATTCAGAAGGTTTGGGAAAGCAACTATCACATTTGCAATTCGGATTGGCTTAAATAGCATTCACAAAAATACAAATTGTAACAGATCGTTGTGAACCACCAAGCAATGGCAATTACCTCAATGGTTATTAAACAGGAAGAAAACAAACAAGTTGGAAAACCACAAATTAATCAGCAAACAGCAAAATGTTACCTATGAATAATCACACCAAGCAATAAAAAAGGACCAAACAACCAGCAATAACCACAAAACCAACAATTGTAATTGTTCAGATCGTTTTTTGCAATTGCTTTCAGTGGTTTCTCGGCAATGCTAGGATATCGATCTTGAAGTAAATTTGAACATTTAAAAACCTAAATAATTCACTGAAAACTATTCCAAAATCCATAAAATTGCCCGTGATCCATCAAATTGCCATTGTCCTCTTTCAAATCCATCCAATAGGTTTTACTCCCAGAAGCCTATCCTTTCTCAGGTCCTTGCTCTTTTCCTGGAGCTTTCTTTGTTCAGCTGGGCTTCCCGTCCCTAATGATTTTTGGATCAACACACGTCAGTTTCTTCCCTCCCCCAAGAGACATCGTGGCTATATTTTAAAACTATAAACTCCCATTCTTCATATCTTCCAACAAACTTGTGTTCAGTCTCTTTCGCTGTGCCCACTCTGCAACACTCCTCACCTGCACCCAGACAACAACTCTCACCTATTTGTAGTGCTCACATTCATGGTCCACATGCTTTAGTTGATATTCTCATTGCTGCCAAAGACTGTGCCACAATCTGACATGACACCTCTAGTAAGCACCCAGGTGGCTCCATTTCTGGATGTCACGCACCAAGATCTGGGCCTACGCCCCACCCCCTTCCTGAATGCTTTCAGCTACACATATCAATAACTCCCATCTCCCTCCTGAGCTGCCTGAACATCCAGCCCCTCCAAGTACTGCCAATCTCTACCCATCGTCAGTATTTCCACACCCCGAGACATTTACTGCTTTCAAACTCCAGACTCCCAACCTCATAACTGCCAACAGTTGTTTAAAATTGGTTTATTATAATGCTGCACTCAAAATAGAAGTTACACTTTTATTGAACAACAACCTGGCCACAAAAACTGATGGGTACAATGGGCCTGATTTTAGCAGGCCTGCGGGTTGGGTTTCGGGTGCGTGGCCTCCGCGCCCGTTGAAATTAGTGGGTTGCCCGCGCGATCGTAGCAGGCAATCCACTAATTGGAGCCACTCACCTGCTCCTCCGGGGTCCGCGCTGCTGGTCTGCGCGTCGGGCGGGCTGCGCATGCGCAGTACGATCTGTCAGCTGGAGGCTCTC
The DNA here is from genome assembly GCF_035084215.1 of Heptranchias perlo. Taxonomy (NCBI): domain Eukaryota; kingdom Metazoa; phylum Chordata; class Chondrichthyes; order Hexanchiformes; family Hexanchidae; genus Heptranchias; species Heptranchias perlo. The sequence goes on from NC_090335.1 coordinate 19,777,051, forward strand.
TCGTTAAAGGGGCAGTCCTCCACTGACAGATGCTGCAACCAATAGAACAAATTACAGCATGGAGCAGCCCAGGGGGAAGGCTGCTCCCAGTTTAATGATGCCTCACCCCAGGTATCATCAGATGGGGTGAGGAGGAGGGGGAGGACAGAGATCTTCCACCCGGCGGGTGGGAGGAAGCGGCCTGCCTCTGCCACCAAGAAGGCCTGGCTCGAGGTGGCAGAGGGGGTCACCTGCGCCAACAACATATCGCCCACCTGCATACAGTGCAGGAGGCGCTCCAATGACCGCAGTAGGTCAGCCACAGTGAGAACACGTAGTCTTTCCCCTACACTCCATCTGCCACAACACTGCCCCCACCCCACATCTCCTTCGGCACCGCCAACACTACTCTGTCACATCACCCCTCATACCCACTCAAATCCCATCCTCATCTTACCTGCACCTACTCACCTCGCCAGTACTCACCCCGCCACTAACACGCAACCCAATCCTCATACAATCTCATGGCTCTATCCCATACTCACCCTCTCGTGCATCTCCCTCACGGCCAGCCTCACTCAACCTGCCACCACCTGTGCTGCAGCCACAGGGCATGCATCACATATGTGCAGTAGGCAGCGTAAGGCAAACGTGTCGTGAGCATGAAGGGGATGCACAAGGGTGTCTGAGGGTTTGCCATGGGTGTTACCTATATTGAATTTCAGAGCAACAAACATCACACATTATATTGGCACCACCACTGCAATGTCTCCGCGAATCCTGTCTGTTGTGTCCAATAATGCCTGCTCCTGGGTATCACTATGAGGACCCACCACTGATGCCACCCATTGTGTTACTGCAGAGTAGGTGCAGGTGTACTTGCAGGGCTCTTCCGCGCAGACGACTGAGAGACATCGGCGATGTACCCGGCTGCACCCTGGAAGGATGCGGAGGAGAAGTTGTGGAGGGCAGTGGTGACTTTGGCAGCGACAGGTAAGCAGATGGTGCTGGGGCCAGCCAGGAGCAGCTCGGCATGAAAGAGCCTGCAGATCTCCACGACTACATGTCGAGTGAATCTGCGCCTCCGTGTGCACTGCTGCTCGGAGAGGTCCGGGGAGCTGCGCCTCGGTCTGTGGACCCTGTGGCGAGGGTAGTGCCCTCTGCGACGCATCTCTCTCTGCGGTTGCCCTCCCTCCTGCTGTGCAGGTGGGCGTGCAACAGCACCGTGTTGGGGGGCTCCACGTCTCTGCGGCGGACGGCGTGGACTGCGAGGCTGCTGGGGCTGGTCATGCTGTTCTTCCTCCGAGGGTGTCCACGCACCACCCATCTGGCAGGTGTTGGTCTGAGGGGTTGTGCAGGGTAGGTGGGTGGTTCCTCGGACTGGGGCTGCGGTTTCGCGTCGGTCTGTCCTCTGGCTTGGCGGGGGGTGGTGGGGGGCAGGGGTTGCCCTATGTGACGCGGTGGCCTCCTGCGTGGGTGAGGGCTCTCCCCCCACCCCAACCCCCGTGGAGTGCACCTTGGCAGCTGCCACAGGCTGCTGGCTGCAACACGCCTGGTTGGAGGGAGACTGTTTCCCCCAGTGTGTGAAACACTCTGCGTTGAAGGTAAAATCCCACACTTCCTGTTTTGACAGCTGATTCAGCTCATTTAATGACCTCAACAAGCAAGGTAAGTACACTCAAGTGGAACCCCGCTGGCTTTAATCGCCTGCGGGATTCCCACCAGCGGGGGCCGCGCACGCAGCCCCGCACGTCATCGGGGAACCCGGAAGTGGTCGGGATCGTGGCGCGATCCAGTCACGTGTCTGGATATCGGGATTATCGGGGCCCCCCCCGCTGGAAACCCACAGGAAACCCGACCGTAAAATTGAGCCCAATGTATTTTGAAATGCTAATATTTCAATTGCAAAGCTATTGAGTATTGATGTTCAAGGACAACACTTCCTGATTAATATATGTAGTGAGTTGCCCATTTATTAGTATCTGTAAGACTGTTAGCTTGCTGGATTGATTTGCTAAATAGTGTATTCCACCTGTGCATCTCATCAGAACATTCTTCCGAGAACCCTTCGATCAAAAAAGAATATTGAGCGTAAATATTTCAGTTGGGGCATTTTTAGTTAGTTTGAATTTTTGTCTAGCTATGGGACATGGAAGCATGATTCCCTAGGTATACATGAATCCTGCATAAACTGCATCCTGTTGTTTAGCTAAGGAAGATAGCCTATTGTAAGTTCAGCCCAGCTGGGTAGCACTTTTGCCTCTTAATCAGAGGTTGTGAGTTCCAGCCCCAGTCCAGGGCTTGAGTACATAATCTAGGCTGACACTTCAGTGCAGCACTGAGGGAGTGCTACATTGTCACAGGTGCCATCTTGAGAATGAGACATTAAAACAAGGACACTCACAGGTGGATGTAAAAGATCCCATGGTAGTATTCAATAAAGAGCAGACGACCTGATCAATATTTTTCTCTAAAAGATAATCAAAAAACTAACCGGTGATTCATATTTTTTTGCTAATGGGACTTTACTGTGAGCAAATTAAGTGCCACTTTTCCCTATGTAACAGTGACTACACTTCAAAAAGTAATTCATGAGATGGGACATCCTGAGGATGTAATAAGGAGTTATATAAATGCAGTTTGTTGTTTTTTCTTACCTCTCTTTGAAAAGCATTTGTTTAATTCCAAGTTTCGCAAGCATGCTTTCAAAGATCATCATCTGGCTGGTTTGTCCATTTAACCCTTAAACTGGCTCTAGAATACTCTTGTTTTTGGACTGACTTCAATATCTTACTGTTGTTACTTGTTTCGGTAAGTATCTCTATCCACGAATAAATACATTTGTCAGTTTAGCCTGTTGTAAAAATATTTGGGAAGGCTTCATTAAACCTCCTCGAAAGTGACATGAGACTTAGTGGAAGTTCTATGCGTTAACTGGTAATAAAAGGATTCACTCTTCACCCAAGGGACACTCTCCCAGATTACATTACAAATAAGGTCACATTTCAGTTTAGAAAGTGAGGGCTTTCTGACGGAAGCATCCCTTTTCTGCCTTATCTTACCCTGTATGCTCCTTGTCATCCAGGGGGCTCTAGATTTGGCAGTCCCACCCTTTTTCTTTGTGGGAACACGTTTACTCTGAACGTCTTCAATGACCCCCTTGAATGCCTCCCACTGCTGACACTAATTTACCTTTGAGTAGCTGCTTCCAGTCCACTTTTGTTATATCGTTTCTCAGCTTAGTAAAATTGGCCTTGCCCCAATTTAGAACTTTTACTTCTGTTCTATCTTTGTCCTTTTCCATAACTATGCTATATCCAACTGAATTATGATCACTACCACCAAAATGCTCTTCCACCTGCCCAGCTTCATTCCCTAAAACTAAATCCAGAACTTTTTTTTAAAAAATTTGTTCACGGGATGTGGGCATTGCTGGCAAGGCCAGCATTTGTTGCCCATCCCTGATTGCCCTTGAGAAGGTGGTGATGAGCCATCTTGTTGAGTGGCTTGCTAGGCCATTTCAGAGCTGCCGTGGTGGGATTTGAACTCATGACTCTAGATTACTAGCCCAGTAACATAACCACTATGCTATTGTATCCTGTACGGTACTGTTCCCCCATCTTGTTAGACTTGCTACGTACTGGCTAAAAAAAGTTCTCCTGAACACAATTCTGCGCCCTCTATACCTTTTCCACTAGCTGTATCCCAATTAATATTAGGGAAGTTGAAATCCCTCACTATTACTACCCTATTGTTTTTGCACTTCTCAAAAATTTGCCTACATATTTGCTCTTCTCTCTCCCTCTGACTGTTTTGGGGTCTATAGTACACTCTCAGCAATGTGACTGCCCCTTTTTTGTTCATTAGCTCAACCCATACGGCCTCATTTGATGATCCTTCTATCATATCATCCCTCCTCGCAGCCGTAATTGTCTCTTTAACCAATATTGCCAGCCCCCCTTCTTTTTTTATCCTCCTCTTTATCTCGTCTGAAAACCGTGTAACCAGAAACATTGAGCTGCCATTTCTGCCTCTGTTTAAGCCATGTTTCTGTACCAGCTAAGATATCGTACTTCCACGTGTCCATCTGTGCCCATAGCTTATCTGCCTTATTCACATATACCTCAATGCAAGGGGTATTACCATTAAGCACGGCCAATCTCCTTTGTTGTCGAGTTTCTAACCTTTGTTTCCTCTGCCTTCCAAACTCACTTATTAATTTTCTGCCTTCCATTTCCAGCTCTGCTTCTCTTCCTTCTGAATCTACGCTCAGTTTCCATCCTCCTGCCAAGCTAGTTTAAACCCTGCCCAACAGCAATAGCAAATCTCCCCGCCAGGATATTGGTCCCAACCCTGTTGAGGTGCAACCCATCCGGCTTGTACAGGTCCCACCTCCCCCAGAACCGGTCCCAATGCCCCAGGAATCTAAAGCCCTCCCTCCTGCACCATCTTTCCAGCCACTCACTCATCTTCTCTATCCTCCTATTTCTATACTCACTAGCATGTGGCACCGGCAGAAATCCAGAGATTACTACCTTTGAGGTCCTGCTTATTAATCTCTTTCCTAACTCCTTAAAATCTTCCTGCAGGACCTCATCCCTCTTTCTACCTATGTCGTTGGTACCGATATGGACCAAGATCCCTGGCTGTTCACCCTTCCCCTCCAGAATGTTCTGCAGCCACTTGGTAATACCCTTGACCCTGGCACCAGGGAGGTATCATACCATCCTGGAATCTCATCTGCAGCCGCAGAAACGCATATCTGTTCCCCAATTATAGTATCCCCTATCACTATTGCTGTCCTGACCTTTCTCCTCCCCCCTGTACCACTGAGCCACCCATGGTGCTGTGGACTTGGCTCTGACTGCACTCCCCAGAGGAACCCTCTCCCCCACCAGTATTCACAACTGAATACTGGTTAGAGGGCGAGATGCCCTCAGGGGACTTCTGCACTACCTGCCTGGTCCGCCTCATCTGTCCGGTTGTCACCCAGTCCCTCTCCGCCTGCACTCTCTTAAGCTGTGGGGTGACCACCTTCCCTGTTCGTCTCCCCTAACTGAACCATTTCCCAGTCTTTTATTCTTAATGGCTGGGAGTCATTAAAGGCAATTAAGGTCAAGGATTTCTTAAAGCTATACCATCTTTTATATAACTTCTTAAAGTTGTACCCCCCTATCTTGGGTACAGAACTCTCACCATCATATGGCTTACCTATTGTCCCCCTCTCACTCTATTAGAGGAAAGTCAACATTTCCCAGTTGTTTTCTACACAAAATAGAGTGCTTACATGACCAACACTATTTTTAGTCAACGATTATAACAGTAGGTATTCAACTTGCCCAAAGGTCTATCTTCTCCCGCTTGTTCCTTGCCAATTAAAGTATAACACAGTGAGTATATACTTTGCAATCTACTTCGCCAGATGCTGTTTTCTGATGTTTTTCCCCCAAGATGTGGTTACCAAAAAAGAGGCTGCAGTCATTAGCAAGTGTTCTTGCTCTATCTGCATAAATAACATCGAAGTTCTCAACTGTCAGCAAGAAGGGCAGGGTAGCAAATAAAACATTAGCCTCTAAATTTTCTAAATGTGTTAAATTTAGTTACAATTTTAGGCAGGAACTTGATTTTTTTTTTAAAAAGAGAATTAGTCTGTCCACCTGCATGTCAGATCAAATAACATAGGTCTACCACCAAAGTACAAACTTTACTTAACCTGCAAGTTAAAATATATGGAAGTCCTAGAAGAGGATTGTCCTATGAGGAGGGGTTGAGTAGAATGAGCCTATAGTCTCCGGAGTTTAGAAGAATGAGAGGTGATCTCATTGAAACATAAGATTCTGAGAGGGCTTGATAGGGTAGATGCTGAGAGGTTGTTTCTCCTAGCTGGAGTCTGGAACTAGTGGGCATAGTCGCAGGATAAGGGGTCATTTAAGACTGAGATGAAGAGGAATTTCTTCACTCAGAGGGTTGTCAATCTTAGGAATTCTCTACCCCAGAGGGCTGTGGATGCTGAGTCATTGAGTATATTCAAGATTGAGATAGATAGATTTTTGGACTCTTGGGGAATCAAGGGATATGGGGATCGGGCAGGAAAGTGGAGTTGAGGTCGAAGATCAGCCATGATCTGATTGAATGGCAGAGCAGGCTCAAGGGGCCATGTGGCCTACTCCTGCTCCGATTTCTTATGTTCTTAGCAACTAATTAAGTCTAAGATTGTTTGGTAATTGGGTAATATTTTCTTAAAATATTAATGCACACTAGTCTGCAGCCTGGCAAAGAGGCAGACATCATTTTGGATGGCTGATGCATTAAGGGTCATGCTTGGGAGAAGGATATTTATTGTCTTAAGGTTAATGTAAGACTTGCTCTGCTCACACATGAGAGTGTATCAGAAGATCTATGAAAGACATTCAGCCAAAAGTATTGTAGATTATTGGACAGCGTTAAAAAATGTGCTTAAAGAGATTATGTTATCCTTGTTAACTGTCAATGAACCAAAGTAGCATCATTCAAAATGTACACTTATTTAACATGCCAACATCTATAGTAGTTGCAGGACAAAGATGGATCAAATTTTCAATATAAATCCTTTAAAAGTTCTGATATAGGGTTGCATCAAAATGTTAACTGCCTTTCTCTTCCAGATGCTGATTTCCAGTTTTTTGTTTATATTTTGATTTCCAGTATTTATGCATTTTTTTTAATGGTTCTAAATTCTATTTGAATACAGTCAGTGATCATAGAATCATACAGCACAGGAGGAGGCCATTCGACCCAATTGTGCCTATGCCGGCTCTTTGAAAGAGCTATCCAATTAGTCCCAAACCCCTGCTCTTTCCCCATGGACCTGCAAATTTTTCCCATTCAAGTATATGTTCAATTCACTTTTGAAAGCCATTATTGAATCTGCTTCCACCACCCTTTCAGGCAGTGCATTCGAGGTCATAACTTGCTGCGTGAAAATATTTCTCCTCATCTCGCCTCTGGCTCTTTTGCCAATTACCTTGAATCTGTGTCCTCTGGTTGCCAACCCTTCTGCACTGGAAACAGTTCCTCCTTATTTACTCTATCAAAACCCTTAATGATTTTGAACACCTCTATCAAATCTCCCCTTAACCTTCTCTGCTCTAAGGAGAGCAATCCCAGCTTCTCTAGTCTCTCCAAGTAACCGAAGAGTTTCATCCCCGGTACTATTCTAGTAAGTCTCCTCTGCACCCTCTCCAGGCCTTGACATCCTTTCTAAAGTGTGGTGCCTAGAAATGGCCACAATACTGCAGCTGGGGCCCAACCAGTGTTTTATGAAGGTTTAGCATAACTTCCTTGCTTTTGTATTCTATGACTATTTATAAAGCCAAGGATCCCGTGTGCCTATTTAATAGTCTTCTCAACTTGTCCTGCTACCTTCAAAGATTTGTGTACGTACACCCCCAGGTCTTTGTTCCTGCACCCCCTTTAAAATCTGTGTCCTCTGGTTACTGACCCTCCTGCCAGTGGAAACACTTTCTCCTTATTTACTCTTATCAAAACACTTTGATATTTAAGCACCACTATTAAATCTCCCCATAACCTTCTCTGCTCTAAGGAGAACAATCCGAGCTTCTCTCGACTCCCCATGTAACTGAAGTCCCCCATCCCTAGTACCATTCTAGTAAATCTCCTCTGCACCCTCTCCAAGGCCTTTACATCCATCCTAAAGTGTGGTGCCCAGAATTGGCCACAATTCCAGCTGGGGCTCAACCTGTGATTTGTGAAGGTTTAACATAACTTCCTTGCTTTTGTACTCTATGCCTTTGTTAATAAAGCCAATGGTCCCATAAACTTATTTTTTTAAAACAGCCTTCTCAACATATACTCCTTTATGTGGGGAAATGCTCAGCCCAACTAATTCCAACGTACTTAAATGAGTACTGATACAAATTGCTTAATCCAGTCAATTTGAAATAACACAAGAAAATTAATGCTAAATTCTCCAATGAGCAGGGCTACAGCCGTTTATTTTTGGTCAGCTGCGGATATAACACGCACACCTAAATTAGTGTCTCATTAACAGAAAAAGACCGATATAAATAAATAATTTTAATCAAGAGCAAAAATCACCATCATTTGACCTTTACTAAAAAGCAGATGCCTTGTGCAAGAATTCTCTATGCAAATCAACCCACTACAATTAACTAATCACATGGTTGATTCATCTCCTCAGTGGCAGTAAATGACTCATAAAGGCAAAATAAACCTTAAATGAAATCCCATTCTCAGGATTTTTATTATGTATTTCAGCACAACAATTGTGTTTCAGATTATTAATGAGTCCGTAATTGAAACATTTTCTCAACTACAATATTGATTGTTTTATTGATTTCTTTAGGCAGTGGAATAATAAATAGGGTTTTTCTTTTCTCGAGTAAATTAAAGCGACAAACAAGCTGTCTGAACTGGAAGGAGGGCAAAATAGCAGCACCTTACTTAAAGATTATGCACTGTTGTTTGGAAGTTTAATCAGGCTTGCTAATTACTGCTCCAAGCATCCAGTCTTCGTTGTTAGAGGTACAACAGGTACAAAAGGTATAATAGAAATTCAGCAACGAAACAATTTCTGAGCAGCCTGGAAGCTGTAACACCAAGACTAATTATATTTTTGTGAGAAGCAGGCAACTCTAGCTGTGGGCTAGCATTTATACTGTATGTGAATGAGAGATCAAAAGATTACTTCGACATCAGATACAAAACAATCTCAAACCGCCTTGTAATTGCCTACAAGGATTATAGAAGTGAATTGTGATGATATTCTGACTACAGAGAGCCATGACACCACAGATAAACTGATGCTAGTCTTGCACCCAATGCTGATAAATATTTCAAATCTCCCTGCTGAGATGTACAAACTTACCTTCGCTATGTGGTAATGCTGTATTATAAGTAATGTATACAACAATTAACCACTATTATTGTAAATTATGAAGTCCTGTACACTGCACACCAGTGCACTCACACAAATGTGTGACCACTCACATTTCTAGTCAAATCTATGGCTTAGTCTGATAGAAGACAACCCTATTTATTTAAAACAATTATTGCAGTGTTTATAAATCACAAGTCCATATCTAAAAATATTCTGCAGTAAAGAGAAACCAATGACAGGAACGAGCAGTGGCTCTTTTCAGGGCTTATCCAATTGAATTCAATCTCCACTTTTGGGTCAGAAACAAGGGGCATCAAATCTGCTGATCTCCAGATCAGAGGTCTGCCCTAACAGTGCCTACCTTGATCCCTTCACAGCTAATCCACCAACTGTTGTTAGGATGTCAAATTGAATAGAAAACAGGATTTATTTGGGAGGAGCAGTTTTCAATATGTGTGTAAATGAAGAGGTCATTGATGAAGCCTTATGAAAATGACATGCAACATGCTGGCTCTGAGAAGCCCATTTCCTGATAGATGGATGGCCCTCAGTAGAAGGACAAAGCAGACGGTAGCAGTCAATTCAGTCATTTAGCACTCTTGAACTATTTATTCATTTTACCAATCACAATTCTTTGAGATTTTCCTCAAAACCTTGACCAAGGTTGTGTGATTCTATCCTGTAGCTTTGCGAGACATTGGATGGGCTCACCAAGATGCTAACAGTGCATTCAAACTGTCCAAATCAGAGTCCAGCACTGGGCAAAATACTAAAATTAAAACGTGAACATCAATGAGCATTTAAAAAAAAATTAAATACAAGCCCAAACTGATACAGAAAACAGAATTTTTCTCCTGAGCTTGGAAATGTAAAACAAATATAACCAACTACAAGGGAAAACTGACATAACCACAAGGAGTTTGTACGTAGGGAAAAGTAGGGGAGCCACATGATACAACAAAACTTACGAGAACAGAAGCACTGAAAAGCCTTTGTGATGGGATTCACAACCTTTTAATGTCATCATATTATGTGGAAAAACAAATCAACACTTAGTTGTTCACTACTCTTTTGTACACAAAAACCTACAGAACACAGTATTATTCTCAATTATCATAATCCACAAAAGACAGTCACCACACACTCAGTAAACCCATTGTTACAGGACACTACTGACATCTGGTCATCAATAACTGCCTCATGATACCACAGGAAATAACAGAACAGAGCAGTGCTGCTATCAAGTAGCAGCAGACAAAAGAACTCTGATAGAAAATAAGCTGATCTTTATGAGACCCTCAGTATTGGCAGTGACACCCAGTACCACAGCACAAATAAATACTCTACACGCTATCTAAAAATCCATAAGCCAAATCATAAGGCAAAGCTTGATTGTTTAATGAGTGACCACACAAAAAACTATTACTACAAAAATGTCTCCAAAAGAGAACATTGGCAAACACCAAACCTTTCTATTTACCCCAAAACAGTGCTCACGAAACACAGCTTCAAAAATTTGAGCTAGAATGTTTCAAGCTGTCCAACTTCTCTATCATTTCAAAAATGTATTTTGAACATTCATGCACCTCAACTAGTTCAGTGAATAAATGTTATGCTACTGAGCCAAAGAAGATCTTGATAGTCCCAGATTGGATCCTTGATCTGTGTTGAAGTCTGAATTAGCAATATGAGCTTCAACAGTGATGGAGGCAATACAGTTCACTTCAGGAACTAGGAGGGTGTGGATAAAGGAAGAGAGAAAAATGAGCCAGGATGCCCAGTCCTGATCACTATCCAAAAGACAGCTGGAAAGTGCTGACACACATCAGCTGAGGACAAGATTGGGTTCAGCTTGGATGCCTTGCAAAGCCCAACAGCCTGCTTATACTTTACATCAGAGGTGTCCAACTTTTTGGAGCAGGTGCCAGGTTGAATCCCTGCCATTAGCAAAGTTCATTGGCAATTGGCTTCAGTACTAAGAATGAGAGTTGGGGAAGAAGAGTGGAAATACACCAAATCATCTGGCGTACCTGTATCCTTGCTGGCAACCACCGTCGCCATCCACAAAATGTCCAATTGTCCAACATATCCTTTTCCTCTTTAATTTAACAGCTCACAAGTCTTCCTGAATGTGAGTACTATATGAATGCAAGTTGTTGTGTAGAAACCATGGCAGTTCATGATCAGAGTTCATGAGTGTGATAGCCCCCAGAGTGGAATTGGCAGCCATCACTCAGTATCCAGTTTTGCACATAAGGAACGGCCTCTTTCTGAAGTAAAGGGAGGGTTCTTGCACTCATGGGACCAAATCCCAGGTTGAGTTATCACCTTCAAAGGAGGAGGGTCAAAAATAAAATGGAGGCGGAACAAGAAAAAAAAAGTACATTTACTTTTTCTCCCGTATGTCCAATTCAGTACTATCTTACCATAGCATTTCAAATGAATACCACAAAGGTCCACCTAAAGTTGAGTAAAAATAAAATATGAAAGCTAAGAAGCCACAAACTTGTGATTAGCTTCATCCACACTGTGGACAATTGCTTTGAGCTATGATTTTCTTTTCGACCAACTCGCATATTTGAAATAAATCAGCCATTGGAGATCGGAACCAAATTCTGAAGAAAGGTATGTCGACAGTCTGTTCTCTCCACAGGCAATGATTGACCTGCTGCGTGTTTTCAGCTTTTTCTGTTCCTATTTCAAATTCCACACCAGTTTTGTTTCAAATTATTGACCTCTGTCTCCTTAATTATGTAAGTGAAGCCATTACCACCCGAAATATTGCAAACATTTTGATACACAACATACATCCAAGAGGCTGGGTATTCTGCGGCGAGTGACTCACCTCCCGACTCTCCAAAGCCTTTCCACCATCTACAAGGTACAAGTCAGGAGTGTGATGGAATACTCTCCACTTGCCTGGATGAGTGCAGCTCCAACAACACTCAAAAAGCTCGACACCATCCAGGACAAAGCAGCCCGCTTGATTGGCACCCCATCCACCACCCTAAACATTCACTCCCTTCACCACCAGCACACAGTGGCTGCAGTGTGTACCATCCACAGGATGCACTGCAGCAACTCGCCAAGGCTTCTTTGACAGCACCTCCCAAACCCACGACCTCTACCACCTAGAAGGACAAGAGCAGCAGGCACATGGGAACAACACCACCTGCACGTTCCCCTCCAAGTCACACACCATCCCGACTTGGAAATATATTGCCGTTCCTTCATCATCGCTGGGTCAAAATCCTGGAACTCCCTTCCTAACAGCACTGTGGGAGAACCTTCACCACACGGACTGCAGCAGTTCGAGAAAGCGGCTCACCACCACCTTCTCAAGGGCAATTAGGGATGGGCAATAAATGCCGGCCTCACCAGCGACGCCCACATCCCATGAACGAATAAAAAAAACTTCAGTTGCAAGGCAGTTTGTCATGCCAAGTAAACTTCCCAAGTGAAATTTGAGTCAAGACACATTATCAACACTATCATATTTGAACTTTTGCCAACAATGTTTAATTCAGTTTCCAATAAAATCATTAAATTCCATAAAACATGAATCTTACTAAGCAACAGGGTGTTTATTTACAAAAGCATGTGTGAAAACAGCTGAGTAATCCCTGAACCAGAATTATATCCCAACTATAAACATCCAAAAGAAACATCAGTCCCATAAATAGTTTACTTGTATTAATCAGGTTACCCAAAACGTGCATAAAATCGTTGTACCTTCTCATTCTTTAAACCTTTTATCATCCACTTGATATGGGTTTACAATTTGTAAAGTAAACAAGTGGTGCCTACAACAGTAAGCAGAATCTTTTTGAAACTAGCAGATGAGGTGCACAAATATTGTTTGTCTTTTAACAGAATTTTGAACAGCAATCAAGGGGCTACTGCAAATAAAACAAGAACGATACTGAATTAAGCTAATGTGAAAGTGAGAGGAAAAAAAAGCACTGAGTTATTTTCTCAGCCTCTGTGCGGCAAACAATCTTGGTTGACAGGATAGGCAAACCTTTGAGAGACCTTCCCTATTACAATTTAAATCTAGACAGAGGTGACCTTCTTTGCCTTCCTCCTGTCACTCCACCCAGTGCCTGACACAGCTGGGACTGGAAACCACGTAGGTGATTTGGGCACAAACCAACATCCGAAAGCTATCTGTGGTACCTATCAAAATGGTTTTAAATAACATTTAACTTAGGTGAAGGCGTATATATTTTGAAACACTTTTATCATACAAAATCTAAATAATGAGTTGCCCAAGCTACAATTGCAACGTTGCCTAAGTCATACTAGAACACCAACAGCTGAATCAATCTCTTAAATCAGGCCATTTATCAAGCAGACATTTAACAAAAAGACAACAGCAGATGCTAGAAATCATTCATGTTGTTTAAAATGTTGTTTTCCCCATATAAATAAGCAACTTCGAGGATAAAAGAATCAATCTTCAACTAACTGAAGAATATCACCACCCTAAATATTATGTTCAGCCAATGTCAACTACGGTTGTGCACGGCAGTGTTAAAATTGGATAATGTACCTAAAAATCATGCGCTGGTTCTCCAAAAAAGTTGTCCAATTAGCCCCTGTCCTTTGAAATCTTTCTTTTTCAAATATTTATCCCCTTTTAATAGTTATTATGTATTTTGCTTCCATTATATTCCATGAACTAACAACTCTCTGCATAAAATAAATTCTGCTAACTCTCCCTTCATTCTCATTCTTTCAGTGATGTTTTTAAATTTATGACCTCATATGAACAGCAAAGGAAGACAAAAAAGATATAAGAGCTGCAAAAAGGGAAGAAGAAACTTGTGAGGGATATCAAGATTAACACAAAAAGTTTTTAGAATTATATTACAAGAAAAAAGGTAGTCAAGGGTAATGTGGGCCATTTAAAAAGATGCAGGCAATATTGCAAATGAAAATAAGGAAATGGCAGACTTGGTGAATAAGTGGAGGAAGAGGATAATATACCTGACATTCCAGGGAAATTAATAATGAATCAAGGACTGGAACTCACTAAAGTTAACATAAGCAAGAAAACAGTATTAGAAAAATAACGGCACTGAAGACTGACAAATCCCCAGAACCTGATGGTTTCCAACTCAGGGTTTTAAAGGAAATAGGTGAGGAAATTGCAGATGCTTTAGCCATAATTTTCCAAAGCTCTCTCGATTCAGGAAATGTTCCTTTAGATTGAAAAATTGCAAATGTAACTCCATTATGTAAGAAAGGTGAGAGAGAGAAACCAGTAAATTAGAGATTTGTTAGTCTAACATCTGTAATCATAGAAAGTTACGGCATCTGGCCCATCGTGTCCTTGCCAGCCGAAAAAGAGCTTTCCAGCTAAATCCCACCTTCCAGCACTTGGTCCGTAGTCCTGTCGGTTACAACACTTCAAATGCACATCCAAGTACTTTTTAAATAAGTTGAGGGTTTCTGCCTCTACCACCCTTTCAGACATTGAGTTCCAGACCCCCACCACCCGGAGTGAAAAAATTTCTCCTCAGCTCCCCTCTAATCCTTCTACCAATTACTTTAAATCTATGTCCCCTGGTCACTGACCCCTCTGCTAAGGAAAATAGGTCCTCCCTATCCACTCTATCTAGTCCCATCATAATTTTATATACCACAATTAAATCTCCCCTCAGCCTCCTTTGTTCCAAAGAAAACAACCACAGCCAATCCGATCTTTTCTCAGAGCTAAAATTCTCCAGCCCTGGCAACATCCTTGTAAATCTCCTCTATACTCTCTCTAATGCAACCACATCTTTCCTGTAATGTGGTGACCAGAACTGTATGCAGCACTCAAGCTGTGGCCTAACCAATGTTTTATACGATTCCAGCATAACCTCCCTGCTCTTATTCCAAGCCTTGGCTAATGAAGGAGAGTATCCCGTATTTTTTTTTATTCGTTCATGGGATGTGGGCGTCGCTGGTGAGGCCGGCATTTATAGCCCATTCCTAATTGCCCTTGAAAAAGTGGAGGTGAGCCGCCTTCTTAAACCGCTGCAGTCCGTATGGTGAAGGTTCTCCCACAGTGCTGTTAGGAAGGGAGTTCCAGGATTTTGACCCAGTGACGATGAAGGAACGGCGATATATTTCCAAGTCGGGATGGTGTGTGACTTGGAGGGGAACGTGCAGGTGGTGTTGTTCCCATGTACCTGCTTGCTCTTGTCCTTCTAGGTGGTAGCGGTCGCGGATTTGGGAGGTGCTGTCGAAGAAGCCTTGGCAAGTTGCTGCAGTGCATCCTGTGGATGGTACACACTGCAGCCACTGTACGCCGGTGGTGAAGGAAGTGAATGTTTAGGATGGTGGATAGGGTGCCAATCAAGCAGGCTGCTTTATCTTGGATGGTGTCGAGCTTCTTGAGTGTTGTTGGAGCTGCACTCATCCAGGCAAGTGGAGAGTATTCCATCACACTCCTGACTTGTGCCTTGTAGATGGTGGAAAGGCTTTGGGGAGTCAGGAGGTGAGTCATTTGCCGCAGAATACCCAGCCTCTGACCTGCTCTTGTAGCCACAGTATTTATATGGCTGGTCCAGTTAAGTTTCTGGTCAATGGTGACCCCCAGAATGTTGATGGTGGGGGATTGGCGATGGTAATGCTGTTGAATGTCAAGGGGAGGTGGTTAGACTCTCTCTTGTTGGAGATGGTCATTGCCTGGCACTTGTCTGGCACGAATGTTACTTGCCACTTATGAGCCCAAGCCTGGATGTTGTCCAGGTCTTGCTGCACGCGGGCTCGGACTGCTTCATTATTTGAGGGGTTGCGAATGGAACTGAACACTGTGCAATCATCAGCGAACATCCCCATTTCTGACCTTATGATGGAGGGAAGGTCATTGATGAAGCAGCTGAAGATGGTTGGGCCTAGGACACTGCCCTGAGGAACTCCTGCAGCAATGTCCTGGGGCTGAGATGATTGGCCTCCAACAACCACTACCATCTTCCTTTGTGCTAGGTATGACTCCAGCCACTGGAGAGTTTTCCCCGATTCCCATTGACTTCAATTTTATTAGGGCTCCTTGGTGCCACACTCGGTCAAATGCTGCCTTCATGTCAAGGGCAGTCACTCTCACCTCACCTCTGGAATTCAACTCTTCTGTCCATGTTTGGGCCAAGGCTAGAATGAGGTCTGGAGCCGAATGGTCCTTGTGGAACCCAAACTGAGCATCGGTGAGCAGGTTATTGGTGAGTAAGTGCCGCTTGATAGCACTGTCGACGACACCTTCCATCACTTTGCTGATGATTGAGAGTAGACTGATGGGGCGGTAATTGGCTAGATTGGATTTGTCCTGCTTTTTGTGGACAGGACATACCTGGGCAAATTTCCACATTGTCGGGTAGATGCCAGTGTTGTAGCTGTACTGGAACAGTTTGGCTAGAGGCGCGGCTAGTTCTGGAGCACAAGTCTTCAGCACTACAACTGGGATGTTGTCGGTGCCCATAGCCTTTGCTGTATCCAGTGCACTCAGCCGTTTCTTGATATCACGTGGAGTGAATCGAATTGGCTGAAGACTGGCTTCTGTGATGGTGGGGATATCGGGAGGAGGCCGAGATGGATCATCCACTCGGCACTTCTGGCTGAAGATGGTTGCAAACGCTTCAGCCTTGTCTTTTACACTCACGTGCTGGACTCCGCCATCAGTGAGGATAGGGATGTTTGCAGAGCCTCCTCCTCCCATCAGTTGTTTAACTGTCCACCACCATTCACGACTGGATGTGGCAGGACTGCAGAGCTTTGATCTGATCCATATGCCTTTTTAAACCACCTTATCTACCTGTCCTGATACCTTCAGGGATCTGTGGACATGCACTCCAAGGTCCCTTTGTTCCTCGACACCTCTCAGTATTCTCCCATTTATCATGTACTCCCTTGCCTTGTTTGCCCTCCCCAATGGAGAAGTTATTGGAATCTCTAATTAAGGACAGAGTGACTATGCACATAGAGAAATCTGAGCTGATTAGAGAGAGCCAACAAGGATATGTAACGGGGAGATCATGTCTAACGAACCTGATTGCATTTTTTGAGGCAGTAACTGAAGTAGAGGCAGGGGAATGTCTATGGATGTAGTTTATATGGAATTCCAGAAGGCATTTGGTAAGGTTCCACATAAGGGACTATTAGCTAACATTAAAGCTCATGGAATTGAAGGCAAATTGTTGACCTGGTTTGGAGATTGGTTTGGCGGTAGAAGACAGCGAGTAGGGATAATGGCTATGTACTTGAAATGGAAGGAAGTGACCAGTGGTGTCTCACAAGGATTTGTGCTGGGGCTTCAATTATTCATTATATTTATTAATGACTTAGTTAACACAATAGCGAGCCATATATCCAAGTTTGCCGATAACACAAAGATTTGTGGCATACTAAGTAGTGTAGAAGGGAGCATTGAATTACAAAGAGACATCGACAGATTAAATGAGTGGGCAAAACTGTGGCAGATGGATTTCAATGCAGCTAAGCGTGAGGTCATTCATTGTAGACCAAAGCTAGGAAGAGTGGAGCTCCAAAGATATTTAGAGGTCCATGTACACAGATCACTAAAATATAGTAGTCAGGTACAAAAAATAATCAAAAAAGCTAATGAAATGTTAGCCTTTCTAACTAGAGGGGGCTAGAATATAAAGGGGAGGAAGTTTTGCAACAGCTATACAAAGCCATGGTTGAACCACATCTGGAGTACTGTGCACAGTTCTGGGCGCCGCATCTTAGAAAGGATATATTGGCCTTGGAAGGAGTGTCGTGCAGGTTGACCAGAATGTTACCAGGGTTCCAAGGGTTAGATTATGAGGAGAGATTACATAAATTAGGCTTGTATTCCCTGGAATATAGAAGGTTAAGAGGCGATTCGATTGTGGTTTTTAGGATTTCGAAAGGAATTGATAAGGTAGATAGAGAAAAACTTTTTCTGCTGGTGGGGGAGTCTCAGACAAGGGGACAGAATCTTAAAATTAGAGCCAGACCATTCAGGAGAGAAGTTAGGAATCACTTCTTCACGCAAAGGGTGTACTCTCTCCCACAAAAAGCATTAGATGCTAGCTCAATTAATAATTTTAAATCTGAGATCGATAGATTTTTGCTCACCAAAGGTATTAAGGGATATGGAGCCATGGCGGGTGATTAGAGTTAGGATACAGACCAGCCACGATCTCAGAATGGCGGAACAGGCTCAAAGGGATGAATGGCCGACTCCTGTTCCTATGTACTGAGTGATCAGTGGAAATAATTTCTTATTTACCTTATCAAAACCCCGCAGAACACTGCTATCAGATCTCCTTTCAACCATCTCTGTCCTAATAAAAGAAAAGTCCCAGTTTCTCCACCTAACTACATCCTCATCCCTGATACTATCTTACCAAATCTCTTTTGTATATCCTTTCTAAAATATAAGGAGTCGCACAACACCAGGTTATAGTCCAACAGCTTTATTTGAAATCATAAGCTTTCGGAGCTTTGCTCCTTTGTCAGGTGAAGTGAAGAGATGCATATAGGCACAGCATATATAGTCAGAGAACAATGCCTGGTGATTACAGATAATCTTTCTAACTGTCCTTTATCACACCTCGGCAGAGAGATAATCACAGCAATCAAAGGAATGAATGGCGTTCAAACAGGTTAGTCAGGGAAACATTACATCCAAGAATACTGAGGTGGGGTCACAAGGGGTTTGTATTGAAAACAGATAACTTTTTTGCTGGAAGTCGCAGCAGGTCCGGCCGCATCTGTGTATGGAGAACAGGCCAACTGCGACTTGAGTCTGGATGACTCTACGTCAGGTGGGGTTACATGTAGCGTGACATGAACCCAAGATCCCGGTTGAGGTCGTCCTCATGGGTGTGGAACTTGGCTATCAATTTCTGCTCGACGATTTTGTGTTGTCGTGTGTCTCGAAGGCCGCCTTGGAGAACGCTTACCTGGAGATCGGAAGCTGAATGTCCTTGACTGCTGAAGTGTTCCCCGACTGGGAGAGAACCCTTCCGCCTGGCGATTGTTGTGCGGTGTCCGTTCATCCATTGTCGCAGTGTCTGCATGGTCTCGCCGATGTACCATGCTCCGGGACATCCTTTCCTGCAACGTATGAGGTAGACAATGTCGGCCGAGTCACAGGAGTATGAACCACGTACCTGGTGGGTGGTGTCCTCTCGTGTGATGGTGGTACCTGTGTCGATGATCTGGCATGTCTTGCCTCCCAAAGATACACAAAGCCAACACACTCGGACGTCCTATCGTATCAGGCAATGGAACCCTGTGTCAGAACCTCTCTGGATACGTAGAGGGCATCCTGAAACCCATCGTACAGGGAACCCCCAGCTTCTGTCGCGACACTACAGACTTCCGACAAAAACTCAGCACCCACGGACCAGTTGAACCAGGAACACTTCTCACCACGATGGACGTCTCGGCACTCTGCACCAGTATCCCCCACGATGACGGCATCGCTGCGACAGCCTCAGTACTCAACACCAACAACAGCCAATCTCCAGACGCCATCCTACAACTCATCCGCTTCATCCTGAATCACAATGTCTTCACCTTCGACAACCAGTTCTTTAACCAAACACACCCCAATACGCCAACATTTTCATGCACAAGTTCGAGCACTACTTCTTCACTGCACAGGA
This sequence comes from Heptranchias perlo, assembly GCF_035084215.1. Classification (NCBI taxonomy): domain Eukaryota; kingdom Metazoa; phylum Chordata; class Chondrichthyes; order Hexanchiformes; family Hexanchidae; genus Heptranchias; species Heptranchias perlo. The sequence goes on from NC_090335.1 coordinate 19,796,572, forward strand.
CCTCCAACCAACGCTATACACCAGATACATCGACGGCATTTTCTTCCTATGGACTCACGGCGAAGAATCACTGAAGAGACTACACGATAACATCAACAAGTTCCATCCCACCATCAAACTCACCATGGACTATTCCTCAGAATCGGTTTCATTCTTGGGCACACGAATCTCCATCAAAGATGGGCACCTCAGCACCTCACTCCACCGCAAGCCCACGGACAACCTCACGATGCTCCACTTTTCCAGCTTCCACCCTAACCACGTCAAAGAGGACATCCCCTATGGACAGGCCCTGCGAATACACAGGATCTGCTCAGGCGAGGAGGAACGCGATGGACACCGACAGACGCTGAAAGACGCCCTCGTAAGAACGGGATATGACGCTTGACTCGTCGATCGACAGTTCCGATGGGCCACAGCGAAAAATCGCATAGACCTCCTCAGAAGACAAACACGGGACACAACCAACAGAGTACCCTTCGTCGTCCAGTAAATCCCCGGAGCGGAGAAATTATGCCATGTTCTTCGCAGCCTTCAACATGTCATCGATGACGACGACCACCTCGCTAAGGCCATCCCCACGCCTCCATTACTCGCCTTCAAACAGCCACCTTACCTCAAACAGACCATCGTTCGCAGCAAATTACCCAGCTTTCAGGAGAACAGCGACCACACCACACAACCCTGCCACGGCAACCTCTGCAAGACATGCCAGATCATCGACACAGATACCACCATCACACGAGAGGACACCACCCACTAGGTACATGGTTCATACTCCTGTGACTCGGCCGACATTGTCTACCTCATACGTTGCAGGAAAGGATGTCCCGGAGCATGGTACATCGGCGAGACCACGCAGACGCTGCGACAACGGATGAACGGACACCGCGCAACAATCGCCAGACAGGAGGGTTCTCTCCCAGTCGGGGAACACTTCAGCAGCCAAGGTCATTCAGCTTCCGATCTTCGGGTAAGCGTTCTCCAAGGCGGCCTTTGAGACACACGACAACACAAAATCGTCGAGCAGAAATTGATAGCCAAGTTCCGCACCCATGAGGACGACCTCAACCGGGATCTTGGGTTCATGTCACGCTACATGTAACCCCACCTGACGTAGAGTCATCCAGACTCAAGTCGTAGTTGGCCTGTTCTCCATACACAGATGCGGCCGGACCTGCTGCGATTTCCAGCAAAAAAGTTATCTGTTTTCAATACAAACCCCTTGTGACCCCACCTCAGTATTCTTGGATGTAATGTGTCCCTGACTAACCTGTTTGAACACCATTCATTCCTTTGATTGCTGTGATTATCTCTCTGCCGAGGTGTGATAAAGGACAGTTAGAAAGATTATCTGTAATCACCAGGCATTGTTCTCTGACTATATATGCTGTGCCTATATGCATCTCTTCACTTCACCTGACGAAGGAGCAAAGCTCCGAAAGCTTATGATTTCAAATAAAGCTGTTGGACTATAACCTGGTGTTGTGCGACTCCTTACATTTGTCCACCCCAGTCCATCACCGGCTTCTCCATACCTTTCTAAAATAGGCTGCCCAAAACTGGACACAGCATTCTAATCAATGATTTGCATAGGCTTAGCATTACCTCTTAGCTTTTTTACTCAATACCCTTATTTATAAAACCTCAGATCCTCCCAGTTTTACCAACTTGTCCTCCCATTCAAAAAAGTGTTTATCTGAAATTCTACGCCTCCCCTCTCTTACCATTTGATGCATATTTCCTTTTCTTATTCTACCACCCAAAATGCATTATTTCACATTTGTCCACAATAAATTTCATTCGACATCTATCTACCCAATTGACTAATCTGTCTGAGGCTGCAGATACCACAAAAATTGCAGGCAATGATCAACTTCAACACAAAGAAGCCCAACCACCTCCACCTGATATTCAATGGCACCACTAAAATCATCAAGTTTATTTTGACAGTGCCTCCCAGCCCCGTGACCTCTACCATCAAGAAGGACGAGCAGCAAGACATGGGAAAGTCATCACCTCCAAGTTCTCCATCAAATCACTCACCACCCCAACATGGACACATATCACTTCATCATTAATGGGTCAAAAATACTGGAATTTCCTCCGTAACACTATCATGGAAGCACCATCAGCACATTCAAGAAGAAAGTGCACCACTACCATCTCAGGGCAACTAGGAATTGGCAATAATGCAGTCTTCCTCGTGTTACCCCCATCCTAATAAATGTGAAAAAAAACTTGCTGCCTGTGCAATGTTATTCATATTGGTAAGGGGCTTGCTCTGTATGAACAGTGGCTTCACCTACAGCTATCCCAGTTTAGCTAGTTTATGATTAATATTAGACTTTCAACAATGTCCTGTTCGTGGGGCCACAGATATTCAGTGTTCCTCGGATCGTCTCTTAGAACATCGAAACATTATTTGCTTGCATGGTGAGTTCCAATACTTAATTTGTAGCTCAAAAGCAATTAGTGTGGCTTCAAAAGGCTGCATATACAAGGTGACTTCTGTTGTGACAACAATCCCAAATTATCCTTGTGGCTGACGTGATCCTGTATTACTTTAAAATAATCAAATACAGTACCATTATCAGTTAAAATACACCTACCTGTCAATGGGTAGATATGTGCTGTACATCAAACCTTTCTCCTTCAACATTATATTATACATTACTATACTGGCCATTACTATACAACCTGCTTCCAAACTTCTCCCTCTGCAACATGTTCCAAAGTTCCAATGAATCTGAGGGAAATAAGTCACTCTACCTTCAATACCTCATCTGTGGGAAAACAGTTGGCTGCTACTCAGCATCTTTAGGCAACATGGCTGATGCACTTACTGTATAACAATCACAAGAGTGAACCCACTTAAAACCTTTCTGCAGCATACTATTTCAGGATATCACACAATGGACCAAAAATGTTGCATTAGTTTTAGGCAAGTAACAAAATACTTCCAAATATGGTTTAAGTTAACTCATATTTCAAAGTCACAAACCAACAAAAGTAATACAGTTAGCTACCAATCAAAATATTCAGTGTAATGGAACCAAATTACTGACTGCAGTGAAGCAAGAAGGTGAATTAAAAGGCACATATGAAACAGCAAGCAAACACGTTTTCTATCTTTAGCAAATGGGATGTGAGCAATCACGAAGTGGAAGACAGATAATGCCTGAAGTAGCATTATGTTTGAAACAAGATTTATTACAGTATTAGCACCAAATACAAAATTCAAGTTTATTTTTCAAGCATATTTAATTTTTTTTTTTAGTTTTAATAAAATTTTATTTAAGAAACATGATCGTGTGGTCTGCTGTTCTGAGCGTAGTTGGTCAAACGGAACTAAAGCTATGTCTAGCAATCTATCTTCAATCTGATTTCATAGCCAGTATATGGTAAGGGAATAAAAGCCAGCAAGATAAACTGACACTGGCATACAACACTACATGGCTCAGTGACTACCATCAAAACACTGAATTTAATTAAAATATCCTTAGGACGGAGAAAATAGGTTATAATTTATTAGGTAAAGGTTTATGGCATAGTCAATCGTATAATTTTCTCAGAATATTTGTTGTGCTTCCTAAAGTCAGCCACCAATAGATTACTACAAATGTGAACTTTGATCAATGATCACAATGAAGTTGCAGAACAAGATTTTTTTCCCACAGGATTCTCTAAAATTGGGTGTTGCTGCATTCCAAAACCAGAGGCACGGTACATTCCTTCACCAAAATCAACTAAGTTTACACTAAAACAAGGCCATATAAAGCAAGTAAGGCATGAGCTACTACTGCAAGTGCTCAGCAATGTAACTCTTAGAGGACAAGTTACAAATTTGCATCAAATCTTCTATGTTGATTCAAAGAACCATTACTTGTTCTAGTTATTTGGATTATATTACCATATTTCCACAATATCATTAACAAATATACTACATACCACTTGCAGCTGGGAAAACAAAACAAAAAAATCTTAATACTTTCAAATCCATCTGTTCTGATAAGTGGAATATTTTTAATGTAAAGGTTTTCATACAATGTATTTTCATAATACCACTTTGATCAATCTATCATTCTGGTTCTATTTTAAACAAGAGCCTCAGGTCTCTCAGGACATGATCCATAGTACCAGCAATTACTGCAGATATACTGTATGCTGTACTTCCAGAAAATTACCAAGACGTTACAACGACCAAGGAACAGACGTCAGTGGAGCCGCACAGGCACTGTATTCTAGAAGACTCACAATAACGCCATTAAAAGTGATGCAGCATATCTTTAAAAACACCATCACTATGAAAAAATGCAGCTATTTTAACAGAAAAATATGTACAGTAACAGAGACTCAATACTTACTTCAGAATATTTTTCCCACTTGTTTTAACCGAAGGGTCATTACTCGAGAAAAAAAGCAAGCCCTGCCACTCTCTTAACATTTGGATATTTGTCTCCCAGGCATCAGAATCAAGAATTTTAATTATCTTAACTTCAAATTAATCTGTACAGCATACAGTTGCTGTAGGAAAAATATGTGGGCCATGAACAGTGATTTTACAATATGGGCTAGGGGATTTTGGAAGACATTTAACCGGGGAGTACATATATACAATAGCTGCACAGCTGAATAAAATAGGCAGCAGTGCAAGAACTTCAACTGATATTCATCCCTTACAAGGGAAAATATTTTTTTTATTCATTCATGGGATGTGGGCATCACTGGCAAGGCCAGCATTTATTGCCCATCCCTAATTGCCCTTGTGAAGGTGGTGGTGAGCCGCCTTCTTGAACCGCTGCAGTCCGTGTGGTGAAGGTTCTCCCACAGTGCTGTTAGGTCGGGAGTTCCAGGATTTTGACCGATCGACGATATATTTCCAAGTCGGGATGGTATGAGACTTGGAGGGGAACGTGCAGGTGGGTGTTGTTCCGATGTGCTCGCTGCCCTTGTCCTTCCAGGTGTTAGAGGTCGCGGGTTTGGGAGGTGTTGTCGAAGAAGCCTTGGCGAGTTGCTGTAGTGCATCCTGTGGATGGTACACACTGCAGCCACGGTGCGCCGGTGGTGAAGGGAGTGAATGTTTAGGGTGGTGGATGGGGTGCCAATCAAGCAGGCTGCTTTATCCTGGATGGTGTCGAGCTTCTGGAGTGTTGTTGGAGCTGCACCCATCCAAGCAAGTGGAGAGTATTATCATCACACCTCTGACTTGTGCCTTATAGCTGTTGGAGAGGCTTTGAGAAGTCAAAAAGTGAGCCATTCTCCACAGAATACCCAACCACTGACATGCTCGAGTAGCCACGGCATTTATGTGGCTGGACAAGTTGAATTTCTGATCAATGGTGACCTCTGGAATGTTGATGGTGGGTGACTCGGCTATGATAATGTCATTAAATGTCAAGGGGAGGTGATTAAGCTCTCTCTTGTTGGAAATGGTTTTTGCCTAGCATTTGTGCGGCACAATTGTTACTTGCCATTTACCAGACCAAGCCTGGATGTTGTCCAGGTCGTGCTGCATGTGGGCATGGACTGCTTCATTATCTGAAGAATTGCAAATGGAGATGAACACTATGCATTCATCAGCGAGCAGCTCCACTTCTCACCTTATGATGGAGGGAAGATTGTTGGGCCTAGGACACTGCCCTGAGTTACTCCTGCAGTGATGTCCTGGGGTTGTAATGATTGGCTTTCAACAACCACAACAATCTTCCATTATGCTGGTTCCGACTCCACCCACTGGAGAGTTTTTCGCCCGATCCCCATTGACTTCAGTTTTACTAGGGCGCTTTGGTACCACACTCAGTCAAATTCTGTTTTTATGTCAGGGACAGTCACTCTCACCTCACCTCTGGAATTCAGCTCGTGTCCAAGTTTGGACCAAGGCTGTAATGAGGTCCGAGTCCTGGCGAAACCCAAACTAAGCATCAGTGAGCAGGCTATTGGTGAGTAAGTGCCATTTGTTAACATTGTTGATCAGTTTGCGATTGGGAGTAAGCTGATACGGCGGTAATTGGCTGGGTGGGATATGTCCTGCTTTTTGTGGACAGGTCAGGTAGATACCAGTGTTGTCGCTGTACTGGAACAGCTTAACGAGGGGAACGGTTAGTTCATAGAATCATAGAAGGTTACAGCACAGAAGGAAGCCATTCGGCCCATTGTGTCCGTGCCAGCCGAAAAAGAGCTATCCAGCTTAATCCCACTTTCAAGCACTTGATCCGTAGCCCTGTACGTTACGACACTTCAAGTGCACATCCAAGTATTTTTAAATGAGTTGAGGGTTTCTGCCTTTACCACCCTTTCAGGCAGTGAGTTCCAGACCCCTACCACCAACTGGGGGAAAAGTTTCTCCTCAGCTCCCCCCTAATCCTTCTATCAATTACTTTAAATCTATGCCCCCTGGTCACCAACTCCTCTGCTAAGGGAAATAGGTATTTCTTATCCACTCTATCTCGGCCCCTCAATTTTATACACCTCATTTAAATCACCTCTCAGCCTCCTCTGTTCCAATGAAAACAACCCTAGCCTATCCAATCTTTCCTCATAGCTAAAATTCTCCAGTCCTGTCAACATCCTCGTAAAACTGTATATAGTGCCCAAGTTGTGGCATAATTAGTGTTTTATACAGTTCTGGAGCACAGGTCTTCAGCACTACAACCAAGGTGTTGTTGGGACCTGTGAGGGTAAATTTTAATGTCGAGCCAGGAAGCGGAGGTGGGAGGGGATTTCTGGACCGGAAACCGAAAGTATGGGTTTCCCGACTGTCCTTCCAATTTTGACGTAAGGACGTCTTTCAATTTTTTTCAGTAGCTTTCCTGCCCAACAGCCAGCCAGATTGATAGGCTGGCTGTCAGTTGAATGGGAAAGCAGTCAGGGAGCAGGTGCCAGCAGATAAGAGATCGGGGGGGGAGGGCCGGACATCAGGGGCTCAGTCATGAGGGGGCTGGATGTCGGAGATCTTTGCGGGGTTGGGGTGGGGTGGGGGGAGAGCCATTGCATTTGTGGGGTCTTGGCAGGTAAACTTGTTGGGTCTGGAGGAAACACTCCTGCCCCTCAAACAGTGCAATACAGGCATTTACCTGTTGATCTGGGCCTTCTCGCCTCCTCTTACGCAGCATGAATCAGAAGGCCCGGGAATCCTGGCCAGAAGGAGTTAAAATAAAAATGCCTCCCGAGAGCTGCTTGGTCGCCCGCCCCTCAACCCGCCTCCGTTAAAACCAGAAGTGGGCGGGTTGCAGGAGAGTTGGGGTCGGGTTTTACTTTTTTTTTTTTACAATTTTTACGTTCCCGTCCACCCCCAACCAATCCGTTCTTGGGGTTAAAAAAGTCTTTGCTGTCCAGTGTACTCAGCCTTTTTTTGATGTCACGGGGAGTTAATCAAATTGGCTGAAGACTGACATCTGCGAAGGTGAGGACCTCAGGAGGAGGCCGAGAAGGATCATTCTCTCAGCATTTCTGGCTGAAACTGGTTGCGAAGCTTCAGCTTGTCTTTTGTGCTCATGTCCTGAGCTCCACCACAATTGAGAATGGGGATGCCCATGAAGCCTACTCCTCCTATCACTTAATTGTCCTCCACCACTTTTCTCACCACCTGCCTGAAGACTATTCTGGCAGCTATGTCCTTCAGGACTTGGCCAGTGGTGGTACTACCGTGCCACTCTTGATAAGGAGACATTGAAGTCCCCCACCCAGAATACATTCTGTGCCTTTGCTACCTTCAGTATTTCTTCCAAATAGTGTTCTACATGGATGAGTACTGATTCATCAGCTGAGGAAGGGCAATAGGTGGTAATTGCAGGAGGTTTCCTTGCCCATGTTTGACCTGAAACCATGAGATTTCATGAGGTAATTTATTTTGTCTTTAGAAAGTCAGTTACAGAATCATTCGGATTGAGTTTTTGTATGCATCAAAGTAGTGGAATTCACTGAGGATTGTTAATACTGATTGAAAAAGAAGTCTAAGTAGTCAGGTGAGGCGTACACAGCTTTTTATGGTTAAAGTTCCCTTTACTCTGTTCCAATAATTGGCCAACAATCCCCCATCCTAACTGGTACATTAGGGAGATGAAATGTGAAAACTTAGTAACAAGAATTCACAATAGAATTCCCTTTTCATTGGCTGAATTGGCAACAATGGGTTACTGCCATTGACCAACAGGTCCAGTGCTCTTTAGCAACCCAGGACTTACAGAGCTAACATCTAACCCAATAGGTTTTGATGGGACGCATCTGCATGGAAGTTGGAAAAGTCTCTAGAATGTGCTGCGCTTGTAGAAAGCTTAATGAATCAGCTACCTAGGAGCAAGTGGACACTGCAATGCACCATTTAAGTAATGGCTGGGCAGCATATGTAGATGATATTAATGATAAATTGTGCAAATTTGGGGGGGGAGGGGTGCGGTTGGGCAGGGTGAGTTGTGTTTAGCGCGGTCTTATTGCGAACCATTGACACAACTTGGAGGTGCCTTTCTGGGTATAGTATTTGAAACACGTATATTCTTAATATTACAAAGTACAAATGCAGTTTCTATTTCCCCACCCTCTCCCAACCTGCCCAAAAGGAGTGAATATTAAGATGGTTTTTCAGGTCACTGCATAACATAAAACAATACATTGGAGGCCTACAATGCAATCAAAAAGGAAAAAACTGAGTTTCATTCTCATAAGGAATGTTCGAGACAGGGTGTGGCTTTGTACAAGACTAGAATATTATAAAACTTTTACTTCCATAGCAAATTTCAGATCTTCAGGATCTGCCAAACTGTGTAACACCCAAGAGATTACTTTAAAAGTGCAGCTGCTTTTGTTATGTAGGCAAAAGTTGCAGACAATTTGCACAACATGGTCCCACAAACAGCATTGAGATGAATGATCAGTTAATGATAATTGAGGGATAAATGATGGCCAGAAAAATGGGAGAACTCCCCCACTGTTCTTAAAACAGTAAATCAAGTTATGTTGATAATTATGTCCTGCGGCAGGTGTGGCACATTGATGGGGCCTTGAGAGTCAGACCTGTCAGTGGGGCTGGGAGCCTTGCTATACAAATACAGGTAACCCTGCAAGTCCCAACGGGTATGACGATCCTTGCTGATAAGCACTGAAAAACATATATGTGCTCATTAGTTACTCAATTATAACTGACTGAACTCCAGCAGTACTCTTACATACGCTCAGCGGGGTCCGTAAGTCTCGGCTCTTGCCAATCTGCACCCATGTTCTCTCGGCCTAGGTGTGAGGTGCGTCCTTATGAGAAGAGAATGTATACATAATGAGGCAAACAGAAACTTTACTTTTGTGATCAGTTGATTGGGTTTAGAAACTCAAGTGTTGTGATGGGTTTCTGGCCCCCTCAGACACCCAGCTGACCAAAAAAAAACCTCCGATCATCCCTTACTGCACCCGTGTGAACATTTGCACTTCCAATACCAGTCATCCTTGTGGTGGGATTGCTAAGTTAATGCCAGATTTTGACAAATTACAGCCAGTTTTGTACAGGGCATCTGTACCTCCTAGGAACTGGATTCAGACTGCCCAAGAAACCTGTCTATGAAGGTTGGGTGCCTACCTCTATAGGTTTTAATTTTTTTTTTAAGTATTCCCACTTCTTCCATCAAGAAACCTGTAGAGTTTCTGTGCAGTAAATATGCTAAGAAGGGGAAATTTACCAACTGAAAATCTGCTTGTATCCCTGGCATCAATAAAAAGCCTCTAACAGCTGTCGGGTTTTTCCCTCTTAATTGTCAATCTCTGCTGAGTTTTTAAGATAAATCAAGGTTTACATGAAGGAATCCTATCCTATCTCCCTGCTCTTAGATTTTGTGTGCCATAACAGCAGCCTGGCCCTTATTGTCAACTCTCTCCTTGACCACTCCCCTATACCTCTGGCACATTCCTGTTCCAGCATCACCTTTGCTATCCCTCACACCTCGCATTCAAAATCCTCAATGTCTATCAACCCCCAAGCTCCACACAGACATCCTCAATTAACTGTTATCTTTGCTATCCTCCCTTAGCCTCTGCACTGAGCAACTCTTTATCCTTGGCAATTTCAATCGACACCAACTCCCCTAGCCCTTTCTGAATTAACTGCCTATCTGTCCTCCCTCAATCTCGCCCTACACACAAACTCCCACATCCATATATTTGGCATCCCACTTCAACCTTTCTGCAACATTCAACAATAAATCCTTCCACGATCTCACCCCACCTTATCGCCGAGATCTCTTGTGCAATTTCCCCTCCTGAATGCTCTGCCCCTCTTGACTCCAACCTCTTGTACATCTCCCCACTCTTCACCCCCTGACTTGTGGCAGAGCCTTCACTCCCTCATTCCAACTTTCTGGAACTCTCTCTCTCTGAACCACTCTACCCCTCTATCCATCTTTAAAAACTCTCAAAACCCATTCTGTCAGCTCTTCTAATATCTCCTTTCCGGGCTCGTTGTCCATTTCTTTCTGTTTACTTGTAAAGCGCCTTACAATATTTATATGTTATATAAACACAGGTTCTTGTTGCATGCATGTATGTAGCATTGAAGAGTCCCTGTTCTCCATTAATACATGCTAATCAGATTGTATCATTGGTCACATGGTTAGCAGCAAATAGTCGCAAAAGCATGGCAGCTCCCAGCCAACTTCCTCGGACCAAACCTGTTTCCTACCGACTATCTCTGCCTGCAAGTTAGTTTGAATATTTCAGTAACAGCCAAAAATATCTGGAGGCAAGTATTTACTTCCTATTACACTCACTCCTAGATCGCCCCTCCTTAATCTGTAAACTGCTGATTTTTTGATTTGAATGCCTGCCTGCTGAGCCACTTTAAAATAAACTGCATTTCAGTACATCATGTACAATTTAATAACCCATCATATTGTAATAAATGAGACACCAAAAGGAGGGAGAGAGAAAACAGGGAACTATACGCCAGTTAGCCTGACATCAATAGTAAGGAATGTGCTAGAATCTATTATTAAGGACGTAGGAACAGGGCACTTCGAAAATCATAATATGATTAGGCAGAGTTAACATGGTTTTATGAAAGGAAAATTGTGTTTGACAAACCCATTGAAGATTTTTTTTTGAGGGTGTAACTAGCAAGGTAGATAAGAGGGAACCAGTGGATGTAGTATATTTGGATTTTCAAAAGGCATTTGATAAGGTGCCACACAAGAGGTTGTTGCACAAGACTAGGGCTCAAGGGATTGGGGGTGTAATATATTAGCATGGACTGAGGATTGGTTAACAGACAGAAAACAGAGAGTAGGAATAAACAAATTCTTTTCGGGTTGGCAGGTTGTAACTAGTGGGGTGCCGCAAGGATCAGTGCTTGGGCCTCAACTGTTTATAATATGTATCAATGACTTAGATAAAGGGACTGAGTGTAACGTATCCAAGTTTGCTGGCAATACAAAGCTAGGTGGGAAAGTAAGCCGTGAGAAGGACGCAGAGAGGCTGCAAAGGGATTTGACAGGTTAACTGAGTGGGCGAGAAGGTGGCAGATGGAGTACAGTGTGGAAAAATGTGAAATTATCCACTTTGGTAGGAAGAATAGAAAAGCAGAATATTTTTTAAAAGATGAGAGACTAAGAAATGCAGGTACAGCAAGCATTTCGGAAGGTAAATGGTATGTTAGCCTTTACTGCAAGGGGGTTGGAGTATACGAGTAAGGAGGTCCTGATGCCATTTTATAGGGCTCTGTTGAGACCACATCTGGAGTGCGATGTACAATTTTGGTCTCCTTATCTAAGGAAGAATATACTTGCTTTAGAAGGGGTGCAAGGAAGGTTCACTAGACTGATTCCTGGGATGAGAAGATTGTCCTTTGAGGAGAGATTAAGAAGAATGGACCTATATTCTCTGAAGTTTAGAAGAATGAGAGGCGACCTCATTGAAACGTATAAATTTCTGACAGGGTAGATGCTGAGAGGCTGTTTCCCCTGGCTGGAGAGTCTAGAACCAGGGGTCATGGTCTCAAGATAAAGGCTCTGACATTTAGGACCGGGACGAGGAAAAATTTCTTCACTCAGAGGGTTGTGAATCTTTGGAATTCTCTACCCGAGGGCTGTGGATGCTCAGTCATTGAGTATTTTCAAGGCTGAGATCAATGGATATTTGGACACTAAGGAAATCAAGGGATATGGGGATAGGGTGGGAAAGTGGAGTTGAGGTAGAAGATCAGCCATGATCTTATTGAATGGCAGAGCAGGCTCGAGGGGCCATATGGCCTACGACTGCTCCTATTTCTTATGTTCATATAAAGACCCTGACTTGAACAATTGACATTTGTTACTTGTTTTCAAACTATAGATCATACCGTATCCCAATCTAGTCATAAGTTCATTGTATTTTCCACTTCCAAGTAAACAAATGGCCATTTTGACACAAGTTGGACTATAAAAGAAACAGCATCCTATCTTTGCACAAGGCATTCTGCAGCCCTCTGGCCTTAACATGGACTTTAAACGTCAACTTTAGGTCACTCTTTCTCCTCGTTTGGGGGGGGCGAAGAGTGGGGAGAGGTAACACATGTTGGTGCTTGGGGCGTTGACCTCCGTCAGAACACAGTGCTATTGGGGCAGTCTGCACCAAAGAAAAAAGTCGGGTGTCAACCTACTTTTTCTTCTCCCAAGTTTCTGGAGTGTTGGAGTCTGCTCTGCTTTGCCAGTTGTTTTTCATGATTCCATTTCTACTCGCCTTACCCTCTACCTCCTCCCTCCTCAGCTATTCAAACATTGTGTGTGTCGGAAATGTCTTCACTTACTTTGATTTCTCTCCGATTATCTCGTGCTCTTATTTCTGCCATTTAACCATTTCTTATTTTCCAATTCAGCACTTTACAAGTCATACCATTCCATTACTTGTGTGTGTTTTTCCCCCTTCTCCATTTAAAAAGGAACGAAACAAAGGGAAGGATGGTCATCAGCAATATCTTCCAGCTTTGATGAAGAGTCCACACCTGAAATATTACTTACTCTGTTCTCTCCACAGATGCTGCCTGACCTAAGTGTTTCCAGCATTGTCTGTTTTTGTTTCAGTTTTCCAGCATCTGCAGTTTCTTCTCACTACAAAACCAAGTCTCTTGAAAATTGAGGGATAGATAATCCTTCCAAACTATGTACCGTTTTGTGCAGAAATCGACAAAATACAGGAAGATGAGACATGGCTTTGTGCCCATGGCTATCAATCTACTGAACTGCCAATTTCAGCAGTTCTGCTGTAGGAAGGTACTGAGCGGAGACGAGGTGTTTTTGCAGAGATCAGAAGTAAAGACACTTTTACTTTACCAGGGTGACATCGAATGCAGATGGCAGGTCACACACCGGTGATGGCACTTACAATTATAAACAATTCAAACACTATACAGCCAATGGCAGAACACAACCTCCTTTTCATGGGTCTAATGATCTGCTAACATGGCCTGCCAAATGCACTGAAAACATTCAATGTGTTAACACTAGTGTACAAGTAACACTGACACACAGGATGACTCAGTATAAAACTCCCAGGTCACCCCCTGCAACCATCAGTGCTACAACACATTACATGCAATGAATAGCAGGTCTACAATTTCAGAGTCACTCAACAGAGAGAGCAGAACCAGGTGGTGGTACATGTGCATCAGCCAGTCACTGTTTCAAGATCTGGGCTAAAGGTAAAAGTGGCTTAAAATTAAGAAGGCAAATCATACTGTGCTATTCTCATACACAGTGATCGTAGTGACAGGTTGAGGCCTGCCTATAGTTGATACATTGCTGAGGCAAACCTCACTAAAAAATGTACCCTCCTCTCCAAGTCTTCTGAAATCCATCCTTTTTTTTGACTTAAATGGAAAGGAAAATAGGGCGGGTTGTATAGCAGGTCCAATCCACTAACGTCAGTTTTCCAGCCCCCCCCTACCAAAGTTGAAAATTACCCATACTGTTTTTCAAGGAAAGCACTTAAACTGTGCAATAAATGGTATTGAAAATATAAGGTAAACACAAAGCAAAGTTTTCAATTTGTCATTTCTTGATGTTGCAGTTCAGCTCATAATTTATTTTCTACCTTTGTAAACTATAATTCTTCATTCCCAGCACTACCCATAAAAGGCCATTAGGCAGATTTTGATATTCACTTTCATCTTCTTGCACATCAAAATCTCCCAAAATTTAAGACTTTATACTATGTCACTGTTGATAATCTGAGATGTTAATCCTATGGTAAACATAACATTGAACATTTACATGTACATTTAACCATGTGTACCGATCAACATAATTACATTATTACTGGATGGATATACCAATTGAGGGGTTGAAATGTGAATTTTGAGTTCTACTGGCTGGAAAGTTTTTGTTTGCCCAAAAGACACATGGCTTTAATAATCCACTAACCTTGTGCCTGCATTTTAGTACCACCCCATAGGCTCCTGCAAAAGAATAATAAAAAAAATCATGCCTTCAGATTATTGAAATCAAATATCTTAAACATTAATTTTTCCCTCTTTCTATCCTTCACGCCAAAGGCATCGACTCAGTGTCAGCTTCCAATTCCATGGACACTGATCATTGCCCAAGTAGCCACTACTCACACAGCAGAGTGAAAGCAGGCTATTCTATCTCAGGCACAACCACAAGTAAGCCCGATTTTGTTCTCATCCGATGTCAGCACACGCACTCCTAGTAGGGCTACCTGCATAGCGATCAGGAGTGGAACACTGGCTGATGTCCCCCTGCCTATTCCAAAGGCACTGAGCTCTGTTGCCTTGACTGTGATCAGCTAACACAGCACAGAATGAGGGGTCAAGCCTGAGACATTCCTGGTTTGTATGGTTCAGCTACTCATTAGACAAACTTGCTGAGCCATAGAGGTTCTGCATGTGTGTTTTGGGAAAAAATTATGGAGGAAAATTAAGATGTTGAAAAGATACCTTCAATAGTATCAGAAATACATGCTTTTTTTTAATGGTTTTCCAAATCTTTGTCAAAATACAGGATATAAATTTGCAATCAGTGAGTTCCTGAACCCATCTTAACCTTACCAAAGGAAGGAAAATTTTACCAATGGATGGCAAAACAGCCGGGCTATTCTCGTGCTCACTCAATTACTGAGCTGCACTGACACAACCCTAGCAGGTCACCAAACAACATTCTAGTAAGCAGTTCATAGGAACCACTAGAAAGTAACAAAATATTTTAAGGGAACATTGAAATTTGAAAACAACAGTGCAAACAGAAAACCATATTTGGAGTACAATTCCCAATAAAATCTGAAATGACAATTACCAATATACATTATATATAAGCTTTTAGTGCAAAACGTGTCCAACAATCAAACTAATTTCTGGAGTGGGCATTAAATGATCTTATTTAAATGAATAGTTTATAATTAAACATACTTTTTAAAGCCAGTTACATCAATTCTGGTGTCAAACAAAAAAGCCCAATTATAAATTCGGGATTCAAATCGGAACTTCACTGAAGGCATAACAAGGTAGAGTATCCACTTGTTACCGCCAGTAATATCAGCGCAATCCAAGCGGGATCGGCTGAACCAGCGCAAAAGATCAGAGAATTTTAAACGTAAGTGAGTTACGCCCAAAACTTTTTAATTTAGGGTTTTCCACGATCTTTCGTGCCGGTTTAAGATTCAATTCGCTCGGGTCAGGCCACGCCCACAAAACTGGCGACACCCCCAAGTCGACATTGCGAGTTTCCACTGATTGCGCTGGTTCGTGAAGGCTCTTCAAATTGCGCTTGTTTTCTTAGACGTACAGGCACTATTAGGCACGTTTTAAAAATATTTACATTTTAAAAAATATTTCATTTACTAAGAAACTGACTAGTGTACACCAATGAAACTAATAAATAGTTTAGTATAGTTTTTATAAGAAAGTTATTTTCAATGATTTAAAATCAGTTTACTCACAGGTGGAGGACTAAACACTCTTATAACCCATTTTTAGCTGTATTAATAAAACTGCACCAGGTTACCACTCTTAAATACAATGACTACATTATAATACAAAGAAAAAAAATAAACAATTATGTTCTATTATGCTGCGCACCTGTGCTGGTTCATGGAAGATTTTACGTTTGTGATTAGGCAAATGCATTTTAGCAAAAACTTGAATGGCAACTGAACCAGCGCAATTTTGGGCGCATTTTCCCAAATGCGCCCAAAGCGGAGACTCTTGCCCAATGTGTTAATCTGGAGAAAGTTACATGAATACTTGTTCACTTCAGTCAAGACCCGCAAACTTACCTTCACCTACAATTCCAAGGACTTCAAATTTATTCATCACATTACCAATATCAGGAATCTTCATGAAGACAAATTTCTCCCACAAGTATGATCCCAAATCACATCATAATTATGGATAATGAAAAGTAGCTTGCCGCAGGCAGGTATTGTACAGTGTCCATAAAGCCAGGAGGTCCAACAAATCAAATTCACATCCTTCATACTTGTCATAATCTAGTCGCAACGCAGTCCCATCTGAAAGAAACAATGTTAGCAATTAACAATTCTTAAACTATTCCTAATGTACAAAATCCAATTTTCTAGGAAGAGATATGCTTGTGTTTATTATCTTGTCTCTATGGAACAAGATTAGCATTTCAAATTGTATTAAACATAACATGAAACAATATGGGGAATGACACACATTCCACCTGACATGCGCACCAAAGTGCAGAGGGTGCCTGAAGATCTTGCAGCATGTACTAAAGCTGTGTTTCCTGTGCACGGTCAACATAGCTTTTATAATATATGGAGAACAGTGAATGTTTCCTGAATCCATCATCCAAAATAACTTGATAACCTTCAAGGGCCAAAATCATCCAATAATTTTCGCATTGCATTGAAAGCATATTCCTGAGGGTTTTTGGGGGGCCGGGGGAGATTCAGGATGGAAAGAGGTGTTAATTTTATCCATGTGATTTATATCAATTAGTATTAATTGTATTCACGTGGTGCATATCAATTGGGAACACTCTTGTATCCATTTATAAGAGAGCTGATCTAGGGTGTGGGGTGGGTGTAATGTGGAGCTCTGTGAAGAAAGGCTTGGAAGCAACTGAAGACTAAGCTCTAGTATTCCATCCTTCACCACCTGGCTATCCAATTTATAACAAGAGGCATGGAAACAGCATTTTATAATGTAGAGGAATGAAATTCAGCTGACTAACCGCCAAAGTTTCACATTTACATTTATGATGTCGTATGAATTTGGATTACTGCCATAAAATACAGTGGCATCCGTCTAGGAGCTTCTACTTACTCAGTTTCAAATTACAGTACAAGCAAACAAATGAAATATTTCCATAGATAACTTGTCATGAGGGATGTCACAAAGTTTCAGGAATAACCATTGAAAACATGGTCCAATTAGTTTTTCTCATTCAGTAAGTCATAAAGATGTTTAAATTTATATTTAACAGACTTCTGATCATAATCCTTATCTGTATTATTACTTGTTCATATTCTACTAATCCTTCACCAATGATGTCGGGACAAGTTGACTGCATGACCTCTCAGTAACAGTCCAACAAAGGATTTCCAAGGGAAAGTAAGGGAGGGGAGGGGGCAGGGCAGAACTAACCCAGTAGGAATGGCAGGATCTATTAATTTTCCATTCCATAACTTTTGTTCATTAACTGTTATCACTAGGCACAGGAGGAGGAAGGTAGCATCCAGTAGCTAGATCTTCCATAGCGTACTTCTAAAGCATGGAAATTAGGCCACCCAACATTTCTACGTCATCAACAAGGTATGTTTTCTACCATATATGTACTCTCTTAAAATACTACATTCTGTGCAAAAATGCTTTTCGTATGAGCTTTATGAAAGTGCTAATGGCTGCACTTATTGTGCATTTGCTCACATTTACTACTGTAACAGTATTTGCAAAATCTGTTATTCTTTATCAAAGCAAAAAATATTAAGTTTGCTTTCCTTTCATTGCCACTATATTCATCTACTGTCCCTTGTAATTGCACTACAGAACATTTCTAAAACATGCTTGAGATGCTGAGGTTGGTGTTCTCCCTTCTTCTTGCATGCACAGTTCCCATGCCATGCAGACAATCTGCCTGGAGGCAATATTCTCAAATAGATTGCTGGAAGATGCACAGGAACATTATGGAATGACTTGGCCTCCATTTTCCCTACATCTTTTTGGGCAAGTACAAAATTCTTCACTACACCTTAGACATGGCACAGCCAACATCAGAGACTCACGCTGCAGGGAAGTCAGAATATTTGTATTTTTAAAACAAAGGCTCTTCATATTGTGGCACATTACACTTCTATCTCAGCAGAGAGCGTGAAATTTTACCTAAAGATTCCTGTCCTGTACTTAAAGCGTCTATAACTTTGGGATTAATTTATAAAGCCATGCAATTTTGTTAAATACAGTTTCTTTGCATTTTCTCCAATTTAGGTATCTGGTGTGGTTCCATCTTTCAGCCAAGATGCCATTGTATATAATCAGCAGCCTGAACAATTTTTACATCTGCTTGCACAAAAGCAGCCATCAGTGTTGACATGTTCCATGTGGTTCACAACTTCCCACTTATTTCAGCAGGGTGGCAGTAAGCACCAGCCATCAATTCTTGGTCATATAACTTGGTAATGTAACAGTGCAAAATTCTCACAAGCAATTCGTGGAAGCTACAGTACCCAATATGTGGGAAATTACAGCTGGAAGATTTGGCTTCCATGAACATATATTATAAAAAAAACGACTAGCAATTATAAAATGGATAGATGCTCTCCATATTGTAGATGTACTGTAAAACAGGTCCACTAGGATTTTAAATGTGATTTTATCAATGCAGTATAATGGCTTTTCAATTTTGGCTCACCATTAAACTGTTGACATACAAATGAATTTTAATGGAAAATTCCAACAAAATTACACAGAAAAAAGTCCAAGTTGAAAAACTTTTTTTTACAAGAATACAGTATAGCTCGGGTACAAATCCATACATTTCTATTACCTTGTTGTTAACCATTTATCTAGGCCATAAGTAAATATTCTGAGCAAATTTGTTTTCTTCTGCCCAAAATCTACACACCCAGTGGTTTGACAGACATATATGCAACATGTTTATTGGTCTAATCACAAAAACATCAAATTCTATACTTTCTGACCTCTGCACGATTAAGTACGGAGACAAAATTTACTCAAACAGTACTCCCGAGAGTGAGAAACTTAAAGTAATTAATTAGTAAAGAAAAAGTACTGGAGAAATTAAGGGGACTAAAAGCCGACAAATCCCCTGGACCTGATTGCCTACGTCCAAGGGTTCTAAAAGAGATGGCGGCAGAGATAGTGGATGCATTGGTTGTGATCTTCCAAAATTCCCGAGTTTCTAGAACAGTCCCAGTGGATTGGAAGGTAGCAAATGTAACACCAATATTCAAGAAAGGAGGGAGAGAGAAAATGGAGAACTACAGGCCAGTTGGCCTGACATCAGTTGTCAGAAAAATGCTGGAATCCATTATTAAGGAAGTGGTAACAGGGCACTTAGAAAATCATAATATGATTAGGCAGAGTCAACATGGTTTTATGAAAGGTAAATCGCATTTGACAAATCTATCAGAGTTTTTTGAGAATGTAACTAGCAAGGTAAAGGGAAACCAGTGGATGTAATATATTTGGATTTTCAAAAGGCATTCGATAAGGTGCCACACAAAAGGTTGTTACACAAGGGCTCATGGGGTTGGGGGTAATATATTAGCATGGATAGAGGATTGGTTAATGGACAGAAAACAGAGAGTAGGAATAAACGGGTCATTTTCAGGTTGGCAATCTGTAACTAGTGAGGTGCCGCAAGGATCAGTGCTTGGGCCTCAGCTATCTACAATCTATATTAATGACTTAGATGAAGGAACCAAATGTAATGTATCCAAGTTTGCTGACAATACAAAGCTAGGTGGGAAAGTAAGCTGTGAGAAGGACACAAAGATTCTGCAAAGGGATAAAGACAGGTTAAGTGAGTGGGCAAGAAGGTGGCGGATGGAGTATAATGTGGGGAAATGTGAGGTTATTCACTTTGGTAGTAAGAATAGAAAAACAGAATATTTTTTAAATGGTGAGAAACTATTAAATGTTGGTGTTCAAAGAGATTTAGTTGTCCTTGTCCATGAAACACAGAAAGTTAACATGCAGGTACAGCAAGCAATTAGAATCATAGAAAGGTTACAGCACTGAAAGAGGCCATTCGGCCCATCGAGTCCGTGCCAGCTCTATGCAAGAGCAATCCAGCTAGTCTCACACCCCCGCCCTTTCCCGGTAGCCCTGCAAATTTTTTCCTTTCAAGTACTTATCCAGTTCCCTTTTCAAGGCTATGATTGGATCTGCCTCCACCACCCCCTCGGGCAGTGCATTCCAGATCCTAACCATTCACTGCGGATAAAGGTTTTTCCTCATGTCACCCTTGGTTCTTTTGCCAATCACCTTAAATCTACGTCCTCTGGCCCTTGACCCTTCCGCCACTGGGAACAGTTTCAGATTAGGAAGGCAAATGGTATGTCGGCCATTATTGCAAGAGGGTTGGAGTACAAGAGTAAAGAAGTCTTGCTGCAATTGTACAGGGCTTTGCTGAGACCACACCTGGAGTACTGCGTACAGTTTTGGACTCCTTACCTCAGGAAGGATATACTTGCCTTAGAGGCGGTGCAACGCAGGTTCACTAGATTGATTCCTGCAATGAGAGGGTTGTCATGTGAGGTAAGATTGAGAAGAGTGGGCCTACGTTCTATGGAGTTTAGAAGAATGAGAGGTGATCTAATTGAAATATATGAAATTCTTAGAGAGATTGACAGGGGTAGATGAGAAGAGGCTATTTCCCCTGGCTGGAGAGTCTAGAGGTAGGGGGCATAGTCTCAGGATAAGGGGTGGGCGATTTAGGACGGAGATGAGGAGGAATTTCTTCACTCAGAGAGTGTTGAATCTTTGGAATTCTCTGCCCCAGAGGGCTGTGGATGCTCAGTCGTTGAGTATATTCAAGACTGAGATCGATAGATTTTTGGACTCTAAGGGAATCAAGGAATATGGGGATCAGGCGGGAAAGTGGAGTTGAGGTCGAAGATCAGCCATGATCTTATTAAATGACGGAGCAGGCTTGAGGGGTCATATGGCCCACTCCTGCTCCTATTTGTAATGTTCTTATCTTCCTTATCATATATTTCTGTCTTATGAATTTAAACATCAGATATTTAGCAGCTAAACAATAATACTTTAGTAAAACGCCTCTAAGAAAATTTATTTTATCTTGCACCTCTAGCCAGCTGTTCCAGTACAGCTACAACACTGGCATCTACCCGACAATGTGGAAAATTGCCCAGGTATGTCCTGTCCACAAAAAGCAGGACAAATCCAATCCGGCCAATTACCGCCCCATCAGCCTACTCTCAATCATCAGCAAAGTGATAGCACTGTCGACGACACCTTCCATCAAGCAGCACTTACTCACCAATAACCTGCTCACCGATGCTCAGTTTGGGTTCCACCAGGACCACTCGGCTCCAGACCTCATTACAGCCTTGGTCCAAACATGGACAAAAGAACTGAATTCCAGAGGTGAGGTGAGAGTGACTGCCCTTGACATCAGGGCAGCATTTGACAGAGTGTGGCACCAAGGAGCTCGAGTAAAATTGAAGTCAATGGGAATCAGGGGGAAAACTCTCCAGTGGCTGGAGTCATACCTAGCACAAAGGAAGATGGTAGTGGTTGTTGGAGGCCAATCATCTCAGCCCCAGGACATTGCTGCAGGAGTTCCTCAGGGCAGTGTCCTCGGCCCAACCATCTTCAGCTGCTTCATCAATGACCTTCCCTCCATCATAAGGTCAGAAACGGGGATGTTCGCTGATGATTGCACAGTGTTCAGTTCCACTCGCAACCGCTCAGATAATGAAGCAATCCGAGCCCACATGCAGCAAGACCTGGACAACATCCAGGCTTGGGCTCATAAGTGACAAGTAACATTCGCGCCAGACAACTGCCAGGCAATGACCATCTCAAACAAGAGAGAGTTTAACCACCTCCCCTTGATACTCAACGGCATTACCATCGCCGAATCCCCCACCATCAACATCCTGGGGGTCACCACTGACCAGAAACTTAACTGGACCAGCCATATAAATACTGTGGCTACAAGAGCAGGTCAGAGACTGGGTATTCTGCGGCAAGTGACTCACCTCCTGACTCCCCAAAGCCTTTCCACCATCTACAAGGCACAAGTCAGGAGTGTGATGGAATACTCTCCACTTGCCTGGATGAGTGCAGCTCCAACAACACTCAAGAAACTCGACACCGTCCAAGGCAAAGCAGCCCGCTTGATTGGCACCCTATCCACCACCCTAAACATTCACTCCCTTCACCACCGGCGCACTGTGGCTGCAGTGTGTACCATCCACAGGATGCACTGCAGCAACTCGCCAAGGCTTATTCGACAGCACCTCCCAAACCCACGACCTCTACCACCTAGAAGGACAAGAGCAGCAGGTACATGGGAACAACACCACCTGCACGTTCCCCTCCAAGTCACACACCATCCCGACTTGGAAATATATCGCCGTTCCTTCATCGTCGCTGGGTCAAAATCCTGGAACTCCCTTCCTAACAGCACCGTGGGAGAACCTTCACCACACGGACTGCAGCGGTTCAAGAAGGCGGCTCACCACCACCTTCTCAAGGGCAATTTGGGATGGGCAATAAATGCTGGCCTCGCCAACGACGCCCACATCCCATGAACGAATTTTTTAAAAACCAGAAGCGAGGGTAACTATGCTCAAATACTTAAGAGAATATCACAACAAAAGTACGATCAATAAACTTTGTTACAGTTTTTAACAATTTCATTGAGAAGTCCCCAGATATAAAAATTATTCAAAGCCCCTTTTTTAAAAAAAATGCAATTTGCACCTGGCCTCGTAACTGGCAGACTTGATGACCCATGATCTTGTGATTTTCAAGTTGCCATATTTGTTCTGTGCGTTTCTTTCATCTGCACACAAGAGCAACAGGTGTGGTTTCTACTGTTTTCTTTTGGCTCTTCTCTAATACACCAGCAAGAAATATTTAGATATTCTATACAATAAATTAACTGTCAAATTTTATTTCATAATGCTCCTGTGAAGCACCATTAAAAACGCTATTTGTTGTTGGACTACTGGCAGGTTTGGGGAATTCCCACCTCACTGAGTCAATCAGTTCTGCAGGATTCGAGCACACTATTGCAACGCTGAAAATAATATGTTTGCAGTCAAAGCTGCTCAGTCAGGAATAGCTTTATTAATAGAATACTAACCTTAAACTACAAATCAAATAAAAAGGAAAAATGTCAACACTTCAAATGTCGCCATATCTTTCCTTAGCCTCCCTCCATTCTTAGATTTTATTTCTATCTAATTTAATCAAACCTCTCTTTTCTTTACCCATTTTGTCCTGGCTCACATCATCCATTTTGGGATGCAAATAAGTTTACTTAAAAAAAACAAAAAGTGTTCACTGGTTGAAAACAACCTTAAGACCAGTTTTCCAGTCAAAGATGATAAGTAACTGTTGAAATCGTTGACGGTCAATCTTTTAGTATTCCCATCTCCGCAATGGAGTGCACTGTGCTTGGAGGGTTAAAAAAACTCATGTAAGCAGTAATATAACTCTAAGTGAGAAAGCTTTTGAAAATCTTTATCTGACACCTAATTTTGCCAGCTTTTTCATTTAGAAAATGCAAAAATCTATTTTTCACAATTTTTACCCCAATATTCATTTTCTAAAAATAAACTGAAAAAATTCTCAGCAAATTTTATGAAACTGAAAATAAAGAGCCTTTTAGATCAATAACTCTGCAAACTGGTAAATGCTTATACCAGCCTCTGGAAATAACTATAGTGAATAACTCCTACCACATTCCTGATTCTGCCCAAGAGTTGCACTCATTTTGCTGAAAGAACAAACACTTCATACAGTAAGTAGGTCAATCTTGTTAGAAGGCTGGTTAAAAAAAACAAGTCAGAATATCTTTACAAGGGAATCTATTTAAGCTCAAATTCCTGGTAGGAATAACCTTTAGAGACCCGATTCTATTTTTAATTGCAGTTGAAGCACTCAAAATGTCATATTCATGTTAAAAGAATATGTTTATAATTTCTTTTAACTGCCCCATCATCAACATTACCTGCCCAAGGGCACAGGCAAACAGAGTCATTTACACAAACACAGCAATGGCTGGCGAACCTTCTAATTTTCTCTTCCTTACAGGGAAGTGCCGTATCTCATTGCAATACATGGGATGTAAGTGTTATCTTTACAAGGCAGTATTTTTAGTGTAAAGTAGGAATAAGTGAATATATGAATAAGTAGGGCAAAGTAACATCTGCTCTCTGATTAATGGACACTGGACTGTTACATTCGCTGCAGCGTCTTAATTAGTGGGTATCAGTTTTCAATGAAATTTACAAAACAATTGTTCATATTTACCTCAAAAAACAAAGTTTTTAAATCTTGTACATAAGAGTTTGTAATAAAGAGGATATTTTAAGTACACAATTCTAGAATAGTCAAAAAAAAACTCTCAGATAAATAGATTTTTGTTAGGTAAGGGTATCAAGGGATATGGAGCAACGGCAGGTAAATGGAGTTGAGGTATAGATGATCCATGATCTAACTGAACGGCGGAACAGGCTCGAGGGGCTGAATGGCCTACTTCTGTTCTATGTAGATCACTGGCTTAATTTCCAAAACAACTGCAACACTGAGCTTGCGACTTCATCTGCAGCAGTAACTACAACGGATATCTGAAAAGAAATATTTACGTATGCTGATCACTGGAACGAATACACATACAATCTCACCAATGTGCTCCATCAGATTCATAAATAGCAACAATTGCATTTATATAAGGCCTTTAACGTAGTAAAACGTCCTAAGGCACTTCACAGGAGCGTTTTCAAACAAAATTTGACACCAAGCCATATATGGAGATATTAGGATAGGTGAAAGAGATAGATTTTAAGGAGCATCTTAAAGCAGAGAGAGGTAGAGAGGCAGAGAGGTTTAGGGAGGGAATTCCAGAGCTCACGGTTTAGGCAGCTGAAGGCATGGCCGCCAATGGAGCAGCGATTAAAATCGGGGAAGCGCAAGAGACAAGAATTGGAGGAGCACAGAGATTTCAGAGGGGTGAGAGGCTGGAGGAAGTTAGAGATAGGGAGGGGCGTGGCCATGGAGGAACTTGAAAACAAGGATGAGAATTTTGAAATCACAGCGTTCCTGGATCAGGAGCCAATGTCGGTCAGCGAGCACAGGGGTAATGGGAGAACGGGACTTGGTGCGAGTTAGGATATGGGCTGCAGAGTCTTGGATGAGCTCAAGTTTATGGAGGGTGGAAGATGGGAGGCCGGTCAGGAGAGCACTGGAATAAACTGCGTAAATCTGGCATTATACCAGGATCTGTGGATTTTCTCTTGACACAGCTTCCGTTTTTCTTCTTAAAAAGTCAGTATGGGGAAGGGGAACTTTACAGAGTCATCCCACGTGACTGTGACGTTGGTGCACTATCCCTCCTCATTCTTCTCGACCTCTCCGCAGCCTTTGACACGGCTGACCACACCATCCACCTCTAACACCTCTTCTCCATTGTCCAGCAGAGCTGGACTACCCTCGCCTAATTCCACTCTCACATATCCAGTCGTAGCCAGAGAATCTCCTGCAATGGCTTCTCTTCCCATCCCCACACCATTACCTTGGGAATCCTCCGAGGATCTATCCTTGGCCCCCCTCCTATTTCTCATCTACATGCTTCCCCTAAGCGACATCATCTGAAAACACAACATCAGGTTCCACACGTATACTGACAATGCTGGGATCTACCTCACCACTCCTCTCGACCCCTCCACTGCCTCTGTGTTGTCAGGCTGCTTGTCCAACATCCAGTCCAGGAGGAGCCGAAACTTCCTCCAATTAAACATTGGGAAGAAAGAAGCCATTGTCTTTGGCCCTCGCCACAAATTCCGTTCCTTCGCCACTGATTCCATCCCCCTCCCTGGCCACCTTCTCAGGATGAACCAGACTGCTTGCAACCTCTAAATTCTATTTGACCCTGAGCTGAGCTTCTGACCCCATGTCCTCTCCGTCACCAAGACCACCTACTTCCACCACCGTAGTATCGCCCATCTCCGCCCCTGCCTCAGCCCTCCTGCTGCTGAAACTCTCATCCATGCTTTTGTTACCTCCAGACTCGATTATTCCAATGCTTTCCAGGCCAGCCTACCATCTTCCACCCTCCATAAACTTAAGCTCATCCAAAATTCTGCTACCCATATCCTACCTCGCACCAAGTCCCATTATTCCATCACCCGTGTTCACTGACCAGTATTGGCTCCCTGTTCACCAATGCCTCGATTTTAAAATTCGCATGCTCATGTTCAAATCCTTCCATGACCCTGCCCTTCATTATTTCTGTAGCCTCCATCACCCCTACACCCCTCTAAAAACACTGTGTTACTCCAACTCTAGCTTCTTATGCATGCCCCACTTCCTTTGCCCCACCATGGGCAGCCATGCCTTCAGCCATCTAGGCCCTAAACTCTGGAATTCCTTTCCCAAAGCTCTCCGCCTCTCCATCTCTCTCTTCCTTTAAGATGCTCCTTAAAACCTATTTGACCAAGCTTTTGGTCACCTGTCCTAATGACTCCTTCTTTGCTTGGAGTCAATTGTTGTCAGATTATGTTCCCGTGAAGCGACTTTGGGCATTTTACTACATTAAAGGTGCTATATAAAAACAAGTTGTACCTCCAGGAAACACTTCTACCTAGCAGTAGAGGACATGGTTTGTGAGGTTGCGTGGCACGATCTTCAGAGATTATGTGATTTCAATAATTAGCACCAGCAGTGGTTGAATAAAGAAGTGGTTGCGTAAACAAGACAGCAACTAGGTTGGATAAAAGCAAGCACCCAGAGAAATCAAACAGTAACACAAGTGCACAGCAAAGATCAGAAAGAAAAATTAAAATTTTACGAACTGCTGTTAAACATGTGCGGCCTGCACGGTACTACCATGCAGCACAGGAGTTTTATGAAATCTCAACCAGGGACAAACACTGAATATAACAACCAAAATAACCTGCATATTCTCAAGCAAAGAGCTTTATCAACAATTGAAAATACTGGTATTAGAACCATAGCACAACTGCTTCTAGGCAACCCCACCCCACCCCCACCACTTTGTTTCTGTCCACTTCAAATACTGAAGGATCACACAGCTCCCATGAACAGCCAGCTGTAACTCACATTTCAGTTATAACCAGTTGTGGTAACATGTTCCAATCACTGTCAAAGAGCTTAGATCATCCTTGGCAACCAATAAATAATACATTATTTCATATAAATGCTCACCATTTTACAACCATCATCAACTAAAATTTAAGTACTTGGAATTCTTTCCTGTTGAATGTTCATCTGAGATTATCACTATTTAACTATTAGGAACAGATCTGTATTCAAAATTCACGTGAATATTATCGGAATTTGCCCATCTGGCACTACATGTGGTCTGGGTTGCAAACTGCTGTTTAAGAGAGGGGAGTGCAAAAATGACAGTGAAGACTATTGACACGACTTTAAAAGCAATTATTTTTGCTTTTCAAATAAGCTAGGTTTTCTTTTCTAACAAAGGCATTGAAGCTGGTAGTAATTGTTTTTCTCAAGTGAATCGGTAGCATGGGTTCTGCTCAGGCTTCACCAGTCACCCCCTCCAATCCCATCTTTCAACTGCTCCCCTTTGTCAGACCCCATGCCACATGAAGTCATAATTGAGTAGTTGTAACACAATCACCGATAGATCAGCTTTTTTTCTTTCAAACTACAGTACAACTCCGGCTTTCTGTATATTATTTATTTATTCCATCTCTCTTTCTCTCTCTGGATTCTGTTTCAAAGAGTGGGCTTTTTGGGCTACTTGACCCAAGTTAATTTAGCTGAGCCTGTTCTGGATGGTCTTACTTTACACACTCACCTTCACCTTTCCTTACTCCTCCAAATCAAATAAGAAAAGTACCTGAGGGTACAGTGTGCCACTACCCCAACATACTGTACAATACCTTGCTACTTAACTGTACAGATTCCCACTTGTGATTTTCCAAAGGGAAAAAAGGTATGTTTTAAAGCAAGGAAGACTGTGGATTGAATCACCGAGTCACTGTCAAAAATCTCTTTGAAACGTCATCGATCTGAAATGTTAACTCTGTTTCTCTCTCCACTGATGCTCCCTGACCTGAGTGTTTCCAGCATTTTCTGTTTTTTGGTCAAAGATTTCTTATTGGTCAGATCAAGAGCAACATAAAAAAACAGAAATAGAAGTAGGTCACTTGTGACTGGGATGGCATGCAGGCTGGTTTAATGGCACGGTATAAATAGGGCATCACCACCTGTAACTCTGAATTAAATTGTAGTTTGTGTAAAATTTCTATGCAACAAAAAGGCCATGAAAAAAAATATGAAAAATGATGGACAGGAAAAGATGTTCTGAAGGGAACAGGCTAATCCTAATCAGGCCAAACAGGATATTTTGCCACATTCCAATATTCGTTGGATTCCACTTTACTACTAATCGTAACGACACCAACAATCTTCTCTGATACGATTACCAAGGAGTATTTTGTTTTAACTATTCTAAAATACAAATACCAATCAGCATCCAATCTAAAGTTATAAGCATATATCTATGAGTTGCTGATGATTTCATGACACTTCCACTGGAGCCCTAGATAAAGCTAGGCAGCATATAAACCAATGCAAATTCAATCATCAACTTTAATGGATTAAGAGCTGAGATTTTTTTTAATGAGTGTGGGTTTTGGAAATAGATCAAATAATTTGCACTCAGATGATTTCCATCACCTACTCCAAAAATAATTTCCACAGCACAACTACCCAGAACCAAGGTAAATCTGACTTTCTAAGCAGGCTATGCAAAAGATAAAACCAGATCCATTCATTTTACCTTTTAAAAAAAATTATATTTAATTCCACACGCTATCGTTCCAAACCTTTAAAAACAAAAGAATACATGGAGGGGGGAATGTTCTTGAAAAACATGTCAACAGGTGAAAGGGTTAAAGCGTAAAGATGACAATCGTATTGCATGCACTGTTACTGATGTCAATTATTCCAGCAAAACGATTACAAATCAGCGAGGAAAAACAATTTACTAAAATATCCCCTCCGCCAGGACAGCCCCTCGAATCCCATCCTCCAGCTGTTCCCCACTTTTGCTGCAGAGGGTTAAGGTCGGGCTCGGGGCTGCAAACTCTTGCGAGATCTCGAGCGAAGGAGCCGACAGGTGAGTCGGGGACCCGTGGGGGCTCCTGTTTGTTGCCCCCGTGGGGAGCGGGTCTGCGGCTGCGTCTGGGGCTCGGGCTGGGGCTCGGGCTGAGCCGCGCGCCGCTCCTCTCCTCTCCCAGCCCGGCGCGAGCGGCGGCGGTTGGAGCTCGAGCTGTAACGTCGGGACATGCGGCTCCCCGCGCTCAGCCACAGCGACCCATCGCCAAAAAAAAAAATAAACAGCGACCCCGACAGACAACACCGGAGCCCGTCCACCGACCGACCGATCGCCCAACCTCATCCCCAATCCTAGTCTTAGCCCTTACTCACCCGCAGTGTCAAGCGCTCAGGCTCCGCAGCAGCAACCTCTCCACGCAGCCGCCATGTTCCATTGCGTAACCGCGACGTCAGGACCATCGCGTGCACGGATGACTCACGTTGCAGGGCGGCTCGCGGGGGAGTCCCACATGTTGCACAGTTTAGGGGTTTCATTTCCCCCCCCCCCAGCAGTGAGACAAGGGGCAGTAATCCCCCCCCCCCCAGCAGTGAGACAAGGGGCAGTAATCCCCCCCCCCAGCAGTGAGACAAGGGGCAGTAATCCCCCCCCCCAGCAGTGAGACAAGGGGCAGTAATCCCCCCCCCCCCAGCAGTGAGACAAGGGGCAGTAATCCCCCCCCCCCAGCAGTGAGACAAGGGGCAGTAATCCCCCCCCCAGCAGTGAGACAAGGGGCAGTAATCCCCCCCCCAGCAGTGAGACAAGGGGCAGTAATCCCCCCCCCAGCAGTGAGACAAGGGGCAGTAATCCCCCCCCCAGCAGTGAGACAAGGGGCAGTAATCCCCCCCCCCAGCAGTGAGACAAGGGGCAGTAATCCCCCCCCCCCAGCAGTGTGACAAGGGGCAGTAATCCCCCCCCCCCCAGCAGTGAGACAAGGGGCAGTAATCCCCCCCCCCCAGCAGTGAGACAAGGGGCAGTAATCCCCCCCCAGCAGTGAGACAAGGGGCAGTAATCCCCCCCCCCAGCAGTGAGACAAGGGGCAGTAATCCCCCCCCCAGCAGTGAGACAAGGGGCAGTAATCCCCCCCCCCAGCAGTGAGACAAGGGGCAGTAATCCCCCCCCCCAGCAGTGAGACAAGGGGCAGTAACCCACCCCCCCACCCAGCAGTGAGACAAGGGGCAGTAACCCACCCCCCACCCAGCAGTGTAACAAGGGGCAGTAACTCCCCCCCCCCCCCCCCTCAGCAGTGAGACAAGGGGCAGTAACCCACCCCCCCACCCAGCAGTGAGACAAGGGGCAGTAACCCACCCCCCCACCCAGCAGTGAGACAAGGGGCAGTAACTCCACCCCCCCCCCCAACAGTGAGACAAGGGGCAGTAATTACCCCCCCCCAACAGTGAGACAAGGGGCAGTAACCCCCCCCCCCAGCAGTGAGACAAGGGGCAGTAACCGCCCCCCCCCCCCCCCCCCCAGCAGTGAGACATGGGGCAGTAACACCACCCCCCCCCAGCAGTGAGACAAGGGGCAGTAACCGCCCCCCCCCCCCCCCCCAGCAGTGAGACATGGGGCAGTAACTCCACCCCCCCCAGCAGTGAGACAAGGGGCAGTAATTCTCCCCCCCCCCCCCCCCCAGCAGTGAGACAAGGGGCAGTAATCCCCCCCCCCAGCAGTGAGACAAGGGGCAGTAATCCCCCCCCCAGCAGTGAGACAAGGGGCAGTAACTCCACCCCCCCCAGCAGTGAGACAAGGGGCAGTAACCGCCCCCCCCCCCCCAGCAGTGAGACATGGGGCAGTAACTCCACCCCCCCCCAGCAGTGAGACAAGGGGCAGTAATTCTCCCCCCCCCCCCCCCCAGCAGTGAGACAAGGGGCAGTAATCCCCCCCCCCCCAGCAGTGAGACAAGGGGCAGTAATTCCCCCCCCCCCCCCAGCAGTGAGACAAGGGGCAGTAATCCCCCCCCCCAGCAGTGAGACAAGGGGCAGTAATCCCCCCCCCCCAGCAGTGAGACAAGGGGCAGTAATCCCCCCCCCCAGCAGTGAGACAAGGGGCAGTAATCCCCCCCCCAGCAGTGAGACAAGGGGCAGTAATCCCCCCCCAGCAGTGAGACAAGGGGCAGTAATCCCCCCCCCAGCAGTGAGACAAGGGGCAGTAATCCCCCCCCCCCAGCAGTGAGACAAGGGGCAGTAATCCCCCCCCCAGCAGTGAGACAAGGGGCAGTAATCCCCCCCCCCCCAGCAGTGAGACAAGGGGCAGTAATCCCCCCCCAGCAGTGAGACAAGGGGCAGTAATCCCCCCCCCAGCAGTGTGACAAGGGGCAGGAATCCCCCCCCCCCCAGCAGTGAGACAAGGGGCAGTAATCCCCCCCCCCCCCAGCAGTGAGACAAGGGGCAGTAATCCCCCCCCAGCAGTGAGACAAGGGGCAGTAATCCCCCCCCCAGCAGTGAGACAAGGGGCAGTAATCCCCCCCCCCCCCAGCAGTGAGACAAGGGGCAGTAATTCCCCCCCCCCCCCAGCAGTGAGACAAGGGGCAGTAATTCCCCCCCCCCCCAGCAGTGAGACAAGGGGCAGTAATCCCCCCCCCCCAGCAGTGAGACAAGGGGCAGTAATTCCCCCCCCCCCCAGCAGTGAGACAAGGGGCAGTAATCCCCCCCCCCCAGCAGTGAGACAAGGGGCAGTAATCCCCCCCCCCCAGCAGTGAGACAAGGGCAGTAATCCCCCCCCCCCAGCAGTGAGACAAGGGGCAGTAATCCCCCCCCCAGCAGTGAGACAAGGGGCAGTAATCCCCCCCCCAGCAGTGAGACAAGGGGCAGTAATCCCCCCCCCAGCAGTGAGACAAGGGGCAGTAATCCCCCCCCCAGCAGTGAGACAAGGGGCAGTAATCCCCCCCCCAGCAGTGAGACAAGGGGCAGTAATCCCCCCCCCCCAGCAGTGAGACAAGGGGCAGTAATCCCCCCCCCAGCAGTGAGACAAGGGGCAGTAATCCCCCCCCCCAGCAGTGTGACAAGGGGCAGTAATCCCCCCCCCAGCAGTGAGACAAGGGCAGTAATCCCCCCCCCCCCCCAGCAGTGAGACAAGGGGCAGTAATCCCCCCCCAGCAGTGAGACAAGGGGCAGTAATCCCCCCCCCCCCAGCAGTGAGACAAGGGGCAGTAATCCCCCCCCCAGCAGTGAGACAAGGGGCAGTAATCCCCCCCCCAGCAGTGTGACAAGGGGCAGTAATCCCCCCCCCCAGCAGTGAGACAAGGGGCAGTAATCCCCCCCCCCCCAGCAGTGAGACAAGGGGCAGTAATCCCCCCCCAGCAGTGAGACAAGGGGCAGTAATCCCCCCCCCCCAGCAGTGAGACAAGGGGCAGTAATTCTCCCCGCCCCCCCCCCAGCAGTGAGACAAGGGGCAGTAATCCCCCCCCCCAGCAGTGAGACAAGGGGCAGTAATCCCCCCCCAGCAGTGAGACAAGGGGCAGTAATCCCCCCCCCAGCAGTGAGACAAGGGGCAGTAATCCCCCCCCCAGCAGTGAGACAAGGGGCAGTATTCCCCCCCCCAGCAGTGAGACAAGGGCAGTAACCCACCCCCCCACCCAGCAGTGAGACAAGGGGCAGTAACCCACCCCCCACCCAGCAGTGTAACAAGGGGCAGTAACTCCCCCCCCCCCCCTCAGCAGTGAGACAAGGGGCAGTAACCCACCCCCCCCACCCAGCAGTGAGACAAGGGGCAGTAACCCACCCCCCCACCCAGCAGTGAGACAAGGGGCAGTAACTCCACCCCCCCCCCAACAGTGAGACAAGGGGCAGTAATTACCCCCCCCCCAACAGTGAGACAAGGGGCAGTAACCCCCCCCCCCC
Organism: Heptranchias perlo; assembly: GCF_035084215.1. NCBI lineage: Eukaryota > Metazoa > Chordata > Chondrichthyes > Hexanchiformes > Hexanchidae > Heptranchias > Heptranchias perlo. Next base: position 19,829,714 of record NC_090335.1, read on the forward strand.
CAGCAGTGAGACAAGGGGCAGTAACCGCCCCCCCCCCCCCAGCAGTGAGACATGGGGCAGTAACACCACCCCCCCCCAGCAGTGAGACAAGGGGCAGTAACCGCCCCCCCCCCCAGCAGTGAGACATGGGGCAGTAACTCCACCCCCCCCAGCAGTGAGACGAGGGGCAGTAATTCTCCCCCCCCCCCCCCCCCAGCAGTGAGACAAGGGGCAGTAATCCCCCCCCCCAGCAGTGAGACAAGGGGCAGTAATCCCCCCCCCAGCAGTGAGACAAGGGGCAGTAATCCCCCCCCCCCCCCAGCAGTGAGACATGGGGCAGTAACTCCACCCCCCCCAGCAGTGAGACAAGGGGCAGTAACCGCCCCCCCCCCCCAGCAGTGAGACATGGGGCAGTAACTCCACCCCCCCCCAGCAGTGAGACAAGGGGCAGTAATTCTCCCCCCCCCCCCCCAGCAGTGAGACAAGGGGCAGTAATCCCCCCCCCCAGCAGTGTAACAAGGGGCAGTAACTCCCCCCCCCCCCCCCCCCTCAGCAGTGAGACAAGGGGCAGTAACCCACCCCCCCCACCCAGCAGTGAGACAAGGGGCAGTTGCAGTGAGACAAGGGGCAGTAACTCCACCCCCCCCCCCCCAACAGTGAGACAAGGGGCAGTAACTCCACCCCCCCCCCAACAGTGAGACAAGGGGCAGTAACCCCCCCCCAGCAGTGAGACAAGGGGCAGTAACCGCACCCCCCCCCCAGCAGTGAGACATGGGGCAGTAATTCTCTCCCCCCCCCCCCCCCCCCCCCCCCCCCCAGCAGTGAGACATGGGGCAGTAACCCCCCCCCCCCAGCAGTGAGACAAGGGGCAGTAACCCGCCCGCCAGCAGTGAGACAAGGGGCAGTAACCCCCCCCCAGCAGTGAGACAAGGGGCAGTAACCCCCCCCCCCAGCACTGAGTCAAGGGGCAGTAACTCCACCCCCCCCCAGCAGTGAGACAAGGGGCAGTAATTCTCCCCCCCCCCCCCCCCCCCCCAACCCCCAGCAGTGAGACATGGGGCAGTAACCCCCCCCCCCCCAGCAGTCAGACAAGGGGCAGTAACACCCCCCAGCAGTGAGACAAGGGGCAGTAACCCCCCCCCAGCACTGAGACAAGGGGCAGTAACTACCCCCCCCCCCCCAGCAGTGAGACAAAGGGCAGTAACCCCCCCCAGCAGTGAGACAAGGGACAGTAAACCCCCCCCCAGCAGTGAGACAAGGGGCAGTAAGCCCCCCCCCCCAAGCAGTGAGACAAGGGGCAGTAAGCCCCCCCCCCCCCCAAGCAGTGAGACAAGGGGCAGTAAGCCCCCCCCCCCCAAGCAGTGAGACAAGGGGCAGTAACCCCCCCCCCCCAGCAGTGAGACAAGGGGCAGTAATCCCCCCCCCCCAGCAGTGAGACAAGGGGCAGTAATCCCCCCCCCCAGCAGTGAGACAAGGGGCAGTAATCCCCCCCCCCCAGCAGTGAGACAAGGGGCAGTAATCCCCCCCCCCCAGCAGTGAGACAAGGGGCAGTAATCCCCCCCCCCAGCAGTGAGACAAGGGGCAGTAATCCCCCCCCCCCAGCAGTGAGACAAGGGGCAGTAATCCCCCCCCCCCAGCAGTGAGACAAGGGGCAGTAATCCCCCCCCCCAGCAGTGAGACAAGGGCAGTAATCCCCCCCCCCGCAGCAGTGAGACAAGGGGCAGTAATCCCCCCCAGCAGTGAGACAAGGGGCAGTAATCCCCCCCCCCCAGCAGTGAGACAAGGGGCAGTAATCCCCCCCCAGCAGTGAGACAAGGGGCAGTAATCCCCCCCCCCGCAGCAGTGAGACAAGGGGCAGTAATCCCCCCCCAGCAGTGAGACAAGGGGCAGTAACTCCCCGCCAGCAGTGAAACAAGGGGCAGTAACCCCCCCCCCCCAGCAGTGAGACAAGGGGCAGTAACTCCCCACCCCCCCCCAGCAGTGAGACAAGGGGCAGTAACCCACCCACCCCCAGCAGTGAGACAAGGGGCAGTAATCCCCCCCCCAGCAGTGAGACAAGGGGCAGTAATCCCCCCCCCCCCAGCACTGAGACAAGGGGAGGGGCAGTAATTTCACCCCCCCCCCCAGTACTGAGACAAGGGGCAGCAATTTCACCCCCCCCCCAGCACTGAGACAAGGGGCAGTAATTCACCCCCCCCCCCCCCCAGTACTGAGACAAGGGGCAGTAATTCATCCCCCAGCAGCACTGAGACAAGGGGCAGTAATCCCCGCCCCCCCCCCGCAGTCGTGAGACAAGGGGCAGTAAACTCCCCCCCCACCCCCCCCAGCACTGAGATAAGGGGCAGCGACCCCCCCACAGCAGTGAGACAAGGGGCAGTAATTCACCCCCCCCCCCCCACAGCACTGAGACAAGGGGCAGTAACTCCCCACCCCCCAGCAGTGAGAAAAGGAGCAGCAACGTCCCTGCCCCCCCCCCCCCCAGCCAGCAGTGAGACAAGGGGCAGTAATTCACCCCCCAGCAGCAGTGAGACAAGGGGCCATAACTCCCCCCACCCAGCCGTGAGACAAGGGGCAGTAACTCCGCCCCCCCCCCAGCCGTGAGACAAGGGGCAGTAACTCCGCCCCCCCCCCCCCCCCAGCCGTGAGACAAGGGGCAGTAACTCCCCCCCCCCCCCCCAGCCGTGAGACAAGGGGCAGTAACTCCCCCCCCCCCCCCCCCCCAGCCGTGAGACAAGGGGCAGTAACTCAGTAACTCCCCCCCCCAGCCGTGAGACAAGGAGCAGCAACTCCCCCACCCCCCCCCCACTCCAACAGTGAGACAATGGGCATTAACCCCCCCCCCCCCCCCCCTTAGAACTGAGACAAGGGGCAGTAATTCCCCCCCCCCACCACAAGAATGAGACAAGGGGTAGTAACTCCCCCCACCCATCTGTGAGATAAGGGGCAGTAATCCCACCCCCCCTGCCACAGCACTGAAACAAGGGGCAGTAACACCCCCACAGAATTAAGATGGGGAGTAATGCCCCACAGCAGTGAGACAGGGGGCAGTAATCCCCCACAACACTCTCGTATGGGACACTAACCTCTCACAGTGAACATCATGGAACATGAGAAACAGGAGTCGGCCACTCAACCCCTCAAGCCTGCTCTGCCATTGAATTAGATCATGGCTGATCTGCACCACAACTCCATTTCCCCGCATTTGCTCCACATCCCTTGATACCCTTACCTAACAAACATCTATCTATCTCAATCTTGAAAGCTCCAATTGTCCCAACATCCACAGAATTTTGGGGAAGGAAGTTCCAGATTTCTACTACTTGTGTGAAAAAGTGCTTCCTGATTTTGCTTCTGAATGGTCAAGCTCTAATTTTAAGATTCTGCCCCTTGTTCTTGATTCTCCCACCAGAGGAAATAATTTCTTAATATCTACCCTATCAAATCCTTTTAACATTTTAAACACCTCAATCAGATCACCCCTCAATTTTCTATACTCAAGAGAATATAATTGTAAACAATTTTACAACACCAAGTTATAGTCCAGCAATTTTATTTTAAATTCACAAGCTTTCGGAGGCTACCTCCTTCCTCAGGTGAACGATGTGGAAATGAAATCCTCGAAATGAAGTCGCATTTATAATTCACAGAACAATGCTTGGTGATAACAGACAGTTTTTTCAACTGCCCGTTGCCAAGGCAATCAGTGTGCAGACAGACAGGTGTTACCTGCCAGGTCTCAGAATATACAAATCACCAAAAAAAAACAACAAACACAAAAAAAAACAGAGATAGAGAGGTAGAAACATAGAAAAGACAGCAACTGACCCGTTATATTAAAAACAGATAACATTTGTTCGTGTAGCGTGACATGAACCCAAGATCCCGGTTGAGGCCGTCCTCATGGGTGCGGAACTTGGCTATCAATTTCTGCTCGACGATTTTGCGTTGTCGTGTGTCTCAAAGGCCGCCTTGGAGTATGCTTACCCGAAGGTCGGTGGCTGAATGTCCTTGACTGCTGAAGTGTTCCCCAACTGGGAGGGAACCCTCCTGTTTGGCGATTGTTGCGCGGTGTCCGTTCATCCGTTGTCGCAGTGTCTGCATGGTCTCGCCAATGTACCATGCTCTGGGGCATCCTTTCCTGCAACGTATGAGGTAGACAACGTTGGCCGAGTCACAGGAGTATGAACCATGCACCTGGTGGGTGGTGTCCTCTCGTGTGATGGTGGTATCTGTGTCGATGATCTGGCATGTCTTGCAGAGGTTACCGCGGCAGGGTTGTGTGGTGTCGTGGACGCTGTTCTCTTGAAAGCTCGGTAATTTGCTGCGAACGATGGTCTGTTTGAGGTTGGGTGGCTGTTTAAAGGCGAGTAGTGGAGGTGTGGGGATGGCCATAGCGAGGTGTTCGTCGTCATTGATGACATGTTGAAGGCTGCGGAGAACATGGCGTAGTTTCTCCGCTCCGGGGAAATACTGGACGACAAAGGGTACTCTGTTGGTTGCGTCCCGTGTTAGTCTCCTGAGGAGGTCTATGCGATTTTTTGCTGTGGCCCGTCGGAACTGTCGATCGATGAGTCGAGCGTCATATCCCGTTCTTACTAGGGCGTCTTTCAGCGTCTGTAGGTGTCCATCGCGTTCCTCCTCGTCTGAGCAGACCCTGTGTATTCGCAGGGCCTGTCCATAGGGGATGGCCTCTTTGACGTGGTTAGGGTGGAAGCTGGAAAAGTGGAGCATCGTGAGGTTGTCCGTGGGCTTGCGGTAGAGTGAGGTGCTGAGGTGCCCGTCTTTGATGGAGATTCGTGTGTCCAAGAAAGAAACTGATTCTGAGGAATAGTCCATGGTGAGCTTGATGGTGGGATGGAACTTGTTGATGTTATCGTGTAGTCTCTTCAGTGATTCTTCGCCGTGGGTCCATAGAAAGAAAATGTCGTCGATGTATCTGGTGTATAGTGTTGGTTGGAGGTCTTGTGCAGTGAAGAAGTCCTGCTCGAACTTGTGCATGAAAATGTTGGCGTATTGGGGTGCGAATTTGGTCCCCATGGCTGTTCCGTGTGTTTGGGTAAAGAACTGGTTATTGAAGGTGAAGACATTGTGATCCAGGATGAAGCGGATGAGTTGTAGGATGGCGTCCGGAGATTGGCTGTTGTTGGTATTGAGTATTGATGCTGTCGCAGCGATGCCGTCATCGTGGGGGATACTGGTGTATAGTGCCGAGACGTCCATCGTGGTGAGAAGTGTTCCTGGTTCAACTGGTCCGTGGGTACCGAGTTTTTGTCGGAAGTCTGTAGTGTCGCGACAGAAGCTGGGGGTTTCAGCTGGGGGTTTCAGGATGCCCTCGATGTATCCAGAGAGGTTCTCACACAGGGTTCCGTTGCCTGATACGATAGGACGTCCGGGTGTGTTGGCTTTGTGTATCTTTGGGAGGCAGTAGAAGTCTCCCACGCGGGGAGTACGTGGGATGAGAGTGCGTAGGATGCTTTGAAGGTCTGGATCGAAGGTCTTGATCAGTTTGTTGAGCTGGTGGGTGTGTTCTTTGGTCGGGTCTGTGGGTAACCGTCTGTAGTGTTCCTGGTTGTCCAGTTGTCGGTATGCTTCTTTGCAATAGTCCGTTCTGTTCTGTATGACTATGGCTCCTTCTTTGTCCGCTGGTTTGATGATGATGTTGCGGTTGGTCTTGAGAGCGTTGATGGCGTTGCGTTGTGCTCGGGTGACATTCTGGACTGTCTTCTGAGTGCGGCTGATGAATCTGGCATTGACGCATTTCCTGACAGCTTGAGCATACATGTCCAGCTGAGGGCAACGACCCTCTGGAGGAGTCCAGTTTGACTCTTTCCTCTTCGGTTGTTGTACCGCGGATCCCTCTGTCTGCTGTTCCGGATCGTCGATTGTCTCATTGGGTTCGCTGCTGAAATTTTGTGGTTTGTGGTAGAATTCCCGGAGCCTCATTCTCCTGATGAATTCCTCTGTGTCCGCCGCGAGACTAGTGGGGTCCATTTTGGTTGTGGGGCAGAAATTGAGCCCTCAGCTGAGAACTTCGATTTCGTCTGGTTGAAGGGTGTGGTCGGACAAATTGATTGCCAAGTTCCGCACCCATGAGGACGGCCTCAACCGGGATCTTGGGTTCATGTCACGCTACACGTTACCCCACCAGCGAACAAATGTTATCTGTTTTTAATATAACGGGTCAGTTGCTGTCTTTTCTATGTTTCTACCTCTCTATCTCTGTTTTTTTTTTGTGTTTGTTGTTTTTTTTTTGGTGATTTGTATATTCTGAGACCTGGCAGGTAACACCTGTCTGTCTGCACACTGATTGCCTTGGCAACGGGCAGTTGAAAAAACTGTCTGTACTCACCAAGCATTGTTCTGTGAATTATAAATGCGACTTCATTTCGAGGATTTCATTTCCACATCGTTCACCTGAGGAAGGAGGTCGCCTCCGAAAGCTTGTGAATTTAAAATAAAATTGCTGGACCATAACTTGGTGTTGTAAAATTGTTTACAATTGTCAACCCCAGTCCATCACCGGCATCTCCACATCAAGAGAATATAAGCCAAGTTTATGCTATCTCTCCTCATAACTTAACCCTCCAAATACATTGAACTCCATTTGCCATAGTTTTGCCCACTGTCTGTCCCTTTGCAACTTCCTGCTCCCATCTGCTCTACTTACTGTTCCTCCTAATTTAGTGTCATCTACAAATTTGGATATACAATGCTCTATTCCTTCATCCAAATCATTAATAAATATGGTGAAAAATTGAGGCCCCTGAACAGATCCCTAACAGCACAGAGACAGAGGGCAGTAAACCCCCACAGCACTGAGACAGAGGGCAGTTATCCCCCCACAGCAATAAGACAAGGGGAGTAATCCCCCCACAGAACTGAGACAGGGGGCATTAATCCCGCCACAGCACTGAGACAGAGGACAACATCTTGCAGCACTGAGAAATAGGCAGTAACTTTTGTTTTGTTTCAATATATACTTTATTTCATAAAATTTAAGGATACACACAGTTGAATGTAAATATACAATTACATGGACTCTGACATGCTGCCTTCCACAAGCATACCTCCATATACTTTCAGCAGTTCTGGGCCTATCTAGTCCCACAGAGCTGAGTACAACTCAACCAGTAAGCCATTGCTTCCGGGAGTTCTACTCTTCTCGAAGGACCGGACGACCTTTGTCAGCTCGCCCAAAGTCAGGAAGGACTGGGAGGCCATGCTCTCTGTGGACTTCACGTCATACAGCCCGGCATAAAAGGACTTGCTGATCCTCAGTATGTCAGCCTGCGAAGACGTCACCGTGCTGTCTTCCTCCTTCAGACTGCTGATCACAGAGCTCTCTCTGTGCAGCTTCTGGAAGAAGAAGCACGAGCACTTCTTGTCCTGCTCCATGGAGTGGACTCTGGACCGGAAGATGATCTTTGAGGCCTCTGAGGCGAAGAGCAAGGCTTGCTGGTCCTTCACCTCTCTGAGTTCCTCCCCAACATTGACCCCCATCGACTGCAGCTGGAGCAAATCCTGCATGCTTTTCTGGAGACCCTTGACGATGAAGAAACTCTTGATGTTGGTCTTGATCGCTTCCCACCAGTGCACCATGGAGTCAAAGAGGGGTTTCACAGTCCTCCAACTTGTGTAATCCCTCTTTCGTTCCTCGATGTTCTCCGGGGTCAACAGTCTCACGTTAAGCTTCCATATCCCCCACCTGCCTTCTGGTCCTCCTGCGATTGACAGTGGGCCAGTAGGAGGCAGTGGCCAGAGAAGAACACTGACTGGTCATCGGTGGATCTGACTTTGAGCGTTGGGGACACAAATAGGAAATCTATCCTGGAACAGATGGACCTGTCTGGCCTGGACCAGGTGTATCTCTCCGGCGCTTCATCTGCAGGGTTGCTGAAGATATCGTAAAGCTTTGTGTCTTTCACCATTTCCATCAGGAGTTTGGACGTGGTGTCCAGTATTCTGTCGACCTTGCTGAATCGTCCAGCCGTATCAATGATGCTGTTGAAATCTCCAGCAAGAATGACCAGCCTGGATGTCGCCAACAGCATTGGGAGGTGCTGGAAGACCTCCAGCCACTCGCTCCTGAGTGTCGGGGCGTACACATTGATCAGTCGGAGCAGGGCGTTCTTATACAGAACATCTGCTATGAGCAGGCGGCCTCCCACCATCTCCTTAACCTCAGTGATGGTGAATTGGCTTCCTCACAGCAGAATCCCCAGGCCTGAAGAATGACTATCATTGCCTCCCGACCAGATCAACTGCCTCCGGGTCTTCTGGAACTTCTGTACGGGCTGAGGAAGAATAGTCTTTCCTCCATTGGAGGAGTGTCCACGCTCGGGGGTTGTTGGCGGGGGTCTCGTGTGGTGTTGTGTCCATGTAATCCACGACTTGGTCCGGCTCCTCGGCCTTCGCTGATGGTTCGTTCTCTGCGACCGTCGTGCTGCTCCTGATTTCTCGGAGTTGTGGGACCTCGCTCTCCGCGTCGCCGGTCCCGGCAGCCCGGAGTTGGGATGCGCTGGGCACGTGGCTGCTCCCAGCACACTCCGCGGAGCTGGGTGTTACTGCTCTCGGGTTCCTGGAGCTGGAGTGTGCTGTCGGTGTCACTGGTCATCATCGCGTTTTGCTGCTTCCTTTGACGAAAGTGGGTTTTACCCCTTTTTCTCTGTTCAACAGCCAAGGAGTGGTCGCTGCTGTCATTGAGGAAACCAAGCACCTCTTGCTGCTGATCACACCTTTACTGTTCATTCCTCTGGTCCTACAGGACTTCCTCTTTTTCTTTTCATGTGTCATTCATCCTTCTTCCGCCCTGGGTCACTTTCCATCGACTCTGCGTGCTCAGGGAGGGTCTCGGTATTGGGTGTCAGGGTTTGGTTGGTTTCCTCGACTCTCCCTTCCTGCTCTTTGTCCTCCTCCTGGTCATTGGCTCTTACACAGGGGGCCATGGTGGGGTGGAGGGGTCTGGCCTCCTTTGGGGCAGCCATGACTGGTGCTGTCTTCTCCTGCGTCACCTCGCCTCTCGCTGCCTGTGCATAGCTATGTCTGCGGTTTGGACAGGTCCTGTACAGGTGACCAGTCTCTCCATACAGGTTGCAGCACTTGACCTCCTGACAGTCCAGTGTCTGGTGTCCCTCCTTCCTGCAGTTCCTGCAGATCACCGCCTTGCGTGGGGCCACCTCGTGCCTGGGTTTGCTGCAGGATCGACACATCCTAGGCTGCCCCTGGTACACCACATACCCATGACTCGTCCCAATCGCGAAACTTGACGGAAGGTGAGCGATGTTTCCCTCGTCGTCCACCCTCAACATTGCCTTGATGCTCCTCTTGCTGGTCCAGTTCCCGAACATGTCCTCGATGTCGATGCTCTGATCCGCTCCGTCCACGTACCTCTTGAGGAACATCAGCACATCCATGACGGGCACATGCGGTTTGAACATGTGGACCGTCAGCGTCCGTTTCTTCTCCTGCGCGAGCGTGAAGAGCAACTCCATGGTGTGAAGTGACAATGGCGCTTCCTTCCCCTTCTTCTTGAAGGCCTGGAGCAAATTTAGGCATCCTGTGACATCCCTGATGGTCAAGTCGAAGTATCCGCTCCTCGGGAACTCCTGCAGCCAGAAGATGTTCGCGGCCTTCCTCACCAAATCGTTTTGCTGCCACAGCGAGGTTCCTTCACCCGTCCTTGCGGTCAGCCTGACAGTGTTGCACACCCCATGCCCAGGTGCTCGGGAAGCTGTGGCCGCCATGTCCGCTGCAAAAAAATAGCTTTCACCCTACTGGAAAAAGATGTTCGACCAGTCTCTGGCCAGCACTAGGATCCACCTTTATGTCAGCAAAGCTCCAACTAATTATAGCTGATTCTAAATGCCCGACCTTCGTGATCAATGTAACGCCCCTGCCAGGTAAGTAAGACATAGGCAGTAACAACTCACAGCATAGTGGCAGCAATCTCTCATACTACAGAAAGCAACAACCTTTCACATCCTTAAAGCATGATTCTTGGATACACTAAAGTCAATGTAAACAAATATAGTTTAATTTATAACTAAGTGTTCTAACCAGTACCGCTAATAAATAAAGAAATAGTGGGCGAGAAAGGTGGCCGTGTAGCGGCCGTTGCATCAGCACTATGCTGCCTCCTGAAGTTCCAAAATGGCGTCCGGAATGCGCGCGCGCACTTCTAGCATTACGTGCACTGGACACCATCTTGGCAAGAGATTTCGCGCATGCGCAGATAACGGAAGCCGGCAGCATGTAAAGTAAGGAGAATATATGTTAGATCAGTGTGCAACGCTGATTTAAAGGCATAGACACCATTTTGGCACTTAACGTTCCATTCAACGCATTGTCTGAAGCACAAACATCTGAACATGTCTTAGACGGCCTGGACGTTCCCCACCAGCACTATTTAAAGGGACTATGTGGGGTTTACAGGTTAGTTGATGGATTCTTGCTTTTGGCTGCTGATGCATTTATACCTGTTTTTGGAGGCCTCCTGTACTTGAATATGAGGACGAGGGGACGTAGCCTAACATTCTGAGACAGGACCTGCAGGAGTGAAGCTAGGAAATGCTTCTACACGCAATGGGTGGTAGAAGTTTGGAATGCTCTTCTGCAAACGGCAGTTGATGCTAACTCAGTTGTTAATTTTAAATCTGAGATTGATAGATTTTTGTGAATCAAGGGTATTAAGGGATATGGGGCTATGACGGTTATATGGAGTTAGGTCACAGATTAACCATGAGCTCAATGAATGGTGGAACAGGCTCGAGGGGCTAAATGCCACTGCCTCCTGTTATGTGCCACCTTCTCCTGCAAGAAAGCGAGAAGTGTGTCGATGAGTGTCCTGCAAGATCTCTGGGTGATGTGCCTGTCTTTGTTGAATAGCTGCCAGTGTGTGAGACCCGTAAGTTGTGGATTTGCAGCTTGCAACAGTGGTAATGTGTGAGGGTGAGATGAAACATCTGATTGGAAGAGTTGAGTACTGATTGAAAGAGTTTGTTGGTAGGCAGGTGATGGGGGGTGTAGTGTGTGGAGCAGTGGATGCGGCTAGTGGTGCAGTTGGTAGGAGATGCGACTTGACAGTTGACCTCACTCACCTTGACCACTCATATCAAAGCATTGAACTTCTTTCTGCACTGCATCCATGTTCGTGGTGCTATACGCCTGGCATTGACTTCGTCCCCTACTGCGTCGGGAGCATGTGTCTGGAGGGCCTCTTGCCTGCCACCCCCCCCCAACCCCGCGGATATAGGATGCCCCTCCTTCTGTCCGCCTCTTGCACCAAGGCCTCTAGCGCATCATCAGAGAACCTTGGTGCATGCTCTCTCACAGGCCCGGTACAAACTCAGATCGGCAGATTGGTGAGGTCTGGTGTGCAGATTGGAGGATGTGGGATTTAGTAGTGTGTAACCTTTATTCAATGTTTTAACATAACTCAACTGTTTGTAAACATAGGGATGGGACCTACATCTCTGTTTTACGTGTGCGATATCTGATCTCCGTTCAGACTCCATGAGGACCTGTAACTTATTTTTTGGAGATAAGAGGTGCAGGCTGCCTTTAAGAAGTGCAGCCTACTTTTAAAAGGTGCAAGCAAATCACGTGAGATTTGGGCCTCTACTGCTGGTGGGAAGTGCGAATCTGGTGCAACCATCATAGCTAGGCCCCCATGCTGCATTTCTATCAGGTAAGTGACCAGGCAGCACGATTGTCTCCTGGTGCCTGCATTGGAACCAACGGGCATGGGCTAATCATGCACTGCGCTGCCCGCACCCGGATTCGGGAGTTAACCAATTTAACCCCCTATGTTTTTATATCCTACGAATATTTAATTGCAGTTGTTGCCTCTCAGCAAATATTGAACAAGAGTTGAAATGTTTTCAATTTGCATAAAAGGAGTGCTCTCCCAGAGCAAAGCATCGAGGAGCACATCAGGGAAATGGTTACAAACAACTAATTGCACCTGTAACAGATATGGACAACCACAGACCCATCAGTTTAACTTCAATCCCATGTAAGATAATGGAACTGATCATCAGGTGTAAATTAACAGCAATAACATGGACGCAGAGGGGAAGATCTTGCCTGACCAAACTCCTTGACTTATTTGAGGAAGTGTCATCCTAAGTGGACTGCAGTAACCCTACAATGTCAGGTACCTAGAGTTCCAGCAGGCATTAGACAAATGGAAGGTTATTAATTAAATTCAATCCTGTGGGAATTCAGCGTAAATCTTGGGTATGGACAGGAAATTAGCTAAATGGTAGAAACCAACAGGAGTCATGTAAAGGTGGGGTGAAGTACTGAGTGCGGTGCTCCAGGATCGATGTTTGGACCATTGCCGTTTCTAATTTACATCAATAACTTGGACTCAGAAACTGGTGATATTTGTGGAGTGATACCAAACTAGGAGTGGCAGTGGAATCAGAGGAGCCATATTAGAAATTACACAATGAGCTGGACAAAATGTGTAAGTAGGCAGATGAAATTTAATACTGACAAATGTAAAATATTCCACATAGGAATGAAAAATGGATTTTTTTTTTTATTCGTTCATGGGATGTGGGCGTCGCTGGCGAGGCCAGCATTTATTGCCCATCCCTAATTGCCCTTGAGAAGGTGGTGGTGAGCCGCCTTCTTGAACCGCTGCAGTCCGTGTGGTGAAGGTTCTCCCACAGTGCTGTTAGGTAGGGAGTTCCAGGATTTTGACCCAGCGACGATGAAGGAACGGCGATATATTTCCAAGTCGGGATGGTATGTGACTTGGAGGGGGACATGCAGGTGGTGTTATTCCCATGCGCCTGCTGCCCTTGTCCTTCTAGGTGATAGAGGTCGTGGGTTTGGGAGGTGCTGTCGAAGAAGCCTTGGCGAGTTGCTGCAGTGCATCCTGTGGATGGTACACACTGCAGCCACAATGCGCCGGTGGTGAAGGGAATGAATGTTTCGGGTGGTGGATGGGGTGCCAATCAAGCGGGCTGCTTTGTCCTGGATGGTGTCAAGCTTCTTGAGTGTTGTTGGAGCTGCACTCATCCAGGCAAGTGGAGAGTATTCCATCACACTCCTGACTTGTGCCTTGTAGATGGTGGAAAGGCTTTGGGGAGTCAGGAGGTGAATCATTTGCCGCAGAATACCCAGCCTCTGACCTGCTCTTGTAGCCACTGTATTTATATGGCTGGTCCAGTTAAGTTTCTGGTCAATGGTGACCCCCAGGATGTTGATGGTGGGGGATTCGGTGATGGTAATGCCGTTGAATGTCAAGGGGAGGTGGTTAGATTCTCTCTTGTTGGAAATGGTCATTGCCTGGCAGTTGTCTGGCGCGAATGTTACTTGCCACTTATGAGCCCAAGCCTGGATGTTGTCCAGGTCGTGCTGCATGGGGGCATGGGCTGCTTCATTATCTGAGCGGTTGCGAATGGAACTGAACACTGTGCAATCATCAGCGAACATCCCCATTTCTGACCTTATGATGGAGGGGAGGTCATTGATGAAGCAGCTGAAGATGGTTGGGCCTAGGACACTGCCCTGAGGAACTCCTGCAGCAATGATCACACACATACTACATGAATGGAGACATAGTGCTCGATTTTCAAATGGAAGTGTGGGTGCGTTGGGGGAAGGGGGGCAGCAAAAGTCGGGATTTTCTGGAGCGAGCAGGATTCCCAGCTCCAACCTGCTGAGGAACCCGCACAACCCAGAGTTACCTGGATGCGTGCAGCATTCCGGAACCCGGAAGTCCCGCCAGCAATTAAAGCCAGCGGGCGATATTAAAGAAGCAAATGTACCTCATTGAGGTTCTTAAGGTACTTTATTTCAGACATATTAGGTAGATAAAACGATTTTAAACTTATCTGGGCGGCTTTCCCACGGCTTCCGATTCATGGCTTGGGAAACCAGGCGTGAAGGGCTGGATCAGGCAAAAATAAAAGAAATAAATTAAATAAAATGACATTTCAGAACGTCAAAAATTAAATACACCTTCCTTTCTAACGATGTCACCTGCACGCCCCGTCTCTTCTCCAATCTCTCACCCCCCCCCCCCCAGATGTATCCCCCAATCTTTGTTCCCCCCATCTTTGTCTCCACCCCTTCGATCTTTATGCCCCCCCCACTCTCTGTCCCAATGCCGGATGACGTCTCTCTCTTTCTCCCCCCACCCCCCCGCCTCTGCATTGCAGCTCCTGTCGGCAGCTAGCCTGTCAATCAGGTTGGCTGCCGGGCGCGAAGCCCGGAACCAAGATCAATGCGCATCAATTAAGTTGCGATCACTCGGGGAAAGGTAAGTTTTTTTTATTCGGGTTTGCTGCGCGCACCTTGACCCCCCCTGCCCCCTGCTGCCATCCAGCCACCATTTCAAAATTGAGCCCGTAGACACTGGTGTTCAAATAGCTAAGAATAAATTAGCATGTTCAACCAATGCAGAGCAGCAATCTACAAAACCATTACAATGTTCAACCAGATGACCAAACAGTAGGATACAAGTTAGAGAAAGTTATGATCAAACTGTGCAGTGTCCTTGTCAGATTACACTTTGTGTACTGTGTCCAGTTCTAGTCAACAAAGGAGATATTGATGCAATGGAGGGAGTGCAAAGAACCACAAGGCTGATTCCGAGTCTTAAAGGTCTGAATTATCAAAGGAAGGTCTGTGTAGGTCTGAGGAAAAACTGGAGAATCTTGGGCCTTTCAGCATTGAAAGGAAGCATCTGAGAAGTGTTCTTATAGAGACGTACAAGATTGTAAATGGTACGGAAAGGGAAAACCCAGAAAACTACTTTAAATTATGAGGGTAGGACAAGAAGTCAAACAAATGAAAAGGTAAGTTTTGGAATGATATCAGGAAGCTGTTCTTCACTCAAGGAGTGATCAATACATGGAATGAACTCCTAGATAGAATAGTGTAGGTGAAAACCCTGGAATCATTTAAGAAATGATGCTACACTGGGGAGACTTTAGGCTCATCCTAAATGGATGAACACTGATGGCAAGTGGCATTAATGTATTCTTCTCTCCTCTTTGTTATACTTTTTCCCTATCTTCCTTTCTATTTTGTTCTATTTATCTCCCTTTTTCTGTATTTCTCTTCCTCTCTTCATGGCTTACTTAGTTCTGGGATTTGCAAGTGTTTTCTAGGATCTACTGTTTTAATAAAGGCCTTTCACTGTCAATGTGAATGCTGGGATAGTGCTGACTTCATAGTGATTTCTTGCTTCTTCTCACTTTCCAGTGAAAGACCACCAAGATAATTATATAAATCACTCAGCCCAAGTAGCTCATCATTCCATTGAAACTGTTGGTCATCAGCAGCCTGCACTTCTTAAAGGTGCAGGCACATTTCCAATGACAAATACACAGCCAAATAGGAGAAGGGAGAAATGCATTGCGAGTAGCTGCACTGGCAAGAGAGACGGCTCCACGATTCTCGGACATTGCTCTGGAGGCCCTGGTGGAAGGCGTGGACCAAAGGAGGGCAAGCATGTACCCACAGGGTGGCTGGAGACCCTCCAGACTACAGCTGCGTAGACATTGGCAGGCTGTGGCGCAGGAGGTGAATGCTAGAAGCATTGCACCATGCACGTGGGTGCAGTGCCGGAAGAAGTTTAATGATTTGACACGAGTGGTCAAAGTGAGTGAATACAAGTGTCAAGTGGCACATCCTACCAACTGCACCAATACTCCATGCATGACACCTGCCGTCACCCACCCACCAACAAACACTGCCCATCCATACGCAATGCTGCATCTCACCCGCACATAGTACCAAACTTGCAGGCCATACAACCACCACTCACAAGTCACACAAACTGGCAGCTGTTCGACCATGACAGGCACATCACCCACACACCTTGCAGGACACTGACTGACACACTGTCCTCTGTCTTGCAGGAGAAGGTGGCGCACAACACCCGGCAGCAGGAGGGACCTGAGGCTGGACGGGCACATCAGCATGTCCTCATCCCCCTAGAGGAGACGTTGCTGCGAATCATTAGGCGGGCCGTCGCTGCAGCCGTCATAACGTGCTGCTCTGGAGGTTCCGGTCAAGAGGGTCTTTGCATATCTCATGCTCCTTCTCCTTTTCCACATCTCCCTCCTCCCATAACCTTTTCTTACTCACGTGCTGCACATGCTGTCAGCACACACCTCTTACTTGCTCCTCTCCCCACTCCACAACTCAACCTGTTTCCCTTTGTCATTGCAGATACCCAAGAACACGTGACGGCACAGGAGGAGGAGGAGGAGGAGGAGGGGGACACTGAAGCCACACCGTCACTCGATCTGACACTTGCTTCCACCAGCTCAGAGACTGACACTGCGCATCCTTTAGAGGTTAGGTTAGAGGAGGGATCTGCACGTGGTGAGACACCGAGCACAAGTGTGCAGGAGCCGGGGCGGAGGGAACGGATACCACAGATGCCAGCTCGCCGGAGGGCGAGGTCGCTCACTAGTTCTGCTGCAGAGGCGTCAGATGAGGACTTCGATGGGCCAGGCTACAGAAGACGGCTGATGTGCGTACATCAACAAATGCTTGGGGCACTGGAAACCTGCCAGAAAGCCTGCGCATAATGAGAAGCAGCATGGTGCAGGGCTTTGCGCAGAGCTTGTAGCCCATCCTTTCCAACATGGAATGGGTGGTCATCTCCATCAGCGCATCCGTGGAACCCACCATGATGCAGCGTGTCACAGCTTCCATTGCAGCACAAACATCTGCCATCCAAGGTCTGACTGCTGCATTTGCAGCTCAGACTGCTGCTAACATGACTCTGGGGACCACTGTGGAATGGGGCTTCCAGGGCATCACAGCACGCCAGCAATCTGTTCTCCAGCTGATCACCAGGATTGCTGAGGCGCCGCCCAGGGAGAGTGGCAGTGGCGTAATGGCTGTCGGACCTGCTGTCCTCTCCCAGGACAACAACATTCCTGCTCCCACCCCTGCCACTCCGCCAATACCCCTGTTGTTGCCTCTCGGCCAACCAGGCCAGACTGCTACAGCCCATGCTGAAATGGTGCAGTCTGAAGGCGGGCCTTCCTGGCCCAGAGCTGCTCGAGGACGTCCTCCAAGGCCATCTGGACGTTCCTCCATTGAAGACCAGCAGCCTTCCACCACCCATGCTCCACCCACTGGGGAAGCACCTCATAGGAGCACCAGGATAGGTAAAGGCACACGAACAACAGGCACTAAGGGAATGCACAAGGGTGAATAGCACTGTTATGTTTGCATAATTTCATTTATTAATCCATAAATGAGAGTTTGATTTTGCATCTGGTGGTGGTTTTTATTTATGCAATGAGCTGAGAGGGAAACCAATGTGTAATCAAATGGAGGGCAATTTGATTGTCTTGTGGGAGCGGAAAGGTGGGGAGTGTAGGACTGTTGGTGAGTTGGGGAATGTAGTTCCAATTATTGATAGCGGGCACAGATCAGGCGAGCACACACAGCCCTTGCAGACAAGGCATGTGGTTCCTGCTGCAACCTTGCGACTTCCTCCACCTCCTCTTCTGGCTCCACCCCCTCCTCCTGCTCCTCCTCAGCCTCTTCCTCCTCGTGCTCCTCTTCTTTCACCTCTGACTCAGGGTCTTCTCCAATCATTGCTGGCAAAGGCTGGTCCCTCATGATGGTGAGGTTATGCAGCATGCAGCAGACCACCACAAATCTGCCCACCCACTCAGGGGAGTACTGCAGGGCTCCTCCAGACCGGTCTAGTCAGCAGAAGCATTGTTTGAGGAGGCCTATGGTGTGCTGCGCGATGTTGCGTGTGACAGCATGGCTCTCATTATAGGCCTGCTGTGCACGTGTGCGTGGATTCCTGACCGGAGTCATGAGCCATGGCTTGAGAGGATAGCCTTTGTCGCCCAGCAGCCAGCCTTTGACTTGCCGAGTCGGATGAAAGATAGCTGGCACGTTGGACTGCCGCATGACGAAGGCGTCATGACTACTCCCAGGGTAGGGGGCATTGACCTCCATGATGTGATGCGTGCAGTCACACACCAGCTGCATGTTGAGGGAGCGGAAGCCCTTTCGGCTGACGAAGACAGCCGAGTTGATGTGCGGGGCACGCAGGGCAATATGTGTGCAGTCCATGGCACCCTGCACCATGGGGAAGCCAGCAATGCGGGCGAACCCCCGTGCTCGCTCGTTCTGATTGTCTCTGTAGAGAGGGAAGGTGATGAACCTGTTCCCCATCTGGTACAGTGCGTCTGTGACCTCCCTTATGCAGCAGTGCACTGCACACTGCGAGATGTTGCACATGTCGCCAGTAGAGGCCTGAAATGATCCTGAGCCTAGAAATTCAGTGTCATGGTGACCTTCACAGCCACAGGCAATGCTGTCCTCGCCCTGGTCTGAGGCTGCAGTTGTGGCCGCACCAGTTGACAGATCTCGGTGACGGCTTCCTTGGTGAACCTCAGACATCGGATGCAATCCTCCTCGGTCATGTTGAGGTAAGAGAATTGATCCTGGAAGGCCCTCATTGGGTAGGGCCTCCTGCTCAGTGCCCTGCGCCTCCTTGTCCTCCATCTCCTCGCAGCTTGACCTGCTGGGCGTGGCCCCTCTGCATGCTCCCAGTCATGCTCAATGCCCAGCAGGAGCCCTAGCAGACAGCCCATGGTTGGCAGGTATGTTGTTCCACCAGGGTTGTAACTTTCCGACCCATAAGGCAGTACCTGTCAAACCACTCTCAAAAGTAGTGTTGGAACTCTCAATAAGAATAGGGAGCTTCAAAAAACACTTCCTACTCCTCCAGTAGCCAGAAGCAATAATCCAGCAACTAACCTGCAACACCTGCGTGGCCCTTTAAATAGCGCTGGTGGGGGGTCCTCCAGGCACTGTAAGAAACGTTTAGATGGTCGGGGATAAGACTGTGCCTTGAGTTGAGCGTTAACGTCAAAAATGGCATGTATCACTTTGAATCAGTGTTGTACACTGATTGCAGCCATTTTCTCCCTACTTTACATGCTTCCATCTCGGATGTCGGAGAGGCCATGTAGCGCTGAAACAACGGGCGCTATACAGCCCAATTTAGTGCCAAAACCCGCAGCTGAGGCCTAACCAGTGTTTTATAAAGGTTTATGATGACTTCCTTGCTTTTGTACTCTATGCCTCCATTGATAAAGCCCAGGATCCCATCTGCTTTTTAACAATCTTCTCAACTTGTCCTGCCATCTTCAAAGATTTGTGTATGTACACCCCCAGATCTCTCTGTTCCTGAACCCTCTTTAAAATTGTACCGTTCATTTATATTGCCTCTCCTTATTCTTCCTACCAAAATGTATCACTTCACACTTCTCTGCGTTAAATTTCATCTGCCATGTGTCTGCCCATTTCACCAGTCTGTCTATGTGCTCCTGAAGTCTGCTACTATCCTCCACATTCTTGACTACATTTCCGAGTTTCGTGTCATCTGCAAACTTTGAAATTATACCTTCTATACCCAAGTACAGGTTATCAATATACATCAAAAAGTGCAGGGGTCCTAACACTGACCCTTGGGGAACACCGCTCTGTACTTCCCTCCAGTTTGGAAGAACAACCGTTCACCACTACTCTCTGTTTTCTGTCCCCTAGTCAATTTTGTATCCATGTTGCAACAGTGTGAGTAAATAATCTCTAAAATTAAATTTAATGGTTGAAATCTTTGATTGACTATCATAGAAAGTGGAACTATTTGCCAATTTAATTAAGACTGTTTGTATTTTACCTATTTCGGATCCTGTCTGGAGAAGTATTTTAAGATAAAAAAATTATAGTTTTGCTTAATCAAGTCAAATTTATTAACTCACATGTTGTAATAAATGAGACATCAAAGTAGAGATCTTAAATTGAGCTTGGTGTACGGTGTAAATGTATCTTGATACTCTTATTTTCAACCATTAAAGTATTTAGTAGCACAAGTTTGTCAGTAGTTCAATGAAGTTGAGATATTTATGATTTTTTCATTTGTTTTCGGCAGTCACCTACTTCAAACAGTCAGGATACATCTGTGCACCTTTATACCTTAAATACATGCTGACCATTATTGTGATCTCCCCCTGAGGATCACATGTAAGGACTGTGATTTTTTTCAATAAATTTTGAATAAGTCTATAATCAAACCATTTTCTAATACAATATTGTAATCTGCAGAAATAACCATAATTTTTCTAAGTATTTGACACAAAAACCTTTGAAAGTGTTTGTGCTCTCTCCACTAAACACTTAAATTCAGAATTATTCATCAATTTGTATCCAATACATACATTGTTTTGGCATGTTATTTAAGCAATGGGGGCATGAAATTTATATTTTAATCTTGACAGAATTCAGAGCATGGTTCATTGAGTAATGGTGTTAATGTAATGCACTAGGTTAGCTTGTGTTTTTAACCTGGTTTAATGAGTATGACATGCTGAGTTCCTGGACTCAGTCTTCAGGAGGCACCAAACAGAGGTCAGGTGCTTCTTCATAAACAGGAAGAGAAAATTAGAAGGCTGCTCTCATGTACCTTCTAATGGCCAATTTCAGGTCGGCACAGGACTGTGAGCAGTTCATTCATCTACCTTTAAAGGCCACGGATGGTGGATGGCATGGAGATGCCCAAAAAAGGAAGGGAGGGTTAAATTTGTCTTCAAACAACGAACAAACCAAAGAAAATTTGAGGTAGGGCTTGAGAGTTGCATTAATGAATACATTTGCATTTATTAGCTAGAGGCAACCTAAAATATCCTCCTCTTCGATTCCTGAACAAGGCTCACTACTATCATCCAATTCAAAGTTAGACACCAGCGGCAGGACTTGCATTGGAATCAAAGGTCAACATCTGTTGAACATATCCTTAAAATCCATTGTTCAAACATGTCCTACTGTTACTGAATTCATTGTAGAATTTAGTGGATTGGGGAAAATATGGACAATGGTATCTTCATTCTTGTTTTCCCCTCTCCTGGCAAATGAATTTCACTATAGATAAGCATGAAGTGGTACATTTTGGTGGAAAGAATAAGGAGGCCACATACTGCTTGGATACTAAGAGTCTAAATGGGATAGAGGAGCACAGGAATCTAGGGGTACAGATACACAAATCACAAAGTAGTGATACAGGTTAATAAGGCCATAAAAAAGGCAAATCAAGCACTGGGGTTCATTTCTAGAGGGATAGATTTGAAAAACAGAGAAGTTATGTTAAACTTATATAGAACCTTGGTTAGACCACACTGTGGACATTTCTGATCTCCATATTATAGAAAAGATATAAAGGCATTGGATGCTGCAAAAAGAATGCACAAGGATGGTACCAGAACTGAGAGGATACACTTATCAGGAAAGGCTAATCAGGCTGGGGGTCGTTTCACTAGAAAAGAGAAGGCGAGAGGTGACCTGATAGAGGTTTTTAAGATAATGATAGGGTTTGATAGGGAGACATAGAGAAAATGTTTCCACTTGTGGGGGAGTCCAAAACTAGAAATCATAAATATAAAATAGTCACTCATAAATCCAATAGGAGGAACTTCTTTACCCAGAGTGGTGAGAATGTAAAACTACCACAAGGAGTAGTTAAGGCAAATAACATAGATGCATTTAAGGGGAAGCTGGATAAGCACATGAGGGAGAAAGGAATAGAACGGTATCCTGATAGGATTAGATGAAGTAGGGCGGGAGGAGGCTCATGTGGAGCATAAACGCCGGCATAGATCAGTTTGGCCAAATGGCCTGTTTCTTTGCTGTAGTTTCAATGTAACTTGATGTAACTCTCTCTGGTTCCAAGTCTCTGATCCTTCCTGTTTTTATGATTGTGCATCTGATCCTCCTCCATTACTCTCTTGTCACTTATGCTTTTGCCCTCAACGTGGGGCATTAATCCTCCTGCCATTCTGCAGAACTCCCATGTCTATTCTCCTGAAGCCTCCTCCAATGTTTCCATTCCAACATTTGTATACAGCCAAGTCAAACTCCCACGCTATTAAACAAAAATGAAGACTTCTCAACAGGGTTAAAGTTACTCACAGTCAAAGATACAAACTACAGTTGTACATTGAAATCATGTTGGAAGGTGAATCCTTTGTGACAAACATTGTTATTATTGCAGGTTTTAGTTGTACATTTCTGATTAGGTCATACCGAGATACATTAATGGTGCTGCTATTCAGGTGAAACTGGAAAAAGAGTAAGAGTCGACTAAACAGATCCTTGTGCTGTCCAATATTATGATTGAGCAGCAATCGAAGAACTTTATTTCGAAATCTGAGGACCTAAAATTATCTCTTAACCTAAAAGTATTCACTCTGCTCTGATGGGCTTTATTGAAAATTGGTGAAGAGCAAATAATATTAGATGTCTCAACATGATCATTGCTTTGGTTTAAGCTCACTGACCCTGTCCTTATCGTAAATGCCAAAAGGTATTTAGTTAGGTGTTTTTTCCCCCAGAAATCTAACCCATAAGAGGGATTTTCAAATGGGCAGTCATCACTTACACTAACCTCAGAGGAACACAAACTGCTTCTCAAATTGACTGTGGAGAAAAGCAAAGCTACTTTTGTTCTTTCAAGTGGTCACAATGCAGTTGTATGGTGGAGGGTTACGATAGGAAAAAGAAACGATCACATTTTGTTATAAAGAGGCATTATTCTATTGTACTTAAGAAGGACTCCTGGTCTCCCTCCCTCATGTGGTTTAATTTGTAAGTGTGCTCGAATGGGATTCTGTCCCTCAAATTTAACCAATATTTCAGGCATAACTTTATGTAGGAAGGTTCTCCTTCTCCAATCAAATGGTCCATTAGTAGTTTTACATACTTTGTTGCCCAAATAGTAGCTAAATTCTTTACAAAGCTATCCATCATATCATGTCCAGAAATCCATTTCCCAATTGAAGGACCTGGAGTGATTGTTTAATTTTATTCTTCGTCAGAGTCCTGTGCAATTTCATGGAAAGTTTTCAAACCCTTCTAAGCCAAGTTCTGGCTGAAAACCTTTTTCGATCTGGATAAATGAATCACAAATTTGCTGTAGAAGGATAAGACTCAAAAGACTGCAGTTGGTCACACAGTTAGGAGGGATTGGATTCCCAAATTTGAGACAATATTATTGGGCCATCCAGCTGCAGAGTTTGTACAACTGGATGTCCCGTCTGGTTACATATGGAGCAGAGCATCTATGAGCTGGCTGACCTTCTCTGGTCTCAGAAGACCTTCGACAAATGTAACCTCCCTTAATCTGATCAGCCACTCTGATGATCATAGGCTAAAATGTTTACAATATTCCTGAGAGCTCTACAACTTCCCATGATCAAGAGGAGCTCTTACTTGTTTTATCTGAGCAGAATCATTTTTTTGAAATCTTCTTCAAAAACAGAAGTTATACTCCTCCTCCGCTCCTTGCTGAGTCAGAAATTGATTTAGGCCAGATTTAACTTGATCCAAAAATATGCTTAATAATCTCTGGAATTTTCATGGAAAATTGTGTGGCTGAAGTCTTTTTCTCTCATTATGTTCTTTCATCAGGGTCTCAGTTGCCACATATTAACACTGGTGGTTTGAATTACTACCTCAGAAGAGCATTTAGAGAAAATGAAAACAGACCATAAGTGTATCACTAGCTAATTACAGAAACTTTCAAAGGAAACTTCGTATTACAGCAGACAGAAATAAAACTAAATCACCAATGTCAACTGGAAAATTAAAACCAGTTACTAGAATCCAAACCATTTTGGAGAACCACTTATATACTTGTGGGAAATCACACAGACTACTATTATTATTATTGCCATATTATTAAAATGGACAAAAATAATATTCCGGCTCAATTTCAATGGGATAAGACATAAGACCACACAACTGAGGACAAAAATTGCATGGAGATGTGGACTCTCATTGAATCTTTTCCCTCTGCATCTGAAATAAAAACAAAATTCAAAATCATAAGACACCATTGCAATAGCATCAAATTTTCACTCTCCAGTCCCTCTGTGTGCTGGAAGGTTTTGCAAATAGCACTCTTCATTTCATCAAAAGTCATCACATTTTTATCGACTATCTTTCACAAAATTGATGCAGTAAATGAAATACAAATATAAATGAACTTTTTTCACTATTTTCTGGGATTATCCCAAGATCTCTCTCCACAGCAAAACATAAATAGAATTTACTAAACGTTTGTTTGTCGCAAGACTTGGTCGTGTTATGCCTGATATATGCTAAACATTAGTAGATTGAGTACTGTAAAGAAGCAATACAAGTGGATAGGAGAGAGATAGACCGAGTATGTCTTTTTTAAAAACGATTTAATTGAATAGGTTTTTCCATATCAATGGTATGTCGGCCAAGATCATTTTTGCTTGACTAAATGGGAGTAATTTTAACTTTGGGCAACAGTGTAAAACGGGCGATATCGTATCATTGGCATGTTATACACCTCTCCTGATTTTCGTTCCCATCCACGTCACTGGAAACGAAAACCGGGAGAGATGAATAACAGATGAATCCGATATCGGCCTCCAATATCTTTTAGCAACTTGACATTTTTTTTTCAAATGGTTAACATTTCTGGTCTTAATGTGTGGTTAAAAACCACATCCCCAGAGATAACTTAGCTAATCAAAAACAGTACTGCCTGAGTTCTTGAATTGCCACAGTTGGCTCATCCTTGCTATCTACCATTGGTTATAATTCAAGGACTTTTGTTTGTTTTCAGTTGGTTGCTGTCTTACCTCTATTAGCCTTTATCGTATAAAAGGCATCTTGGATTTCAGAAAATGTCATGGCGAATTAATTATGATATAGGTAATTAGAGTAAGCATTCCCAGGTATTGATTGGAATTTTATAGACAATAAAAGTAATTTTCTGAGTACACACTGGTAATGGAGAACTTCACCCAGTGCAGCGCATATCCGAAAATCATGGGCAATATCCCAGTAATTTTCCAATATGCTCACTGGTGCCAGGATGTATTTGGAAAATTACTCCCAATATATTTTTCCCTCTATCTCCTTGATAGCTTTCCTGTATTTCCTCATGTTCCAACAGAAGCACTGGGAAAAGTATGGAAATAATGAATTTGTTCAGATACTTAGCTAAATAGTAAAGACTGGAAATTATTGTAACCAATATTATCGAACAAACGCTTAACATGCCGCACGATGGTCCTTGGAGGCATTGAACCCATTTGTTTTAAATGGATTAACGCCTCAGTTAAAAGGTTAAGAGGCCAGAGAAATGTCATATCATTGAATCATAGAATCATACAGCACTGAAGGAGGCCATTCGGCCCATCGTGCCTGTGCCAGCTCTTTGAAAGAACTGTTCAATTAGTTCCATTCCCCTACCCTTTCCCCATAGCCCTCCAATTTTTTCCTCTTCAAGTATTTATCCAATTCCCTTTTGAAAGTTATTATTGAATCTGCTTCCACCACCCTTTCAGGCAGTGCATTCCAGATCATAACAACTCAGTGCGTAAGTTTTTTTGTCCTCATGTCGGCTCTGGTTCTTTTGCAATGACCTTAAATCTGTGTCCTCCGATTACCAACCCTTCTGCCAATGGAAACAGTTTCTCCTTATTTATTCTATCAAAATCCTTCATGATTTTGAACATCTCTATCAAATCTCCCCTTAATCTTCTCTGTTCCAAGGAGAACAACCACAGCTTCTCCATTCTCTCCACGTAACTGAAGTCCTTCATCCCTGGTACCATTCTAGGAAATCTCCTCTGCACTCTCTCGAAGGCCTTGATATCCTTCCTAAAGTGTGGTGCCCAGAATTGGACACAATACTGCAGTTGGGGCCTAACTAGTGATTTATAAAGGTTTAGCATAACTTCCTTGCTTTATACTCTATGTCCCTGTTTATAAAGCCATGGATTCCGTATGCATTGTTAACAGCCTTTTCAACTTGTCCTGCCATCTTCAAAGATTTGTGTACATACACCCCCAGGTCCCACTGTTCTTGCACCCCTTTTAAAATTGTACCATTTGGTTTAAATTGTCTCTCCTCATTCTTCCTACCAAAATGCATCACTTCACACTTCTCTGCGTTAAATAGCATCTGCCATGTGCCTGCCCATTTCACCAGTCTGTTTATGTCCTCTTGAAGTCTGTTACTATCCTTCTCACTGTTTACGACATTTCTGAGTTTCGTGTCGTCTGCAAACTTTGAAATTTTGCCCTCTATACCCAAGACCAGTCATTAATATATATCAACATGTCAATGGATATGGGGATAGGGAGGGAAAGTGGAATTGAGGTAGAGATCAGCCATGATCTTATTGAATGGTGAAGCAGGCTCAAGGAGCCATATGGCCTACTCCTGCTCCTATTTCTTATGTTCTTAGGTTAAGGATTTATTTGTTAATAATGCCAACAATAATTTCCAGCCTTGAACTAATAAATTAGTTCAGTTTTGAAACTTGTGCACTGATCCAGAACTGTTATTTTCTAGTTGGGAAAGAGGATGTGCATAATTCTACCTGTTTTATTTTATATATAGTGGAGTGTCTCAGTTTTAAAACTATAACAATCTGTTAATATGCAAGCAATGTCCAGAACACACTTATTCTCTCTTTTTCCCTTCTGGCAAACAGCTTTCCTTCCTGTATCTGTCCACAGAATAATTCTCCTATAAAATATCGAATATCTCTATACCCTCTTCTGAAAGTATTGATTTTTGCTGAGATACAGTTCCATAGACAGTGACAGCTTTCCAATACAGCACCCGAATTGTTATTTTTCATGTGTGAGCCTAGACAGTGAATTATTTGATAGAAATGGACATCATGGCCGTTATTTTCCCCCTTGCTCATCCAGGAGCACTGAGGCAACTACCTACTGCCCTGATTGAGATCAGCTTACTCAGTACAGACGAGGGATTGACCTTGGGACTTTTGGTGTGTATGGTTTAGTACCGCACCATGAGGTGTAGTAACCTACAAAGCCACCAGGTTCTGCCTACTCTTGAATGATAATGTGGGGAGCTGAATTTAACTTATGCAAAGGGACACACCAGTCAGGGTGGGATAGTCTTCTTTATGGCAGACTCCCTAATTTTCCTCAAACACAAAAAAAAACAAAAGTTTAGTTGTACTAATGCTAGCTAAAGGGTTAGTGCACAAAAAAGGATAAGAATCCCTTCAAAAATTTGATCCCAGTGAAGCCGCTGGTCCTATTGGTTTTGATGTCTGAATTCTTAAAGCCTGTCTGAGGAATTAGCTACTCTCCTGTCATATCGATTTACTTCGTCCCTGTCAACCAGTGGTGTGCCATCTGAGTGAGCACCAGCAAACAATAAGGCAATAAAAGCCCTGAAATTTCATCAACAGGAAGCGATTGAGTTCACTGAATGTGCTGTTTATGAGTGATGCAAGCCACCACAATCTGAATATCAATTCATGTTACCCAGAAAGCAGCTATGATTCTTTTGTTCTCAGACAATCCAGAATACCTGCACTGCTTAGCCAAAACAATGTGTCAAGATAATTGCTTGGAGACTAGGGGTACCCACTTCAGGCATGACTGATGACACCTCCCCATCTCTGGTGGAGCTTTGGAGGACTACGCTGGTACTTGTGTCAGTGATGCTGCTGTCCTTGCAGGAGCTGCTTCTGGTATCGTGTTGCTTGTACGTCCAGTGCCTGTACAGCCCAAGCCAGAAGTTCCCTCCTGTGCTGGCACTGGAGGAGGCTGGATTCATGTAGCCACAATGTCAACATCATGAGAAACAGTGACATCTGCAACCGTTCCTTGCAGCCCATTTTTCTGGGTATGGTCACGGTTGGGCTAATGGTCTGCATGAGAACTGGCCAAATAGACCCATGTAACTCTTCAAAGTGCTGAGCCATGATGCTCTTGAGGGTCTCATGCAAGGAATCTATGGAAGCAGTCGTGGCTGCCACTCTCAAATCAACGATCACCTTTAGATGCTCTTCCTGACATCTTGTTGCCTCAGATGTCTCCTGGCCTATTACCAGGAGACATCTGGGAGTTCTGACGTACCTCTTGCATTGTGTTGCAGATGCAAGTCATGGACTCCTCCAACTTATCCATTATCTCCAATACAATAAATTAGACTGCATCCACTGCCTGCACATGCAATCTATGCTCTCGAATCATAGTTCTTTACAAGGTGGGCCTTTGAGATCTGGGTCCCTGGGCTCCACTGTAAGGATAGTCTTTTCCGCCCCTCCCATCAACGTGGGGAGACAGCTGGTTCCGTATCATCCCTTCCCAGCTCCTTCTGCACTCCAGTAATCTGTACTTCACCCTATGATATACTCTCTGTCTCACAATTGACAACCCCCAAGTAGGTATATCAGGACTGGTGCTTGATTAAATAAAGTGCTGTGACAGAGTATGTGAATCAGGTGCAGGAATGGTACTGAGGAGCTGCCAGGCTGCTCATCAGTTCCTTCATTGCCTAAACGATCAGCACCTGTGAGGGACACAAGGTCATTCATTTTAGGAGGCCGTTCAATTCATCAGAATGTCTGAAGACTGTAACCTTTCAGTACTGTAAGCAATCCATTCTGTTTCCTCTTTATGCCTATGTAAGGGCTTGATAGTTGCTGTTCCTTGATCTGTGACACTTCTTTCCTGCTGATTATTGGTGACCTTTTCCTTTGCAAAGAAAATAAATATTTAGAAAGCCTAATGATTAGTTCAAAATGTAATTTCATCCAGATGTCTGCAGACATTCCATTAAGATAATACTTTCAGGTGCAGGCTATACAGAAATCTCTTCACTTTTCGCTCAAACACTACCATCCTTGGTCTCAGGAAATGGAATAAGGAACAGTGAAATGGTGGTAGAGGGATATGTGAAGGAAGAAGAGCTAGGGAGGTATCCTGTGCATATTAACTGTCTCATTCATCTCTTCACCTACACTGTGTGGACATGGATGGTGTGGAAGTGAGTCATGCTTCCAGTATTATTTCAGGAGCTGTATGAGTACCTGTGCCTCGCTTACCTTGGCCAACCTCATGATGTCATTAAAACTTTACTGCACTGTATTACCATTTGTTGGATTACTAATACGGCACTGACTGCCTGAGCCACCTCCCTCCATACCACCTGCACCATCCTTTTCTGTGGTTTCCCATCCTGGGTGTCAACGAGCCTGTCTCTTCTTGCCCGTACCTCTACCAACATTACCTCCATCAAAGATTCTAGCAATCTTGGGGCTTTGGCACAGCAGACATCCCTATGCTGCTCATCCTTCTGCCATTTGAAGTCTCTTCTTGTTCTCTAACTCTGCCTCTCTTTCTCAGACAATTTGTTTTGTGCTTTTGGGGCTGTGAACTGCAGCAGAAGGGTTGCCAACTCTGGTTGGACATCTTCTTGGATGTGTCATCACATGACCTCCTGCCTCCAACTGCCCTGCTCCTACAATTCTGGCCTCTTGCACAGCCCTGATTTCCATCGTTCCACAATTGGCGGCTGTGCCTTCAGCTGCCGAGGTCCTGCACTCTGGAATTCCCTTCCTAAACCTCTCCGCCTCTCTACCTCTCTCTCTCCTCCTTTTAAGTGACTCCTTAAAATCTACCTCTTTGGTCATCTCCCCTAATACCTCTTTGTGTGGTTCGGTGTCACATTTTGTCTGATAACGCTCCTGTGAAGCGCCTTGGGATGTTTTACTATGTTAAAGGCGCTATAGAAATGCAAGTTCTTGTTGCATTGCAACTGTTCTTGTTGATCTCTATTTTACATTATGGTTGTTACTCCTCTGAACTTTCCTCCGAATTTGTCAGTAGCCTCTCCAACATACCATTCCTCTTCTCTGCGTCCTCACTATGTTGAAATCAAAACTCAACATACCGTATCCTACTCGAACTCACTCTTCTCCAGAACCTCAAAACTGTGGAACTCTTTATTTCCCTCAACCTCTATTTCCTCCAATATTCTACAGGCTTTTAAAGACAAACTTTTCATCACTTCCTCGCTGTTTTGTCTTACTCCCTATTCTTTTCAATCTTGGTGGTCTCCTGCACTTTGGGCCTTTGCCATTCATCTCAGTTTCTCAATTTAAAAGAATGTTTTCAATATTAGAAAAGGTAGAAAAGAAAACAACAGAGAGAGAGAGAGAGATTGACATATATAAAATAAGCAACTATAAATAATATAGCAACTATAAGCAACTATATATATGCTCAGAAATAGTGTGATCGCCATTTGTGTCTACTCAGTTAGATCACTGCTTGTGAAAAATTATTAGAAGTTGCAATGGATTGCAAGCCAATTGGATTGCTTAGTTCCCCAGTGTGAAACACCTATTAATACCACATTCAGCAGTTTGGCACCATGAGATCATAGAACATGCTTCGGATATTTGCTGGTTGCAGGTGTTTCTAAATGTGAAATGCTAATAAAAACAAGCACTTGTTAAATTATTCTGCCACGCACAGCTGGTTGCCACATTGCACATGTACAAGTGAGGAGGATTAGAGCTTAAATAAGGAACTATATATCTGGTGACATATTTTTAGGTTAAAAATATTTAGATAGAAACATATAAATTTAATTTAATAAACTTTTCAGTATATCGATGTGCTAAAGGTCATCAGTAGTTCACTGAATTTTTGACGCAAAAGGTATCCAGAGGATAGAGTTAGCTTTGGGAAGGAAAGTGATTGAAACTCTGAGATAGCAGACACACGACAGAGAAAAACAGTTGTGGTCTCCTTATATGGCTCAGTGTCAAATTTTGTTTGATTACGCTCCTGAGAAGCACCTTGGGAAGTTTTACTACATTAAAGGCGCTATATAAATGCAAGTTGTTGTTGTCTTGGCAATGGAAATCACTATAGCCTCAGTGCAAGCAGCAATAATATCTATATTTGAGAAGGGAAAGAGAAGCAATTCTAGTTGCAGGAAGTGAACCAATAGGAATCTCAGGAAAGAGTAATAGCTATGTGAAAACAAGACAGCATGGAAAAATATATTGCAAAGGTTACTACAGTGGAGTATAAGCTCATTTTAATTTTGATTCATTCCTGGTCAGAACAATTGGGCTAGGTCTTCCAGTGATAATGGTACTAACTCACAAGAAGGCCCCACATTTAATCTCTGGTCTTTACTGAGATAGCTGGCATCAACTGGAGCACTACAATTGGCCTCAACATGTGCCAGCTAGGGAGAAGAATAATCCCATTCCTGTCTGTTATCTACTGGCAAGAAGGTGAGCATGTGTAGACATTACTTGAGAACAGGATCAGGCTCAGCAATGATGTCCAATTCTTAAATGGTCAGGGTAAAGGAACACACCTAAAATGTGACATTTAAGGTACATTCCTACCCAGAGTAATAGCTTAAAACAATCCTCAACATTCTTAACTGTCAGCAAGAAAATAAACAGAGAACAGAGTATGTATTTGTGGGAAGAGCTTGTATATCCTTGAACAGCGGAGTTTGTGTCTGAATTTTCTTAATATAACAATGAAATTCTTCCAAACTCCCACAAGTTTTTCCCAAACACGGCCTCACTGTTTAAATTTATTTAATTATGTAGTCATTATGACGGCCTCTGTGGCAAGTTCTGGACCATGACTCACTATCAGGGGAGACTCACAACAACAACAACAACAACAACTACTACTACTACTACTACTACTACTTGCATTTATGTAGCACCTTTACCGTAGTAAAACATCCTTAGGTGCTTTATCAAACAAAATCTGACACCAAGCCACATAAGGAGATATCAGGACAGGTGACCAAGAGCTTGGTCAAAGAGGTAGGTTTTAAGGAGTGTCTTAAAGGGGAAGGGAGAGGTAGAGAGGTGGCGAGGTTTAGGGAAAGAAATCCAGAGTTTAGGACCTAGGTAGCTGAAGGCATGGTCGCCAATGGTGGAACGATTTAAAATCAATTATGTGCAAGAGGCCAGGTTTGGAGGAGCACGGAAATCTCGGAGGATTATAGGGCTGGAGGAAGTTAGAGATAGGGAAGGTTGAGGCCATGGAGACAATGTACCTCCCTACAGGAATGAAAGTGAACTCAGCAGTCAAGGCACCTAAGGCTGTTCTCACATATCTTTTATGGACTAGTTACATAGCGACATTGACATGTTGGCCATGACTTATTCTCTCAGAAAGAGATTCTAGATGATATGTGGAAATTATAAGAGGGAGGACTGAACAAAAAATGTGAAATACAAAACTGTCAAAAAAATCAATGCCATATAATTTTTGCTGATAAGAGATTGCTTTTCAACACTGAGAAAATTAGGAGCATGAGCAGAATAAATCTATCCCACTAGTTCGAACCAGAATATTAAAGTGAACAGCATTGACCGCAAGTGAGAATAATGTTTACCTAAAATGAGATGTTTACCATTTACTCAAAATGCCTCTGCTTTACTACCAGTGTCTGAAAAGTACATGTCCTAAAGCTCCATTAGTGACACAGGGGATTTCCCAGTGAGAACGCAGCCTATTTCTGAGCTTTTTGGAGGAAGAAGAGAAGCACCAAGAGCGGGATGCCAGGCAAGTGAGGCTCCACCAGTGATATTCTGTGCCCACCCGCTGGTACCTTCACATCACATCTACAGACAGAGGTGCACATACCTCACTTTTTCAGAGGTGCATGCGGAGGCTCCAGTCCCCAAGGGACGCTGTGACAAAAGAGCCGACAGCACAATTACAATATATGAAGGTCTGACTAATCTATGCTGACTGGTACGCTGTAAACACCAATCACAGTAAGTCTTGCGTTAAATGCTGCTGCATGAAGGAAAGCATGCCAAACTGATCAATAGCCAACATAGCCTGATTGGCTGCTAAGATCTGCAGACCCTGGCACACCAACCTGGCAACAGCCACGCAAAGCTGTATTCACAGGTTGAGAGCGACAGAGAGCCATGTGCAGAGCTGTACCATTTGCCTCAAGGACACCTGCATAAACATGCACCTTAGGCCTAGCACACTCAGTGACAGTAACGGTCAACTATGGCCTCAAAACTGCCTCCACTTCCTTCCAGACATACTGCAATCCTGATCTATGCAGATTATGCCCTGGAGTGGCATACAGGGCTATCTTCCTCCTGGTGCATGGAGGATGTGAACGTAAACCCACTGTCTAGTACTCTACGATGGATTGTACTGAGGCTGCAATGTGTGTATCACTGAACTACCTTTAGCTTTGCAGTGATTTTCAAACATGGAATGATGACAAAATACCATTACCGTGACTGCTGCCATACAGATAATGAGTTATAAGTAGTCGCGTGATAATTATCTCATTGAGATGCCACATATATTAAACAAAATAATGCCTTGAGGTATCCTTTGTAATGCAAAATACAATTCAGACCTGTATCAGAGATGTACATTGTAGGAAAAGTTACCTTAAAAATGGTGTTTTAAAGGTGGCTATAAAATGGTATTACATCTGGCAAAATTGAAAGCATTAATGCTCAACATTCTGGGAAGTTCAGGTAACACCTCTTAGATCAAAAGAATGTTAATTTTATCAGGTGTTGTGCAGTTTTGGTTGCTTTAAAGTCAGGAAAGTGAAAGGAGTAACCAGCCAACAAGCAAGCCTGGTTTTTGGCTTATAAATACAATTTGCTCATTATAAGTCCTTGACACGTGTCTGCTTACGGTAATTTACACCTAAAGGTGAATCTTTGCAATAAATGCAGTTTGATTAGTCAGACGTTGAAATAGGTGGGGAAAAGTGCCTTACTATTTGTGATTAAGCGTATAAAAAATTGTGTTTTTGACACCCAACTCAGAAGATTGATGGAAGTAAAAGTGGTCTGGAGAAGTTTGAAGAAATCTAAATTAAGAATAGCTGATGAAGACAGTTTGCTAAAAAGTATGAAGAGTGGGCGTTCAAAAAGTTTAAGACGTCTAGTCAGATATAAGCAAATGTTAAGTGTATCACCTACAGAACTATAGAAGTTTAGAACATAGAAGGAGGCCATTTGACCCATCGTGTCTGTACTGGTTCTTAGCTAGAGCAATCCAAAACTAATCCCACTGCCCTGCTTTCTTCCCATAGCTTTGTATCTTCCTTTCAAATACTTATCCAATTTTCCTGTAAAAGATACAATGGTATCTGCCTCAACCACTCACTGTGGCAAAGCATGTCATGTTTCAACAATCCTTCCTGCAAAGAAACTTCTCCGAACCTCTCTCTTCACTCTCTTAGTGAGAATTTTAAATTTATCCCCCTTATCCTTGACTTTCCAACCAGAGGAAATAGTCTTTCCCTATCCAGTCTTCAAAACTCTTCATAATTTAAAAAATCTTTATTAAATCTCCACTGAGCTTCTCTAGCCCGGTGGAAATACTCCCAGTATCTGAAGTCTCTCTTCATAATTGTAGTTTCCCATCCCTAGCATCATCCTGGCGATTCTATGCTGCAAGCTATTCATGGTTTTAATATCCTCTATATAACAGCACACAGTGATCTAACTGTGGCCCAACCAATGTTTTGTATAAATTCATCATTACCTCTTTACTTTTGTACTGTATGTCTCTTTGATAAAACCTCACATTCTTTTGGACTTTTTCATGGCTTTATTTATCTGATTCACACTTTTAAGGATTTATATATTTGAATCCCCTAGGTCTCTCTGTTCATCCACACCCTTCAGAGTATACTCCTGTCCTTTGGTTTTTTTTCTCCCAAAATCTGTTACATCACAACTATCCACATTAAATTGCATCTGCCACCCATCTGCCCACCGTGCTAACCTGTCTTACGTCTATCTGAGGTCTTTTACAGTCCTGCCCACTGTTTGCTAAAACCTCCTCTTTTTGTGCCTTCAGCAAATGTTGAAATTATGTTCCTTATACCCAAGTCCAAATCATCTATATAACTATATATATATATATATATATATATATAGAGAGAGAGAGAACAAAAGTGGACCCAGCACTGATCCCTGGGGTACATCACTTCCAATCCTTCTCCAATATTGAATCTGAGCATACATGTATAGTAAGGTCCAAGGTTAGATCTGCCAGGAAGAAAAGCAGACAAAGGGAAAAATGAAGGAGCATGCGTTACAGATGGCGATCCATCTTGCGGGTATCCCCAGAGTGACCATTCAATTCAAGTGCAGTCAATGTGGAAGGACATGGATTTATGTATTCCAAGAATAATATTGTCAAAGCTAGAAGCTCATCAACTATATGCTGAAATAGACTTTAAACATACCTGGATAGATTTGTTTTCCACTGCTAACCTGCCAGCTTTGTAAACAAACAGCCTTGGTGACCCATTTAATCTTGTGCATTAAGTGTAACTCTGTGCTGTATTAAGTAGAGCCCAGCTGATGCTGACTTACGATGATACTACCTTTGAGCCTGGTAACCATTGAACTGTTTTGGTTAATAATATTTACTCAAGTATTTCATGTCCTCCTTAATGCTTATGGTGGTATTAGCTAATATACTTGGAATCAGTTCATGGAAGATGGTTCAACGAGCTAAACAGCAGACATCTAATAAACTTAATGGGAGTAATTTTGACTTTGTGCGATAGTGTTAAACAGATGATGGCGAATTAGCTGCCCGTCTTACATCTCTCCTGATTTTTATTTCCATTGACTTTTTAAATCTATTCCAATTCACTTTGCTGTAAAATACAACCCTTGAACAAAGTTTGGTCTCAAATCCTTTCTGTGAAAAAAAGTTCATAAAACCCCAAAATGTGACAATAAGACAGTAAACGTTATATAAAAAGGTAAAAAAGTAAAAAGGCACTGCAGCAACTTGCCAAGGCTTCCTCGACAGCACTTCCCATGACCTGTACCACCAAGAGGGGCAAGGGCAGCAGGCACATGGGAACAATACCATCTGTACGTTCCCCTCCAAGTCACACAACATCCTGATTTGGAAATATATCGTTGTTCCTTCATCGTCGCTGGGTCAAAATCCTGGAACTCCCTACCCAACAGCACTGTGGGAGTACCTTCACCACACGGACTGCAGCGGTTCAAGAAGGCGGCTCACCACCACCTTCTCTGGGGCAATTAGGGATGGGCAATAAATGTTGGCCTTGCCAGCGACGCCCACATCCCATGAACAAATAAAAAAAACCTGGAATACTACTTCAAACTAAACAGTGACAAAAAGGGCACCAATAAAAAGCAAATTGAGGACAGATGCCCATTTCCAATAGACTGGTTTCCTCACAGCAACTGATTGCTCTGCGATCAATTGCCGTAGGGAAACCTGCCTTTTAAATCTGGTCCTGGCAAAATATATATCCCTGCTTCATGCATCGGAGGCAACTGAGACGGGATTGGCAGGAACTTGAGAGGATGATGGGCTTGCTGCCTGTTTCATTGACATCACACAGAAGAGGGCAGATGAAAGAAGCAGAACCTCTGTTAGATGCAAAATTTGGTACAGTCCTGATGGAACCAAGTCTCATCCAAATTTCCTCCCTGCCCAGACCAAATGCAATGAGATTATGCCAAATATTTATATTCTTCTTTTAAAAGTTAAAAGTTGTATTCACAAAATGTATCATGATTTGGTTGGTTTCTCAATTTGGACTGTAATCTTTTCTGCATTTCCAAGGCTGATCTGTAGAAACCTGTTTTTTTTAACATACTTTTTACTTTGGGATTTTTGAATTACACAACAGCTACAACATACAAGGAAAAAAAAGGAGAAAAATGTTTTAGAAGTCAACACAACACTGTGGAGAGTAGAATATTTCTATTGCATCCAACCCATTATATTGCACCTTCCATTAAAATGGGACATTTGATCGACACATGGCAAACTGTTGTCTTTCAAGCATGATGGCATCTCACTCAGTTGGAGGAAGGTGGCTCAATCAGATAGAATAAGCATTCCCTTCATGTGTCTCAAGCTACATTTATTTGTGTGCGGTATCCCTTTTTGAAGGGGCTCATCCTGATGATCTCAGTTGGGCCTGTTCCAACACTGGAATTGGTGGTATGAGGGCTCTGTATTTTCTTCCCTCCATCTCCTTGTGTTTGGGTGGCATTGTCTTCACTTGATTGTTCCAAATATTCATTTGCTTTTGTTTCCCTGGCGCTAGCCATCCCTGCCAATATCAGCCTGAACAGGCTTCTTATGATTCTCCTTGGCTTACTCCTTGTCAAAATGCTCACCATAATACTCACTATCTTCATTTATTTCAAACACCACAGGAAAATGTTACAGAAAGTAGTGAAATTATTATGATGTAAACGGACCATGAAAGACGTTAGCCATGATGTGGAGATGCCGGTGATGGACTGGGGTGGACAAATGTAAGGAGTCGCACAACACCAGGTTATAGTCCAACAGCGTTATTTGAAATCACAAGCTTTCGGAGCTTTGCACCTGACAAAGGAGCAAAGCTTCGAAAGCTTGTGATTTCAAATAACGCTGTTGGACTATAACCTGGTGTTGTGCGATTCCTTACATGAAAGATGTTGACTTCTTAAAAAAAATGTTTTTTAAATACATATGAAATATTAAGCATGAAATTTGAATGGAAAAATATTTTGAGAAATGTATGAGTACAATTAACATTCCACCAATATTGTAAACATTTAACTATAAGAAAGGAACTTGTGGTAAAACAGAATATTTTGCAAGAAAATGTTTTCTTAACCATTTACAATGTTTGCATTTATAGATCGGGAAAAGAAACTTAGGAGGAATCCTCAGTGGAGACATTATCCAGTGGAGTCATTCTTACTATGGAGTGGAACATGAGTCACATTGCCACTGGATGATTTCTTGACATTTCCCTTAAGACATCTTCAGCTGACTCTGTGGAAGTCTGAATGGCAATATCCTGGAATGGTAAGCAGGAGCACTGTTGAGTTCACACAAGGTTGTAGGGCATATTCACTAAAGAGATAACATGCTCTGACAACCGTGAACTGCAGTTCTACAAAACATTTCCCAGTAAACTGAAGTCTCTGGAAATGCGGTTAAAAGCACGCTGCAGTTTTATCATTACCTGGCTATGTCATAAGAACATAAGAAATAGGAGCAGGAGTAGGCCATACGGCCCCTCGAGCCTGCTCCGCCATTCAATCAGATCATGGCTGATCTTCGACCACAACTCCACTTTCCTGCTCGATCCCCATATCCCTTGATTCCCCTAGAGTCCAAAAATCTATCCATCTCAGACTTGAATATATTCAATGACTCAGCATCCACAGCCCTCTGGGGTAGAGAATTCCAAAGATTCACAACCCTCTGCATGAAGAAATTCTTCCTCACCTCAGTCTTGAATGGCCGACCCCAGTATCCTGTGATTATGCCCCCTAGATCTAGACTCTCTAGCCAGGGGAAACAATCTCTCAGCATCTACCCTGTCAAGCCCCCTTATAGTCTTATATGTTTCAATGAGATCACCTCTCATTCTTCTAAACTCCAGAGAGTATAGGCACATTCTACTCAACCTCTCTTCATAGGACAACCCTCTCATCCCAGGAATTAATCTAGTGTACCTTTTGTTACACTGCCTCTAAAGCAAGTACATCCTTCCTTAGATAAGGAGACCAGAACTGTACACAGTACCCCAGGTGAGGTCTCACCAATGCCCTTTTGGGTTAAGCACTCCTATGTACTTGGGGATTGCATTAGGGAAGTGAAGGTTCACATCTGTGTACCCTGTTCAATGTCTCCCTCTATTTGGTAGAGGACCTGCCCTCCCCACCCAACAGCACAGTGAGGGGTCTGTTCCTGGTCTTGTATCAGGTCAGTCAACAACAACAACATCTTGCATTTACATAGTGCTTTAACATAGTAAAATGTCCCAAAGCGCTTCACAGGAGCGTAATCAAACAAAATTTGACACCAAGCCACATAAGGAGATATTAGGACAGGTGACCAAAGGCTTGGTTAAAGAGGTAGGTTTTAAGGAGCGTCTTAAAGGAGAAGAAAGAGGTAGAGAGGTGGAGAGGTTTTGGCAGGGAATTCCAGAGCTTAGGGCCGAATGAACAGTAATTGTTCATTTGATCACTGATCTTCCTCAGAAAAGAATGCTGAGAAAATCATGCCTATTATGTTTTCCTGCCCCAACCATAGAAATACAGCAAAAATGGATATTCCAGTTAGGAGCCCAGTCATCCCATGGTGAACTTGTTCCAACAAAATTGAATTATAAATATTTTTTGTT
The DNA here is from genome assembly GCF_035084215.1 of Heptranchias perlo. NCBI lineage: Eukaryota > Metazoa > Chordata > Chondrichthyes > Hexanchiformes > Hexanchidae > Heptranchias > Heptranchias perlo. The sequence goes on from NC_090335.1 coordinate 19,868,748, forward strand.
ATATTACTTGTATTTTTAAGATGAATGGTGCGTGATAAAGCCATTGTTGGCTTCATCCTTTATCGACCAAACTCATCCGGGTCGATTTTAACTCCTTGGGGGAACGCAGCCAAGTGAGAATGACCGCCCCATCTGGGAGCCACCTGGTCAAGGGGGGAGGGAAGGTAAGCCAGGGCAGGGGAGGTTCAGGGCTTCAAACTACAAAAAATTAAAAATAACTCACCTTGCTGGGCCTCTGCTAGCCCTGGATCCACTTCCTGACAGGTTTGGCCTGGCAGGGAAGTTACCAGGGCTTCACCATGCAGACCTGGGGTTAATATTGCAGTCAGGTCCCGATGACGCACATCGAATCCTGATCTATATATTTAAAGAAGAACCCCGCTGGCTTTGGGCGGGTGTCCATGGCACCCGCAACTTAAAATTGCAGTTGGCAGGATTGGGGCAGGAGCCCAGTGGGTAAGTCTCCAGCTCCATTTTAACTGCCCACTCCCAGCCCTGTTTCCACTGGGCGGAGGAATTAAAATTGCCACCATCATCTCAATGCCATTGCTTTCAAAACTGCACCTCTATTTAAAACATGTATAAATATGCCACCAAGAATCACAGCTTCATTAATGGGTTCCTAATTGCAAACACAATTGCTGGAACTGAAAGTTCCCTTTGAAAAATGGCATTTAGTTTCGCACATTCCACAGGAGGCTGTTGGCCATCAGCTCCTCTCTTAGCCATTCTCTGCTGCCCTCTGTTGGTCTCTGCAGGCATTGAAAGAATAATTTTAAAACATTCTTTTTATGCAAAAATGTCTCTGAAACTGATTTGTTAATAGTTTAATTAATTAACGGAAAGATTCTTAAAATAATGTAGTTTACATTTCCAATTTTTAAAAAATACGCTATTCAGATTATTTCATGAGAAATAGGGCTGGATTTTATTTTGAGTTTATGTTTGAACAGAGACTGTTACAATGGGCAATTTATTATGGTATAGCACAAAAAATAAATTTGGTGATGCAAAGTGGTTTTTGGTTTTGTTATAAGAACATATTAATTTGAATATACCTCCAAAGTACTTTGCCACACATCTGCTATATACTGGCTGGAATGCTAGGCAAGAATGGATGCAAATTCTATCTGTGTTGAAGCAACTGATCTCTCTCCCAAACCTTTACAGTGACAGTTTTATTAAGTGTAAATGTCTTATCGGAAACTTTTGCTTTGAGTCCACAGATATTTTATTAATTTTTGACATTCTCATCTTTGCAGCACTACTGTGTCACTGTTACAAATTTTAGGGGACTATAGTAGATATTCTCTTGTGTCCCCAATCATCAGGAGTGCACTTTTACTGCCCAGTATCTAATTAAACAATAATATGTCCTGGAGATCAGAATATAGACGCCTTGTTGCATGTACTGAATACTATGATCCCACACATGCATTCTGCTGTCTTTTCAGAAGGCAAATTGAAATGCACTCTTGTGAGAAGAGACCAATTGTAAGTTACAAACGTGTTTATTTTACATGAAATGTATGGATAAACAGGATACAGCTTTCCAGTGACTTCTATTTCTTACCATTGCTCAAACCATACAAAAATAAAGACACAATTCTGCTCCCTTTATACACTAAATTCATTTACAAATCAGCTGCCCCTGAATCTACTAGCATATGACTTCTCTGCTACAGGTGAAATGCATTCATACTGAGGCTTGCAGTGTCTTAATCTCCCTGAATGTCTATGATGTGGAGATGCCCGTGATGGACTGGGGTGTACAAATGTAAGGAATCTTACAACACCAGGTTATAGTCCAACAGTTTTATTTGAAAATCACAAGCTTTCGGAGGCTTTCTCCTTCGTCAGGTGAGTGTCGGATTCCTTGAAAATTACCGCATATATAGTCATAGAACAATGCCTGGTGATTACAGATAATCTTTCCAACTGCCCGTTATCAAGGCCATCAAATGAATTGAATAGTGTTCAGACAGAGAAACATTAGATACCAGACTACTGAATATACAAACGGCCAGAACCAAAGACAGAGAGGGAGAGAGAGAGAGAAACATCCGAAAGGAAGAGAAAGAGAGAGAATGACCAGTTGTATTAAAAACAGATAACTTTTTTTTCCACTGGTGGGGTTACGTGCAGCGCGACATGAACCCAAGATCCCAGTTGAGGCCGTCCTCATGGGTGCGGAACTTGGCTATCAATTTCTGCTCGACGATTTTGCGTTGTCTTGTGTCTCGAAGACCGCCTTGGAGAACGCTTACCCGAAGATCGGTGGCTGAATGTCCTTGACTGCTGAAGTGTTCCCCGACTGGGAGGGAACCCTCCTGTCTGGCGATTGTTGCGCGGTGTCTGTTCATCTGTTGTCGCAGCGTCTGCATGGTCTCGCCAATATACCATGCTCCGGGGCATCCTTTCCTGCAACGTATGAGGTAGACAATGTTGGCCGAGTCACAGGAGTATGAACCATGTTCGAGCACGACTTCTTCACTGCACAGAACCTCCAACCAACGCTATACACCAGATACATCGACGATATTTTCTTCCTATGGACCCACGGCGAAGAATCACTGAAGAGACTACACAATAACATCAACAAGTTCCATCCCACCATCAAACTCGCCATGGACACCGCGCAACAATCGCCAGACAGGAGGGTTCCCTCCCAGTCGGGGAACACTTCAGCAGTCAAGGACATTCAGCCACCGATCTTCGGGTAAGCGTTCTCCAAGGCGGTCTTTGAGACACAAGACAACGCAAAATCGTCGAGCAGAAATTGATAGCCAAGTTCCGCACCCATGAGGACGGCCTCAACCGGGATCTTGGGTTCATGTCGCGCTACACGTAACCCCACCAGCGGAAAAAAAAGTTATCTGTTTTTAATACAACTGGTCATTCTCTCTCTTTCTCTTCCTTTCGGATGTTTCTCTCTCTCGTTTCTCTGTCTGAACACTATTCAATTCATTTGATGGCCTTGGTAACGGGCAGTTGGAAAGATTATCTGTAATCACCAGGCATTGTTCTATGACTATATATGCGGTAATTTTCAAGGAATCCGACACTCACCTGACGAAGGAGAAAGCCTCCGAAAGCTTGTGATTTTCAAATAAAACTGTTGGACTATAACCTGAATGTCTATAGAGAGAGATCTCTGTGTCTCTCACTGTTCCAAACTTCTGCTCTAGAGGGAGAGAGAGAGAGAAAACAAAGACTGCCCTTTGAGGCTTCCTCAGCTGTGTGGTCCAGAATTGGCATGCCAAGCTGCCAATCAAAGTTACCCACTTTGAAATGCCACCAGATTGATGTGGAAACTCATGGCACTTGCATTGCCTGTTCAGTTAAGCCCCTGCCAGGCTTAATGTGTAAAAACCATTCTGTCACCAGGGTGCGAACTGCAACAGAATGTACCCAATTACTTCCCATTGTCTCAAAGCTCACATAATATGCAAAAGTACATAATTTACTGGCTGTTCCATTGAGGCCACGCCCAATCATCCAAATCAATATTTTAAATGGTTTGAGCATTTTCTGGGATTTAACTAAATAGAAATTACAGCACAGAAACAGGTCATTCAGCCCAACTGGTCTGTGCCGGTAAACAGACCCTGACATTATACAAAATAACAAATTAAATCAAAATGCCATCCAGGCCAAATAGGTAATAGTCCCAAAAAGTTAGTCACATCAAAGTGGTATTCAGAGCAATGCCTAGCCACAGAAATAAGGGCACCGATAAATGTGGAAATTACATTGATAGCATTTGAGAGGTTGCATTAGTGGGGACTTGATTGCCCCTTATTTGCCACTGTGGCATGAACATTTTGTATATTGGGGAAGTTGAAATACAGTGGAATAATACCATACAATAACACTAGATAATATCATAGAATCATAGAAGTTACAACATGGAAACAGGCCCTTCGGCCCAACATGTCCATGTCGCCCAGTTTATACCACTAAGCTAGTCCCAATTGCCTGCACTTGGCCCATATCCCTCGATACCCATCTTCCCCATGTAACTGTCCAAATGCTTTTTAAAAGACAAAATTGTACCCGCCTCTACTACTGCCTCTGGCAGCTCGTTCCAGACACTCACCACCCTTTGAGTGAAAAAATTGCCCCTCTGGATCCTTTTGTATCTCTCCCCTCTCACCTTAAATCTGTGCCCCCTCGTTATAGACTCCCCTACCTTTGGGAAAAGATTTTGACTATCGACCTTATCTATGCCCCTCATTATTTTATAGACTTCTATAAGATCACCCCTTAACCTCCTACTCTCCAGGGAATAAAGTCCCAGTCTGTCTAACCTCTCCCTGTAAGTCAAACCATCAAGTCCCGGTAGCATCCTAGTAAATCTTTTCTGCACTCTTTCTAGTTTAATAATATCCTTTCTATAATAGGGTGACCAGAACTGTACACAGTACTCCAAGTGTGGCCTCACCAATGCCCTGTACAACTTCAACAAGACATCCCAACTCCTGCATTCAATGTTCTGACCAATGAAACCAAGCATGCTGAATGCCTTCTTCACCACCCTATCCACCTGTGACTCCACTTTCAAGGAGCTATGAATCTGTACTCCTAGATCTCTTTGTTCTATAACTCTCCCCAACGCCCTACCATTAACGGAGTAGGTCCTGGCCCGATTCGATCTACCAAAATGCATCACCTCACATTTATCTAAATTAAACTCCATCTGCCATTCATCGGCCCACTGGCCCAATTTATCAAGATCCCGTTGCAATCCTAGATAACCTTCTTCACTGTCCACAATGCCACCAATCTTGGTGTCATCTGCAAACTTACTAACCATGCCTCCTAAATTCTCATCCAAATCATTAATATAAATAACAAATAACAGCGGACCCAGCACCGATCCCTGAGGCACACCGCTGGACACAGGCATCCAGTTTGAAAAACAACCCTCGACAACCACCCTCTGTCTTCTGTCGTCAAGCCAATTTTGTATCCAATTGGCTACCTCACCTTGGATCCCATGAGATTTAACCTTATGTAACAACCTACCATGCGGTACCTTGTCAAATGCTTTGCTGAAGTCCATGTAGACCACGTCTACTGCACAGCCCTCATCTATCTTCTTGGTTACCCCTTCAAAAAACTCAATCAAATTCGTGAGACATGATTTTCCTCTCACAAAACCATGCTGACTGTTCCTAATTAGTCCCTGCCTCTCCAAATGCCTGTAGATTCTGTCCCTCAGAATACCCTCTAACAACTTACCCACTACAGATGTCAGGCTCACTGGTCTGTAGTTCCCAGGCTTTTCCCTGCCGCCCTTCTTAAACAAAGGCACAACATTTGCTACCCTCCAATCTTCAGGCACCTCACCTGTAGCGGTGGATGATTCAAATATCTCTGCTAGGGGACCCGCAATTTCCTCCCTAACCTCCCATAACGTCCTGGGATACATTTCATCAGGTCCCGGAGATTTATCTACCTTGATGCGCGTTAAGACTTCCAGCACCTCCCTCTCTGTAATATGTACACTCCTCAAGACATCACTATTTATTTCCCCAAGTTCCCTAACATCCATGCCTTTCTCAACCGTAAATACCGATGTGAAATATTCATTCAGGATCTCACCCATCTCTTGTGGTTACGCACAAAGATGACCTTGTTGATCCTTAAGAGGCCCTACTCTCTCCCTAGTTACCCTTTTGCCCTTTATGTATTTGTAGAAGCTCTTTGGATTCACCTTTGCCTGATCTGCCAAAGCAATCTCATATCCCCTTTTTGCCCTCCTGATTTCTCTCTTAACTCTACTCCGGCAATCTCTATACTCTTCAAGGGATCCACTTGATCCCAGCTGCCTATGCATGTCATATGCCTCCTTCTTCTTTTTGACTAGTGCCTCAATCTCCCGAGTCATCCAAGGTTCCCTACTTCTACCAGCCTTGCCCTTCACTTTATAAGGAATGTGCTTACACTGAACCCTGGTTAACACACTTTTGAAAGCCTCCCACTTACCAGACGTCCCTTTGCCTGCCAACAGACTCTCCCAATCAACTTCTGAAAGTTCCTGTCTAATACCATCAAAATTGGCCTTTCCCCAATTTAGAATTTTAACTTTTGGGCCAGACCTATCCTTCTCCATAGCTATCTTAAAACTAATGGAATTATGATCACTGGTCCCAAAGTGATCCCTCACTAACACTTCTGTCACCTGCCCTTCCTTATTTCCCAAGAGGAGGTCAAGTTTTGCCCCCTCTCTAGTCGGGCCATCCACATACTGAATGAGAAATTCCTCCTGAATACACTCAACAAATTTCTCTCCATCCAAGCCCCTAATGCTATGGCTGTCCCAGTCAATGTTGGGAAAGTTAAAGTCCCCGACTATTACCACCCTATTTTTCTTGCAGCTGTCTGTAATCTCCTTACATATTTGCTCCTCAATTTCCCGTTGACTATTTGGGGGTCTGTAGTACAATCCTATCAAAGTGATCTCTCCCTTCTTATTTTTCAGTTCTACCCATATGGACTCAGTGGGCGAACCCTCGGATATATCCCCTCTCACTACTGCCGTGATGTTCTCCCTAATCAAGAACGCAACTCCCCCTCCTCTCTTACCTCCTGCTCTATCTTTCCTATAGCATCTGTACCCTGGAACATTGAGCTGCCAGTCCTGCCCCTCCCTTAGCCATGTTTCAGTAATAGCTATAACATCCCAGTCCCATGTACCCATCCATGCCCTGAGTTCATCTGCCTTGCCCATCAGACTTCTTGCATTGAAATAAATGCAGTTTAATCTAGTCTTCCCTTGGTCTTTGCCCTGCTTTCTCAGACCATCTGTCCGGTCATGTTCTGTACACTCTCCCTTACTGCCTTTTGTTTCTGTCACCACTTTATTTCCCACTGACTTCCTGCATCGGTTCCCATCCCCCTGCCACATTAGTTTAAACCCTCCCCAACAGCACTAGCAAACACTCCCCCTAGGACATTGGTTCCAGTCCTGCCCAGATGCAGACCGTCCAATTTGTACTGGTCCCACCTCCCCCAGAACCGGTTCCAATGGCCCAGGAATTTGAATCCCTCCCTCTTGCACCATCTCTCAAGCCACGTATTCATCTTAGCTATCCTGTCATTCCTACTCTGACTAGCCCGTGGCACTGGTAGCAATCCTGAGATTACTACCTTTGAGGTCCTACTCTTTAGTTTAACTCCTAACTCCCTAAATTCAGCTTGTAGGACCTCATCCTGTTTTTTACCTATATCGTTGGTGCCTATATGCACCACGACAACTGGCTGTTCACCCTCCCCCTCCAGAATGTCCTGCAGCCGCTCCGAGACATCCTTGACCCTTGCACCAGGGAGGCAACATACCATCCTGGAGTCTCGGTTGCGTCCGCAGAAACGCCTGTCTATTCCCCTTACAATCGAGTCCCCTATCACTATAGCTCTGCCACTCTTTTTCCTGCCCTCCTGTGCAGCAGAGCCAGCCACGGTGCCATGAACCTGGCCATTGCCACCTTCCCCTGGTGAGCCATCTCCGCCAACAGTATCCAAAACGGTATACCTGTTTTGGAGGGAGATGACCGCAGGGGACCCCTGCACTGCCTTCCTACTCTTCCTCTGTCTGTTGGTCACCCATTCACTATCTCCCTCAGTAATTTTTATCTGCGGTGTGACCAACTCACTGAACGTGCTATCCACGACTTTCTCAGCATCGCGGATGCTCCAAAGTGAGTCCATCCGCAGCTCCAGAGCCGTCAAGCGGTCAAACAATAGCTGCAGCTGGACACACTTCCCGCAGGTGAAGGAATCAGGGATACAGGAAGGAGCCCTGAATTCCCACATCCCACAAGAGGAACATGACACGGCGCTGGGATCTCCTGCCATGACTTAACCCTTAAATTAGCTTAAGAACAACTACAATGTCAAGAGAGAAAAAAAAGAAAGAAAAACTACTTACCACTCCCTTTAAGGAGTTTACTCCTTTAAATTGTTCTCAATTTAGAGAATGTTAACTACACTAGGGACCTTGATTCACTAAAAAATAAACGCTACTTCCTATAAGACCTGCAGACCTTCCCTTTCCTTTTACTTCAGTTACTGCAGATAAGGAGAAATACTCACCTGAACCTACTCACCAATCAGGTGCCTCCCCTGTGTCGCGTCCCGATCTGATTCCTGACGTCACTTCGAACTCGGTCGCAGCTCCGCTCGGCTCCTCTCAGCGCTCTGAAATCCCGCCTTTTATCGGACGCTCCCTCCGCTCCAAGGACTGTGCGCTCTACATTCACATTGTGCTTTTATTGTTTAACAACTTCCTTTTTTTCCCAAAGGTACTTTTGGTTTCTTTATAGGTGTCAGCCTTGGCTAAGTGGTAGCACTCTCACCTCTGAGTCAGAAGGTAGTGGGTTCAAGTCTTGAGCACATAGCCTGGGCAGTACTGAGAGAATACTGCACTGTTCCGAAGTGCCATTTTCTGGATGAGACATTAAACCAAGCCTCCATTTGCCCTCTCAGGTGGATGTAAAAGATTCCATGGTACTATTCGAAGAAGACTAAATAAGGCTATAAGAAATAGGAGCAGGAGTAGGCCATCTGGCCCCTCGAGCCTGCTCCGCCGTTCAACAAGATCATGGCAGATCTTCTACCTCAACGCCATTTTCCTGCACTATCCCCATATCCCTTGATGCCTTTAATGTCTAGAAATCTATCGATCTCTGTTTTGAATGTATTCAATGACTGAGCCTCCACAGCCCTCTGTGGTAGAGAATTCCAAAGATTCACCACCCTCTGAGTGAAGAAATTTCTCCTCATCTCAGACCTAAATGGCCTACCCCTTATTCTGAGACTGTGGCCCCTGGTTCGAGACTCCCCAGCCAGGGGAAACATCCTCCCTGCACCTACCCTGTCGAGCCCTATAAGAATTTTGTATGTTTCAATGAGATCACCTCTCATTCTTCTAAACTCGAGAGAATACAGGCCTAGTCTACTCAATCTCTCCTCATACGAAAATCCAGCCATCCCAGGAATCAGTATGGTGAACCTTCGTTGCACTCCCTCCATGGCAAGTATATCCCTTCTTAGGTAAGGAGACCAAAATTGTACACAATACTCCAGGTGCGGTTTCACCAAGGCCCTAAATAATTGCATCTTTACTCCTGTACTCAAATCCTCTTGTAATAAAGGCCAACATACCATTTGCTTTCCTAATTGCTTGCTGCACCTGCATGTTAGCTTTCAGTGACTCATGTACAAGGACACCCAGGTCCCTTTGAACATCAACATTTCCCAATCTCTCATCATTTAAAAAATACTCTGCATTTTCCTACCAAAGTGGATAACTTCACATTTTTCCACATTTCATTCCATCTGCCATGTTCTTGCCCACTCACTTAGCCTGTCTATACCCCCTTGAAGCTTCTTTGCATCCTCCTCACAACTCACATTCCCACCTAGTTTTGTGTCATCAGCAAACTTGGAAATATTACATTTGGTCCCCTCATCCAAATCATTGATATAGATTGTGAATAGCTAGGGCCCAAGCACCGATCCCTGCGGTACCCCCCTAGTCACAGTCTGCCAACCTGAAAAAGACCCGTTTATTCCTACTCTCTGTTTTCTGTCTGTTAACCAATTCTCAATCCATGCCAGTATATTACCCCCAATTCTATGTGCTCTAACTTTGTTCACCAACCTCCTGTGTGGGACCTTATCAAAAGCCTTCTGAAAATCCAAATACACCACATCCACTGGTTCCCCCTTATTTATTCTACAAGTTACATCCTCAAAGAACTCCAATAAGTTTGTCAAACATGATTTCCCTTTTATAAATCCAAGCTGACTCTGCCAAATTCTATTATTATTTTCTAAGTGTCCTGTTATCACATCCTTTATGATAGATTCTAGCATTTTCCCTACTACTGATGTCAGGCTAACAGGTCTGTAGTTCCCTGTTTTCTCTCTCCCTCCTTCCTTAAATAGTGGGGTTACATTTACAACCCTCCAATCTGCAGGAATCATTCCAGAATCAATGGAATTTTCAAAGATGACAACCAATGCATCCACTATCTCTATAGCCACCTCTTTTAAAATCCTGGGGAGTTCTCGCGGGATGCTGGCCAACATTTATCCCTCAGCCAACACTACCAAAAACAGATAATCTGGTCATTATCTCATTGCTGTTTGTGGTACCTTGCAGTGTTAGTGGCAAATTGGCTGCTGCGTTTCCTACATCACAACAGTGACGACGCTTCAAAAGTACTTAATTGACTGTGAAGTGCTTTAGGATGGCCTGAAGTCATCAATGGCGCCATATAAAAGCAAGTCTTTCTTTCTTTATAGAGCCTAGAAGAGACAAATTTCAATCAAGCAGGAATGATATGGACAGAATCCATTGGTGTTAGGCATTCAGAACCTCATAGAGTGCTTCTACTTGATGGTACTGATGTGTGCAGCTTACTTGCAGCTCAGTTGTCTTTAACAAATATTCAATCAGACTGTAACATGAAGAAAAAGAGATTTCACAAGCAGTTATTGTTTATTTGCAGCAAGCTTCAATTTAATCAAGTGAGACTCCTTTGTCTCACACCCTGTTTTGTTTGTTTAAAAAGGGATGAGTTCCAAGTGCTTGTTGCCTAAATGTTACCTGATAAATTGTTGATGGGATTGTCTACTGCCCTAATTCATTTCTGGGAGTGTCTATGAAGGTGTGGTTCCTTCTTATTTCTGGTGGGGCTGTGATGTAAGTTTTGCTCTGATTCTTATTTCAGGTACAGTTTTAAAGTGGCACTGAATGACAGAAACTATTATTTATTTAGGGTGGGGAAAACAACCTTGCAACATTTACATCTTGATGATATCGCATGCAAGTGGTGGAGTTCATTACATAGGCCCAGAAATTGCTGGAGCAGCGCATCTCACGGTGAGGGCTGTGAATTGGATTTTTTTACCACACCCTTCCGATCATATTATTTTTGCACCGGAAATTAAGAACAGCACGGCAACCTCAATGGGGCGTCTGGGACCTCCTGAACGTTGGGACCAATGATATACTTCTTTAACCAATGAAATTTAAGACTAGAGAACAGAACAGAGCGAACGATGGAGAAGGAAATAGGGTCAATTAGAGTCAAATTAGATACAGAAAGAGAAATAAAGACAGTGAATTGAGATTGGATTAAGGGCGATAGAAAAAAGAAACAGAAAGGAAAAGTAAGAATTTTTTTTTAAAATGTTGATTTAAGATTTAAAAAACTCTAGGAACAATTTACTACCTGGAGGAGTGAGACTCCACAGTTCCAAATGTTCCCTTTCTGGGTCTCCAAGGTTCAGTGGCATGTCAGGACCATAAATCACGTTGGTGTCCTTACGACATGAAGTATCTGCCCTAAATGGCTGTAGCGAGATTCATTAGTATTTACAATGCATATCCATCAATTTCTTGACACACATGGGGAGGTTGACGGCGAGCTCCCATTTTTGTGGAGCAGTGCAAATTGTCCAGCAATTTGTCCAGCGATTCGCAACTCACGGCAAAAACCTTCTCGCCACAAATTGCTGGGTTTTTTTACACACTAATAATGCCATGAAATCACCATTATTTTTCCAGCGATTTCTGGACCATAGAATTTACAGCACAGAAACAAGTCATTCGGCCCAGAGTTTATACTCCATACGAGCCTCCTTCCACCCCTTTTCATCTCACCCGATTAACATATCCTTCTATTCCTTTCTCCCTCATGTACTTATCCAGCTTCTCCTTAAATGCATCTATGCTATTCGCCTCAACCACTCTATGTGGTAGGGAGTTGCATATTCTCACCACTGTCTGAGTAAGGAAGTTTCTCCCGAATTCCTTTTTGGATTTATTATGTCTATAGCCCCTAGTTTTGGATTACCCCACAAGTGGAAACATCTTCTCTACATCTACCCCGTCATAATTTTGAAGAGCTCTATCAGGTCACCTCTCAGTCTTTTCTCTTCTAAGACCCCCAGCTTGTTCAGTCTTTCCTGATGGTTGTACCCTCTCAGTTCTGGTATCATCCTTGTAAATCTTTTTGCATTTTATCCCGTGCTTATATATCCTTTTTGTAATATTGAGGCCAGAACTGTGCACAGTACTCCAAGCGTGGTCTAACCAATGTTCTATATAAGTTTAACATAACTTTTCTACTTTTTAATTCTATTCCTCCAGAAATGAACTACAGGGCTTTGTTTGCACTGTTTATGGCTTTGTTAACCTGCGTTACTACTTTTAATGATTTGTGATCCCTTTGCTCCTCCACTCCATTTAGACCATTAAATGAGTACTTTGCCTCAGTTTTCATACAGAAGAGTGTGGTAGTGATAATGTAAAGGTATAAAGAAGGAAGTGGAGCAATTAGATAAGATAACTATAAATAAGGAAGTAGTACCAAAAAAGTTGGTGGTAGTCAAAGTGGAAAAGTCTCTGGGAAATGCAGAGGGAAGTCAGCGAGGAAATAGTAGAGCATAGGGCTACAATCTTTGAAGCATCCTTCAATATGAAAGTAATGTAGGACACTGGAACACGGGACAGCGTAACATGCCTGTTCAGGAAGGGAGAAATAAATAAACAATCTAACTACAGACCAGCCAATCTAACAGTAGTGGGTAAGATTTTAATAAGCCACAATATAGGGTAAAATTAACATTCACGTAAAAAGACATCGGTTAATTAAGGACAGCCAGCATAGATTTGTAAAAGGCAAGCTTTTACAAATCTATGCCGGCTGTCCTTAATTAACCCATGTCTTTTATATGAATGTTAATGACACCGTTGATTAATTCAGTGGCGTCTTTGAAGAAATAGCAGAATGTATTGATAAGGGAAATGTAGTGGATTTTGTGTATATGGATTCTCAAAAGGAGTTTAGTAAGATGCCACAGAGGAGGCATTTTGATAAAATTAAGATGCATGATATTAAAAGGAATGTTGCAGCATGGATAGAAAATCAGCTGAAGGATAGAAAGAGAGTAGTGGTTTATGGATACTTTCAGACCACAGGGATATGAACATTTGTGCCTGCAAGGGTCAGTGTTAGAACCATCTTCTCAATATATAGAAATAAATGATCTGGAATTGGGTACAAAGGGCACAATATCAAAATTTGCAGAGGACACAAAAATGCAGGGCATGGTTAAATGTGAAGAGCACTGTTAGAGTCTTCAAGAGCACATAGACAAGGCAGATGGATGTCAGATGAAATTTAATACAGAGAAATGTGAAGTTATACATATTGGGGGAAGATTAAGAAAATGAAATGCACACTAAATGGTAAAACTCTAAAAGGAGTAGAAGAGCAGAGAGACTTAGGGGTTCTGATACATTTAAAAGTATGAGGACAAGTAAATAAAGTTCTAACAAAGCATGTAGGGTGCTACATTTTATAATTAAGGGCATAAGATATAAAGGGTACAGTAGCATAGTGGTTATGTTACTGGACTAGTAATCCGGAGTCATGAGTTCAAATCCCGCCACGGCAGCTGGGGAATTTAAGTTCAATTAATTAATTAAATTCAATTAATTAAATAAAAAAATCTGGAATTAAAATACTAGTATCAGTAATGGTGGCCATGAAACTACCGGATTGTCGTAAAAAGCCATCTGGTTCACTAATGTCCTTTAGGGAAGGAAACCTGCCGTCCTTACCCGGTCTGGCCGATATGTGACTCCAGACCCACAGCAATGCGGTTGATTCTTAATTGCCCTCTGAAATGGCCTAACAAGCCACTCAGTTGTAAAATCTCGCTTAAAAAAAGTCATAATAAGAATAAAACCGGACGGACCACCCGGCATAGGACCACTCGGCACCGGACACGACAACGGCAAGCCAAGCCCAGTCGACCCTGCAAAGTCCTCCTCACTAACATCTGGGGACTTGTGCCAAAATTGTCCCACAGACGAGTCAAGCAACAGCCTAACATAGCCATACTCACAGAATCATATCTTTCAGCCAATGTCCCAGTCTCTTCCATCACCATCCCTGGGTATGTCCTGTCCCACCGGCAGGACAGACCCACCAGAGGTGGCGGTACAGTGATATACAGTCAGGAGGGAGTGGCCCTCAGCTGATGAATCCGTCCTCCTCCATGTTGAGCACCACTTGGAGGAAGCACTGAGGGTAGTATGGGCACAAAATGTACTCTGGGTGGGGGACTTCAATGTCCATCACCAAGAGTGGCTCGGTAGCACCACTACTGACCAAACTGGCCGAGTCCTGAAGGACATAGCTGCCAGACTGGGCCTGCGGCAGGTGGTGAGCGAACCAACACGAGGGAAAAACATACTTGACCTCGTCCTCACCAATCTACCTGTCGCAAATGCATCTGTCCATGACAGTATTGGTAGGAGTGACCACCGCACAGTCCTCGTGGAGATGAAGTCCCGTCTTTGCACTGAGGACACCATCCAATGTGTTGAGTGGCACTACCACCGTGCCAAATGGGACAGATTCAGAACAGATCTAGCAGCACAAAACTGGGCATCCATGAGGCACTCTGGGCCAGCAGCAGAATTGTATTCCAGCACAATCTGTAACCTCATGGCCCGGCATATTCCTCACTCTACCATTACCAACAAACCAGGGGATCAACCCTGGTTCAATGAGGAGTGTAGAAAAGAATGCCAGGAGCAGCACCAGGCGTACCTAAAAATGAGGTGCCAATCTGCTGAAGCTACAACTCAGGACTACATGCATGCTAAACAGCGGAAGCAACATGCTATAGACAGAGCTAAGCGATTCCACAACCAACGGATCAGATCGAAGCTCTGCAGTCCTGCCACATCCAGTCGTGAATGGTGGTGGACAATTAAACAACTAACGGGAGGAGGAGGCTCTGCAAACATCCCCATCCTCAATAATGGCGGAGTCCAGCATGTGAGTGCAAAAGACAAGGCTGAAGCGTTTGCAACCATCTTCAGCCAGAAGTGCCGAGTGGCTGGAGTCATACCTAGCACAAAGGAAGATGGTAGTGGTTGTTGGAGGCCAATCATCTCAGCCCCAGGAGATTGCTGCAGGAGTTCCTCAGGGCAGTGTCCTAGGCCCAACCATCTTTAGCTGCTTCATCAATGACCTTACCTCCATCATAAGGTCAGAAATGGAGATGTTCACTGATGATTGCACAGTGTTCAGTTCCATTCGCAATCCCTCAAATAATGAAGCAGTCTGAGCCTGCATGCATCAAGACCTGGACAACATCCAGGCTTTGGCTCATAAGTGGCAAGTAACATTCGCGCCAGATAAGTGCCAGGCAATGACTATCTCCAACAAGAGAGAGTCTAACCACCTTCCCTTGACATTCAACGGCATTACCATCGCCAAAACACCCACTATCAACATCCTGGGGGTCACCATTGACCAGAAACTTAACTGGACCAGCCATATAAATACTGTACTACAAGAGCAGGTCAGAGGCTGGGTATTCTGCGGCGAGTGACTCACCTCCTGACTCCCCAAAGCCATTCCACCATCTGCAAGGCACAAGTCAGGAGTGTGATGGAATACTCTGCACTTGCTTGGATGAGTGCAGCTCCAACAACACTCAAGAAGCTCAACACCATCCAGGACAAAGCAGCCCACTTGATTGGCACTCCATCCACCACCCTAAACATTCACTCCCTTCGCCACCGGCGCACTGTGGCTGCAGTGTGTACCATCCACAGGATGCACTGCAGCAACTCGCCAAGGCTTCTTCGACAGCTCCTCTCAAACCCGCGACCTCTACCACCTAGAAGGACAAGAGCAGCAGGTACATGGGAACAACACCACCTGCACGTTCCCCTCCAAGTCACACACCATCCCGACTTGGAAATATATCGCCGTTCCTTCATCGTTGCTGGGTCAAAATCCTGGAACTCCCTTCCTAACAGCATTGTGGGAGAACCGTCACCACACGGACTGCAGCGGTTCAAGAAGGCGGCTCACCACCATCTTCTCAAGGGCAATTAGGGATGAGCAATAAATGCCGGCCTCGCCAGCGACGCCCACATCCCATGAACGAATAAAAAAGAGCAAAGCAGTAATGCAAATTACCTATACAAATCATTGGTTAGATCTCAGTTCGACTGTTGGAGGAGATTTTCCATCATTGATGCAATTGTGGCTTTTGCATCACATTGACGGAGCAAAGTAAAGCAGTGAACTGACTGTTCCAACTTTTGCTGTTAGCTCTTTTGAATAATTACCCACAGCTGCCTGTGCAGCTTTCATCTTGTGGAGGGGGCGAATGTAATGAGGGAAGCAGAAAATCTGGCCAGTAGGTCCAAATTAAAGGGATGCGTGCACTTAAAGGTGAATAACTACATATTGAGACAAACATTTTTTTCAGCCTTTCTCAAGCTTCCACGTGAGTTTTAGATATTTGTCAAGCGGTTTCCAAGGATGGGTGAGGAAGAAGTGCTGGGCATAAATGGTGTAAAAGGAAACCCAATGTGGAGGCACAAAATAGTTTCTGTGGGCAAATTATGGTGTGGTAAAGCACCTGAATCCCTGTTTGGTTTATGGCAAAATGGACATTTAGTTGCAGGATGTTGGTGCAAGGAGGACTGTCCTGCTTTACAATTCAGGGCACCCTCCCCAGAGGACAGCAATACACCAAAGATTGGTGTGGGAGAAATGGGTTTTGATTCATAGGGCACTGGCACTAGTACTGGGCAAAGTGGGAGCTGTACCTTTGGGACGGGCTTCATCTGAACCATGCTGGGGCCAGTGTTCTGGCGAATCATATAACTAGGGCGGTAGAGAGGGCTTTAAACTAAATAGTGGGGACGAGGGATCAAGTAAGGGAAGATGTAATAAATTTAAAAAAGAAGACAAGGCAAGAGAGCAAGGTAGCAATAAGAGAAATGATAATCAGAGAGTGGCAGGAAGGGACAGAGCGTGCAAACTTAAGGATGCGCCAGCAGATAAGGCTGGAGGTAGGAAAAATAGTAAAAAGACAGCACTAAAGGCTTTGTATCTGAATGCGCATAGCATTCATAACAAAATGGATGAATTGACAACTCAAATATAAATAAATATGTACGATCTGACAGCCATTGCAGAGACATGGCTGCAAGATGACAAGGGCTGGAACCTGAATATTCAAGGGTACTTGACATTTCGGAAGGACAGAAAGCTAGGAAAAGGTGGAGGGGTAGCTCTGTTAATTAAGGATGACATGAGTACAATAGAGAGAAATGACCTTCGTTCTAAAGACCAAGATGTAGAATCAGTTTGAGTAGAAATAAGAAATAGTAAAGGCAAGAAGTCACTTGTGGGTGTAGTTTATAGGCCCCCTAACAGTAACCACACTGTAGGACAGGGTATACAGGAAGAAATAATGGGGGCTTGTGAGAAAGGAACAGCGATAATCATGGGTGATTTTAATCTACATACAGATTGGAAGAATTGGATTGGCAAAGGTAGCCAGGAAGATGAGTTCATCGAGTGTTTTCGGGACAGTTTCTTAGAGCAGCGCATTCTGGAGCCAACCAGAGAGCAGGCTATTCTAGATCTGGTAATGTGTAATGAGACAGGATTAATTCATGACTTCATTGTAAAGGGGCCTCTATGTAGCACTGATCACAATATGATTTAATTTTGTATTCAGTTTGAGGGAGAGCAGAGTAAGTCTAAGACTAGTGTTTTAAACTTAAATAAGGGCAATTATGAGGGTATGGACAGAGCTGGCTAAAGTGAACTGGGAACTTAGGTTAAGGGATAGGTCAGTGGAGATGCAGTGGCAGACATTTAATGAGATATTTCATAACACTCAGCAAAGATACTTTCCAGTGAGAAAGAAAGACTCCAGGAGAAGATAAAGATAGTATCAAATTGAAAGAAAAAGCATACAATTCCACGAAGATTAGTGACAGGTCAGACGATTGGACAGAATATAAAAAACAGCAAAGAATGACTAAAAGAATAATGAGAATAGAGTACATGAGAAAGCTAGCGAGAAATATAAAAACAGATAGTAAGAGTTTCTACAGGTATTTAAAAAGGAAAAGAATAAGTAAAGTGAGCTTTGGTCCTCCAGAGAGAGTGAGTCTGGGGAATTAATAATGGAGAATAAGGAAATGGCGGATGAATTGAACAGATATTTTGTGTCCGTCTTTACTGTAGAGGATACAAATAACATGCCAGAAATAATTGTGAATCAAGAGGTGAAAGGGAGGGAGGAACTTAAAACATTTACAATCACCAGGGAAAGGGTTCTGAAAAAATTATTAGAACTAAAAGCTGACAAGTCCCCAGGTCCTGACGGATTTCATCCTAGGGTCTTAAAAGAAGTGGCTGCAGAGATAGTAGATGCATTGGTATTAATTTTCCAAAATTCCCTAGATTCCGGAAGAGTCTCATCAGATTGGAAAATAGCGAATTATTCAATTATTTATGCTAGCTAGTTACCAACTCACGAATTATTCAATTATTCAAGAAAGGAGGGGACAGAAAGCAGGAAACTACAGGCCAATTAGCTTAACATCTGTCATAGGGAAAATGCTAGAATCTATTATTAAGGAGGTTATAGCAGGGCACTTAGGAAATCTCAATGCAATCAGGCAGAGGCAACACGGCTTTGTGAAAAGGAAATCATGTTTGACTCATTTATTAGAGTTGTTTGAGGAAGTAACAAGCATCATGGATAAAGCGGATCCTGTGGATGTGGTGTACTTGGATTTCCAGAAGGCATTTGACAAGGTGCAACATCAAAGGCTACAACACAAAATAAGAGCTCATGGTATAGGGGGTAACATATTAGCTTGGATAAAGGATTGGTTAGCTAAAAGGAAACAGAGAGTAGGCATAAATGGGTAATTTTCAGGTTGGCAAGATGTAACAAGTGGAGTGCCACAGGGATCAGTGCTGAGGCCTCAACTATATACAAGCTATATCAATGACTTGGATGAAGGGACCGAATGTATGGTTGCTAAATTCGCTGATGACACAAAGGTAGGTAGGAAAGTAAATTGTGAAGAGGACACGAGGAGTCTGCAAAGGGATATAGATAGGTTAAGTGCGTGGGCAAAAATTTGGCAGATGGAGTATAATGTGGGAAAATTTGGTCTCCTTATTTAATAAAGGACATAATTGCTTTAGAGGCGGTTCACTCGACTGATTCCTGGGATGAAGGGGTTATTTTATGAGGAAAGGTTGGACAAGTTGGGCCTATATACATTGGAGTTTAGAAGAATGAGAGGTGATCTTATTGAAACATATAAGATCCTGAGGGGACTTGAAGGGGTAGATGCTGAGAGGATGTTTCCCATTGTGGGAGAGACTAGAACTAGGGGACACAGTTTAAAAATAAGGGGGCTTCCATTTAAGACAGAGATGAGGAAAAAAAATTTCTCTCAGAGGGTCGTGAGTCTGAGGAACTCCCTTCCCCAGAGAGCGGTGGAGGCAGGGTCATTGAATATTTTTAAGGCTGAGTTATATAGATTCCTGATTAACAAGGGAGTGAAAGGTTATAGTAGGTAGACGGGAAAGTAGGGTTAAGGTCACAATCAAATCAGCCATGATCTTATCAAATGGCAGAGCAGGCTCGAGGGGCCGATTGGCCTACTCCTGATCTTAATTCGTATGTTCGTATGTAGTTATGAGGAGAGACGAGAGAAACTGGGGCTCTTTTCACCAGAACACAAAAGGTTAAGAGAAGATCTAATGGAGATGTTCAAAATAATGAAGAGTTTTGATAAGGCAAATTGGGAAAATTATTTCTACTGGTTGGTAAGTTGGTAACTAGCTGGCATAAATTTAAGATCATCACCAAAAGAATGAAGGGAGAAGTTAGGAAAACCCATAATAGGAGGAGAACTAGGATTCACTATTACCCTAGGTATTGTATATACTGAAAGAACAGGAAAAGCTTACCCGGAGAGCTTGGCTGCAGCTTGGTGTTTAAAATCTAGCAATGGGGCAGTTCTTAAAGAGTTGTAGTTTTCCAGGAAACAGGTAGCCGTGCTGGTGACAGAAAAGTTCCCCAGTTGTTCAGAGTGTAGGAAGACATGTAGACAACGCTTCTCTCTTTGATGCTGTAGACTTGGAATTCCTGCCACAGCAGATGTTTCCACTTGTGGGGAGTCAAAAACTAGGGGCCATAAATATAAGATAATCACTAACAAATCCAATAAGGAATTCAGGAGAAACTTCTTTACCAAGGGAGTTGTTAGAATGTGGAACATGCTACGACATGGAGTAGGTGAGGCGAATAGCATAGATGCATTTAAGGGGAAGCTAGATAAGTACACGAGGGAAAAAGGAATAGAAGGATAAGCTGATAGGGTTAGATGAAGCTGGGTGGGGGGAGGCTTGTATGGAGTTTAAATACCGGCACTTACCAGTTGTGCTGAATGGCCTGTTTCTGTGCTGTAATTTCTATATAATTCTATGTAAAACATGCACCAAAGTAGTGTAGCCCTATTTGGGGCTGAAGGCCACCCTGTATTAAATGGATGGGGGCCAGCATCGTGGAGAGAGACTGGTGACTGAGTCAGTGTAATCACCCAGCTTGATGCTTTGATGCAGATGAAGCAGAAATTTGCTGGTATGACTCCCATCCCCTCTGAGAGGTACCATTTGAAGCACAGTGCACAACCATTGCTCTTTTGCACACACTTTTTCATTGGGTCAAAGCTCCATGGCATACTTTTCTTGAAGATGGAGATAGCAGCTAAGGAACAGCAAACAGATGCTGAAGCATTCAGGCTGGGGTGCACCTCATTAGAAGGCTTCTTGGTGGAGCCAGTAGCCATGGATGTGCAGGGGAAAGCCCTGTTCTTCTAAGAAGCATCCCCTACTGTTTCTTTCTCATTCAAATATTGTGGGTACTATGGAATGGCACTCAATGAAGGCATCTTTGCTGCTTCCTGGATAATAGCCACTGTGATGCATGCCAACGTTTCTGTGGTCAGATACCACCTGAAAATTAATTGAGTGCAAGTCCTTTCTCTTCATGAAGGCCATGGGGTTTATATGAAAAGCATTGATGCCCACATGGGAACCACGTGCCACTCTCTGCACACAAGCAAACTCGCCAATTCTGTGAAAGTTGTGTGTCTTATTCATCAGATGCCTTCTCCACAGGGAAAGTGATGAAGTTGCCACTTCCTTGTTGGTTGTGTGCACTACAGACTTCCTGATGTCGCAGATGTTTCCTTGGTGGCTTGGTAGGATGTGGTAGCAAGAAAGCTTCGTGCTGTGGTAAGCTTCACTTCTATAGGAAAAGTCATCCCTGATCCAGATGTTTTGGGCTGCAGATGGCACAACTCTGTGACAGTCTGTCTTGTAAAGTGAATGTAAGGAGTCTTACAACACCAGGTTATAGTCCAACAGCTTTATTTGGAATCACAAGCTTTCGGAGCTTGTGATTCCAAATAAAGCTGAGTGTCCTACACTTGAGTGTAGGATTCCGTAAATGCACAGCATAGATATGCCGAGGTGTGATAACGGGCATTTGGAAAGATTATCTGTAATCACCAGGCATTGTTCTCTGACTATATATGCTGTGCATTTACGGAATCCTACACTCACCTGATGAAGGAGGAAAGCTCCGAAAGCTTGTGATTCCAAATAAAGCTGTTGGACTATAACCTGGTGTTGTAAGACTCCTTACATTTGTCCACCCCAGTCCATCACCGGCATCTCCACATCTTGTAAAGTGAAGGCAGCAAATAATTGTCTCCTCTGACTTATCCAAGTACAGCTCCTGGTCCAGTGACAGGCATGACCAAAACATCTAAGGCATCATTTATCCCTGGATTTGTTGGCTCCTCATGAACTCTTCTTCTTCATCACAATTGAGTAGTATGTTCAGAACCCAAAGGAATGCCCATCCTCATTGCTTTGCAAAGTGCCATATTAAAGCCAGTAGTATGTAAGAGTAATGAAGAAAAGTATTGACAAGGGGAAAAAAAATGCAAAAATGGAGGTTTCCCCAATAAAACCAATTAATGTATGGAGCAAAATGCAGTCACGGATACATACAAATGGAAATTTTTTAAAAAATCAATAATTAGGAGAATAAGAAGGCCACATACTCCGTGGAAAATAAGGGTCTTAATGGGGTAGAGGAGCAAAGGGATCTGGGGTACAGATACACAAATCATGAAAAGTAGCGACACAGGTTAATAAGGCCATTAAGGAAAAAAGCAAACAAAGCACTGGGGTTCATTTCTAGAGGGATAGAATTAAAAAGCAGAGAAGTTACGTTAAACTTGTATAGAACCTTGGTTAGATCACACTTAGAGTACCATGCACAGTTCTGGTCTCCATATTATAAAAAGGATATAGAGGCACTGGAGAAAGTACAAAAAGATTTACAAGGATGATACCAGAACTGAGAGGTTATGCCAATCAGAAAAGATTGAACAGTCTGGGACTCTTTTCTCTAGAAAAGAGAGGGCTGAGGGGTGACCTGATATAGGTAGACGTAGAGAAGATGTTTCCACTTGCAGGGGAGACCAGAACTCGGGGCTATAAATATAAGATAGTCATTAATAAATCCAAGAGGTAATTCAGGAAAAACCTCTTTACCCAGAGAGTGGTTAGAATGTGGAACTTGCTACCACAAGGAGTAGTTGAGGCGAATAGCATAGATGCATTTAAGGGGAAGCTGGATAAGTACATGAAGGAGAAAGGAATAGAAGGTAATGCTGATAGGGTGAGATGAGGCTTGATGAGATGAGGGGTGGGAGGAGGTTTGTATGGAGCATAAACACCAGCATAGACGAGTTGGGCCGAATGGCCGGTTTCTCTGCGGTACATTCTATGTAATTCTATGTAAGTAAAAAACTTACCTTCCTTACTTGAGCAGGCAAGCTTTCAAATTCTCTAAAGTGCCAGCATTTATCAGAGAAACTCTCACTGTGGGCAGAACCTCACCCAAACCTGCAAAATTCAGTGTTGGACCCACAATTTCTCATTTAAAAATGTAAAAGTGGCCCATGTATCTTGGTAGCGCGGTCTCTTTGAAATTGTCCAAATCGCATTGCGAATCGGGCAGCTTGCCCTGCTGCGCACAATATTCGGCGCAACTCCCAAGGCTTATTTAAGGCAAGGTTACATTCCCTGCTTGGATTTTTACTGGAAGAGCACAGGAACACGCAGCAGCTGAGGTGCAGCAATCTGCAGCCAGGCCCTCAAAGGCCCAAGCACCCAAAAGTCACTGGTCACAAGCATCTCAAGGGTCCCAACATAAGGAACAGCAGCCTTTCACCAACTTGCTGTTACGGCTCAAAGCCAGACTTTTGATAGAATGAAAGGAATCCTGAGGAATGCCCAAGCTGGCCTGACACAATACTATACCTCTAATCATGATGTGGAGATGCCGGTGATGGACTGGGGTTAACAATTGTAAACAATTTTACAACACCAAGTTATAGTCCAACGATTTTATTTTTAATCCCACAAGCTTTCGGGGGCTTTCCCCTTCCTCAGGCCGCCACACCGCCTGAGGAAGGGGAAAGCCCCCGAAAGCTTGTGGGATTAAAAATAAAATCGTTGGACTATAACTTGGTGTTGTAAAATTGTTCACAAACCTCTAATCAACTGAGGAGCAATCCAGATATGATACAGGTCTGTGCATTCCACCTTAAGAATAGAGAAGCCAAACAGGAATTATATATCGAGTGGTACGGGAAAAGACTATATCATTGTTTCAACTCTGTCCACTTTGTTGTGACACTGGATTGCACTTTGAGTTACAAGGAATACATCATCAAGACCAAAACTAAGTTGGAGCTTGGAATAATGTCTTACGAAATCTGGCCAACTCAAACTGGGGCACTGAGCCAAACATTATCAGGACTACAGCTCTGGAACTCTGATTTTCTGCTGCCAAATATGCTTGCCTGATATGGGAGCACTCTGCCCATGCAAAGAAATTGAACTCAGTTTTTAATGCTGCCATTGCATTACAGGCTGCCTTAAATCTGCCACGGTAGATGATCTTTACCTAGTGTCGGGTATTGCGCCTCCAGACGTACAAAGTGCAGCCGGAGCCAGAACCGAATGATCTTCGCCATTCATTGTTCGAGCACCATCCTGCTCAGAGTCTGAAGACTGAAGTCGAGACGCAACTTCCTGCACTCTGCCAACCCTCTCGTCTCCAGTGTGAAACACTGGAGAATTAACGCCTGGAGAACATATCTACAGAATAAGCCACATCGTCTGGGTATGGAACCCGATGAGCGTCTCTCAGTTGGAGCTCCTGAACCATGGCCAAATTGGCAATGCCTTAATCACTTATGCACTGGTACTGGTCATTCAAAAGTAATGATGTGGGAATGATGGACCACTTGCTCTGCTGCCAACTCCTGTCTGAATCCTGTATTGCTACTGGCCTTGCCAAATACAATGGTAATGCCAAGGCATGTGTAGCCTTGTGGCAGCAAAGAGTGTGAAGATACAATACGATATGACGATGACTAATTTTGCTGAAGCCGTGAGGTTAGTATCTTGTAAGAGCTGTAGAGTTAGTAAAACTTCTTTAAAGTAAAGCATTACGGGTTGTTCACTTGGGTGAGAAATGAATGGAAGCCATTTATTATGTTTGGCATTAAAAGAATCACATTTGACACTTTGGTCTGCAGTATGGTTTCATATCAGCTTCTGAGTTTGCACTGTTAGTACATCATTGATATAGAGGTTTGAATGTTCTTTAAGGCAGAATGAAGGGAGTGATCAATGGTGAAACAAGGACTGTTAATGCAGAGGGGCTCTGTGCAAGTTCTCAGGGCAGATGAATGAACAGGTCAACAGAATTGCTGAGCAATTAGCTGATCTCTCACATCTCTTGCTGCAAGGCGTTGAGGCGACCCTCCTGCTGCTGTTTCCTCGTCTTCCCTCGAGTCTTCCTCGTCCAATGAGGACTGCTGCTGCTGCTCTACCTCCTCCAAATCCAGGCCTCTCTGTATGGTGAGGATGCGTGGGATGCAGCACTATCGTGATGCAGAAGACTTATCGTGGGGCATATTGTAAGCAGCTCCCAGATCTGCTGCAACACTTGAACCATTGATTCAGCATCTCGATGGTATGCTCAATTAAATCCTGGTGGTCCGCTAGCTTCAAATAGATCTGTATTGCTCAGTAGTGGTGGGGTTGCGGAGGGGTGTCTTGAACCACATCTGTAGGGGGTATCACTTGTCCCCCAGCAGCCATCCTAGCACGGTCCTGGGAGGGTCAAATACTGGGCGGGGGTGGGGGGGGGGGGGGTGGAGGGCGGTAGAGTGTCTCGGGATAAAAGCATTCTGACAGCTGCCTGGGTACCTTGCAGAAACTTGCGTGATCCTGTATGTGTGGTAAGCCATTGACTGGACATTAATGGAGTGGTATCCTTTTCTATTGACGAGTGCTGCTGGCTGGTGTTCTGGTGCCCTGATGGCAACATGTGTGGAGTCAGTGATGCCCCCTGTTCACAGGGGAAGCCAGTCACTCCTGCAAGACCCCAAACTCTGCCCTGTTGACTGTTGAGGTCAATGGAGAATGTGATGTACTGGTTAGCCTTGTGAGCAGGGCGTTGATGACCTGTATAATGCACCTGTGTACTTCAGACTGCGATATGAGGCTAATGTCCCCTGTAGCAGACTGAAAGGAGCCAGTGATGAAGAAGTTAAGTGCGGTGGTGACTTTGAGAGTCACTGAGAAAGCATGGCCCCCTGGTCCAGCAGGCAGCAGGTGCTGTTGCAGGAGACTGCAGAGGTCTGCTTGTCAGATAGGTCCAGTACACCCTGTGTGCTGGCTACTGGCAGACCCTTCACCTGCTGTCTTCTGACAGGCCCAGCTGCTGCTGGTTGCTGAGACAGTTGCTGCTCCTGTTGCTCCAAGTGTTCCTCCATCCAGAAGAAACTAGCAATGATTGCACCCGTGATAAGCACAGAAAGCTTTCTGAGGGTGGTAAGGCAAAAAAAAGTGCAAAGGAAGTGATTTGGAAACAGGAAACTTTTCCAGCAAAGCAGACAGCAACAAGACCTTCCAATCCACTGAGCTACAGCGGAGAGCTCTTTTATATAAGGCTTTGGTGGCTCTCACACACCAGTCACCCAGCTACGTTTTACTGCCGGGTTGGGCACTGGGCGTAACTTCCGCAATTTTGAGGAAAAATCGCGTTGGGGTCCGGATGACATCATCGGAGCATGACCGTTACATTTTAATGAGGCCCCCTCCTGCCTGTGGCTGGCACCTCTCCTACAACCAAAAACAATGCGGTTAAAATGGGGGTGGGTAGGAATATGTCAAGAATGCAATGGGATGCGCACAAATGCTATTTTAACCCCCACCCCCACCCCCGCCTCCGTTCCCCCCGCTCCCCCGGAAAACAGGGGTAAAGTCAGGCCTTTGCTCTCCACTTCGTGCCTCCCTAAACAGGATGACCAAAATCAGCAGCTCACTGTATGAGGAAACAGAGGCATTAGCCCATGTTCTACCACCTTGTAGCACAATATGTGGCAGCTCAAGCACGCTGCATCATTTATGAATAAGAAATATAGCCGCACATAATATTGAATTGACTGAGCTTCACAGGTCGACCTGTGGTCCATAAGCCACAATTTGGGCACTCCTGACCTAGACCACTGTTCATGCTTGTCTTTAAACTTTTCATCTCAAGCACTCCCACTAATGTACATTAATTAGGTCAATAAAAATCCTTTTTTATCTTTGTGAACCACGAATAATAGAAAACTCAGCCAGTAACTTTTAGAAATTGCACTTGCACTTAAAACCAATGATATGTGGAATATCTAGGGTAATTTTACAGATCTGTGCTGTTGAAAGAGAGCTTCAGCTCCTAGAAAGCATTCAGGAATACAGGGTAAAATTACCCCCACTAGTTTTTGTCAGATCCTCAAACAGCACTTCGATTAAAAGTTTCTCATCTTTAAAAGAGCTTGCATTCTGGAAAAGTGCTTCCAAAACACTAAAATAAAAATGTCAGCATAGCCTTGGATAACTCTGAAAATAAAATTCCCTATGTTTCAAGTTCCAAGAAAAGTTCAGTTCAAGGTTTCACTACACTGATGCAAGGAAGTTCCAGCATGAACTATATACAGGTACTGTAGTGCCAGCTTGTGAGCATAATTCATGAATATATGCCTTTCAGGGGAACCCTTTGATAATTCCTCAGGTACTTCACATGATTAATACACCAGCCTGAGTGCAGCAGGCCAAAAATTCACTCCGATAACTTGAAGAGAAACTCCTGAAAAACGCCTGCCAGCCTGAGCACAAAGCTAAGAGGTTTACCAATGCTTCAATCAGAAAGTTGCTCTTCTTTGTCCTGGCTTGGGGCAAAATCACAGGAGGCAGAGCTGCATAGAGGGAGGTGACTGGCTGAGTTAATATATTCACCCAGATCCCTCGTACCTGGCTGCAAATAAGGAAGAAGTGTGCTGGGAGTAGCCATTTTATGCATAATTAACACATGGGGGGTAATTTTAACGTCCCCCCCACCCTCATGACAGGTGGGAGAGGGTCGGGGGGTGGGGGGTTAAATTGGCAAATATGCGAAACCCGACCCCAACCCACTGCAAACACACATGCTTCTGTTTTAACCACGGTGGGTTTCGGAGAGTTCAAGTAACCCGCTCTGGAGAGGCAAGATCCGTCATTATAATATGTTAATAGCGCTCTATTCCTCAAATTTTGGCAGCCATTTGAATTTAATGCTGGTCGGCTGGGTTTCCCAGGGCTCAGGAATCCCGGCAGCTAAACGAAGGCAGGAACAGCCAGCTCCAGCAGGTAAGTGCTTTTCCAGCAATGCTTGTGGGCCAGATTTACTTGAGGAAGGAGGAAGCCTCCGAAAGCTTGTAGATTTCAAATAAAATCGTTGGACTATAACTTGGTGTTGTAAAATTGTTTACAATTGTCAACCCCAGTCCATCACCGGCATCTCCACATCATGTGGGCCAGGAGGAGCAAGAGTGCTTTCCCCAGGCCGCCCCCCAAGGAAAACATCTGCCGCGATCGGCCAACCCCCACCCCCCGACAAACCCGCAATGATCCCCCCCTCCCAATTGCTGGTCCAACCCCCCTGCCCCCGCCACACCAATCAGAGATGTCTCCCAGTGGTCGGGGATCGCTCCCAGCAGTCTTCTGCTTCCTGCCGCTGGCCTTCCCACCAGGCAGGCAGCCAGCATGTCAATCTGAGCGTCTGCCAGGCGGGAAAGGGAGTAAA
This sequence comes from Heptranchias perlo, assembly GCF_035084215.1. Classification (NCBI taxonomy): domain Eukaryota; kingdom Metazoa; phylum Chordata; class Chondrichthyes; order Hexanchiformes; family Hexanchidae; genus Heptranchias; species Heptranchias perlo. The sequence goes on from NC_090335.1 coordinate 19,896,894, forward strand.
GAAAATGATAATGAGGCCCTGTCGTTAAATTCGGTAGGACCTCCGCATCCTCTGCATTTCCGGGTTCCTCCCTCCCCTGCGTACATGCGCTCCCATTCCCTCTCCGCCTCCCCGGGGCCATGGTTCCCTTAGCAATGATGCTGCTGAGTTCGATCAAACAGAAGTCTCTATCCTTCCTTCACATACTGTACTCTTTCACAAAACCATTTAATTCCCACACTGACTGCTCCCACACGTAATAAAAATAGCAGGATGCTGAGAAATGAACAAATACAATCTACCCACATTGTTTTCTCGTGTTTTTTAGTTCAGTGGAATAAACAATGTTGGCTGTTGAGTCAGACGAGGTAGATTGCTGGACTGACTTTGTGTTTCGCACAAGATGGGCCTTTAAGTCACAGGAAACCACAGCCAATCTCAGTCACAAAAACAACTGCAAAGCAATTTCAAATTATTTGAAAGAAAGGAAACACAGTAATGGTGGCCATGAAACTATCGGATTGTCATAAAAACCCATCTAGTTCTCGTATGTCCTTCAGGGAAAGAAACCTGCCATCCTTATGCCGTCTGGCCTATATGTGTCTCCAGACCCATAGCAATGTGGCTTGTTCTTAATTGCCCTCTGAAAGGGCCTAACAAGCCACTCAGTTGTAAAATCTCGCCAAAAAAAGTCATAAGAATAAAACCGGACGGACCACCCGGCATCGGACCACTAGGCACCCGACACAACAAAGGCAAACCAAGCCCAGTCGACCCTGCAAAGTCCTCCTCACTAACATCTGGGTACTTGTGCCAAAATTGGGAGAGCTGTCCCACTGACTAGTCAAGCAACAGCCTGACATAGCCATACTCATAGAATCATACTTTTCAACCAACGTCCCAGACTCTTCCATCACCATCCCTGGGTATGTCCTGTCCCACCGGCAGGACAGACCGACCAGAGGTGACGGTACAGTGATATCCAGTCAGGAGGGAGTGGTCCTGCGAGTCCTCAACATTGACTCCGGAATCCATGAAATGTCATGGCATCAGGCCAGACATGGGCAAGAAAACCTCCTGCTGATTACCACCTACCGCCCTCCCTCAGCTGATGAATCAGTCCTCCTCCATGTTGAGCACCACTTGGAGGAAGCACTGAGGGGAGCAAGAGCACAGAATGTACTCTGGGTGGGGGACTTCAATGTCCATCACCAAGAGTGGCTCGGTAGCACCACCACTGACCGAGCTGGCCGAGTCCTGAAGGACATAGCTGCCAGACTGGGCCTGCGGCAGGTGGTGAGCGAACCAACACGAGGGAAAAACCTACTTGACCTCGTCCTCACCAATCTACCTGTCGCAGATGCATCTGTCCATGACAGTATTGGTAGGAGTGACCACCGCACAGTCCTCGTGGAGATGAAGTCCTGTCTTCGCACTGAGGACACCATCCAACGTGTTGTGTGGCACTATCACCGTGCTAAATGGGATAGATTCAGAACAGATCTAGCAGCTCAAAACTGGGCATCCATGAGGCGTTGTGGGCCATCAGCAGCAGCAGAATTGTATTCCAGCACAATCTGTAACCTCATGGCCCGGCATATTCCTCACTCTACCATTATCAACAAGCCAGGGGATCAACCCTGGTTCAATGAGGAGTGTAGAAGAGCAAGCAAGGAGCAGCACCAGGCGTACCTAAAAATGAAGTGCCAACCTGGTGAAGCTACAACTCAGGACGACATGCATGCTAAACAGTGGAAGCAACATACTATTGACAGAGCTAAGCGATTCCACAACCAACAGATCAGATCAAAGCTCTGCAGTCCTGCCACATCCAGTCGTGAATGGTGGTGGACAATTAAACAACTAACAGGAGGAGGAGGCTCTGTAAACATCCCCATCTTCAATGATGGCGGAGTCCAGCACGTGAGTGCAAAAGACAAGGCTGAAGCGTTTGCAACCATCTTCAGCCAGAAGCGCCGAGTGGATGATCCATCTCGGCCTCCTCCCGATATCCCCACCATCACAGGAGCCAGTCTTCAGCCAATTCAATTCACTCCATGTGATATCAAGAAACGGCTCAGTGCACTGAATGCAGCAAAGGCTATGGGCCCCGACAACATCCCGGCTGTAGTGCTGAAGGCTTGTGCTCCAGAACTAGCCGCGCCTCTGGCCAAGCTGTTCCAGTACAGCTACAACACTGGCATCCACCCGACAATGTGGAAAATTGCCCAGGTATGTCCTGTCCACAAAAAGCAGGACAAATCCAATCCAGCCAATGACCGCCCCATCAGTCTACTCTCAATCATCAGCAAAGTGGTGGAAGGTGTCGTCCACAGTGCTATCAAGCGGCACTTATTCACCAATAACCTGCTCACCGATGCTCAGTTTGGGTTCCGCCAGGACCACTGGGCTCCAGACCTCATTACAGCCTTGGTCCAAACATGGACAAAAGAGCTGAATTCCAGAGGTGAGGTGAGAGTGACTGCCCTTGACATCAAGGCAACATTTGACCGAGTGTGGCACCAAGGAGCCCTAGTAAAATTGAAGTCAATGGGAATCAGGGGGAAAACTCCAGTGGCTGGATTCATAACTCGCACAAAGGAAGATGGTAGTGGTTGTTGGAGGCCAATCATCTCAGCCTCAGGACATTGCTGCAGGAGTTCTAGGGCAGTGTTCTAGGCCCAACCATCTTCAGCTGAGTCATCAATGACCTTCCCTTCATCATAAGTTCAGAAATGGGGATGTTCGCTGATGATTGCACAGTGTTCAGTTCCATTCGCAACCCCTTAGATAATGAAGCAGTCCGTACCTGCATGCAGCAAGACCTGGACAACATCCAGGCTTGGGCTGATATGTGGCAAGTAACATTCGCGCCAGACAAGTGCCAGGCAATGACCATCTCCAACAAGAGAGAGTCTAACCACCTCCCCTTGACATTCAACGGCATTACCATCGCCGAATCCCCCACCATCAACATCCTGGGGGTCACCATTGACCAGAAACTTAACTGGACCAGCCATATAAATACTGTGGCTACGAGAGCAGGTCAGAGGCTGGGTATTCTGCGGCGAGTGACTCACCTCCTGACTCCCCAAAGCCTTTCCACCATCTACAAGGCATGAGTGCAACTCCAACAACACTCAAGAAGCTCGACACCATCCAGGACAAAGCAGCCCGCTTGATTGGCACCCCATCCACCACCCTAAAAATTCACTCCCTTCACCACCGATGTACCGTGGCTGCAGTGTGCACCATCCACAGGATGCACTGCAGCAACTCGCCACGGCTTCATCGACAGCACCTCCCAAACCCGCAATCTCTACAACCCAGAAGGACAAGGGCAGCAGGCACATGGGAACAACACCACCTGCACATTCCTCTCCAAGTCACACACCATCCCAATTTGGAAATATATCGCTGTTCCTTCATCGTCGCTGGGTCAAAACCCTGGAACTCCCTTCCTAACAGCACTGTGGGAGAACCTTCACCACGCGGACTGCGGTGGCTCACCACCACCTTCTCAAGGACAATTAGGGATGGGCAATAAATGCTGGCCTCGCCAGCGACGCCCACATCTCATGAACGAATAAAAAAAAGTTGGATTGTGCAACACCGGCCCTGAAGTCAGTGGTGGTGCTGGAGAGGTGGAGTTGGGTGATGCCAGTGAATATTTGGAAGCTGACTGTATTTCTGGCTGATTTTATCTGAAGGTAGCATGCACGGGAGAAGAAGCCATTTTGGTGCCTCGATGAGCCCTACATATGAAGGTGCAGTTCATCAAAGACTATTGCATTACAAAGTCACTTTATTTCTTGACGTGGCTTTTATGGACTTTGATAAACTGCACATTTCAGTTTTGACAATGAGTGTCTACAAACTGAAAAGGTGCTATTTAATTTCTATGTTTCTGTATGAACCGTATGAATCACTTGGACTATTCCACAGGTTCATGTACAATTAGCTGTGGAAATTCATAATGTTTACAGGAAGCATTATTCATAATTTGTTTAGCTCCAATATCAATGTGATGTGCTTAACAAGATTTTAACTGAATTTGCCAGCTTGGTTACAATTAATCTGGAATAGGTCTCCTGTGGAAACAAAAGGAGAACCACTGCAGGCTGAACATTTTAATGATACATGGTAGCAGACACACTGATTTTCATCTGGGGGAAATATCCCTTTATAGCTTGCTAATTCAACAGAAAAATTCTCTCTTTGCACAGGGGATAAAACAAGGTACAATGGTCAGTAAATGTTTATGAAGGGAAATAAGTACATGACCTAAAGAAGCAACGGCAAGAATTTACCTGGATAGCAGAGGCAACAATATGAAGAGTAAAGCGTCTGATCGAAGGAGGCACTGAAGAAAGAAATGCAAACCCTTTTTTTGCCTTCATGCTGGAAATGGTACTATAGGTGAAACTTAGTAGGGACGATTTTTTTCCCCCTTCTCCCGTCTGACACTAGTCAGGCAGAATGTACCCAAAATGCTCTGTTTGATATGTCCTGAATTTCATGGTTGTCTATTGGCCAACGTTTGCCTATTCATCCTTGATGGAGGGAAGGTAAGTAGGGTCTCTTTGGAATTGAGATGTTTCCGACAGGATATGTCTGGTAATGTAAGCTCAAAACCATGTCAGTCTGCTGTGGCAGACTTAGTATTGTGATAGCTGAGCCAAGCTGGTCCATAGCATTCTAGGGCATTATGAATATACAAAAATGAAGGACTAGCTGTCCCATTGAGCCTGACCTATAATGTCATGATGTGACTTCTACACACCCTCACCCCTACTGGCTATCCCCTTCCCACCTGCCCACCAGCCACGTAATCTCCTTGGAGAGAAAAAGAAGAGAAAAATCTTTAGGCCAATTTCGGAAAAAGCTCTGGAAAATCTCACTCCGACCCCCGAAGGTGATGGAACAAGTTCCAGAAGACTACAGTGACTGGGAGACATACCCTTAAATACTGTGGCTACGAGAGCAGGTCGGAGGCTGGGTATTCTGCGGCGAGTGACTCACCTCCTGACTCCCCAAAGCGTTTCCACCATCTACAAGGCACAAGTCAGGAGTGTGATGGAATACTCTCCACTTGCTTGGATGAGTGCAGCTCCAACAACACTCAAGAAGCTCGACACCATCCAAGATAAAGCAGCCCGCTTGATTGGCACCCCATCCACCACCCTAAACATTCACTCCCTTCACCACCGGCGCACTGTGACTGCAGTGTGTACCATCCACAGGATGCACTGCAGCAACTCGCCAAGGCTTCTTCGACAGCACCTCCCAAACCCGCGACCTCTACCACCTAGAAGGACAAGAGCAGCAGGCACATGGGAACAACACCACCTGCACGTTCCCCTCCAAGTCACACACCATCCCAACTTGGAAATATATCGCCGTTCCTTCATCGTCGCTGGGTCAAAATCCTGGAACTCCCTTCCTAACAGCACTGTGGGAGAACCGTCACCACACGGACTGCAGCAGTTCAAGAAGGCGGCTCACCACCACCTTCTCGAGGGCAATTAGGGATGGGCAATAAATGTTGGCCTCGCCAGCGACGCCCACATCCCATGAACGAATAAAAAAAAAAATGGCCAGTTACCTTTTGTATGCAGTTACAATAACCATTATGGTTGGGGCTCTTTTCTCTCGAAAAGAGAAGGCTGAGGGGTGATCTAATAGAAGTTTTTTAAATTATGAAGGCATTTGATAGGGTAGACATATAGAAGATGTTTCCACTTTCGGAGAGTCCAAAACCAGGGATCAAAAAGATAAGATAGTCACTAATAAATCCAATAGGGAATTCAGGAGAAACGTCTTTACCCAGAGAGTGGTTAGAATGTGGAACTTGCTACCACATGGAGTAGTTGAGGCGAATATCATAAATGCATTGAAGGAGAAGCTAGATAAGTACATGAGGGAGAAAGGAATAGAAGGATAAGCTAATCGGGTTAGATGAAGTAGAGTGGGAGGAGGCTTGTGTGGAGCATAAACACCAGTTGGGCTGAATGGCCTGTTTCTGTACTGCAAATTCTAAGTACTGTAATTGTATGTAATTACAGGAATTCTAATTGGAATCCTGCAACCCTCCGAGATCTCTGCGCATCCTCAATTTTGATCGCTCGACCATTGGCGGCTGTGCCTTCAGCTGCCTGTGCCCTAGGGCCTGGAATTCCCTGCCTAAACCTCTCCCATCTCTACCTCTCTCTCCTCCTTTAAGACGCTCCTTAAAACCTACCTCTTTGACCAAGCTTTTGGTCACCTAATCTAATATCTCCTTATGTAGCTCGGCGTCAAATTTTGTTTGATAACACGCCTGTGAAGCGCCTTGGGATGTTTTACTATGTTAAAGGCACTACATAAATGTAAGTTATAAACCTCCACCATAACATCCTATCCAAGTTTGTCATTGTGTGCTGCACAACTTTGCTGTACAAAGAGACATAATGATGAAGTAGATACAGGAGGAAGACAGCCACCTGTAGTCAGGAGCCAGCAAAATGAACAGGCGCCAGAAGAGATTTACCTTTGCAAGCAGCCAGAGTCACGAGGCTGGCTTTCATGGATGAAACTTTCACCTAAGAACCTCATGCACCCAATAAATTAACAGTTTCTCCACATCGACACCTTACAGTATTTTTTAGTAATCCTTTTCCAATATTTCATCTCTGCACCAACTGAGCTACCACAGATCCCATTCCTTATATTTGCTAAAATCTTGTATTACACCATCCAAGAAAACACTAATGGAAGGAGTTGAAATAAATTGCAACCAAATGCATTTCCCACAAATTGCATAGTGCATGTCTTTTGTCCCTGAGGCCACCGTCCTCTCCTGTTCTTCCTCCATCAACACCTGTATAGAGGAATCAATAAACTGTCGTTCTCTGCTATTTACCTGCTCCATGTTCCTGATTGCCCAGAATTTTCTGCCTCCAAAAACATACTGCAGTGGTGTATATCCCCCAAACAGTAAGCTCCCAATGACATGCATTATTCATGTTGCAAGCCCATTATAAATATATAAATGGGTCAGACCAAAGAAGACTCGGGGGGCATCCTCCATGCCGGGGGGGCAAAAGCCACACCATTCTATTCCCGCCTGTCCCACAGACATCACAGTGAGTTCACCCCATTGAATATTGATCTCTGGACACTTTTCCACCAGTTATTCTGTAGCAACCAATTCATCCTTTCAACAGTATTTACAGATCAGAGTATAGGAGACCAACTATGTACTGGATAATGTTGTACTTGGTACCAAATCACTCGGTTTGGCAGTATATCTCATTCCATAGGAAAATCGTGAAAGACTCATCTAGTAGTTTTAGGATTTTGTGCTCCCTCTTTGCTTGCTCCCATCTCTGGAATTCATAATAAGAAAGGAAAATCCTTTGAACTATTTTTAATTACAGATTTGATACAAAAAACACAATCATCGTTTTATTGAGAATACTCTTCAGATAACAACAATTCAGGTGGCCACTGAACCCAAGACATATTATGTAAATAAATATTTTTCCAGAAGGGCCTGGGATTCCTCCAAGTATTTGTTTTGTTTGATATGTAAGCATATATGTTGTATGTTCATTTGGCTTTTAACATACCTCTGATTTAACCATATGACCAAAGCACCCACTTGATAAACTATTAACAAAATCTGCATCAAAATCAGAATTAACACTTTGAAGTTAGTTTTCACGTTGCCTGCTAAGCCTAAAGCAGCCCTCAGTGACTGTTGGCCCTGAAGATTATTGTGCTTAGAATAAGTTACACTTCTATTCAAAAATATCAGTAAATTGTGCATGCTGTTTATTATAGAATCTTCATCAGGCATGCCATGCACTATTGGTTCACTCCAAGCTCTGTTCCTGTTCAATTATCCTGCTGACTGTACTCTCAGAAAATATTAAATGCATTGTACTTCAATTTTTGGAATGCGTCATTTCACAAAGTCTAGAATGGAATGTTTCTAATTGCTCTATGCCCTCCACAAGGCCACAAAATTGGAGACATATTTTTCATTCACCACAACAAATTTGAATATAAAGTACTTTTAAAAACGGAATTTTGTATCCTGTGGTTGCAGCTGTTGACACAGTTTGTTCTGCTACCATGATATTAAGACACCAGTAATAGCAACTAGTACCATTGTACCTGAATTAGGCCCCAGGTAGACAGTCATTCAGTAGCTGCTTTTCGTGAATCAAACTTGAATTTTGGTGGGAGAAAGAAACTCCTATAATATCCTCGTCTCACCTCTAGCCTCAAAACTCTCTCTCTTAATCACAACCTTTCTCATCTCTCTCTATTTTATTGACACCACTATGGCCATTTCTCCACAATCTTTCCTTCCTATTCTGTCTAAACCCCAAATGTGCTGTCCTAGAGGATCTAACCCTCCCTAAATCCTCACCATATTGAAATTGAGATTCGTCAAACCATCTTCTGTTCTAAATCACTCTTTTCCAACTTTGGATCTCAAATTTCACTCTGTCTTTTGACAATGTACAGTCTTTTCAAATCTGTTCATAGAATCATGGAAAGGTTATAGCATGGAAGGAGGCCGTTCGGCCCATTGAGTCCATGCCGGCTCTATGCATGAGCAATCCAGATAGTTCCACTCCCCTGCCCTATCCCCGTAGCCCTGCACATTTTTTCGTTTCAAGTACTTATCCAGTTCCCTTTTGAAGGCCATGATTGAATCTGCCTCCATCACCGCCTTGGGCAGTGCATTCCAGATCTCAACCACTCACTGTGTAAAAAAGTTTTTTCTCATATTACCTTTGCCAATCACTTTAAATCTATGCCCTCTGGTTCTTGATCCTTCTGCAAATGGGAACAGTTTCTCTCTATCTACTCTGTCTAGACCCTCCATGATTTTGAATACCTCTATCAAATCTCCTCTCAATCTTCTCTGTTCCAAGGAGAACAATCCCAGCTTCTCCAGCCTATCCACGTAATTTAAGTCCCTCATCCCTGGAATCATTCCAGTAAATCTCCTCTGCACCCTCTCTAAGGCCTTCACATCCTTCCTGAAGTGTGGTGCCCAGAACTGGACACAATACCCCAGTTGTGGTCGAACCAATGTTTTATAAAGATTCATCATGACTTCCTTGCTTTTGTACTCTATGCCTCTATTTATAAAGCCCAAGACCCCGTATGCTTTTTCAACCGCTTTCTCAACCTGCCCTGCCAGCTTCAACGATTTGTGCACATATACCCCCAGATCCCTCGGTCCCTCTACCCCTTTTTGAATTGTGCCCTCTAGTTTATATTGCCTCTCTTCATTTTTCCTACCGAAATGCATCACCTCGCATTTTTCCGCGTTAAGCTTCATCTGCCACGTGTCCGCCCATGCCACCAGCATGTCTATATCCTCTTGCAGTCTATCACTATCCTCCTCACTGTTCACTACCCTTCCAAGTTTGTGTCATCTGCAAATTTTGAAATTTTGCCCTGTACACCCAAGTCCAAGTCATTAATATATATCAAGAAAAGCAGTGGTCCTATCACTGACCCCTGGGGAACATCACTGCACACCTCCCTCCAGTCCGAAAGACATCCGTTCACCACCACTCTCTGTTTCCTGTCATTTAGCCAATTCTGTATCCATGTTGCTATTGCCCCCTTTATTCCATGGGCTGCAATTTTAATAGCAAGCCTACCATGTGGCACTTTATCAAACGTTTTTTGAAAGTCCATTTACACCACATCAATTGCATTGCCCTCATCTACGCTCTCTGTTACCTCATCAAAAAACTCTATCAAGTTGGTTGAACATGATTCGCTTTTAACGATTCCGTGCTAGCTTTCCCGAATCAATCCACACCCGTCCAAGTGACTGTTAATTCTGTCCCAGATTATCGTTTCCAAAAGTTTCCCCACCACCGAGATTAAACTGACTGGCCTATAGTTGCTGGGTCTATCTTCACACCCTTTTTTGAACAAGGGTGTAACATTTGCAATTCTCCAGTACTCTGGCACCACCTCCGTATCTAAGGATGTCTGGAAGACTATGGCCAGTACCTCCGCAATTTCCACCCTTACTTCCCTCAGCATCCTAGGGTGCATCCCATCTGGACCAGGTGACTTATCTATTTTAAGTACAGCTAGCCTTTCTGTACCTCTTCTTTCTCAATTGTAAGCCCATCCAGTATCTTAACTATATCTTCCTTTACCAAGACTCTGGCAGCATCTTCTTCCTTGGTAAAGACCGATGCAAAGTACTCATTCACTGTTACTTCTTGATTTATCCTATCCACTCTGGCATTTGTAATGTGGATCCTTATATTCTTTCTCTGGCTGAGCCCATGACTCTTACAGACATGTCAACACTCATCAGCCTCTGGCACATGCATTCAGCTACTGATTGTCAGTCCACTGATTGAAAGTGAATTATGTTAAGAAGCAATTTTCTGACCCTGCTAGAACCCTGCACTCAGAACTTTAAAAAATAAATATATATATATACTGGGGTAGATCACCAGGAGTCAGGAGTGCTTCTTAATGAGTATTCATGAATCATGAAGTTCATTATCACAAGCCTAAGAACATCCAGTGCACACTATCGCTGATGAGAGGTTTTTTTTACTTCATTGTCTGCAGTCTTCAGTCAGTTTTGGGACAGTGTGCAGCTGGCATCCACACATATAAATGTATTTCTTTTCACTGCTTGCTTACTCCAGAAAACTGATCTTTTAGATCTGTTAAAAGAAATGTAATTGCCACAAGCTAGCTGATCCAAGTTGGATGTGGTTTTTAAGACGCCATCATCCCCATACTCAGTCTATTACAAAGGAAATCTGATGTGACGAAACAGAATTTGAATGACAGCTTAAATCCCTCTAATTATTGAGGAAAGACATATATATATAATTTAATATTAAATCAATATAATTTTGGCAACATGCTGCAAAAATGGGCAAGCGGATTATTTTATACACAGCTGCGATTTCTACTCATGTTCTTCGGGGCTGACATCTGGACGTCGCATGCCGATCATACTTTCCTTTTGCAGCAATCAGCACCCACTTTGAAGGCTGAAACATCATATTGGTGACTAACCATTATCTCGTATTTCAGAAACATAAGCTCGGCTGGGAAACCACATGAATGTGCAGTTATGCATCATAAGATTGTCTCCAGGCTGAACAGCAAATTAGTGCTGTAACTGATGGTTTGTTCTCTTAAAAGTTCTATAGCCACAGGTAAAGCACTGACTGAAAGAGGGTATTAATGAATCACTAACTGTATGTATTGATTCAGAGCAGGCCTACTCATTATGTGGCCCCCAGTGCAACCTGTGGCAGTTGCCAGCCTCTTGTAGCTTTCGGACTGGATCCAATCCAGTCCTGCAATTCCCACCTTATTTGTTGTTCTGATGGTCCTGCTGCTGCCCCTGATCTGACTGTCCGTTCCAGACTTTGAGGAACATAGGTCGGAGGTGGCTGCAAATTCAAAAGGCTAGCACAAAACATCAGAATGGCCAATCAGCCCAAACCTCATGGGCTGGGTGGAAAATAGAAGTGCTGGAACATTTTGTGCAATTTTATTGAATGAAATCCTTGTGGAGAACAAATCACAGATAAAGCTGAGAGAAGGTGCATGTATTATTCACACTGCAAACATGAGGGCTAGAGGAGCAGCAAAGATGACACAAAAGATGCCTGCATAAAAGGTACAGAGAAAGGCATACGTTTTTATCATGTATTTTTACACATTTACATATCTTCTCTTACTTTACCTCCCAAACTCTCTTTGCACAACACCTTTCAGTTGCCCAAGGGGGCAGATGAGAGACTTGACTTCACAAAGCCGTACCTCAACTATAGTTTTCCTGTAGCAAGTTGCTCCATCATTTTCTGCACCATTTGGCTGCCGTTTCAGTGCTCAGGCATTTGAGACTGGAATATTCGATGCTTAACTGGAACAGCGTGAGGTCGTGAAAGGTGCTTTATAAATGCAATTGTTTCTTTATTTAACTGTCACTGAATGTTCCATTCTTCGATACACCGATTCAGACTGAGGAGTGAAAAGGATGCCAAACAGCATGGAAGGTTATGGAACCGAACACATGGCTACTATACAGCTCTGTGAAGGTAGATCTGTATTCTATCCTTGTGTGGAGAAAATGCAGCCTAGAAAGTAGCAAAAGTTTAGAACCAAGAGGTTCTAAAAACTGACAAAGCCCCCAAAAAACTGACAAATCAAGAACATCCCTGACGTGAAAACAAGTAGTTACACATGGGCTTTGCACCTCAAGCTGTCGGAATCCCCAACATTCCTAAACTTGTATTAGAGGTGGAAAAAACCATGAAAATCTCCAGGAGTAGTCCAAAATTCATGGTGCATTTCCAGGGAGGTTCCAGGTGCATGCTCCACTGAAATTTTTTTTAAAATACATTAAAAATGATGGTACTGGTTCATTTTATACTTCACAGTTAACAGATTTTTAATGTTAAAAAAGGAAAAACAAAGCGACATTTCGATTTTCAACACATCAACCAGACCAACACTTACCCAGAAATTACCTCAAAAGTTGCTCTCTCACATCCAACTCCCCTGCACCACCACACCACCCCACTCCCCAGACCACCGTGGTTCACAAAGGCACTGTACTCTCTGTGGACCCAGTTCACTGAGAGCTACACTCCGTTTTACGCCCCACTCGATTTTACTTTACATTGAAGTCAGTTTCCCGCTGGGCGGGTTAGCTAAAAACAACCCCACTCTTCTCTTCCAAACTTTCAAGTTCAAATTCGATTCTTCTCCCTCCCTTTTGGTAATTTATCCTGGTCCTCTCCTTGCCCACACACTCTCTCAGTTAATGCTGACACTCTCCTTCCCCACTCCCTCTCAGTTATAGCGGACAATTTACTTCCCCACTCCACGGGTAATGCTGACACTCTCCTTCCCCACTCCTTCTCAGTTAATGCTAGCACTCTTCTTCCCCACAATACCTCGCAGTTAATGCTGACACTCTCCGTCCCCACTCTCTCAGTTAATGCTAACACTCTCCTTCCCCACTCCCTCTCAGTTAATGCTGACACTCTCATAGAGTCATTGAGTTATACAGCACGGATAGAGGCCCTTCGGCCCATCGTGTCCGCGCCGGCCATCAAGCCCAGTCTAATCTAATCCCATATTCCAGCATTTGGTCCGTAGCCTTGTATGCTATGGCATTTCAAGTGCTCATCCAAATGCTTCTTGAATGTTGTGAGGGTTCCTGCCTCCACAACCCTCTCAGGCAGTGAGTTCCAGACTCCAACAACCCTCTGGGTGAAAAAGTTCTTTCTCAAATCCCCTCTAAACCTCCCGCCTTTTACCTTGAATCTATGCCCCCTTGTTATAGAACCCTCAACGAAGGGAAAAAGCTCCTTAGTATCCATCCTATCTATGCCCCTCATAATTTTGTACACCTCAATCATGTCCCCCCTCAGCCTCCTCTGCTCCAAGGAAAACAAACCCAATCTTCCCAGTCTCTCTTCATAGCTGAAGCGCTCCAGCCCTGGTAACATCCTGGTGAATCTCCTCTGCACCCTCTCCAAAGCGATCACATCCTTCCTGTAGTGCGGCGACCAGAACTGCACACAGTACTCCAGCTGTGGCCTAACCAGTGTTTTATACAGCTCCATTATAACCTCCTTGCTCTTATATTCTATGCCTCGGCTAATAAAGGCAAGTATCCCATATGCCTTCTTTACCACCTTATCTACCTGTTTCGCCGCCTTCAGGGATCTGTGAACTTGCACACCAAGATCCCTCTGACCCTCTGTCTTGCCAAGGGTCCTCCCATTCATTGTGTATTCCCTTGCCTTGTTAGTCCCTCCAAAGTGCATCACCTTCCCCACTCCCTCTCAGTTAATGCTGAGACTCCTCATCCCCACTCCCTCTCAGTTAATGCTGACACTCTCCCTCTCCACTCCCTCTCAGTTAATGCTGACACTCTCCTTCCCCACTCCCTCTCAGTTAATGCTGACACTCTCCCTCCCCACTCCCTCTCAGTTAATGCTGACACTCTCCCTCCCCACTCCCTCTCAGTTAATGCTGACATTCTCCCTCCCCACTCCCTCTCAGTTAATGCTGACACTCTCCTTCCCCACTCCCTCTCAGTTAATGCTGACACTCTCCCTCCCCACTCTCTCTCAGTTAATGCTGACACTCTCCCTCCCCACTCCCTCTCAGTTAATGCTGACACTTTCCTTCCCCACTCCCTCTCAGTTAATGATGACATTCTCCTTCCCCAATCCCTCTCAGTTAATGCTGACACTCTCCTTCCCCACTCCCTCTCAGTTAATGCTGACATTCTCCCGCGCCACTCCCTCTCAGTTAATGCTGACACTCTCCCTCCCCACTCCCTCTCAGTTAATGCTGACACTCTCCCTCTCCACTCCCTCTCAGTTAATGCTGACAATGTCCCTCCCCACTCCCTCTCAGTTAATGCTGACACTCTCCCTCCCCACTCCCTCTAAGTTAATGCTGACACTCTCCCTCTCCACTCCCTCTCAGTTAATGATGACACTCTCCCTCCCCACTCCCTCTCAGTTAATGCTGACACTCTCCCTCCCCACTCCCTCTCAGTTAATGCTGACATTCTCCCTCCCCACTCCATCTCAGTTAATGCTGACACTCTCCCTCCCCACTCCCTCTCAGTTAATGCTGACACTCTCCTTCCCCACTCCCTCTCAGTTAATGCTGACATTCTCACTCCCCACTCCCTCTCAGTTAATGCTGACACTCTCCTTCCCCACTCCCTCTCAGTTAATGCTGACACTCTCCCTCCCCACTCCCTCTCAGTTAATGCTGACACTCTCCCTCCCCACTCCCTCTCAGTTAATGCTGACATTCTCCCTCCCCACTCCCTCTCAGTTAATGCTGACACTCTCCCTCCCCATTCCCTCTCAGTTAATGCTGACACTCTCCCTCCCCACTCCGTCTCAGTTAATGCTGACATTCTCCCTCCCCACTCCCTCTCAGTTAATGCTGACACTCTCCTTCCCCACTCCCTCTCTGTTAATGCTGACATTCTCCCTCCCCACTCCCTCTCAGTTAATACTGACATTCTCCCTCCCCACTCCGTCTCAGTTAATGCTGACATTCTCCCTCCCCACTCCGTCTCAGTTAATGCTGACACTCTCCCTCCCCACTCCCTCTCAGTTAATGCTGACATTCTCCCTCCCCACTCCCTCTCAGTTAATGCTGACACTCTCCCTCCCCACTCCCTCTCAGTTAATGCTGACATGCTCCCTCCCCACTCCCTCTCAATTAATGCTGACACTCCCCTTCCCCACTCACTAGCTTAGTTATTACTAACACTCGCCCTCCCCACTCCCTCTCAATTAATTTTGACATTTTCCTTTCTCCCCTCACCTCAAAATACTGCTCCCTGCTTCTCCGTCTGTGCCCTCCCTACCTCCAAGGCACAGGATCACAGCTTCTGTGCCCTTCCCTCTTCCCTTTATTATCATCCATTTCCCTTTCCCTCTATTGTTGTCCGCTTACCTACCCCTTCATTGGCATTGAATTTCTTCTTCCCTCTTCCCTGCATTTTGTCCTTCTCCCTCCCTTTCATTCTCCTCTTTCACTGTCATCCACCCCCTTTCTTTCATGACCATTTACTCCTGCCCACCGATGTGCATTTTACTCCTCCCCTCCCAATCCATTCTATATTTGCCATAAGTTCTGAGCCCTCCCTTCCCCCATTTCCATAAGTTCTACCACCTCCCTTCCCCTTGCGATACATTCTGCTCTCCTTGACATCCATTTCCCTTTCCTGCTCCTACTTGAGTTTAATGGCTAATGCAAAGGAGAGATCCCATTCCTGACCTCAGCACCACTTCCAGTGCTAATGGCTGGGATTACCACCTTGGCACACTGGAAGCAGGAACTCCGCATCACACAAGGGTTTCCACAGAGGTGCCATGACACTGGGAACAGCACGGAGAGGAGGATTGGAACCTGTCCAGCGAATTAGTCACCAGACACAGGATGATAGGATTTGGTGCAGGTGGAGCAGGAGGCCCAGTTGTGATGATTTGGGTTAGAAAACACTGACACGCTGACCCGGGGCCCAAAATGCTTGATGTCAATGTGAAATGCTGATGATTGGCACTCGCAGTATCTGATTCCCAACCAAACTTTAGGCAAGGAATTTGTTGGAATGCTTGCTGCTGAGTGAGGTGATCTGCAGGTGGGGACTACCGATACAGACGGATCGTGATCACGGTTCACATTTCACAGGAAAGCAAAATCCTTAATCATGTGAGATTAAACCAAATCCTAATCCTACGTATATATGTCTATAAGAATAGGGTATCTTACAGGTGCTACATAAATACTGATCTTTGTCTTTATTATCTCTCAACCTTGTTTTGTACTCTTTCACAATTGTAATTTAATGTACAATAAAGTAGTAAAAGAGGGCGTTCTTATTTCATGTATGTGCACACCATTCGGTCCATCATGTCTTTGCCAGCTCTTTGACAGAGCTGTCCAATTCATCCCATTCCCCTGCTCTTTTCCCTTCAAGTATTTATTCAATTTCTTTTTGAAAGTTACTCTTGAATCTGCTTCCACCACCCTTTCAGGCAGTGCATTCCAGATCATTACAACTCACTGCGTAAAAAAATGTTTCCTCATGTCACCTCTGGCTCTTTTGCCAAACAACTTAAATCTGTGTCCTATTGTTACCGACCCATCTGCCACTGGAAACAATTTCTCTTTGTTTGCTCTGTCAAAACTGTTCGTGATTTTGAACACCTCCCCTTAAACTTTTCTGTTCTAAGGAGAACAACCCCAGCTTCTCCAGTCTCTCCACATCCCTGGCACCATTCTCGTAAATCTCTTCTGCACCATCTCTAAGACCTTGACATCTTTCCTAAAGTGTGGGGCCCAGAATTGAACACAATACTCCAGCTGAGACCTAACCAATGTTTTATAAAGGTTTAGCATAACTTATTTGCTTTTGTATCTATGCCTCTTTTAATAAAGCCCAGGATCCCATAAGCTTTTTTAACAGCCTTCTCAACTTGTCGTACCACCTTCAAAGATTTGCGTATGTGCACCCCCAGGTCTCTCTGTTCCTGCACCCCTCTTAAAATTGTACCATTTCGTTTATAATGCCTTTCCTCATTCTTCCTTCCAAAATGCATCACTTCACACTTCTCTGTGTTAAATTTCATCTGCCATGTGTCTGCCCATTTCACCAGTCTGTCTATATTCTCCTGAAGTCTGTTACTATCCTCTACATTGTTTACTACATTTCTGAGTTTTGTTTCATCTGCAAACTTTGAAATTATACCCTGTATACCCAAGTTCAGGTCATTAATATATATCAAAAAGAGCAGTGGTCCCAATACTGACCCCTGGGGAACATCACTGTATGCTTCCCACCAGTCTGAAAAATGACCGTTTACCACTACTCTCTGCTTTCAGTCCCCCAGCCAATTTTGTATTCACGCTGCCACTGTCCCTTTAATCCCATGGGCTTTAATTTTTCTAACAGGTCTATTATGTGGTACTTTATCAAATGTCTTTTGAAAGTCCATATACACAACATCAACCACACTACCCTCATCAACCCTCTCCGTTACTTCATCAAAGAACTCAATCAAGTTAGTCAAACACGATGTTCCTTTAACAAATCCATGCTGCCTTTCATTTATTAGCCCATACTTTACCAAGTGCCAATTTATTTTGTCCCAGATTATTGTCTCTAAAAGTTTCTCCACTCCGATGTTAGGCTGACTGGCCTGTAATTGCCGGGTTTATCCCTCTCCCCTTGTTTGTACAGGGGTGTAACATTTGCAATCCTCCAGTCCTCTGGCACCATCCACATATCTAAGGAGGTTTGAAAGGTTGTGGTCAGAGCCTCCGTAATTTCCACCCTTACTTCCCTCAGTAACCTAGGATGCATCCCATCCGGACCGGGTGACTTTTCTACTTAGAATACTGCCAATCATTTAAATACCTCCTCTTTATCTATTTTTATCCTATCTGAAATCTCTACTCCTTCCTTCTTTCCTGCTACAATGGCAGCATCCTCTTCTATAGTGAAGACAGATGCGAAGCATTTATTTCGTGCCTCAGCCATGCTCTCTGCTTCCACAAGAAGATCTCCTTTTTTTTCCCTAATCACTCCCATGCTTCCTTTGATTCCTTTTTACTATTTACATATTTATAAAAGACCTTTGTGTTCCCTTTTATTTTAGCCACTAATCTGTTCTCATACTCTCTCTTTGCCCCTCTGATTCCCTTTTTTAGATCTCCTCTATACTTTCTGTATTCAGCCTGGTTCTCTACTCTGTTATGAACCTTATATTTGTCATAAGCCTCCCTTTTCTGTTTCATTTTAATCTCTATATCTTTAGTCATCCAGGGAGCTCTAGCTTTGGATGCCCTTCCTTTCACCCTCATAGGGATGTAACTACTCTGTTCCTGAACCAACTCCTCCTTGAAGGCTTCCCATTGTTCAATTACTGTTTTGCCTACCAATTTTTGATTCCAATCCACCTGGACAAGATCCCTTTTTAACTCACTGAAATTAGCCCTCCTCCAATTAAGCATTTTCACATTTGATTGTTCCTTGTCCTTTTCCGTAACTATTCTAAACCTAATGATATTATGATCACTGTTCCCCAAATGCTCCCCCCACTGAAACATGCTCCATCTGCCCCACTTCATTCCCCAAAACTAGATCTAGTACTGTTTCCTTCCTCGTTGGGCTGGAAATAAACTGTTGCAGAAAGTTCTCTTGAACACATTTCAGGAATTCCTGCCCCTCTTTGTCCTTTACACTGTCACTGTCCCAGTTTATATTCAGGTAATTGAAGGCCCCATTATCATCACTCGATAGTTTTTATATCTTTCTGTAATTTGCCTGCAAATGTTCTCCTCTATCTCCTTCCCACTATTTGGTGGCCTTAATGTCCACCTAGTAATGTAATAGCTCCTCTATTGTTCCTTAATTCTAACCAAATAGATTCTGTCTTTTACCCCTCAATTACATTGTCCCTTTCCAGTGCTATAATAGTTTCTTTGACCAATACTGCCAGCACACCCGCCTCCTTTCTTTCCTTCCCTATCTTTCCTGAATACCTTGTAGTCAGGAATATTAAGTACCCAATCCTCCCCTTCTTTGAGCCAGGTCACTGTTATTCCCACTATATCATAGTCCCATTTGGCGCCTTGAGCCTGTAGCTCACCAACCTTGCTACATGCATTTACGTACATGCACTCCAATCTCATCTTAGACGGCCTCGTATTTGCCCCTTGTCTGATCCCTCCTATTTTTGAACTATTCTTCACTCTAGTGCTACTTGTTCCTCCCAGTCCTCTGCATAGCTTGTTTTTCCTCTCTAATGTTTCATCTTGGTGCCCATCCCCCTGCCAAATTAGTTTAAACACTCCCCCACAGCACTAGTTAACCTCCCCGCGAGGACATTGGTCCCAGCTCTGTTGAGGTGCGACCCATCCATTTGAACAGATCTTTCCTGCCCCAGAACAGGTCCCAATGCCCCAGGAATCTGAAGCCCTCCCTCCTGCACCATTGCTCCAGCCATGTATTAACCTGTCTTATCCGACTATTCCTATACTCACTCGCGCTTGGCACTGGGAGTAATCCAGAGATTACTCCCTTTGAGTTCCTACTTTTTAACTTCCTCCCTAGCTCCTGAAAGTCTGACTGCAGGACCTCAACCCTTTTCTTACCTATGTCATTGGTGCCCATGACTTCTGGCAGTTCCCCTTCCCCCCTCAAAATGTTCTGCACCCTCTGAGTGATGTCCTTTACCCTGGCACCAGGGAGACAACACACCATGCAGGACTCACATTGGCGGTTGCAGAAACACCTGTCTGTCCTCCGAATATCGAGTCCCCTGTAACAACTGCATTTCTTGTGCCCCCCTGTGCAGCCGAGTCTCCCATGGTGGCGCGGATTTGCACCTGACTGCACTCCCCAAGGTGTCAACGTGCTCACTGGTATTCAACACTGAATACCGGTTTGTGAGTGCTCCACTCCCAGAGGACTCCTGCACTGCCTGCCTCTTCCTCCTAGTCGGGCTGGTGGTCACCCACTCCCTCTCCGCCTGAATACGCTGTAGTTGCAGGGTGACCACCTCCTGAAACGTGCAATCCATGAAAGTCTCAGCTTCCCATATGCATTATAGTGACGCCAGCCGCCCCTCAAGCACAGAAACCCTGAGTTCTAGCAGTTGGTGGCACTTCCGGCACATGTGGTTTTCCAGGACACACAAAGTGTTCTGGAGTTCCCACATGGCACAGGATGTGCATGTGATGGGCCCCAGCTGTCCTGCCATGTTAGCGAACAGTTATTTAAACTTTGTTTATCTTTAAGGCACTTTACTGTTTATCTGACACTAAAACATTAACCATTAAAAAACACAAACCAACCACTAAAAAACACCAACCAATGAACTAAATACTGACTGAGTTACCCTCAGTGCTCCTCCTTGCCTTGTTTTGATTCCTTGCACAGCTCCCTTTATGCTCCACTCAGTCTTAGTCTATAATTCTTCGGTTTAAATCACTGAACACTCCTTCCCCCTCTGCACCTAATTCCCACACTCACCAAATTCCCAGTTTAATGTCCTCACTCTGTTAGCGCTTCACTCTGTTAGAGGTTCACTCTTTCTTTCCCAACCTCTGTGCTCATGTATGCATCAAGCCTCCTCTTAAATGCATCAATGCTTTCTGCTTCAACCATTCCATGTGGCAACGAGTTCCACATTCTCACCACTTTCTGTATCAAAAAATTCCTCCTAAATTCTTTATTTGATCTGTTAATGGCTTTCTCGTATCTTTGCCCCCTTGTTTTGGACTCACCCACACAAGTGGAAACAGTATCTTCACATCCACTGTATCAAACCCTACATTATTTTAAAGACCGCTATCAAGTCTCCTCTTAGTCTTCTCTTTTCCAGCCTGCCCAATCTTTCGTAATGGTAACATCCTTCTAAATATTTTCTGTACTTTCTCCAGTGCTTCACTATCCTTTTTATAGTATGGAGACCAGAACTTCACACAGTACTCCAAGTGTGGTCTAACAAAGGTTCTATACAAATTTAACATTACTTCCCTGCTTTTGTATTCTATTCCTCGAGAAATGAACTACAGTACTTTGCACACTTTACGGCCTTATCAACTTGTGTTGCTGCTTTTAGCCATTTATATATCTGTATTCCCAGATCTCATTGCTCTCTACCACATTTAGTTTTGTGTCTTCCAAGGAATAAGTAGCGTCTTCATTCCTGCTACCAAATGAACCACCTCACATTTATAAGACCTTAAGAGATAGGAGCAGGAGTAGGCCATTTGGCCCTTCGAGCCTGCTCCGCCATTTAATGAGATCATGGCTGATCTGATTTTTACCTCAACTCCACTTTCCTGCCTTTTCCCCATATCCTTTGACTCCCTTGCTGATCAAAAATTTGTCTAACTCAGCCTTGAATGTATTCAATGACTCAGCTTCCACAGCTTTTTGGGGTACGGAATTCCAAAGATTCACAACCCTCTGGGAGAAGAAATTCCTCCTCATTTCCATTTTAATGGGTGACCCCTTATTCCGAGACTATGCCCCCTAGTTTTAGATTCCCCCATGAGCATCTACCCTATCGAGTCCCCTCAGAATCTTGTATGTTTCAATAAGATCTCCTCTCATTCTTCTAAACTCCAATGAGTATAGACCCAACCTGTTCAATCTCTCTTCATAAGACAACCCTTCCATCCCCGGAATCAACCGAGTGAGCCTTCTCTGAACTGCCTCCAATGCAAGTATGTCCTTCCTTAAATAAGGGCACCAGAACTGTATGCAGTACTCCAGGTGTGGTCTCACCAGCACCCTGTACAGTTGTAGCATGACTTCCCTGCTTTTATACTCCATCTCCCGAGAAATAAAGACCGATATTCCATTTGCCTTCCAGATTATCTGCTGCACCTGTATGTTGACTTTTTGTCTTTCATGTGCGAGGACACCCAGATCCCTTTGTACCGCAGCATTTTGTAGTATTTCTCTATTCAAATAATATTTTGCTTTTTTATTTTTCCTCCCAAAGTAGATGACTTCACATTTTCCCACGTGATATTCCATCTGCCAAATTTTTGCCCATTCGTTTAACCTGTCAATATCCCTTTGCAGAAACTTCATGTCCTCATCGCAACTTGCTTTTCCACCGATCTTTGTATCATCACCAAATTTGGCCACATCTGTTCCTTCGTCCAAGTCATTCATATATATCGTAAATAGTTGAGGCCCCAGCACTGATCCCTGCGGCACCCCACTACTAGTTGCAGATTGTCATTTTGAAAATGACCCTTTCATCCCGACTCTTTGTTTTCTGTTAGTTAGCCAATCCTCTATCCATGCCAGTATATTACCCCCAACACCATGAGCTCTTATCTTGTGCAGTAACCTTTTATGTGGCACCTTATCGAATGCCTTTTAGAAATCCAAATATACTGCATCCATTGGTTCCGTTTTATCCACCCTGCCTGTTACTTCCTCAAAGAACTCTGATAAATTTGTCACACAATTTCCCTTCATAAAACCATGTTGACTCTCCTTGATTGTATTATGAGTCTCCAATTGTCCTGCTGCTACTTCCTTAATAATGGATTCTAGCATTTTCCCAATGACAGATGTTAGGCTAATTGGTCTATAGTTACCTGCTTTCTATCTCACCCCCTTCTTGAATAGGGGTGTTACGTTTGCGGTTTTTCAATCCGCTGGGACCTTTCCAGAATCTCGTGAATTCTGGAAGATTAGAACCAATGCATCCACTATCTCTGTAGCCACTTCCTTTAAGACCTTCGGATGCAAGCCATCATGTCCAGGGGACTTGTCAGCCTTTAGACCCATCAGTTTACCGAATACTTTTTCTCTAGTGATAGTAATTGTTTTTAGTTCCTCCCTCCCCTTTGCCCCTTGATTATCCACTATTATTGATATGTTATTAGTGTCTTCTACTGTGAAGACAGATACAAAATATCTGTTCAATTCCTCTGTTTTCCATTATTATTTCCCCAGTCTCATCCTCTGAGGGACCAATGTTTACTTTAGCTACCCTCTTCCTTTTTATATGCTTGTCGAAGCTTTTACTGTCAGTTTTTATATTTCTTGCTAGTTTACTCTCATAATTTATTTTCTCCTTCTTTATTATTCTTTTAGTCATCCTTTGCTGGTTTTTAAAGTTTTCACACTCTTCGGTCTTACCAGTAATCTTTGCCACGTTATATGCTTTTTCTTTTAATCTGATACCATCCTTTACTTCCTTAGTTAGCCATGGTTGGTTCACCCTTTTTGTGGAGTCTTTCCTCCTCACAGGGATATATTTTTGTTACGAGTCATAAAATATCTTTTTAAATGTTTGCTACTGCTTATCCACCATCATACCATCTAATCTGTTTACGCAGTCCGCTTTAGCCAATTCTGCCCTCATTCCTTTGTAATTGCCCTTATTTAAGTTTAATACAGTAGTTTCAGACCCAAGATCCTCGGTCTCAAACTGGATGTGAAATTCTATCATGTTATGATCACTGTTTCCCAAGGGATCCTTTACTTTGAGATCATTCATTAATCCTGTTTCGTTACCCATTACCAGATCCAAAATGGCCTGTTCCCTGGTTGGTTCCCCGACATATTGGTCTAAGAAACAGTCCCGAATATGATCTATGAACTTCTCCTCAGGGCTACTTTTTCCAATTTGATTTGTCCAATCTGTGTGAAAGTTAAAATCGCCCATGATTATTGCATTACCTTTTTTACAAGCCCCCCTTATTTCCTGATTTATATTTTGCCCTACAGTGTAGCTACTATTAGGGGGCCTATATACTACTCCCACCAGTGATTTCTTTCCCTTGCTATTTCTTACCTCCACCCAAATTGATTCGACATCCTGACCTTCTGAGCCAAGATCATTTCTCACTATTATACCAATTTCATCTTTTATTAACAGAGCTACCCCGCCACCTTTACCTTTGTTCCTATCCTTCCAAAATGTTAAATAACCCTGAATATTTAGCTCCCAACCTTGGTCACCTTGCAACCACGTCTCTGTAATGGCCACAAGATCGTACCCATTTGTTTCTATTTGTGCCGTCAATTCATCTATCTTGTTATGAATGCTACATGCATTCAGATAAAGAACCTTTAATTTTGTCTTTTTACCATTCTTTCCCACCCCGGCCCCATTTGCTCGTGCACTCTTATGTTTGTACACTCTGTCCCTTCCTGACGCACTCTGTTTATCGTTACCCCCATCACTTTCCTGTACTACTTCAATGTCTTTTCTCTTTATCAATCTAAACTTTGCCCCACCTGAACCCTCCCTCCCTCTATTTAGTTTAAAGCCTTCTCTACCGCCCTAGTTATTCGGATCGCCAGAACACTGGTCCCAGCATGGTTCAGGTGAAGCCTGTCTCAACAGAACAGCTCTCTCATGAATTGAAACCCACTTCTCCCACACCAATCTTTGAGCTATGTATTCATCTCTCTGATCTGATTTATTCTGTGCCAATTTGCTTGTGGCTCAGGTAATAATCCGGAGATTATTCCCTTTGTGGTTCTGCTTTTTAATTTAGTCCCTAGCCGCTCAAACTCCCTCAGCAGAACCTCTTTCTTAGTCCTACCTATGTCATTGGTACCTACGTGGACCACGACAACTGGATCCTCCCCCTCCCTCTCCACGTTCCTCTCCAGCCCTGAGGAGATGTCCTTAATCCTGGCACCGGGTAGGCAATACAGCCTTCAGGACTTTCGCTCGTGGCTGCAAAGAGCAGTGTCTATCCCTCTAACTATGCTGTCGCCTACTACAACCACATTCCTTTTTACTCCCCCCACTTAAATGGCCCCCTGAACCATGGTGCCGTGGCCAGTTTGCTCATCCTCCCTGCAGTCCTTGCACTTGTCCACAAGGGCTGCAAGAATCTTGGGCGCGCCTGTTGTTTCGGTGCTACATGGCCTCTGCGGCATCCAAGATGGCGTCTTGGATGCGCACGCACGTTTCCTGCGCAACATGCGCTAGACGCCATCTTGGTATAGGAGTTTGCGCGTGCTCAGATAACGAGCGCTGGAATCATGTAAAGCAGGGAGAAAATAGCTTCAATCAGTGTGCAACGCTGATTTAAAGTGATAGATACCATTTGGGAGCTTAACGCTCAACTCAACGCACAGTCTTAACCCGACCATCTGAACAGATCTTAGAGTGTCTGGAGGACCCTCCACCAGCGCTATTTAAATGGATCATGCAGGATTTACAGGTTAGTGGCTAGATTATTGCCTCTGGCTGCCGAGACATTTGTAACTGTTTTTGGAGGTCTCCTATACTTGAATACTAGGACGCGGGAACACGGCCTAACCAGATGGTTTCCATCCCAGGGTATTAAAGGAAGTAGGTGAGCACATTGCAGATGCCCTAACTATAATCTTTCAAAGTTCTCTAGATTCAGGAACCATTGCACATGTCACTCCGCTTTTTAAGAAAGGAGAGAGAGGGAAACCAGGGAATTATAGACCAGTTAGCCTAACATCTGTTGTGGGGAAAATGCTGGAGCCTATAATTAAGGATAGGGTAACTGAACACCTCGAAAATTTTCAGTTAATCAGAGAGAGCCAGCATGGATTTGTGAAAGGTAGGTCGTGCCTGACAAACCTGATTGAATTTTTTGAAGAGGTGACTAAAGTAGTGGACGGGGGAATGTCAATGGATGTTATGTATATGGACTTCCAGAAGGCATTTGATAAGGTCCCACATAAGAGACTGTTAGCTATGATAGAAGCCCATGGAATTGAGGGAAAAGTACGGACTTGGTTAAGAAGTTGGCTGAGCAAAAGGCGACAGAGATTAGGGATAATTGGTAGGTACTCACATTGGCAGGATGTGACTAGTGGAGTCCCTTAGGGATCTGTCTTGGGGCCTCAATTATTCACAATATTTATTAACGACTTAGATGAAGGCATAGAAAGTCTCATATCTAAGTTTGCCGATGACACAAAGATTGGTGGCATTGTAAGCAGTGTAGTTGAAAACATAAAATTACAAAGCGATATTGATAGATTAGGTGAATGGGCAAAACTGTGGCAAATGGAATTCAATGTAGGCAAATGTGAGGTCATCCACTTTGGATCAAAAAAGGATAGAACAGGGCACTTTCTAAATGGTAAAAAGTTAAAAACAGTGGATGTCCAAAGGGACTTAGGGGTTCAATGAAGTGTCATGAACAGGTGCAGAAAATAATCAAGAAGGCTAATGGAATGCTGGCCTTTATATCTAGAGGACGAGAGTACAAGGGGGCAGAAGTTATGCTGCAGCTATACAAAACCCTGGTTAGACCGCACCTGGAGTACTGTGAGCAGTTCTGGGCACCGCACCTTCGGAAGGACATATTGGCCTTGGAGGGAGTGCAGCGTAGGTTTACTAGAATGATACCCGAACTTCAAGGGTTAAGTTACGAGGAGAGATTACACAAATTGGGGTTGTATTCTCTCGGGTTTAGAAGGTTAAGGGGTGATCTGATCGAAGTTTATAAGATATTAAGGGGAAACGGATAGGGTAGATAGAGAGAAACTATTTCCGCTGGTTGGGGATTCTAGGAGTAGGGGGCACAGTCTAAAAATTAGAGCCAGACCTTTCAGGAGTGAGATTAGAAAACATTTCTACACACAAAGGGTGGTAGAAGTTTGTAACTCTCTTCCACAAACGGCAATTGATGGTAGCTCAATTGCTAATTTTAAATCTGAGATAGATAGCTTTTTGGCAACCAAAGGTATTAAGGGATATGGGCCAAAGGCAGGTATATGGAGTTAGATCACAGATCAGCCATGATCTTATCAAATGGCGGAGCGGGCTCGAGGGGCTGAATGGCCTACTCCTGTTCCTTTATTCCTATTTGGAGCCAGGACGTGCAGGAGTGAAGTTAGGAAATGCTTCTACAGGCAAAGGATGGGAGAAGTTTGGAACGCTCTTCTACAAACGGCAATTGATGCCAGCTCACTTGTGAATGTTAAATCTGAGATTGATAGATTTCTGTGAAGCAAGGGTATTAACGGAAATGCGGCTAAGATGGGTATATGGAGTTAGTTCACAGGTCCACCATGATCTTACTGAATGGCGGAACAGGCTCGAGGGGCAAAATGTCATGGCTACTTGCTGCCTCTTGATATGCGCCACCTTCTCATTCCATAAAGTGGGACGTGTCTGTCACGGTTGAATAGTTGCCAGTGTGTGTGGCCTGTGAGTTGTGGGTGAGCGGCTTAAAACAGTGATAATGTGTAAGGGTGAGAGGAAGCACCTGATTGGAAGAGTTGAGTACTGATGGAAAGAATTTGTTTGTATGTGGGTGATATGGGGTGTAGTGCGTGGTGCAGTTGGTAGGAGACGCCACTTGACAGCCTCACTCAACTTGACCACTCATGTCAAAGCATTGAATTTCTTCCTGCACTGCATCCATGTTCATGATGCTATGCGCCTGGCATTGACTTCGTCCACCGCTGCCTCCCACTGTCTTTTGAGTATTTGTCTGGAAGGCCTCTTGCTCCCCCCACCCCCCACCTCCGCGGATATAGGATGTCCCTCCTACTGTCCGCCTCTTGCACCCAAGGTCTCTAGTGCATCAGCAGAGAATCTTGGTGCATGCACTCCCATAGGCCTGGTACCAACTCAGATCGGCAGATTGGTGAGGTCTGGTATGCAGATTGGAGGATGTGGGATTTAGTAGTGCGCAACCTTTATTCAATGTTTTAACATAATTGATCAGTGTGTAAACATAGGGATGGGATCTGCATCTGTGTTTTAAGTGTGCGATGTCTGATCTCTGTTCAGACTCCATGCAGACAGTAGACTGTTATTTTCAGCAAAAAACGGGTACCAGCTACCTTTAAGAGATTTCTAAGAAACATCCTCCCTTTAAGAGATAGAGCTCATTCTGGTGGTGGAAAATGCAAATTACATTGGTTCCACATGCAAGGCCTGGAAAGGAACACTGATTGCAGGTAAGTGCTCCCTTGGGTCCAAACTTGCGTCCTGCCTGCGCAGGGTCCCTCGGGCATGGGGTGGTAGCGCATCACGCTAACACCGCCCAAAATGGACCCTTATCGAATTTTTCCCCCCTTGTATCTGTTGGACAAGTGCAGAGGCTGAGGCTCCTGCAATGCTACCTTCTGGATCCCCGTACCTTCCTCGCTCGCAGTCACACCTTCCTGTCCCTGACCACGTGCCAATTCTACAGGAT
The DNA here is from genome assembly GCF_035084215.1 of Heptranchias perlo. Classification (NCBI taxonomy): domain Eukaryota; kingdom Metazoa; phylum Chordata; class Chondrichthyes; order Hexanchiformes; family Hexanchidae; genus Heptranchias; species Heptranchias perlo. Next base: position 19,925,121 of record NC_090335.1, read on the forward strand.
TTAGTCTAAGTGACTGCTTCCTGGATCAAATTTCACTACATTGAATTTCATTTGTCATTTTCAGTCTGCTTACGTCTCCCTGTATTTTGGTGCAGTCTTCTGCATTATTAGCTATAGCCCCTAATTTGGTTTCATCTCCAAATTTTGACACCATTACCTCCAAATTCTGAGTTAAAATCATTTCTGTGTATGGTGAACATGAGGGGTCCCAGCACGGATCCCTGCGGGACACCACTTCCCACTTTCTGCTAGTCCGAGAAACTTCCCTTAACTCCTACCCTCTGTTTTCTGTTTTGTAGCCATCTTTCAATCCATTCTGCTACCTGACCCCTGACTCCACATGCCCTGACCTTTCTCATGAGTCTCTTATGTGGCAGATTATCGAAAGCCTTCTGAAAGTCCACGTATACCACATCTACTTCATTGCCCTTGTCTTTCTGTTATTTCTTCAAAGAATTCAATAAGGTTGATTAAACATGACCTTCCTTTTTGAAATCCATGCTGGCTATTTTATATTATACTCTCCTTCTCTAGATGTTTTGTTATTTGATCTTTGGGCAAATATTCTAGTATCTTTCCTACCACTGACGTTAAGCTAACTGATCTATAGTTTCCTGGAATCTGGAAACTATAGACCAGTTAGCTATCTAACTTTTTGAATATAGGAATTACATTTGCTGTTCACCAGTCCTCTGGTACTATTCCTTTTCCTATTGAATTTGTATATATGGATTCTAGTGCCCCTGCTATCTCCTCGCTAGCTTCTTTGAGTATCTGCAGGTACAATCCAACTGGACCCGGGAGCGTCCAGTGCTGTCTGACCCCAACCCTCTCCAGTGCTGTCAGATCCCAGCACCTATGAGCAATGCCAGTCCTAGCCTCAAACACTTCCAGATCCGCCTTTTCCAGACTTACAACGCTGCCCCACGTGCTACCAGATCACAGCTCCTTCCCCCAAGTGATTCCGAGCCCTAACCCCTCCAGTGGTGCAAGACATCCGTTCCCTGTGTACCCCCTGGCCTCAGGCTTCCCCCAGTGCCATCAGGCCCCAGATGATGTGCTGTACTGCAAACTCCTGCCCAAGCCCCATGTGTCCTATCCCTCCAAGAACCCCTCCCTCCACCCAGTCCATCCACGTGCCAATCTGAAGCCCCAGCCCCCATATCCAGCCTCACATCTTACCCAAAACCCAGGTTTCTCTCTTCTGTTTGTATCGCACTAGCTGAAGAATGGATTTTACAATCTTTATCAGGAAAAAGTTTCACATTTAAACTGAAATCAAGTGCTTATTATTTACTCCAGAGACAGGAGCTAGCTCAGGCAGACAGAGAGAGACAGAAAAGTAGGGAGATTAAAGCCCTTATGTTTTATTTTGTTCACACTGAGAGTTCAAAAACAATGGCGGTTATATTGGATAACCACCAAAAATGGGCGCAGGGATCGCGGTGCGCGATTAACCCATGCCCGGTTGTAGCGATGCAGGCAGCACGTAACATTCAGGCCGCCTGATGATTCATATGATCGCTGCCTGCAGCCAGCGCTATCTGTGCTGTTGATTGGCTGCACGCATCAGCAGGGAGTCCCGATATCGGGAGTGGCTAGCATGACTTCAAGGGAAGGTACACTGTGGCTGCAGGAAGTGCTGGAAGTCCATTGGGAACTAAATCTGTGCTGGAATTTTGAGAAGAATGGCTGGGCCTTTGAGAGACCATGCACCAAGGTTCTCAGATGAGGCCCTGGTGGAGGAGGTGGACAGAAGGAGGGGCATCCTATACCGCAAGAGGTCAGGAGGCCCTCCAGACATATGCTCAAGAGGCATTAAGAGGAAATAGCGGACGAGGTCAATGCCAGGAGCATAGCACCACAATGCAGTGCAGGAAGAAGTTCAATGATTTGACACGAGTGGTCAAGGTGAGTGAGTTCAACTGTCAAGTGGCATATCCTACTAACTGCACCATTAGCCTCATCCACTGCTCCATGCACTACACCCCCCATCACCCACCTACCAACAAACTCTTTCAATCAGTACGCAAATCTTCAAAGCAAAGGTGTCATCTCACCCTAACACATTACCACAGTTGCAAGCCGCACACCCACAACTCACAGTCATGCACACTGGCAGCTATGCAACCATAACAGCTACATCACCCAAACATCTTGCAGGACACTCACTGATATACTTCCCTCTTTGTTGCAGGAGAAGGTGGTGCACCACAGTCGGCAGCAAGGAAGTACTGGGGGAGGACAAGCACGCCTACACGTCCTAACCCCATGGAGGAGACAGTGCTGTCCATCATTGGAAGGGCCATCGCTGAGGCCGTGGCCTCTGGCAGTGATGGAGGTATCGCTGTTGAGGGTCTCTGCATTCCTAATCCTCCTTCTCGCTTCCCACGTCTACCTCATCCCACGATCTTTTATGACTCACATGCTGCAGATGGTGTAAGCACGCACGTCTTATTTTCTTCTCTCCCCGCACCACAACTCAACCTGTGTCCCTTTGTCATTTCAGATACCCAAGAACTGAAACCTGCAGTCGGAGGAGGCAGAAGCAAAAGACAGTGATGATGAAGACACATGGTCACTCGATCTTACACTCGCAGCCACCAGTTCAGAGACTCATACTGCACGTAGTTTAGAGGCTAGGATAGAGGTGGGATCTGCACATGATGAGACACTGGGCAGGAGCCAGGGCGGGGGGAACGGATACCGCTGGTACCAGCACGCTGTACGAGGTTGCACACTAGTTCTGCTGCCGAGATGATGACTTCGATGGGCCAGTCTTCAGAAGAAGGATGATGGGCATACACAACCAAATACTTGGTGCACTGAAAAGCCTGCCAGAAAGCCTGCGCACAATGTTTAGGGGCATGGAGGAGTCCAGCTCCAATTTGGCACAGGGCTTTGCGCAGAGCTTGGAGCCCATCCTTTCCCACATGGAACGGGTGGTCACCTCCATCAGCACACCTGTGGAACCCACCATGATGCAGCATCTGATGACCAATGATACAGCTTCCATTGCAGCACAAACAGCTGCCATCCAAGATCTGACTGCTGCTTTGGAAGCTCATACTGTTGCTATCGTGGGACTGGGTACCACTGTGCAATGGAGCTTCCAGGGCATCACAGCAGTCCAGCAATCTATTCTCCAACAGATCACCAGGAATGTCCCAGGAAAACGGCAGTGGTGCCATGGAAGACGAAACTGCTGTCCTGTCTCAGGATGACAGCATTTCTGCTCCCACCCCTGCCACTCGCCAGTGCCCTTCATGTTGTCTGTCAGCCAGTCAGGCCAGACTGCTGTAGCGCAGGCCGAGATGGTGCAATCTGAAGCTGGTCCCTCCTCGCCCAGAGCTGCTCGAGGTCATCCTACTAGGCCATCTACACGCTCCTCAATTGAAGGTCAGCAGCCTTCCACCACCCATGCTCCAGCCACTGGGGATGCACCTCGTAGGAGCACTAGGATAGGTAAAGGCACACGAGCGACAGGCACTAAGGAATGCACAAGGGTGAATAGTCTCAGTTTGTTTGAATCATTTCATGTGTAAATCTACAAATGTGGTTTTGAATTTGTATTTGGTGGTGGTTTTTATTTCTGCGTTGGGCTGAGGGAAGAAGCAATGTATAATCATAAGGAGGATGATTTGATGGTCATGTGGGAGAGGAAAGGTAAGGAGTGAGGGACTGTTGGTGAATGGGGAGGTGTTGTTGAGGTTACTGGTATCGCCCATTAATAATCTGATCACGCAGAATCCTGGCAGACAGGGCCTATTGACCTTGTTGCCTCCCTGACTCTTCCTCCACTTCCTCCTCTGCCTCTTTCTCCTCTTCCTCTGCCTGTTGCTCAGGTTCTTGCCTGATAGGTGGTGGCAAGGGCTGCTCCCTCAAAATGGCGAGGCTGCGCAGCATACAATGACAAATCATGATACCCACTCAGCTGAGTACTGCAGGGCTCCTCCAGAGCGGTCCAGGCAGGGGAAGCGTTGCTTGAGGATGCCTATGGTGTGCTCTGTGATGTTCCATGTGGCTGCTTGGCTCTCGTTGTACACCTGCTGTGCACGTGTGCACGGGTTCCTGACCGGAGTGATGAGATATTTCATGAGGGGATAATCCATGTCGCCAATGTAGCCAGCCTTTGACTTGCTGTGCTGGTTGGAATATAAGTGGCACGTTGGACTGCCACAGAATGAAGGAGTCATAACTGCTGCCAGGATAGCGGGCATTCACCTGCATGATGCTCTGTGTGTGGTCGCACACCAGCTGCACATTGAGGGAGTGGAATCCCTTTCTGTTCACAAATATGGCCAAGTTCTGATGAGGAGCACACATGGCAATATGCGTGCAGTCTATGGCACCCTGCACCATGGGGAGGCCTGCAATGTGAGCAAACCCTCATGCTCACTCCTGCTGCTTGTCTCTGGCAAGAGGGAATGAGATGAATCTGTTTCTGAGTATGTGCAGTGTCTCAATGGCCTCCCTTATTCAGCAGTGTACTGCAAACTGTGAGATGTTGCTTATATCTCTGGCAGCAGTCTGAAAGGAGCCAGAGCCGTAAAAATTAAGAGCTACAGTCACCTTCACAGCCACCGGCAATGCTGTCCTTGCCCTGCTCTGAGGTTATAGTTGTGGCTGCAGCAGTTGACAAATTTCAGTCATGACCTCTTTAGCGAACCACAGCCATTGGATTTACTGGTTAGCGCTGAAGTTGAGGTCAGAGAATTGGTCCCTGAAGACCCTCGTTGGATATGGCCTCCTGCTGAGTGCCCTGCGCCTCCTCCTCCTCCTCCCTCTTCTAGCAGCTTGTCCTGCTCTGCATAGCCTCTCTGCATGCTCCTAGTCATGTTTAATTCCCAGAGGAAGTCCTAGCAGGCCCCCATGTCCGGAAGCAACTTTTTTCAGCTCTATATTTTAAATGCCACTAACAGTACTGCAAGATCAGCCTGACCACTCTCTTTTGGAATATTGCAACTTTAGCCAAGTATAGGAAACTTCCAAAAACACGTACAATTGCACCAGCAGCCAGAAGAAATAATTCAGCAACTAACCTGTAACTCCTGCATGATCTCTATAAATAGCGCTGGTGGGGGGGGCCCTTCACGCCATTTAAGTCCTGTTTCGCTGTGCGAGATTAAGACAATGTGTTGGCTGGAGCATGGAGGTCCAAAATGTCACCGGCTACTTCAAATCAGCGTTGCACACTGATTCACGTCATAATCTCCCTACTCTACATGCTGCCGGTGTTCGTTAGGTGCACGTGTGCAAATGCCTTTACCACGATCGCGTCCTGCGCACTTCATGTCGGAAATGTGCGTGCACATTTCGGATGCCATTTTCAGGGCCTACACAACGGGCGCTACACGGCTCAATTTCGCCCCCAATGATCGTTTACAGAAAATCATATTATTGTTCTGGCTGTAACAGTTTTAAGTAAGTTTGTTTTTTCAAATTATTCAAAAACAGGCTGAAAGATAAATTTAATTTTTTTTGAAGTAAAGAAAGACTTGCATTTATATAGTGCCTTTCATGACCGTCTCAAAGCGCTTTACAGCCAATGAAGTACTTTTGATGTGCAGCCACTGTTGTAACGTAGGAAACAGGGCAGCCAATGTGCACACAGCAAGATCCCACAAACAGCAATGAGATAAATGACCAAATAATCTGTTTTAGTGATGTTGGTTGAGGGATAAATGTTGGTCAGGACACCAGCGGGAGCTCCCCTGCTCTTCTTTGAAATAGTGCCATGGGATCTTTTAACGACCACCTGAGACGGCAGGTGGGGCTTCGGTTTAACGTCTCATCTTAAAGACGACACCTCTGACAGTGTCGCACTCCTTCATTACTGCACTGATGTATCAGTCTAGATGTTATGTTCAAGTCTCTGGAGTGGGACTTGAACCCATAACCTTCCTGACTCAGAGGAACGTGTGCTTACCAATTGAGCCAAGGCTGACACCAAAGTTTCAGTTGAAAGCTGTTCGCAGCCATTTTTTTTTATTTATGAGAAAGGCTAGCTCAGAGAGAGAGAGATAGGCAAACAATTAGACAGAGACGGATGATTGGAGCAGAGGTTCCCTAACTGAGGGGCGCGACGAGGTTATCAAGGTGGGTGAAGAGGCCGCGAGTTGTAACTCACTCACAGGCGATGCCTACAATATATATTGCCTGCACTGGTGGTGCTGTAGCGCTCCGTTTAACTCAGGTTGATTCCTTACTCTGTTCTCTGAAAATCTCAGACATCCCTGCAATTTTAGGCAAAGGATTCCAAGCAAGCAATTGCAAAGAGTTTACTTGTGACAAGTGTGAGTGGCCAGATACACTGTTGTGAGGTCAATGAAGGAAGTAAGTGATGGTAAGTTTTTTCACCGAGTGTGAGCTTTTTCTGCCTAAGGCTATCTATTCCCCCCGCACGGTGCAGCTGAATTTAGTGTCTACATGACATACTGCGATAAGATGATGAAAGCTCCACTCAGGGGACATTAGCTGAGGACATCACCTCTACACCACCAAAGAGGAAAAGGGAAAAGTACAAGGTGACAATGAAACAGGCTCAGGACTCCAAAACCAAGATATCCGAGTCCAACGTGGAAAGGATAAGACAGGAGAAATAGACCCAGAAGGGTAAAGTAAATGAAATTTCCTTATTTGTTGGGAATTGATTGATTAAATTTATTGACAGAGAAAAGGAAACGAGTGTTGTGTGGAACTGAGATAAAAGTCACAGGGAGTTGGGTTGAAGGAGTATTAAACGGGGCGCTGAAAGGAGCTACTGTTTATGTAGGGACAAATAATACCATGGAAGGAAGGTCCGAAATAACAAAACAGAGATACAAAAAATGGGCTGTAACCAAACGAAATGGTGTTCAGGTTGTTGTTTTGGGACTGCGACCAACGATTCTGCAATGAGCCCCAACTGATGGCGGACCTCGAGGTGGAGAAGCACCTTGAAGATTTGGACCACTATTATAAGGTTTGAAAGATGGGGTGTAGCAAGTTTAATGATAATAGTGTCATATTTTAAAAAGACTCAATTTACAGAAATGAAGGGACTTAATAGCGTTTAATTGGGAAAGGGAGCTGGGTATGGATGACTATAATACTCAAAAAGGGATACTTAAGAAGCTTTTATATCTCTATAAGAGGGAAAATATTTGAGAGACTTGTTTAGCAACTTGCACTCACGGGTATTTTCAGAAATAAAAGGAGTAATGGTCTTTCAGAAATGGAAAGATATAGGAGGCAATTAGTGCTAACAAAAACATATTAGGCAAGCTGAAATGAATCTAGAGATGATAGTGGAAAATAATCAGTATAATAGGAAAGCATTGTTTGCTTATGTTATTCGTCAGACGTCAAATAGAGAGCAAATTGCAGGATGATTTGGGGACGATTATAAATTATGACAAGGGCATGGCAGAAGAGTTGAACAGATGCTTTGTATCTGTCTTTAATTGTGAGACAGAACTGCTCTTTTTGATATATATTAAAGACCTGGACTTGGGGTATAATTTCAAAGTTTGCAGATGACATGAAACTCGAAAATGTAGTAAACAATGTGGAGGATAGTAACAGACTTCAGGAGGACATAGATTGGTGAAATGGGCAGACACATGGCAAATGAAATTTAATGCAGAGAAGTGTGAAGTGATACATTTTGGTAGGAAGAATGAGGAGAGGCAATATAAACTAAATGGTACAATTTTAAAGTGGGTGCAGGAACAGAGAGATCTGGGGTGCACATATACAAATCTTTGAAGGTGGCTAGACAAGTTGAGAAGGCTGTTAAAAAAGCACATGGGATCCTGGCTTTATTGATAGAGGCATGGAGTATAAAAGCAAGGAAGTTATGCTAAACCTTTATAAAACACTGGTTAGGCCTCAGCTGGAGTGTTTCATTCAATTCTGGGCACTACACTTTAGGAAGGATGTCAAAGGCCTTAGAGAGGGTGCAGAAGAGATTGACCAGATGGTACCAGGGATGAGGGACTTCAGTTATGTGGAGAGACTGGAGAATCTGGGGTTGTTCTCCTTAGAGCAGCGAAGATTAAGAGGAGATTTGATAGATGTGTTCAAAATCATGAACAGTTTTGATAGAGTAAATAAGGAGAAACTGTTTCCAGGGGCAGAAAGGTCAGTTACCAGAGGACACAGATTTAAGGTGATTGGCGAAAGAACCAGAGGCGACATGAGGAAACATTTTACTCAGCAAGTTGCTGTGATCTGGAATGCATTGCCTGAAAGGGTGGTGGAAGCAGATTTAATAACTTTCAAAAGGGAATTGGATAAATACTTGAAGGGAAAAAATATACAGGCCAAGGGGAAAGAGCAAGGGAGTGGGACTAACTGAATAGCTCTTTCAAAGAGCTGGCATAGGCATGATGGGCCGAGTGGCCTCCTTTTGTGCTGTATCACACTATGAAACTGTTCCTTCCTTAGCAGGTAAGGCTGAAACTCAGATAGTTTGCTTACACATCTCAAGGAAATGGTGCAAGCTAAATTAAAAGGGCTCACGATGGAAAAAGCAGCAGAGTCAGATTTCATTTATCCTAAGATACTGAAAGAAAGCAGGGATCATGCCTGGTGAATATTTCAATAGCTCACTGGGAACAAGAGTAATTCTAGATGATTGGAGGAAAGCACACATGGTGCATTATTTAAAATATAATTCTGAAAACAATATAGACCAGTGAAATCTTGAGGTGAGGAAGGTAATGGAAAGCATCATTACAAATGCTGTAAATAGTCATCTGGAATGGTCCCTGCTGATGGGGGATGCCCAACATGGCTTCAGAAAACAAAAGATCCAGTTTTTAGAAGATGTCACCAGTACATTGGATAGGTGATCTGATAGACATCATCTATGTGGAATCCCAAAAAGCATGTGCCTCATCAGGAACTGTGTGCAAATATTAGGTGTCATGGTTTGAAGGGTGATTGGCAAGATGGATAACAAATTGGATAAGGGACCATAAGAAAAAGGTGGTTTCAAATGGGATAGCTTTGCAATGGGGTCCAGTCACAAATTGGTGCCCAAGGGTTTGGTTCTGTTTATAATTATTAATGATCTGGAGGAGGGTTTAGATGGTCCAGTAATCAAATTGTGCAGAAGTTTGGAAGAGTGAAATAGATTGCAACTGGATTTGGAGAGGTTGAGGAAGATTGGCAAATGACTTTTAATATAGGTAAGTATGCAGCTATGCAGATTGGTGCACAGAATACAAATATAGAGAAGAGCATGAGCGAGTGTGGTCTAAAGGTAACACAAAGACTTGGGAGTTGTTATTGACCACTCCCTAAAAGTTCACACACAGTGTGAGGAGGCTGTGATCAAAGCAAACAGGGTCTGTATTGCCCACATTATCAAGTACAAAACTAGAGCCACAATAACATTGTTATATAAGGCTTTGGTAGGTTCTCATTTAGAGTTCTGTGTACAGATTTGGTTCCTCTACCCTAAAAAGGACATTGTAGCTCAAGGGGATGTTCCTTGGCCTAAGATCATTAAGCTATGATTTTAGACTTCAGGCCTTGTATTTGGATTAGCAGGAAATGGGATCTCATTCAGGTATTTAAATTCATTAAGGTCATTGACATCTGAGGAAAAGTACCCCTTAAATCGCCTGAAGGGTTCCTTCACGTTCATGGTGGAAATTCCCTGTAAACTGTCTGAAGTGTGCTCTCAAAATGGAGTTTCAGCTTAAAACTGTCCACACAATATGGAGTTCAGCTGTTGAACTGAATGCTGGGAAACTGCTGGAAAGCAAAGCTAGTCAAATTCAGGCTTCCAAGCTAATTAAACCATAGGCCTTTAAGCTAAGTCGTAAAGAGTCTAAGTTAATTACACCATGTTGGCTTGTGTATACAAATAAGACATTCCTTACTAGTGTTGGAAGCCACTAAGAAGACACTGAGACCTTGTGAATGGCTCTTAGTGAGACATAAACATGTCACATCCCCTCATATTTGTGTGAGCCACCTTGATGGATAGGCAAGGTGGGTTGTAAAACGGAGACACCCAGTCTCAAGATATTCAGGCTTCACTGACTCAAAGGCACCAGACCCCTTCCATGTTTTGTTAGTAGTGATTAACAGAACAGGGGGTGGGGCTTTCTTACCCATGTCACTCAGATTGGTCAGTTGTATGGAAAGGGTTTCTCCTTGAAATTAAGGTATTTAAGGGAGGTACTTGGTACACCTCTGGTGGTCTCGATTGGAATAGTTAGTAGTAGTGATCTTTACCAAGCAGATGTAAGAAAGTACCCTTATCAGCAAAAGGTACCTTCTCCATGGACTGAGAGTCAGGCGAAGAAGTTAAATTATGGCTGCACAAGCCAGTTAGAGGTAGAGATAAGTGTGTGGCTTAACTTTACAAGTGTCTGTGATCAGGGAAAGTGAGAGATAAGCCAGTTAGCAGATATCACCGTTCATGTGATAATGGGCAGCTGGAACTGAGGACCAAATGGAACAGATAACCCCCACCGCCAAAGGGGCTCATCTTCTCACTGCTCCAGAACCAATGCCTGCGTCCCAGAGATGGAAGCAGAGCGATTCAACCTCGCCGTTTATAGGGAGAAGGTTGTATAAGCTCTGGAATATTGTAAAGCATCAGCATCTAGATGTTAATCTATCGAATAGACTGGCTGTTAACTTGTCAGCTATCTAAGAAGTTACTCGTAGAGTAATCTCACCAATTTGCAATCATCTCAGGTACTGATCTCAACTATAATTTAAAAGTCGGCCATTTTGTTAGCATTGAATTACAGTGACACTACTGACTTGCCTTTACAATCTCTGCTACTCATTTTATTAAATAACTGTCCATTAATTGTTGCTCTTCAAACTATTAGGTACTGATGACTATTAATTGCTCATGCTTTCAATGTTTAACTTTTAAGTTGTGGTTTTGTAGTCAATAAATAGTGCATCTTCGAACAAAGAAGTCTGACTTCTTCTCTGATTTCACAAGAAAGGGTTAATTTATTCACTCAGTAATTTGTGTGTATCCTAATTAAGGGTTGGTAAGACGGTTTGGCAAGTCAACTCGGGCATCATTCACTCCTGGAATAAAAACTGGCGTTAAAACTTCAGACAGTTCCTTGATGAGGAGTTAAGCGAGGGTGTTAAGGATTTGTCTGGTTCCTTGGGATATATTTGTTGGGATACCAACATCCAGTGTTCTTGCATAGCATGCAAGTAAAGCATTTGAGGTGATGGGCCATATAGAATTGACGGCCACATCGAGGGCGTAAAGAAAGAAAGACGTATTTATATAGCGTCTTTCACGACTTCCCAGGACATCCCAAAGTATTTTACAGCCAATGAAGTACTTTTGATGTGTAGTCACTGTTGTAATGTAGGAAATGTGGCAGCCAATTTGCGCAGAGCAAGGTCCCACAAACAGCAATGAGACAAGGACCAGATAATCTGTTTTTGTGATGTTGGTTGAGAAATAAAATGTTGGCCAGGACACCAGAGAGAACTCACCTGCTCTTCTTTGAATAGTGCCATGGGATCTTTCATGTCCACCTGAGAGGGCAGACGGAGCCTTGGTTTAATGTCTCATCTGAAAGACAGTAACTTTGACAGTGCAGCACTCCCTCAGTACTGCCCTGGAATGTCAGCCTGGATTATGTGCCCTAGTTTCCGGAGTTGGACTTGAACTCACAACTTTTGACTTTGGGGCGAGAATACTACCATTGAGCTATGGGTAAGGTAGTATAATGGCTACGTTACTAGACTAATAATGTAGATTAATAATCTAGAGTATGTGAGTTCAAATCCCACTATGAAAGTTTGAGAATTTGAATTCAGTTTAAAAAATCTGGAAATAAAAAGCTGGGATCAGTAAAAGTGACCATGAAGCTGTCGGGTTGTTGTAAAAACCCAGCTGGTTCAATAATGTCACCATCCTTACCCGGTCTGGCCTATATGTGATGCTAGTCTCACATCAATGTGGTTGACTCTGAAGTGGTCAAGCAAGCCACTCAGTTGTATCAAGCATTGGACAACTTGGGATGGGAAATAAATGCCGGCCTTGCCAGTGACATTCACAGACTGAGAATGAATAAAAATATCTAAATTATGAAAGCAGGGAGTGAGGTTGAATGTTTGAAAGTTTTACCTTTCTCAGTAGGGTGATTGATCTGTGAGACAGGATTCTGAAGGTGGTAACGATGAGTGATTCTTTGCAGTCCTTCAAGAAGATATCAGATGAATTTTTGGAAAATGGGGTGATCATGACACATGGAAGGTAAAATTCATTATTCCAGCAAATAATTAGCACATTTCGGGCCTGTCTGATAGCCTTTGAGGCTAGAAAGGAATTTTTGACATAGGATTCCTGAACTGGTTACATGTAATTTTTTCCCCCTACTCCCAGGAAGTGGAGTGGAAGTGGAAGTGGAAGGGTGGAGGGCAAGTACATGGGGTTAAGCCCAGGAAAAATCGGGTAAGCGCGTGTGAACCTGATGGTCTTTTCTTGTCTTGGATACATAACATCTCATCGATGCATTGTAATCATGTGATAGTTCATATATTATTGAAAACATGGTTACAAGGCCCAATCTCTGTGCTCTTGCTGTCAATCCTAGTCTTCCTGCTCCCTCTGTTGCAAGTCTTTCAGGTCCCTAATCTTGCTCTGGGTCCTCATTCCTTCCTGGGCCCTGGCTATGCGTCTTTCTCTCAGGCCAACGTTCTGCAGCTCTTTCCTGAACCCAGATGCTGCTGCTCCCTCCCTGGGACAAACTCTACTGCTCTCTCCGAGGTCCGCACCTGCTGATCACTGACAAGTGTGGAATAATCTATTATCTAACTGGATTGTAAATATTAAATAATTCATTATCTGATGGATTGTAAATGTGGAATAAATCATCTGAGAACAGACCGTAAATATTCAATAGTCCATTGTTCAACTGATGGAGCATAACCATGGAATAAATCATCATTACAAAACATATGAAATAACCCATTGTCTAGCTGACCTGCATATATGGAATAATGTGATATCGAACTGGCCTATAAATATGAAATCATTCAATCATTTATGATCAAACTGATGGGCTGTATGGAACAAAATCATTTTAGAGCAGACTGTAAATATTAAATAATCTATTATCTCACCACACTGAGTGTGGAATAATTCATCACCTGAGAGTGGACTGTGAAAGGAATAACCCATTGTTCAATCAGATTGTGAATATGGAATAATCTGTTGTCTAACTGGAATGTAAATATGGAATCATTCATTTTCTGAGTGAACTGTAAATATGGAATAACTTATTAACTGTGACAGACTGTGTTTGTGATGTACACAGTGTGCTAAACATTCAGAAGGAAGCAGACAGACAAAGACATGCAGAGAGAAAGTGTGGAAATTGTGTATCGTGTGGGAGACATGGAAAAGAGGAAACGGAGACAAGATTTTGGGGCCAATTTTCCTGACCCTTGTGCCCCAAGTGCACCTATTTAGGGGCACAACGCATATGAAAAATTGGCATAAACTCGTAACGCCAGGCCGCAACCTCAATTGTGCTACCCATATTCTTGTTATCACACTTCAGGCGGGGAGGTTGGAATGTTGTACTACAAAGGGGCATTCTTATTTAAATTAAGGGCCTCGATTAAGTCATTCTGTCCTGTAACCTGCTTTCTGCTGGTCGCTGCTTTGATGCGGCCTGCTCCCATTTGAACTGAGTGCTCAGGAACTATAAACTGTGTTTGAAATGCAAATAAAGCGGCTGCTGTGTCAGGGAAATTGTTTGTGGATAGCTTGTAAGCTTCTTAGAGCAAAGGACTTTGCTTCAGTTGAAGGATTGCTGCGCTAACCAGAATTTTTTATGACATTAGGAGTTTAGGGAGGATACCATACTCGGCAACATAGATGGGGTGCTGTTTGGGATACCCCTATATGTGCATTAGTTAGTGGACAAGGACAAACAAAAGGCCATCTTGGATGGTAGGGAGGTGAGACAGTGCCAAAAAAGATGGTGCGAACGAGTGCTCACATTTTATGGTGAGTTATGATGTTAACCATGCCCTTACCCTGTCAACGGAATATATTGGCTATAGAGAACTTTTTTACACTCAGCAGACTCCGACTCAGCAAGGAAATAATCTGGGAGCTTTGTGACCTATTGCGAGATGACCTCTCCCTGCTTTTGAGTGATCAGTACATCACCTATTGTGCTAGCCTCAATCTGATGACCTAAATCCCTGGGTAGATGGACCGAAGCTGGTGCTTTCCATAGCAAGGGATGGTGTGCTGGGCGACTGGACTTGAGAGGAACCTGGGACAGTTTCTATCATAACTGTAGAGATATAAAAAGGTAAACTGTTGATAGGCCTTCGTCTGAACAACTGTCAGACAACAATTTTCACCAAGCAGCTGGATATGAACAGTGCTTGTATGATTGAATTGGATATAGTGTGGTGGTTGGAGTTGTGTGGTATCAATCCTGAACTGGGGGCATGTCTCCTGCTGCTCCATCTCTGGTCTCCTCCCTCCAAGTTCCTTCCCTTGTATTTGGAGGCACACTCCTCGAATGGTGTTACCTCACGTACTGTAGCTGCACCTCCTCAGATGGCCAACATCTGTCCCTTATGTGCAGCCTTCTGCCCAAACAGAAGGAAGCATCAACGAACTGTCAAAGGCTACTTGCACACATAGTAGCAACTAGGAGACGAACAGGGGAAGGTGACCGAAGGTGAGATCGAAGTAGTAGCTTTTGAGGAGCCTTTTGAAGGTAGGAGGAGTGGAGCAAAGCAGAGAGATTTTGGAAGAGAATTGCAGGAAGCAGGGCCATGATGGTTGAAGGCTCTACGTTAATGGTGGAGAGGAGGCAGGGAGCACGCTGTTGACTCAGAAGAGTGGTGGACACGGCTAGGATGTAGGGCAGGTGGAGATTGCATAGCTAAAATGGAGAAAGGACAATAAGAGGTTTTGTAAATGTCAGGATTTTGAAATCAATGCATGGGGAGTTAGTGGACGTCAGTGAGGATAGGGGTGTACCTCAGTTCAGGGTCAACCAGGACTCCAAGGGTGCACACTAATGGTTACCGTCTGAGCAAGCACCTGGGAAGATGGGTGTAATCATGGTCCAAGATACAGAGTCTGGTGAGAAACAAACAGGATTGCTTTCCCAGCTGAAATTAATAATGATTGTGATTGTGGGGAAAGTATACAATTTTATCCTCTTATTTGCAGTAGGTTCTCACTCAGGCTGGGTAAAGTTTCTCTGGTATCTTATCAATGACTACTCTTTTTTTGATAGGCCAGGTGTTTATAATGTTTCTACAGTTTCCAAACCAAGTTACCAAGAAATCCACATGGTTAGAGTTTCTGTTTGCCTGATAAGCAATGCACATTCAGGGGCGCAGTCCAATTATCTAAATCCAGAGAATTTATTCACGGGTAAGAACAGTTGAAGCTTAGAGATCTGTAAGTATGACAGTTGAAGCTTAGAGATCTGTAAGTATGATGGAGATTAACCAGCTAAAACTGTGCAACTTTCCAGCACAGACCACTGGTAAATTACTCATGCTTGTCCAGTTAGTGCCATCTTACCAATTAAGGATTGGCTTGCACTGTTATTTGAAGCTGTGGAGGAATCTTAGCCTCCAGTAACAGGTATATCCCTCCAGGTCCTATTAGTGAGGAAGGCAGGCTGGCTGGTCAATCATGCAGAGTTACTGTGGGCCTGCCTGGCTCAGATATTGGATCACTGAGTCCGCCAAGGAGGATTGACTTGGTTTTAATCTTTGAAGCCAATTCGACCCAAAGAGATCCTAATTACCTCTTCCCTCTCTCCCACCACCCAGAAGGATAGTGACTGATCTGTCATTAGACAGCTGATGAGTGTACCTTTGAGCCTTTGCTAGGCAGACAGCAGTTAGCAGGAATTCCTCACAAGTGGCATGGTTAACAGCACAACTCATCATAAAATGTGAGCACTTGTTAGCACTCTCATGAATTAACTTCAATGGAGAAGAAAATCAGACCGAGTGCAAAATGGGCTGACAATTTGCTATCGCCCATTTTGCTCTACCACATAAGATGAATTTATACATCAGTGAGTCTTGGCAAGCCATTCTTCCATAAGGAGCATCACAATTGAGCCTATTCCTATCCTCGCCTGATGTCCATGCACACACACTTCCCAGCTGTGGAGGAATCCTAGCCTCTAGTAACAGGTATATCCCTCCGGGTCCTATTAGAGAGGAAGGTGGGCTGGCTGGTCAATCATGCACAGTGCTATGGATTACTGTGGGCCTGACAGGCTCAGATATTGGATTACTGAGTCTGCCAAGGATGATGATCTGGAGTAGGGCATGAGCTGATTTTTCATCTGCCTGGTCCTAGGGTGCTGAGGCCAATTGTAATGGCCCCTATTTTGGTGTGTCTATCATTTTCTCCTCATTTCTGCAACTCTATTCTTCATTATCTTGAGAAAGAGTATTTCTGTTAAGCAACTGTCATTGCCTTGAATATCTTTAAAATTTTTAACAAGGTTTGCCATTGTACACTTCGAAAGAAGTTATATCCTATGAAGTCCTACCAAGTTCATGATTATGTAATTTCCTCTCAAATTGCTCCCGCTGCAGTTGATGATTGATCATCTGACTCTTTCCACTAAATCAAATGTTCCCCAGGGCTCCACCTGTTCCTTCTTTGCATCATTGACTTTGTCCACTCGACGTCCAACCTTTCGCTGAGGGAAGGAGAGAGCTTCATTCTGCTTTTGTTTTAGCGTCAGTTCAAGCCTTGAGATCCAATTTACACTGCACCAGTTTTGTGTCAGTATTAAGCTGAAACCACTTTGCACTGACGCTAAACTTGGCATGAGAACATACTGCAACTTTATGTGAGCGCCGTTGTTTAACTACACAGTAC
The DNA here is from genome assembly GCF_035084215.1 of Heptranchias perlo. NCBI lineage: Eukaryota > Metazoa > Chordata > Chondrichthyes > Hexanchiformes > Hexanchidae > Heptranchias > Heptranchias perlo. Next base: position 19,942,003 of record NC_090335.1, read on the forward strand.
TTTCAAACATTATCCTTGGATAAACATGTATGGTAATAACATTTTATTTATTTTTATTCCAAACCATTTTAAGGTATTTTATTGACTTCCTACATTATAGCCTGGAGTTTTCACTTTGAGTGCAATCGATATCTGGACGCAAATTGCACCCAAAAGTTGGCTGGCACAACTTTTGGGTGCAACTGAGTTTCTGCTAATATGCATTAACATAATCACAAACGTAAAATCTGCCATGAATCAGCGCAATTCGGGAGCTTAAAAGAGCGTAATTTTTTTTTGCAATAAAAATATACATTGATGTATTTAAGAGTTGTAAACAATTTTACAACACCAAGTTATAGTCCAACAATTTTTATTTGAAATCTACAAGCTTTCGGAGGCTTCCTCCTTCCTCAGGTAAATGAGTGGTAACCTGGTGCAGTTTTCTTAATACAGCTGAAAATGGGCTTATGACTAAAAATAAGCATTTTTAATAAAGGTCTCCAGTTCTCTGTCTTTGAGTGACCTGATTTAAAATCACTGAAAACGACTCAAAAAAACTATACTGAAGCATTTACTACTTTCATTGGTGTACACTAGTCCGTTTTTTAGTAAATTAATATTTTTTAATATTTAAAAACATTTAAATAGTGCCCACTAGTGCCTTTGCGCCCAAGAAAGCTAGCTTAATTTTAAAACCCTCCTCGAACGGCCGCAGGCTGGGGCAATGGGCGGAAACTCACCATCCTCGTTGTTTTGAGCGGGAGACGTGGCCTGTTTTATGGGCAGGGCTAGTTTCAGCGATTTTTTATTTTTATATATATATATGTAGCCAGTGCAAAACATTGCAGAAACTTGACTTATGCCAGGTGCAAATTACACCTGACGTAATTCGAAATTTCTTTATGTTTTGTGCTGATTTGGCCGGATCGCGCTGATAAAGCCAGCACAATCCAGCGGAAACTCTGGGCTCAGTGCACTTGAGCTGAGAAGATAACCTGTCCTCTAGCCTCCAATAATGACACTCTTGATGCAGCTAGCAGGAGCACAAAGAACAGCCTAAAGTAGCTATCCTGTCAACTGTCCAATAAAACTGTTGGACTATAACCTGGTGTTGTAAGATTCCCTACATTTGTCCACTCTAGTCCATCACCGGCATCTCCACATCACACGAGATTAACGTCTACACTGTTCTTTCCCTGATAACACATTAGAAATCAAAAGCTCATCATATGACGAACTCGGGCAAGAATTCACCCTGCTATTACAGTGCAATATGTTAGAGCCTTAATCCCTTTGATTAAGCATAAGTACTTGAGCTTTCTATATTGTTTACATTTCACAATGAACCTGTTTTGCAGGAATAAAAGCAAAATTCTTCAATCCTCAAAAGGTTAATCCAGACGAGTAAAATACATTCTAGAAATCACTGTATTGCTGAACACTGATTAGGAGGGAATTTGAACTGCACTAGTAACTATTGGGCTTTAGACTCTCTACTTTCACTTTCTATTTGTTTTCTGTTTCGGTTTCATTTTTCACGTATAATCTTTCGCTCTTCTCCAGCACAAGCAAATGTGACAGTCATAAACAGAACACGTCAACTTTTTCAGTCCTGAAAGCAATTTGTTTCAGGCTTGCGTGGCAGCTGGGGAGACTGAGGCGGGACTTCTCATTAAAGGAATAACGTAGGTTCATTGTGGTTTCTTACAACATCACTAATAATTTACTGCCACTAACCTCAATTAAATTATGTGAATGGGAGAGAATAATCTTTTTAATTAATTTCAAATGGAATGTGAATCTTGGCATCTTGTCAATGACCCCATTTTGCAGGCAGGCTAAGTATACAGCTGATGCATTTTCAGCCCAAGTAGGTTAGGGTGTACTGGAATAAATACTTTTCAAAATGTAAACAATAAAAGTACTTTTTCCCCTAAAGCGATTCTTAAAAGTCTTTGAAATTTTTATTGTTCTATTTTTTAAAAGTTACGGTTAAGACAGGATCAGGTTTGACTGTGATATCCTAAAATGGTTTCAACAGCTGCCGACACTGAATGTATAGGGCAGGCTTACACATGTATAATGATCAGCTCAGTGAGGTACCAGAGGGCAGAGCCCAGTATGAATCAGTGTCTTCAGGAAAGGAAAGGAGAAAATTGTAAGGATTGCTTAAAAGGTATGTTGCTCCTTTATGGATGCCTGTTGGAAGTGTTTTATCATTTTGTTTTTGCACTAAATTGATGTAACAAGTATCAATAGCCAGATCTTCAGAGAATGCCAGAATTCTTCCTGCAACAGTACTGAGATTAAACGTGGGTCCCAAAGAATCTGTTTGCATCACTGCAAATATAATTCCTGGTTGCAATGAAGAGTAAATAATAATTTTTGAAAAATCTTTCTTTTCATACAAAAATTAAGGTTTTCTAATAGTTCTTAACGCTATATGGTGCTGTTTTCATTTGGGTATAATGAATACCCCAATAGTGCCCTGCATTGCTTCCGACCTGAGTTTGAATTATTATATCTCCGAGATGTATGAGTATATTGGTGACCTGTGTAGCTGCAGTAGGTGCTGTCTTTGGATCACCAAAGGATATGATGAGCAAAACAGGAGCAAAGGTTTCACAGAGGACTTACAACCATGAAACAGCTAATTTCCCAAATGAAGAAGCAATAGAGTAGATTTTCCCCCGGAACGGTATCTGGGGGGCGGGCTGCCCGATAGTCCATTTTGAGGAATGGGCTTCATTAACATTAGGCTGCGGCCACCGCAATATCAGGCGGTCCAGCCGGTCTCCGGCAAGGTAGGTCCCGGGGTGGGGCGGGCAGGGGAGGTTAGCTGGAGCGGCACTGGTCCAGGCTGGGTTTGTGGGGCCGGGTCGGGCAGTCCTGCTCCTCCCTGCCCCACGAAAATGAACAGGAACTCAGCTTTGGGCTCGTCTTTGGCCGGACCGCCACCTCATGCTGGTCGGAGCCTGCCCGGCGTATGTTCCGCCCAAATTTGGCCCAAATAATGGAAATCAGGTTCTTATTCACGTCGGAGGACCCAGATTTCCATTTTACATGGGCTTCTCCCTGACTTCGAGAGAGTCTCTGATCTGTGGAGGCAGGATTTATAAATTTACCAAATGTCCGTTCATATCCTTTAGTGTTTCTTTATATACGTTTAATAAGAGAGATTGTGTGCATAGTTGCCCAGATCTGATTGCTGCTTGTTAACCATCTCACTGTTCATGCATTATTAGTCATGTGGTTACGAGGGACCAACTCCGACAGTCCCAGCCCAATTCTCATTCTCTGGCCCCAATCACCATTCTCATTCTCTGGCCCCAGTCCCGACCAGCCTATCACCTCCCTCATGACCTGAATCCCACATCCCACTTTACGCTCCCTACTGCATGCAATGGGATAAATAATATTATTTCTATGGCAATCAGAAGATGGGAGCCCAGAGTTTGGCTCTAGGTGTCTGTGGGAATTGAGAGAAAATGGAGAGACAAAGAGAAAGATAAAAAGGACAGCAAGACAGAGACAATGAGAGAGCGATACATAAAGGGAAAGTGCCTTTGTGTATCAGCTTCTGAAGTGAGAGACAGAAAGAGGGAAAGAGAAACAGAGACACTGAAAAATAAGGACAAGAGAAAATATGCGAGAGCCATGCAGAGAAATAAAAAAGAATGCAAAATAATAAGAAGAGTGAAGGAGACATAATTAGACAAAGGGTTAGTTACAGAAAGAAACTTTTTAAACTTTTGTCAATGAGCAATGCCGTGGAAGATCAACAAGAAAATTTCAGTCTTTTGTTACACATGCACCAAATGCCCCTGAGCTACTTGTTGCAAGTTAATAAAAGGCTCATTCTAGACACGATGTGGAGATGCCGGTGATGGACTGGGGTTGACAATTGTAAACAATTTTACAACACCAAGTTATAGTCCAGCAATTTTATTTTAAATTCACAAGCTTTCGGAGGCTTCCCCCTTCGTCAGGTGAACGATGTGAAATGAAATTTGAAATGAAATTTGAAATGTGAAATGACACGATTGATTACTACTGCCCATCGGATCACAATGTACTACAAAGGTTTCAGGTCTTCTTTCACTTGTGCAAAAAAAAATCATTATTCACTCTCACCTGCAACATCTCTTTCAGGCTTGTTAAAAAAACTATATTCTACATTTCCAACTGTGTATCCAACGCAACATGTAGTCAGATATTATACGAATAATTTATTAATTTTAATATATTGTATTAAACATTGAAATTAACATACAAGACAATAGAATAATTGTATAAGGGCGTGCCGGGAGTTCAAACCAGTTTGGTTAACTGGTCAATTCAGATGTGATGTTGGAATAAATTACTTTCAAATGTTGTACTTCAAGATTTTGCATTTTGTAGAGCAGAAGAGCATTGCAAGCAACATGTTTGGAGCATGTTTATAAAGACTGGGTCTTAATTAACTTACGAATGTAATCAATATTGAAGTAACTTGAGTGGTTCTTACAGCTTCACATCTGCACCATTCCTGTGAATTTGCTGACCAGCTAAATACAAGCCAAGTCAGGCACAGATTTTTTTTCAGTTTGCGTTTGCTGAGCCTTTGACACGTGTATACATTATAGGTCTAGCCTGGAAAATTCCATTCACAAACTAGCCTGGGGCTGAAAACAAAGCAGTTCAACAGTTTGCAGATAACATCAGCATGTTTACCCCTCCATCTCCAGCTTTTCATTGTCCCTTAGATTTTCTGCAGCACGTAGTCCTTTGTAGTCTGTCCAACTCTTATTTGTCCCAAGCAATTAACCTGCCAAAGGCTCTTAGTTTATCATTTTTATTTTTGCTCTTTTCCAACATCACATTTGACAAGCAATTTAGTAGCAACCTTTTAATATTATGAGAAGTACTCCCACTTTAGACTCTTAGGAGTGAGGTATTTCTGAGCATTGGTAATTTTCTTTTGTTTCTCCCTCCCTGAAGACGCTGGCTGTTGCTGGGGTACAGTTCTTCAGGCACTTGCCCTCCAGTACCTCAGTCAAGTGGCCATTTGCTGCTTCAAACAGATGTGTAGACATTGAGGCCTAGAAATTTGATCACGCTGCATCCCTTTTACAGGCATAAAATGGGCGCCTAAGGGTCCAATATAGTGGGCAGCATGTTGCGTGCCTGACCCATGCCAGAAGTGTGCTGCCCGCCATATTGGATTGGGCTGCTCAGTAGGTGCCCAGGGCGAGCGCAAGAAGTATTAAAAAGCCTTATTCTAATAAGGGTCCTGTGCGGCAGTTGACATCAGCGACATATCGCAGTTTGCTGTGCATTGCTGTATCAGGGAGGCGCTCTGCGCCAGGAGGAACACATACATCACATTCGCATTGGACAGGATGAGCGAGCATAGACTGCACCCAGACAGACTGATTACGAAACTCTTGAGCTTTGGAGTGACAGCTATTAGGAGGTGTTATTATGAAGGCCATTCATACAAACCCATGCTCATTTATGCCAGATTCATTGCCTACTTTGGTTGAGTTGCACAGATGCTACTAAGCTCCACACCTCAAACTAGTCAATGAGGTATGATGATATCTTTGTTTTGGTGAGAGGAATACTGACAATGTATTCCCAGATTTAATGGTGTGATGTGCCACTCACCGTGCTGCTCTGAAGGAGTCCCTGATACTTGCCGTCCAGAGGGAGCCCAAATCAGCTCTTGTGAAATGTCCACTTACCTTACCAACTACAGACCATCCTGTTTGCGGGGGTCGGGGAGGCGCTGGGGGTTGCGTGAGATCCAAAATAACACAATTGCAATGGGAGGTTGGAGCGGAGTAATTCTCAGCAACCGGCTTGGTAATCTGATACCTGAGCCAGGCAATCTGCAGTAATCCAGGGTACTGTCGATGATTTACCAACCAATTGGCTTATTGATTAAGAGGTAAAACCATCACTGCGGGGGGGGGGGATGTGATTCTTCTCAATTAGCTCCAGATAACGCTGACCTGTTTTCTAGTTGGAAAGAAACAAAAAGGTTTACCAGGGCTCTGTGCAGGCAAGCTGCACAGTTTTAGCCAGTTAAACTCGAGCAGTTAAACTCCGTACAGGCTGGCAAGAGCCAAAGCGCTCATTTCTTTGAGTTTAGGTAAGTGTGGTGTGTTGCAAGGAGGAAAGAACAGACTATACTGATCAAGCAAGCTGATACTCTGCTTAGGTGGATTTCTCAGTTTTTTGGTTTGGAGAGTCATAAGCATGGTGACATATTTCTGCACATCAGACATCAAGCTGACCAAAGTCTGCTATGGGGAAGGATGTGCCTATTATCAGCAAGGGAGATTAAGGACAAACTCATTGAGCAACACATCTACTGAGGAAGTCTATCTTGTCTTGATGCAGATTTTTATCTCCCACTGTCTGATTATTCATGCTTGCTGTTTCAATTACTTCAACCCGTAAATTGCCCAGCAGTAGACATCCCTCTGTTGTTTTTACTGTTACAAAGGAAAGTTGGTAGAGGATTTCAAGCAAAGCTCTATCTCTTACTCATATGATGTATTTTCACAGGAAATATATTTAATACATAAAAGAATCTAACTGTATCACAGATGTAGGTGCAAATTAATATATTTCCCAAAACATGTTTAAGCTTACTGCATGTATTTGTGTGATTTGTCCCATGCGTGCCTGACTATGCACCTCTGAAAGAAAAGGTGACGTCCGGAGGGCACGTATAATTTGGGGTGTGGGAATGGGGGAGGCATCAGGAGAGCTCAGTGTCTTTGCAGTGGTAGCACTCTCGCCTCTGAGTCAGAAGGTTGTGGGTTCAAAACTGACGTGGACTCGATGGGCTGCAACCTTTCTAAGATTCCAAGTCTCACTCCAGAGACTTGAGCACATAATCCAGACTGACACTCTCATGCAATACTGAGGGAGTGCTGCACGGTCAGAAGTGTTGTTTGTCGGATAGGACGTTAACACCGAGGTCTCGTTTGCTCTCTCAGGTGGACGTAAAAGATCCCATGGCACTAATTCGAAGAAGAGCTGGGCAGTTCTCCCCATTGTCCTGGCCAATATTTATCCCTCAACCAACATCACTAGACCAGATTATCTGGTCATTATCACATTGCTGTTTGTGGGATCTTGCTGTGTGCAACTTGTCTGCCGCATTTTCTACATTACATCAATGACTACACTTCAAAAAAAGGCTTCATTGGCTGTAAAGGGCTTTGGGATGTCCTGAAGTTGTGAAAGGCGCTGTATAAATATAAGTTACTTCTTTCTTTCTTTGAAGGACGTCTGCAACAGGATAGTTTTCATCTAGCTAGAGCCAGCACAGGTATGATGAGCACAGGCACCAACATTTGTATATTACGTTGGTTTGAGAGCCAATAGTATCTTCAGTGATGTTGCTAACTTTTTTTTCTGAAACTGAGGGGTAATTTTAACTTTAAAAAACCCATCAGGAAAATGACAAGATCAGATCGACCTCTTGTTTTTCAGAGAGGCACAGAAAACAAAATCTTGATCTCTGACCCCTCCCTTTTCTCTCTTTGTTGAGGATTGTCTCATCAAGCTGCCAATCAAAGATACCACCTTGAATGAAAAACCACCCCTCTTGGTGTGGGAGCCATGGCAACTATACTGTGTGTTTAGCTAAGCCTCTTAATGGGCATCTTTGAATGAAAGCTATTTAACATTGAAGGTGCAAACATCTTTGGATATGTTGGACCAGACCCTTATTGTCTCAAACTGCTCTGGTGTGATAGGATCCACAATTATGAGATGGCTGATTTGTCTGGTATTTCAATTAATTTACCCTAAACAAGATCTCAGATAAGATTATAAAAACAGAAAATGCTAGAAATACTCAGCAGGTCAGGCAGCATCAGTGGAAAGAGAAACAGAGTTAACGTTTCAGGTCAATGACCTTTCGTCAGAACCTTTAAACTTGTGGTCCTTGACGCCGGAAAGGAAGAAACATTTATTTTGTTAATGTGCCAGATGAGGCAAAGAATGAAATCCAACTGCAGACCAGGACAACTCTGAAATAGAGTTGATGCTGGAGCATTTCGTTGAGCTTGGATCTCAGGAAGCGGCAAGAGCAGTGGTTTGTGGAACGCTGAATATCATGGATATATCTGTAACCATGGGTGGATCCGAAACACGAAGGGTGGAATTTAAGTTGGAATCAACGTGGAATAAGCCAGAGCCGGAGACAGTGTCTGAGGAATGAGATATGGCTGCGAAAGCAAGCTTTAGTAGAAACCTAATCAAACACGAAACGGGAATCAGAAAGCAATGAAGATGAACAAGGTAAAAGAGACAAACATAAATCTCATCGGAGAGAAGAGCAGAACTTCTTCAAGGTAGGTATTCCTGGAAGAGAAGTGGCAGTGAATTAAACATCATATCAAAAGCAAAATACTGTGGATGCTGGAAATCTGAAATAAAAACAGAAAATGCTGGAAATACTCAGCAGGTCAGGTAGCATGTGTGGAGAGAGAAACAGAGTTAATGTTATAGGTCGATGACCTTTTATCTATCCTATCCAGGCAAATTCACAGGCTATCTTAATGCAACAGTATATTCTCTGTGTCTTGTAAATACTTTACCCCCCTCACCCCCGCCCCCCCCGACCCAACACCTCAGCTATTCACGTTTTCTCTGTTTCATAAATGTCCTTAATTTCTTACATTATGCCTCCTATTGTCTCATTGGTAGCGCTTCATTCACACATTTCTTGTTTCCCATGTCATTCCATTTCTTCTCTCGTGCGTAGGTTTTTTGCTCTCCCTGTTTCCTTTGCTCTGTTCCTTTTTAAATGTTGTTCACCTGTAATATCTTCCAGTTCTGACAAAGCATCCACACATGAAATGTTAACTTGTCTATTCGCTCCACAGATGTTGACTGACTTGCTGAGTGTTTGCAGTATTTTCTTTTGTTTTTAATATATCCTTTAGTTTGCTTTTGTTTTTAATATATCCTTTAGCTCTGTGCCTTTGTTTCCTCCAGATTGGACTATTCCAATGCTCTCCCAGCCGGCCTCTCATCTTCCACCCTCCATAAACTTGAGCTCATCCAAAATTCTGCTGCCCGTATCCTAACTTGTACCAGGTCCTGTTCTCCCATCACCCCTGTGCTCGCTGACCTACATTGGGTCCCGGTGTGAGGACACTTCGATTTTAAAATTCTCATTCTTGTTTTCAAATTCCTCCAGGGCCTCGCCCCTCCCTATCTCTGTAACCTCTTCCAGCCCTACTACCCTCCGAGATCTCTGTGCTCCTTCAAATCTTGCCTCTTGCACATCCTCGATTCTAAGCGCTCCACCATTGGCAGCTGTGCCTTCAGCTGCCTATGCTCTAAGCTCTGAAATTCCCTCCCTAAACCTCTCCGCCTCTCTACCTCTTTTTGCTCCTTTAAGACGCACATTAAAACCTACCTCTTTGATACAACAAAGGCTATGGACCGGACAACATCCCGGCTGTAGTGCTGAAGACTTGTGCTCCAGAACTAGCCGCGCCTGTAACCAAACTGTTCCAGTACAGCTACAACACTGGCATCTACCTGACAATGTGGAAAATTGCCCAGGTATGTCCTGTCCACAGAAAGCAGGACAAATCCAATCCAGCCAATTATCGCCCCATCAGTCTACTCTCAATCATCAGCAAAGTGATGGAAGGTGTCGTCGACAGTGCTATCAAGCGGCATTTACTCACCGATAACCTGCTCACCGATGCTCAGTTTGGGTTCTGTCAGGACCACTCGGCTCCAGACCTCATTACAGCCTTGGTCCAAACATGGACAAAAGAGCTGAATTCCAGAGGTGAGGTGAGAGTGACTGCCCTTGACATCAAGGCAGCATTTGACCAAGTGTGGCACCAAGGAGCCCGAGTAAAATTGAAGTCAATGGGAATCAGGGGGAAAACTCTCCAGTGGCTGGAGTCATACCTAGCACAAAGGAAGATGGTAGTGGTTGTTGGAGGCCAATCATCTCAGCCCCAGGACTTTGCTGTAGCAGTTCCCCAGGGCAGTGTCCTAGGCCCAACCATCTTCAGCTGCTTCATCAATGACTTTCCCTCCATCATAAGATCAGAAATGGGGATGTTCGCTCACAATTGCACAGTGTTCAGTTCCAGTCGCAACCCCTCCGATAATGAAACAGTCCATGCCCGCATGCAAGAAGACCTGGATAACATCCACGCTTGGGCTGATAAGTGGCAAGTAACATTCGCGCCAGAAAAGTGCCAGGCAATGACCATCTCCAACAAGAGAGTCTAACCACCTCCGCTTGACATTCAATGGCATTACCATCGCCGAATCCCCCACCATCAACATCCTGGGGGTCACCATTGACCAGAAACTTAACTGGACCAGCCACATGAATACTGTGGCTACAAGAGCAGGTCAGAGGCTGGGTATTCTGCGGCGAGTGACTCACCTCCTGACTCCCCAAAGCCTTTCCACCATCTACAAGGCACAAGTCAGGAGTGTGATGGAATACTCTTCACTTGCCTGGATGAGTGCAGCTCCAACAACACTCAAGAAGCTCGACACCATCCAAAACAAAGTAGCCTGCTTGATTGGCACCCCATCCACCACCCTAAACATTCACTCCCTTCACCACCGGCGCACCGTGGCTGCATTGTGTACCTTCCACAGGATGCACTGCAGCAACTTGCCAAGGCTTCGTGACAGCACCTCCCAAACCACCTAGAAAGACAAGGGCAGCAGGCACATGGAAACAACACCACCTGCACGTTCCCCTCCAAGTCACACACCATCCCGACTTGGAAATATATCGCAGTTCCTTCGTCGTCGCTGGGTCAAAATCCTGGAACTCCCTACCTAACAGCACTGTGGGAGAACCTTCACCACACGGACTGCAGCGGTTCAAGAAGGCGGCTCACCATCACCTTCTCAAGGGCAATTAGGGATGGGCAATAAATGCTTGCCTTGCCAGCGACGCCCACATCCCATGAACGAATGAAAAAAAAAATCTTATAGTTATGACCTCTATTTTGGACTCCCCCACAAATGGAAATATTTTCTCTACGTCTACACTATGAAACCCTATCATTAACTTGAAGACCTCAATCAGGTCACCCCTCAGCCTTCTCTTTTCTTGTGAAAAGAGCTCCAGCCTGTTCAGCCTTTCCTGATAAGAATATTCTCTCAGTTCTGGTATCATCTTTGTGAATCTTTTTTGCACCTTCTCCAATGCCTCTATATCCTTTTTATAATATGGAGACCAGAACTGTGCACAGTACTCCAAATGTGGAGGTACTAAAAAGATTGGCAGCGCTCAAAGTAGAAAAGTCACCAGATCCGGATGGGATGCATCCCAGGTTACTGAGGGAAGTAAGGGTGGAAATTGCCGAGGCTCTGGCCACAATCTTTCAATCCTCCTTAGATATGGGAGTGGTGCCAGAGGACTGCAAATGTTACACCCCTGTTCAAAAAAGGGGAGAGGGATAAACCCGGCAATTACAGGCCAGTCAGCCTAACGTCGGTGGTGGGGAAACTTTTAGATACACTAATCCGGGACAAAATTAATTGGCACTTGGATAAATGTGGGTTAATAAATGAAAGCCAGCATGGATTTGTTAAAGGCAAATCGTGTTTGACTAACTTGTTTGAATTATTTGATGAGATATCGGAGCGGGTTGATGAGGGTAATGCGATTGATTTGTGTATGGACTTTCAAAAGGTGTTTAATAAAGTACCACATAATAAACTTATTAGCAAATTTGAAGCCCAAGGGATTAAAGGGGCAGTGGCAGTGTGGATACAAAAGTGGCTAAGGGACAGAAAGCAGAGGGTAGTGGTGAATGGTTGTTTTTCTGACTGGAGGGAAGTGTACAGTGGTGTCCCCCAGGGGTCAGTATTGGGACCACTGCTCTTTTTGGTATATTAATGACCTGAACTTGGCTATACAGGGCATAATTTTCAAAGTTTGCAGATGACACGAAACTCGGAAATGTAAACAGTGAGGAGGATTGTAATAGACTTCAGGAGGACATAGATAGACTGGTGAAATGGGCAGACACATGGCAAATGAAATTTAACACAGAGAAGTGTGAAGTGATTCATTTTGGTAGGATGAATGAGGAGAGGCAATATAAACTAAGTGGTACAATTTTAAAGGGTGCGCAGCAACAGAGAGACCTGGGGGTGTATGTACACAAATCTTTGAAGATGGCAGGACAAGTTGAGAAGGCTGTTAAAAAGCTTTATATATAGAGGCATAGAGTACAAAATCAAGGAAGTTATGCTAAACCTTTATCTTTTATAAAATACAGGTTGAGCCCCAGCTGGAGTATTGTGACCAATTCTGGGCACCACACTTCAGGAAGGATGTCTAGGCCTTCAGGAGGCTGCAGAAGAGATTTTCAAGACTTAATTTGTCCCATTAACAGCCCCTTTGCCTTGCACCAGCATCCCTTTTGTCATTTAATCACTCCTGCTCTCCACCCTATCACAGACCTTCCCTTTTGTTCTTTCCTCCCCTCCCCTCCATCCCCCCTTTCACTGGCTCTGTACTTGCTGAAAACCTTAACTCTTTTACATCTTCCAGTTCTGACGAAAGGTCTTCGACCTGAAACGTTAATTTTGTTTCTTTCTCCACAGATGCTGCCTGACTTGCTGAGCTTTTCCAGCATTTTCTGTTATTATTTACTAGAATGGTACCAGAGTTGAAAAAATTCAGTTACGTGGAGAGACTAGAGAATCTGGGGTTGTTCTCTATAGAGCAGAAAAGGTTAAGGAGAGATTTGATAGAGGTGTTCAAAATCATGGAGGGTTTTGATTGAGTAAATAAGCAGAAACTATTTCCAGTGGCAGAAGGGTCGGTAACCAGAGGATTTAAGGTAATTGGCAAAAGAAACAGAGGCAACGTGAGGAAAAAAAAAAATTTACTCAGCGAGTTGATATGATCTGGAATGCACTGCCTGAAAGGGTGTTGGACGCAGATTCAATAATAACTTAAATACTTGAAGTGGAAAAATTTGCAGGGCTTTGGGGAAAGGGCAGAGGAGTGGGACTAATTGGATGGCTGTTTCAAAGAGCCAGCCCAGGCACAATGAACTGAATGGTCTCCTTCTGTGTTGTATCATTCGATGATTCTGCATCAGTCAATGTTTGAATGTTTCTCAATACAACAGTGGTGAAAGAGCACCCAGATACAGCAGGGACAACTGCACTCACTTAATCGTTATGATGTGGAGATGCCGGTGATGGACTGGGGTGGACAAATGTAAAGAGTCTTACAACACCAGGTTATAGTCCAACAGTTTTATTTGAAATCACAAGCTTTCGGATGCTTCCTCCTTCGTCAGGTGAGTGTAGGATTCCATAAAGGTATAGCATATATTGTCAGAGAACAATGCCTGGTGATTTCAGATAATCTTTCCAACTGCCCGTTATCAAAGCAATCAAAGGACTTGAATGGTGTTCAGACAGGGAAACATTACATACAAGACTACCGAATACACAAACGGTCACAACACAAAGACAGAGAGAGAGACACACACCCGAAAGAGAAAGAGATAGAATGACCAGTTGTATTAAAAACGGATAACTTTTTTTCGCTGGTGGGGTTACATGTAGCGTGACATGAACCCAAGATCCCGGTTGAGGCCGTCCTCGTGGGTGCGGAACTTGGCTAACAATTTCTGCTCAACGATTTTGCGTTGTCGTGTGTCTCGAAGGCCGCCTTGGAGAACGCTTACCCGAAGGTCGGAGGCTGAATGTCCTTGACTGCTGAAGTGTTCCCCGACTGGGAGGGAACCCTCCTGTCTGGCGATTGTTGCGCGGTGTCCGTTCATCCGTTGTCGCAGTGTCTGCATGGTCTCGCCGATGTACCATGCTTCGGGGCATACGTTGCAGGAAAGGATGTCCCGGAGCATGGTACATCGGCGAGACCATGCAGACACTGCGACAACGGATGAACGGACACTGTGCAACAATCGCCAGACAGGAGGGTTCCCTCCCAGTCGGGGAACACTTCAGCAGTCAAGGACATTCAGCCTCCGAACTTCGGGTAAGCGTTCTCCAAGGCGGCCTTCGAGACACACGACAACGCAAAATCGTCGAGCAGAAATTGATAGCCAAGTTCCGCACCCATGAGGACGGCCTCAACCGGGATCTTGGGTTCATGTCACGCTACACGTAACCCCGCCAGCGAAAAAAAAGTTATCTGATTTTAATACAACTGTTCATTCTATCTCTTTCTCTGCCTTTCGGGTGTGTGTCTCTCTCTCTCTCTCTCTGTCTTTGTGTTGTGACCTTTTGTGTATTCGGTAGTCTTGTATGTAATGTTTCCCTGTCTGAACACCATTCAAGTCCTTTGATTGCTTTGATAACGGGCAGTTGGAAAGATTATCTGTAATCATCAGGCATTGTTCTCTGACTATATATGCTATACCTTTATGGAATCCTACACTCACCTGACGAAGGAGGAAGCCTCCGAAAGCTTGTGATTTCAAATAAAACTGTTGGACTATAACCTGGTGTTGTAAGACTCCTTACCTTAATCGTTAGAACAACAACAATTTGTATTGATATCGCGCCTTTAACATAGTAAAATGTCACAGGTGCTTCACAGGAGCATTATCAATCAAAATTTGACACTGAGCCACTTAAGGAGGTATTAAGACAGGTCACCAAAAGCTTGGTCAAAGAGGTAGGTTTTGCAGAGCATCTTAAAGAAGGAGAGAGAGATAGAGAGGTGGAGAGGTTTAGGGAAGGAATTCCGGAGCTTAGGAACTAAGCAGCTGAAGGCAAGGCCGCCAATGGTGGAGTGATGAAATTCGGGAATGCGCAAGAGGCCAGAATTGGAGGAGCGCAGAGATCTCGGAGGGTTATAGGGCTGAAGGACGTTAGGGAAGGGTGAGGCCATTGACCTATAATTATTTGCCACCGGTATTCAAAAAGAAATGCCTGATTCTTTTTAAAATTTTAACTTTGCCTTGCCTTAGATTTTCTGCTATCTGGTCACATAACATACCGCAGCTGATGAATAATATTTTGATGTTAAAACAGGAAAGTAAAAAGCTGATTTTAGTCGGATCAGTATATATTCTGATCCACTCCAGGGTGGACTAAATTCTTTCCTGTGCACAGTGATGTTAAATTCACATTAACGACTTCCCCAACTAGTTTCAGTGAATGTTGCTATCCCCACTCCTTCAAACCAATAAAAAAACAATGTCAAAAATCTGAGGAATGGTCAGCAACTCCTTAGAAACATTTCCTCTTCCAGGAATTTACACCCCCAATTCCAGATTGCTGTGAGCTGTAAAACAGGATCCCTGCTGCAATTTGGACCACTCCCAGTGGCCTTTCAATTGTACGTAGTTTATTGTGAAAGTTAGACAAGACTTTTTAGGCTGAATATCTCAATATATTGCATTGATGCCTTAGTGCAGTTCTCATCTTTAATGGTTGGACTAAAGTTTTGAGTTGAGGGAGCAATCCCAGCTATTGCTTTACTTGGACATGATGAATAGAGTGAGGAAGCTGCTCCTGATAAATTCAGGGAAATAAATATTTGCAATATATGTACTTTTAAAAAAAAGAGTAATGGATTTCTCTGCCAATTTATAGGTCATCTCAACGAATCTGCCTTCTGTGTCTGCCATTGTATTTTCAATATGCGAGGAAGGATTTTGTATATTAATAAATTGTCTCCACGACTTAAAGAGCGAGAGTACATGAGACTTCTCCCATCTAGTTTTTCTTCAGGTCATTGTCATTTAAGCATTTTCTTTTTGAAGAATGAGACCATCATTTTCCCTTTAATGGAAGGAGCAATTCCTGTGCTATCAAGTGAGATTATATTCATCGTTATCCTTGATGTGGTTCGGGAATCAAGGGCTATATTTTCTTTTTGTAGTGAAAGGTTAGACATGTGTTATCAGTGGTGCAATCTAAGCAGGATCAGACTACTCCTCTGTGATTGTCACAGCACTGAGGGTTCCTTCTGTCCAAATATAGATTGCAAGAAATTAGCAAAAATGTTAAAAATGGGTTTCTGCTTATTGCGGAATTGTTGAAGGCCAATCATGAGAAACTTATGCAGAATGATATGGGGAGGGGGAGAATAGTAAGGAAATTAGTATGAGCTCTATGGAACAAGCATAGAATTATAGAATCATAGAAAGGTTGCAGCACGGAAGGAGGCCATTCGGCCCATCAAGTCCGTGCCGGTTCTATCCAGCTAGTCCCACTCCCCCGCAGTAGCAGTAGTCTTGCAATGGAAGGCAAGATGTACAAATATCAATCCAGCACTCTACCATAAATGAATGAGACAGATGAGTTTTCTGCTCCACTGCATAGGTGCAGCAACGATTGCTGGTATCTCAGAATGTAGCAGAACTAGGAGAAAAGGGTGTAGGAGGTGAATGAATCACAGAACAAACTACCCCAGGCAGTGGGTCTATCGCATCAGAATCAGCTACCTGGGCATGATGGAGGTTCAGTGTGGATTCTACCTGAACTTAACCTTCCCTAGGGACTGCACCATGATGTGGGGGGAAGGCTTGTGTGATTCTATGATGCTGAGAGCTATGCTGGCGGGAGTATAACTCCTGTAAGGGCCACCCTAACAAGACCGATCGAAAGGAGGAACTAGGCTAAAGGCAGCTCTACCAGTCCTCCTGGTAGTGGGTTTTGAGCCATGCCAACACCCTGTACGGGAACAACGCAGAGATAAAACGAGTCTGTTACAGACTTGCAAATATAAACATCAATTGTGGAAAACCAGACTTTGCTGAATGTGAGGCAAGGTGATACTTTGACCAGAGTCAAATACTTTGCTCTGGACTGACAGCAGTGGAAGAAAAGGGTTGCGGCACATGAATCTCTAACTAACTAACTACCAGAACTTAAGTGGTGACAATATCCTGGCACCAAGAATAGATAGAACTATGGGTTTGAGTTAGAAGTAACATTTGGACAATGTAGTAATTTGGATTTTACCTGTGTTGCTGAGCTGATTTTTTAAAACTTTTAATATTTCTGCAATGTTAACCTCAGCACTTGTTCTCAACAATACCAATTGGCCTGAAACCAGGCTGGTTACTATGGTGATTTAAAGTGTTAATTAGGTCTCATTGTGTACAATCTGAAGCATTTCACAACATTGTGAGATGATGGCTCTATTTTAACACCTGAGGATCGAGGTATCATTCTATCATTTGCATAGCAGGGTGCTTAGCTGAGGAGCCCATGCTCACTCATCAAAGGACGGTAATTTTGATTCACAGCTTGTTGGACTAATCCTTCCCCATCTCCCAGACTTAAGGCAGGGAGCAGGAAGTCTCCTTTTCTCTAGCTGTCTCTCTGTCTCACTCTCTCACAGCAGATGAGTTGTGTCCTATCAGGCAGCAGCAGGAAGGTATCTGCATTTTCAAAGGCCTGAACTAGGTAGCTTTGAATAGCTTAGCTAGAGAAATTAGCCTATATTTATAGTCATGATGTGGAGATGCCGGTGATGGACTGGGGTTGACAATTGTAAACAATTTTACAACACCAAGTTATAGTCCAGCAATTTTAAAATTGCTGGACTATAACTTGGTGTTGTAAAATTGTTTACAATTATATTTATAGTAACTGCATTTTTATCATTTCTATAACTGAAGCATAGGAAAATTCATTGTTCTTATTGTAAAAACTGTGTACTGTTCATTCACCCTTCATCATGTTGTGTGGCACTACCACAGTGTTTAAGTGGGACACATTAAGAACAGATTTAACAACTCAAAACTGGGCATCCATAAGACACTGAGGGTCATCAGCAGCAGCAGCAGAATTGTATACCACCACAATCTGTAACCTCATGACCCAGCATATCACTCAGTCCTCCATCAGTATCAAGCCAGATTACCAACTCTGGCTCAATAAGTAATGTAAAAGAGCACGCCGGGAGCAGCACGAGACATAACTGAAAATGAGGTGCCAACCTGGTGATGTTACAACACAGGACTACATGCATGCTAAACAGCAGAAGCAGCATGCTATAGACAGAGCTAAGTGATCCTACAAACGACAGATGAGGTCAAAGCTCTGCGGCCCTGACACATCCAGTTGTGAATGGTGGTGGACAATTAAGCAACTAACGGGAGAATGAGGTTCCACGATCATCCCCATCCTCAACATTGGTGAAGCCAGCTTAGGAGTGAAAATGACAAGGCTGAAATATTTGCAACCATCTTCAGCCAGAACTGCTCAGCCTCCTCCTGAGGTCCCCACCATCACAGATTCCAGTCGTCAGCCAATTCAATTCACTCCACCTGACATCAAGAAATGGCTGAGTGGACACAGGAAAGGCTATGGGCCTCAACAACATCCTGGCTGCTTTGCTGAAGATCTATGCTCCACAACTAGGTGTACCTCTAGCCAAGCTGTTCCTGTACAGCTACAACTCTGGTATCTACCCATCATTGTGGAAAATTGCCCAGGTATATCCTGTCCACAAAAAGCATAACAAATCCAACCTGGCTAATTACTGCCCCATCAGCCTACTCCCAATCATTAGTAAAGGAGTCATCATAAGTTCTATCAAGTGACAGTTACTCACCAATTACCTGCTCCTTGATGCTCAGTTTGGGTTCTGTCAGGACCTCTCAGCACCAGACCTCATTACAGTCTTGGTCAAAAATGGACATGAGCTGAATTCCAGAGGTGAGGTGAGAATGATTGCCCTTGACATCAAGGCAGCATTGGACCAAGTGTGGCACCAAGGTGCATTGATAAAATTAGTCAATTGGAATAAGGGGAAACCTATCCAGTGGCTGGAGTTATACCTGGCACAAAGAAAGATGGTTGTGGTTGTTGGAGACCAATCATCTCAGCCCCAGGACATTGCTGCAGGAGTTTCGCAGGGCAGCATCCTAGGCCCGACTACCTTCAGGTGCTTCATCAATGACCTTGCCTCCATCATGAGGTTAGAAATGCGGCTGTCTGCTGATGCTTGCAGTGTTCAGCTCCATTCGCAATTCCTCAGATAATGAAGCAGTTCATGCTCACATGCAACCAGGCCTGGAGAACATCTCAGGCTTGGGCTGATAAGTGGCAAGTAACATTCATGCCACACAAGTGCCAGGCAATGACTACCTCCAACAAGAGAAAGCCTAGCCATCTCTCCTTGACATTCAATGGCATTACCATTGCCGAGTTCCCCGCCATCAACATCCTGGAGGTAACCTTTGACCAGAAACTCAACTGGACCAGCCAGTTAAATGCTGTGGCTACTAAAGTAGGTCAAAGGCTGTGTATTCTGTGGTGAGTGACTCACCTCATGATTCCCCAAAGCCTCTCCGCCACCTACAAGGCACAAGTCAGGAATGTGATGGAATACTCTTCAATGCTTGGATGGGTGCAGCTGCAACAACACTCAATAAGCTCAACACCATCCAGGACAAAGCAGCCCGCTTCATCGGCACCTCATCCACTCGCAGAAAATATCTACCACTGGCATACCATGACTGCAGTGTGCAATATCTACAGGATGCACTGCAGTAACTCGCCAAGGCTTCTTCGGCAGCACGTCCATGTGCGACCTCCACCACCTGGAAGGACAAAAGCAGCAGGTGCATGGGAACACCATCACCTCCAAGTTCTCCTCCAACTTACACATCATCCTTACCTGGGCATATATCATCGTTCCTTCATCTTCGCTGGGTCAAAGTCATGGAACTCCCTGTTTAACAGCATTGTGGGAACACCTTCACCACGTGGATTGCAGCAGTTCAAGAAGTTCCACCCCACCACCTCAGGGCAACTAGGAATGGGCAATAAATGTTAGCCTTGCCAGCAATGCCCACATCCCAAGAGTAAACATTTTAAAAAATTTGATGAGGAAGAGGAGGATGCAAAGGACAGATCCTTGGGGACTCCTGAGGTAACATTGCAGGGCAGGAAGAGAGGCCATTTCTGGATATGCCCTGGCTACTATTGGATAAATAAGAGTAGGAACCAAACGAGGGCAATCCCACTGTGCTGAACAATGGAGGAAAAGCTTTGGAGGGGGAGAGTGTGATTGCCTGTGTCGAAGATTGCAGAGAGGTTGAAGAGGGGTAATGCACAGTCATAATCACAGGGGATATAGCATTTGGGACTTTGGTTACAGCCGTTTTGGTGCTATGAAAGGGGCAGAAATCTGATTCGAGAGATTCAAACAGAGAACTGTGAGAAAGATGGGCACACATTTGGGAGGCAACAACGTGTTCAAGAACTTTGGAGAGGAAAAGGATTTTGGAGATGAGACGGTAATTTGCAATGACAGAAGGGTCGTGGTGGGTTTCTTGAGGAGGGGGTTGATGATGGCGGTTTTGAAAGGGTGTGAAATAGTACATGAGCAGAGGGAACCATTTACAGTATCAGCAAAACACCTAACCTCTTTCTTCCATTAAATAACTTCTTATGAAACATTAAACTCTGAAGTACTTTTGAAGTGTAGTCACTGTTGTAATGTAGGAAACTTTAAAGTAGAAAAATTGGCTGAAGGGTAGATTCGAACAAGTACTTGTTAGAGGAGTTATGTTAGGGTGAGAGGATGTACTGAGTGGGGTGCCTCAGGCTTCGGTTTTGGGACAACTACTGTTTCTAACTTATATAAATGATCGATTCAGAAACGTGATATGAAGTGCAAAATTGCAGATGATACCAAACTAGGAGGAGCAATGGATTTGAAGGAGGCAGCTCAGAAATTACAGAATGAGTTGGATAAAATATACAAATGGGTAGAATGAAGTCAGATAAAATTTAATGCGTACAAGTGTGAAGTACGGGACATAGGGAGAAAATACAAGTGACACAGTGCTCCATAAGTGGCGTTGAAATAGCCAAGTACGAAGCTGAAGGAGACCAAGGAGTCATAGTAGACTTGATGCTCAACATATCCACCAATGCAGAGCACCAATCGACAAAACCAAAAGAATGCTAAACTACATAACCTGAAAAGTGGAAGTCAGAGGAAATCATGGCCAAACTCTATATTGCTTTGGTCAAACCAAATTCTGGTTGCTGAGACACAAGGGCAACATTTAAGTGCTAGAGGTAGTGCAGAGAAAAGCACGAGGCTGATCCCTAATGTAAAAGGGCTGAGCTTTGAGGAAAGACTGAGGATACTTAGGCTATTCAGTTTGGAAAGGAGGTGTCTGAGAGGTGATCTTCTAGGGGTATATAAGATGGTTATGGGAATGAGAGAGTTCGACAAGGGGACACAGGTTCAATCTCGTAAAAGGTACATTTAGGACAGATATCAAAAAATACTTCTTTACACAAAGAATGCTGAAAGCACGGAATGGACTCTGAACAGAGCAGTGGAAGCAACAACCTTGGTATCTTTTAAGAAACAGTTGAATGCTGAAATGGGGTAATTTTAGGATCTCTCTGGATAGATGAATTACGATGGGCTGAATTCCCTTCCACATCTGTAATTATCTTGTAAACTGATTCACCAAACATTCAACTAACCAATATTTTATATATGGAAGACATCGAACACTGCATAAGCTACTAGTGTTCATTTATCTGAATATAATTGTATTAATTCAGCAATGCTGCATTCTGACTTGAAGGCAGCACAGTCAGAGACAGGGCACTACTGATTTTACCACACATGCCCAATGTCAAGTGAGGCTTCCCCTGGGTGGGTGGGGTCAATTAAATTATCATTAGAAATTTTTACCACACTTTTTCCCCCGATAAACTCTGTAAATAAAATATTTACACTATTAATAAATGTTATTATTCATCAGAACATAGTTTTATTTTGATTGCAGTGTAAAAATTATTATTCCTTAGTTCCTTTCTTGAATTAATAATTGTCCAAATATTCAGACGTGATATAATTAAATGTTATAATAAAAATAGAAAATGCTGGAGAAGCTCAGCAAGTCAGGCAGCATCTGTGGAGAAAGAAGCAGAGTTAATGTTTCAGGTCGAAGACCTTTCGTCAGAACGGGAAGATGTTAAAAGAGTTAAAGTTTTTGAGCAAGTACAGAGCCAGGGAAAGGTGGGGGTGGGGGAGGGAGGGGAAGAAAGAAAAGGGAAGGTTCTGTGAAAAGGTAGAGGGCAAGAGTGATTAAATGACAAAAGGGATGATAGTGCAAGGCAAGGAAGGTGGTAATGGGACAGGTTAAGAAACAAAAGATTGATCAGGAGTAGCTGTAAATGGCAGCAGCAGAACCAATACCAGCATGAGCTGATGAAAAAATGGGAGCAATGTCTATGACCTGAAGTTATTGAAATCAACGTTGAGTCCAGAAGCCCAGAAGGGAACCATGGCCTTCTCTGGCTCTGCACCTGCTCAAAAACTTTTAACTCTTTTAACATCTTCCAGTTCTGACGAAAGGTCTTCGACGTGAAACGTTAACTCTGTTTCTTTCTCCATAGATGCTGCCTGACTTGCTGAGCTTCTCCAGCATTTTCTGTTTTTATTTCAGATTTCAAGCATCTGAAGTATTTTGCTTTTGATAATTAAGTGCTAGCCTGGTGAAGACTTCTCACAATGCAAACTTCATCAGAGCAAATTTGCTTAAAGCACAAATGTTACTGAAACATTCCTATAGCACTAAATTTCTGTTAGAAGCAAGCTACATCCTACTCTAACACTGTACTACTGATTTTACCACATGTGCTCACTGTCAAGTGTCAGCTGTGGCCCGGTGGGTAGCTCTCCTTCTCAGTCAGAAGGGTGTGGGTTCAAGTCTCACTTCAGGGACTTGAGCATATGATCCAGGGTGATACTCCAGTGCAGTACTGAGGAAATGCTGCACTGTTGGAGATGCTGTCTTTTGGATGAGACGTTAAAACTGTGACCTGGTCTGCCCTCTCAGGTGGACGTAAAAGATCCCATGGCACTAACTTGAAGTTGAGCAGGGAAATTCTCCCTGGTGTCCTAGCCAACATTAATCCCTCAACCAACACCACTAAAACAGATTATCTGGTCATTATCTCATTGCTGTTTGTGAGAGCTTGCTGTATGCAACTTGGCACTCATGTTTCCTACATTACAACAGTAACTACACTGCAAAAAAGTACTTCATTGGCTGTAAAGTGCTTTGGGATGTCCTGAGGTTGTGAAAGGCGCTATATAAATGCAAGTCTTTATAAACAAGTTTTCTTTTTGTAACAGAACTGAAATACACTGCAGCTCAGAGACTCAAGGTGGCTTTTTACAAGCTGGGTCAAGTGTGTAAAATCTATTTCCGAATAGACTCCTTTTCAAGGTTTTGTACGCATTAATAGGTTACCCATCTCAAATCAAAATAGCTTCAGACCAAATTGCACATTGTGTTGGTTCAACATTAATTGGGCTTGTCACACAAAGCTCCTTTTTAAAAATCGTACAGAACAGGCTATTAACATCTTTTTGTTTGTTTTCTGTTGTTCTGTTCATATTTTCACTTATATTTGCTTAATCAGTGAATGTTAATTAAATTGCTGGGTGATTTTTTTGAAATAGCAGGGTGGAGTTCACTAAGTCCTACATTGTGATGGAAACTGAGTCAAAGTCTGAATTGTTGTTTTCTTGACTTAAATGTTCAAATGATGTCTTTAGTCTTAGATCAGATTAGTTCATTGATTTTATTAGCAAGTGGTTCCTTTGATCTAAAGAACTGATTTGTTCTATTGTGAAAATGTATTTAAGTAAACGTGCAAGGGGTTAATTTCTTGCGATTGACATCCTGTAAATTAAAACATGCATTTAGAGAAGTCTGTGTACTGTTTGTATGCATGAAATATTGTTGGATTTGTAATAGCAATCTCTTATGTTAATCCAAAAGTTGCATGACCAATTATCTGGGAAAGGGAAAACCTGAAAGTTTTCCAAAAGTGTTGCTTTTGACACCCGTCGGAGTTAAAAGCAGCATATTTGAGACAGCAAAGAAATTCTTTCAAAAGCAGTTGTGACGAAAGGTCATCGACCTGAAACTCTGTTTCTCTCTCCACAGATGCTGCCTGACCTGCTGAGTATTTCCAGCATTTTCTGTTTTTATTCCTTTCAAAAGCTGTTGGTCAGACCAGATCATGCAGTTCTAAATGACTATCAAGTTTTAACCTGGAGTCGAATCAAGCAGAATTTGAAATGCAATATCAAGAATTTTGTCAGATTGACTTAAACAAAAACAAGCTATTTTCACTAAAGATATTTGTAAACTTCTGGTCTTTGTGGTAACAACCGCCAAATCAAAGAGCATTTGGTTGTGTGGTGTGAAACTACATTAAATCCACAAAGCAGATTACTGCCAAGTACGGTAATTATTAGCCACTGTGACAGATTTCAGTAAGGGAAGAGCATAATAAAAAGTACAGCTTCTGGATCATAGAAAGCAAAAGGCACTTACTTACAGGATGAACTGTTAGACTGCTGAGAGACAACACAGTACAAAAAACCTTGAAATTGTAACAAAAGTAAATATATCGGTTACATTCCATTATTAACACAAATTGTTAAAGCAATGTTATCATTTCAGTTGTTAATTCAGACTTTTTTTTTCCTAATTGACTCCACATAAACTAAAATCCATTAATTAGTTATGTGTACTTTGCCGGATGCAACTGCAACCAAAGCGATAACTGTGCAGGTCATTTTGCTAACTGCATTAGAAAATCAAATGGAAAATGCATGCAAAATCTCTCATATACTGTATTCAAAACATAAGAAAGTTTATTGTGATCGAATTAATACAAACCCGTCTCACTACTGCAAGGGATTGCGACCCCTCTCAGTGCTGTGAGAGGATTGATACCCCGAAACCGTGCTGCCTATTTGCAGTTTGTGCGACTCCTTCGCGAGCCGCCCAGCTGCGTGAGTCCTGCGTGCACGCGATTGCCGTGACGTCGCGGTTACGCAGTGGAACATGGCGGCTCAGTAGAAACTGCGACTGTGGAGCTCAGCGGCTCTCAGCGCTTGACACTGCGGGTGAGTAAGGGCTAAGACTAGGATTGGGGATGAGGTTGGGCGGTCGGTCGGTGGACGGGCTCCGGTGTTGTCTGTCGGGGTCGCTGTTTATTTTATTTTTTTGGCGATGGGTCGCTGTGGCTGAGCGCGGGGAGCCGCATGTCCCGACGTTACAGCTCGAGCTCCAACCGCCGCCGCTCGCGCCGGGCTGGGAGAGGAGAGGAGCGGCGCGCGGCTCAGCCCGAGCCCCAGACGCAGCCGCAGACCCGCTCCCCACGGGGGCAACAAACAGGAGCCCCCACGGGTCCCCGACTCACCTGTCGGCTCCTTCGCTCGAGATCTCGCAAGAGTTTGCAGCCCCGAGCCCGACCTTAACCCTCTGCAGCAAAAGTGGGGAACAGCTGGAGGATGGGATTCGAGGGGCTGTCCTGGCGGAGGGGGTTACTGAAGTTGAGGTTTGCTCCGATGTTCCGCTGTGGCTGGTAGGTAAATAACCTGTTCATTCTCTAAAAGCATCGCGCCCCCACCTGCGGCCGCCTCCTCCTTTTCCATGTTAGTTCATTTTTTCCCCCCTATTTTTCAAAATGTTCCTCTCCTTTTTTTTGCATTCACCTCCGCGTCGTGGGCAGTCCGGTTATAATATTGACAAGTTTCTGTAAGTTGTGCAACTTTTCAGATCTCCTGAATTACAGGTGTGTGTTTCGGGCTGTAAGACATGGACTGGGTTAGTTTGCAAAAACAGTCGGAAACTTTCAAACGTTTTTAGCATTTTTGCTGCCATAGCAGCGGTATTAGGGCAGGTGTTTGGTTTCTCGGCGTCGGAAGTATTTGATTTAGATATTTGGTTTGCTAAAATGGTAAGAATCTCTCAATTTAAATATTTTTAAGTCTGTAACTCACTAAAATGGGTGGACTTTGCCCTGTTTATACGAACCGTTGCTTGGAAATGTATCGAGTAATGCCAAGTTAATGTGCATGGCTTTGGTGGTGAACATGATATTCATCTTTTCATGCGCAGTGGCTTTTGTCAAGAGCAATTCACTTGTTAGCGTTCTTTGTGCGTCTTTTACAAGTGGAATTGTTCTGTGTTCCTACTCCATTGGGAAAGCTGTGGAGTTAAGGTAGAAATTATTCAGGGTTCTCCTCAGCCAACTAATGCACAGCACCTCTTTTTGAGATTGGGCTGTTTTAAAGGTGGTCTTAATCTAGAACAGTTACAATGCAGCTTAATGTGCCAGTCCGAGTTGTAGGTTCCTTTTTGTTTTGCTCCAAGCATCCTTAGAAAAATGACGTGTGTACTGTATTTTTCATGAAATCTCAGCCATGATACACTGCTTTTCCCTAAACTTCTTGGGGAAATGTAAGACCATTTTATTTAGTTGTGGACAGCAGCCAGTGCTTCAACACAGATATACATCAATATTTAGATATTGCTACATGAATATATTCATATTGTGTATGATGAAATTAATTTCAGGGGACAAAGTCAAAAAAACTGCAGATCTAGTTTTTCCATCTGCTTATCATGAAGTGTCACAAAATATGGATTTATTGTAGATAAATATTGGGTTAATGTAACAATGGAAACTAATCATGGTCCATTGATTATTGAATTCATGATTGGAGCTATAAAAATGATCACGTATTGTAGATGTACAAGAAACCATGCATATTCTTGTGGGAAAGAGTAATTCAAAATTAGTCATATATTGCTTAAAGTAGAAATTTATTATTTTTTTGTCAAATAACAAAGCTGTTATTGGGAACATTGTTTTATTATGATGTTGTTGTGCACTTCCCGAAATCTTTCTCATTGGAAGAACATAATGCATTACTTGTTTCGGAAGTAATGTTTTTACACTTCAATGAAACGTCTGATGAACAATGCATGTAGATGTGTGCCCAACTAGTGTGTAATGCATTCTTCAAATTTTCATTATGAAACTAGATTTGATTTTGTTTGTATCTGCAGTTTTTTTTGATTTTTGTCATAATGAAATTAATTTAATAAAATTTAAGAAGGGAGTAACAGTAAAAGACAGGCCCGTATCCAGATAAATAAAAATGAATACTTGTATTTTGTAGTTGACCGCTATAGTAGTTATCTGCTTTTCCTATCTTCTGGCACACATAAATTGAACAACATTTAGCTTATCAATTGCAGTGGTTAATAAGGAGTTTTTGGTATTTTTGGTTTTCTCTACCTTACCATCAATTCATGCATTTTTATGTAAAACATTAGTAGCGAAACAATTATGCGGATGCATTTATTGTATATAAGTATTGATGATAAAGCTAACATTTTGAACTTTGGGTGACATAAAATTCTATCTTGAGAACAAAATCTGACATTTTGTACCATACAGATTGTACAGTGGATTTGGTCAAAATGTGCACACTATCTCTGCAGAGTAGGCTAATATCTTCAGCTTGCTAAACTTGTAGCAGCAGCAGCAGTTTGAAGCAATATGTTTCTTTACCATCAGGACTAATTAATGTTTTGTTAAGGTAAGACTCCATAGTTCTAGTAAACAGTTTTCTTCATTTAAGCTAATCGTATAGAATTTGTTGCATAACTTGTGGATGTTAAAATTCATAGTATCGTCTTTTTTCTGTACGCTTAGAGGGATGGCCACAGCAAAGTCTTTTATTGTAATCATAGAAAGTTACGGCACAGAAGGAGGCTATTCGACCCATCGTGTCCGTGCTGGTCAAAAAAGAGCTACCCAGCTTAATCCCACCTTCCAGCACTTGGTCTGGAGCCCTATAGGTTATGGCGCTTCAAGTGCACATCCAAGTACTTCTTCAATGAGTTATGGGTTTCTGCCTCTCCCACCCTTTCAGGCAGTGAATTCCGGATCCTTATTATCCTCTGGGTGAAAAAAATTCTCCTCAGCTCCCCTCTAATCCTTCTACCAATTACTTTAAATCATTGTCCTCTGGTTATTGACATCTCTGCTAAGGGAAATAGGTCCTTCCTATCCACTCTATCTAGGCCCATCATAATTTTATAAACCTCAATTAAATCTTCCCTCAGCCTACTTTGTTCCAACGAAAACAACCCCAGCCAATCCAATCTTTTCTCAGGTAAAATTCCCTGGCAACATCCTTGTAAATCTCCTCAATACTCTCTCTGGTGCAATCACATCTTTCCTGTAATGTGATGACCAGAACTGTATGCAGTACTCAAGCTATGGCCTAACCAATGACTGATACAGTTCTAGCATAACCTCCCTGCTCTTATATTCTGTGCCTCAGCTAATAAAGGAAAGTAACCACCTTATCTACCTGTCCTGCTACCTTCAGGGAACTGTGGACATGCACTCCAAGGTCCCTTTGTTCCTCTACACCTCTCAGTATCCTCCCATTTATTGTGTACTCGCTTGCCTTGTTTGCCCTCCCCAAATGCATTACCTCACACTTCTCCGGATTGAATTCCATTTGCCACTTTTCTACCCACCTGACCAGTTCATTCGTATCTTCCTGCAGTCTTCAGCTTTCCTCCTCACTTTTGTATCATCTGAAAACTTCTTGACCAAGCCCCCCCACATTCAAGTCCAAATCATTAATATGTACCACAAAAAGCAAGGGACCCAGTCTGAGCCTTGCGGAACTCCACTGGAAACAGCTTTCTCGTTGCAAAAAAACTCATCAACCATTACCCTTTGCTTCCTGCCACTGAGCCAATTTTGGATCCAACTTGCCATTTTCCCTTGGATCCCATGGGCTTTTACTTTTTTAATCAGTCTGCTGTGTGGGACCTTGTCAAAAGCCTTGCTAAAATCTGTGTACATTATATCAAACGCATTACCCTCATTGACCCTCCTTGTTACCTCCTCAAAAGATTCAATCAAGTTTGTCAGACACAACCTTCCCTTAACAAATCCACGCTGACTGTCCTTGATTAACCCGTACCATTGATTCCAGTAATTTGCCCAGCACCAAGGTTAGACTGACTGGCCTATAATTGCTCGGTCTATCTTTTTCTCCCTTTTTAAACAATGGCACAACGTTAGCAGTCCTCCAATCCTTCGGCACCATGCCTGTAGTCAGGGAGGATTGGAAAATGATGGTCAGAGCCTCTGCTATTTACTCCCTTGCTTCTCTGAACAGCCCGGGGTACATTTCATCCGGGCCTGGCGATTTATCCACTTTCAAAGATGCTAAACCCTTTAAACTTCCTCTCTCACTGTTTATCCTACACTCCTCCCCCTTAACTACAATCTCTGCATCTTCACCGTCTTTTGTGAAGACAGACGCAAAGTATTCATTAAGAATTATACCTGCATTTTCCGCCTCCACACATAGGTTACCTTTATGACCTCTAATAGGCCCTGTTATTTCCTTACATAAATAAGGTATTTTTCTGCACATTAGCTAGATCCTTGGAGAACATAGCAGTTCAGTCCTTCGTGGAAACTTCTTTTCCAGTATAATTGTTATTGCTAAAATGGTGTAAAAGGGTGAAAAATTAAACACTGTGTGAACAGTTTGAGAGAAAAGCAAGTTTCGTTAATATTTTAGGTTGAACATAGTGCAGAAATGTTAAAATAAAGTTACAATTATGAATGATGATGATTCATATATAGTTGTGTATGTTTTATTTTTTGACAATTTTTTCCCGTCCACTTACCTGAGTGACCAATGTTCATGTGAGTCCTGACATAAGTGTAATTTGACAGTTGGGAGGTAACAACCACCTGGAGTTAGGTGACACCTTCAATGCAGAAAACATCATATGCTTCACAGGGGAGGTAGATAGACCAACATACATTTTACAAACATTCGTCAATCACTTCGGTGTGGTGCAATATTTAAATTTCAATGCGTTTGATATTTTCATTTGAATAGACTGTAGAACTAAACCAATAAATGATCTTTTACTGTAGTAAATAAATTTGTTATGCAGTAAAATTATCTTCGCCAAACAAAGAACTGTTGTACAAATGTAACAAAATATTTTCACCAATTCAGATTTGCTATTACTGTATGGAAAAAGAAAATTTCCCTCCAGTTCAGGGAGTCATGCAAGACAACACAATAATGCAGACATTTGTTCACGCATATTAAAAAGTTGATCTGGGAAGGACGGAGGTTGTGCAGTGAGGGGAGTTGGAACTTTTTTTTACCATAAGAACCTGGGTATAATCCAGCTCAGATGAGAAGATTCCCCTCTCTATTGTCCTCAGCATCACCCAAATAAAGAGGGTTTCTACTCGACTGGCACATTCCTTGTATGTTGTAATATGGAAGTGTCAAAAAAACTTATTGCGTTAAAAGTTGTAAACTGGAAGTGTCGAATCTTATGACTGGATGTAATTGCAAATAGTGTTTTTTTTTCACACCACTGGAGGAAAAAGGCAAACGACGAAAGTATTAAATAAGTATAAGAACATAAGAAATAGGAGCAGGAGGATGCCATACAGCCCCTCGAGCCTGCTCCACCATTCGATAAGATGATGGTTGATCTTCGACCTCAACTCCACTTTCCCGCCTGACCTCCAGATCTCTTGATTCCCCTAGGGTCCAAACATCTATCGATCTCTGCCTTGAATATACTGAACGACTGAGCATCCACAGCCCTCTGGGGTAGAGAATTCCAAAGATTCACAACCCTCTCAGTAAAGAAATTTCTCCCCAGTCCTAAATGGCCGTCCCCTTATCCTGAGACTTCGCCCCTGGTTCTAGACTCTCCAGCCAGGGGAAACAGCCTCTCAGCGTCTACCCTGTCAAGCCCTCTCAGAATCTTATGTTCCAATGAGATCATCTCTTATTCTTCTAAACTCCAGAGAGTATAGGCCCATTCTACTCAATCTTTCCTCATAGGACAACCCTCTCATTCTAGGAATCAATCTAATGAACCTTCATTGCACTGCCTCTAAGGCAAGTATATCCTTCCTTAGGTAAGGAGACCAAAACTGTACATAGTACTCCAGGTGTGATCTCACCAAAGCCCTGTACAATTGCAGCAAAACTTCCTTACTCTTGTACTCCAACCCCCTTGCAATAAAGGCCAACATACAACATATGAAAACATCATCAGCACCACAGGATTCTGGTAGACTGTTTATCCATTAAGTTAAGCTTTTTCTCCCATTTGCTGCTTAAAATTCCATTGTACACAATATGAATAATACATACAGGAAGCAAAATCTAATGGAACAGAAATAATCTCTAAGTGAAACTAATGTGTCTTTGGAGATTTCAGAGTAGTTGATATGGGCAATTAGAATGCTGCCTCATATAAAGTAAAAATCCATGAAAACACAACTGACATCCATATGTAGCAATGTCAATACTGATACAAAGCACCAGGAGCTTTCCTGAAGCTTCTATATATTTACGATAACATCCTTGGGTCAGGCATATTATGGTTACCGAATTACATGCTGGTAAATAGGAGCTGCCAAAGTATTTTAATACTGAAAAGTGTCTCTGAATTTCAGGCCTATTGCATTGGTTAGTAATCGTATTCAATACATTGAACAATATTTTAAAAATCTTTCCTTGTTGGGGAGTGAGCACCTTTTGGGGCAGCACATTACACTACATGGCAAATTCCCAAATCACAGCTTGATAAAGGATGAGTCAACCTGCATGTTCATATTGCTTGGTAACATTTGCAGAGTTATGTATGAGGAGTTAGCTTAAAGCTTAATCCAGTCTTTCAACTTATATTTAAGGTACAAGTTAACAGATATTGTATTAAAAGCAAGGTTCAAGTAAAGGAAACGTTTGTTTGGGGAGATTCATATCTTGCATTATATTTTGAATTATCTAATGAAATGGACCAAGTGGGCAAAGGATTATTACAAAGTTTCTGCAGTACCTACATTTCTTCAGCAAGTCAGGTCTTGAATTTACACCACCAGGAGCCAAGTTCAACTCCCACATTTCAGGGAGCCATCAGGAGAGACTGGAAATTGCATAGTAAACATGCAACATTACATTACAATCTGTCATCGGTTGTACTTACTGCAGAACTCCAAAAGGAGCGTTATAACTAATGTTTGAATATACTGCAGTTACACTGAATCTTGCAATGATTTGAAATTTGAGACACTGGGCTTGAATTTGCTGCAAACTTGTGCTATAGTAAGGTGCATTTATGGCATATGCCATTATGGTGCAGACATTCTACCAAATTATGGCGTGAGTGACTTACGTAAGACGTGCCTTAATTTGCTGGGACTTTTGCGCTGCTCCATACCCTCATCGAAAAAGTTGAACAGCTAATTATCATAGCCCAGCCTCCCATTAAAATCAATGGCGCGATCGAGTTTGTTGAATTAATGCCACTGTCATCACCACAGCCATTATAAAAAGGTGCTGGAGAGCACAGAATCAGTAGAAGTATTCAATCGCTCAGCATGTTGTCTGAGGGCAACATCTTCACTGACTTGTTCTAGGACCTTCATTGCAATCTTAAGAAAAAAAAGACGTGCATTTATATAGTACCTTACACGACCTCAAGGCATCCCAAAGCGCTTTACAACCAATTAAGTACTTTTGAAGTGTAGTCACTGTTATGGTGTAGGAAATGGGGCAGCCGATTTGCGCACAGCAAGATCCCACAAACAGCAATGTGATAATGACCAGATAATCTGTTTGTCATGTTGGTTGAGGAATAAATACTGGTCAGGACTCTGGGGAGAGCTCCCCTTATCGTCTTTGACATAGTGCTGACCACTGGGATGGGGCCTCAGTTTAACATCTCATCCGAAGGACGACACCTGCTGTGGCGCAGCGCCCCCTCAGTACTTCACTGGATGTCAGCCTAGATTTTGTGCTCCAGTCTCTGGAGTGAGACTTGAACCCATAATCTTCTGACTCAGATGCGAGAGTGCTATCACTGAGCCACAGCCAAACCTCTAGTAATAAATAAGTGTTTTGACGGCCAAGTGTGTATTTATTTTCCTCCAACGGATAATATTTTTCAATCAAATTTATTGAGCTTGTGCACTAAGCATGGATTGCAACTGGTACTGAAATGTGGCTAGTGATTGCACTCAGTCCAGGAGAAACCCTATGCATACGGGTCTGTTCTTAATGCCGATTTACGTATTACTTTGTTTCACTGTAAACTCATCAATCAAATTAAGCTCGACGTGCACATTTGGTCCGTATATAATGTGACCCATCCCCATGCTATCAGATTCAATTGCTTCTAAGCCCATCCCTGTTAAATACCTGTTGTCTGTTCTATTTTGGGCCCCGGTACCTTGGATATGCATTAGTCATGAGCTGCGCCTCTTCCGACCTGCCCCTACGCTCGCTGAGGTGAATTCTAATTATTTTTCCAGCAAACTGGTGTGTATTCACTGCTGAAGGATCGTGGCGCACAACGGTCTAACGTATGGAGATCATCACCGTTAGTGCCATTGCAGCTTATTCCGGAACAATAAGTTAGGATGTCTGACTTTTCACATACACAATTTGCCAAGAAAGCTTCAAAGCTGCTTTATGAAAGATTTCAAGCATTTTCATCAGTTTAACTCCACAAATCAACCTGTAATCAGGATACTGTTTTTTCTGCAGAGAACGGAATTGCTGTTTCAGCTTAACTTGTTTAAGTAAGACACCGTCTACATGTGAAGATAGACAAATAGGTATACCCCGATGGCACAAGTTTATAGAATGGCAGCAGCGTACAGACTAGGAATGACCCAGATTCAACCCAATCTGTGCTGATGTCACCTAATCTCAGGCAGGGTAACAATAAGTGCATTATAACTGGCTTTAGTGCCCCTGGTTTTGGTGGGGGGGGGGCGGGGGGGAGCTCTTCATAACACAACTTGCATCTGGACTTGGCTTTGTTACCTTTGGACTCAACTTCTCCAATATGCTCCTTGCTGGCTTCCTGAGCACCACCCGCCACAAACTCCTACTTGTCCAAAACACTACTGTCCACATCCTGGCTCACACTAAGCCACGCCCACCCATCCCCCTGCCCCTGCCAACCACTACTGGTGCCCTGTCGCTCAAAATATATTCAAAATCTTTGTCCTTATCTTCAAATGCCTGCACTGCTTCACCCTTCCCTATCTCGGCAATCTTCTCCAGCTTTACATCCGGTCATGTCTCCTCCACCTGGATCCCTTCCTTCCAACTTCAGTGACAGAGCTTTCAGCTGTCTTAGCCGTAATCTCTGGAAATCACTCTACAAACCCCTTGACCTGTATCTCTCTCCTGCCTTCTGTGGCCTACTTAAAGCCCTTTTCAATTACATTATCGGTCACCGATGATATGGGGATATGTGCATCGTGGGTAAATTTCAACTTTAAAATGCTATTGACGAGCTTTGTAAATTAAAAACGTAGAAAAACATCCCAAGGTGCTTCAGAGGCGTAATAAAAATAAATGGACGCTGAGCCAAAAAATGAAAGCCATGATGTGGAGATGCCGGTGATGGACTGGGGTTGACAATTGTAAACAATTTTACAACACCAAGTTATAGTCCAACAATTTTATTTTTAATCCCACAAGCTTTCGGGGACTTTCCCCTTCCTCAGGCGGTGTGGAAATTTCCACACCGCCTGAGGAAGGGGAAAGCCCCCGAAAGCTTGTGGGATTAAAAATAAAATTGTTGGACTATAACTTGGTGTTGTAAAATTGTTTACAAAAAATGAAAGATTAGGAATGGTGGCCGAAAGTTTGGTTAAAGAGTTGGGCTTTAAGGTCAGTTTTAAAGGAAGACAGGGAGATCACACAAACAACAAATGAGATGAATGACCAGTTCATCTGTTTTTGGTGATGTTGGTTGAAAGGTGAACGTTGGCCAGGACACACAACACTCTGCTTTTAGAATAGTGCCGTGGAAATATTTCTACACCTGCTTTATGAAGGCAGATGGGGCTTCAGTTTAACATATAATTTGAAAGATAACTCCTTCAATACTACACTGAAGTGTCACTAGATATGCGCTCAGGTCCTGAAGTGTGCTTTGAATACACATTCTTCTGATTCAAATGTGAGAATGCTATCAACTGACCCAACTTGACAGAATAAACAAATGCATACAATTTCAAATATCTGCCATATTTTCCCATCACATTTGCTCATTACAAGTTTACCCAAGAAAACTTGCAATTTACTTAATTTTCTTTTTCAGCTAATTTTTTTTTTGTTGATGCTAATTTTAACATTTTTGGATAGATCCCCCAAGAATTTATCCTTGGCCCCCTTTCATTTCTCATCTACAAGTTGACCTCGGCAAAATCATCTGAAAATACGTCCAGTTCCATATGAACGCTGATGACACCCAGCTCTACCACACCACCACCTTTCTCGACCCCTCCACTGCACCTGTATTGTCAGTCTGTTGTCTGATATCAAGATCTGGATGAGCCAAAATTTCCTTCAGTTAAATATTGCAAAGACAAGCCATTGTCTTCAGCACCGCCCCCCCACAAACTCTGTCCCCGGCCAAAGATTCCATCCCCCTCCTTGGTCACTATCTCAGGCTGAACCAGACTGTTCGGAAACTGGTTGTTCTATTTGACCCTGAGCTGAGCTTCCGACCCCACCAAGACCGCCTACCACTGTCATAATATCGCCCATCTCTGCTCTTGCCTTATCCCATCTGCTTCTGAAACACTCAGACTCGACTATTCCAATGCTCTCTCGGCTAGCCTCCCATCTTCCACCCTCCATAAATGTAAGCTTTGCTAAAACTCTGCTACCCTTATCCTAACTCTCATTACTCATTCACACATCACTCCTGCATTTGCTGACTTACATTGATTCCTGGTCCCCAAACACCTCCATTTTAAAATTCTCACCCTCGTGTTCAAATCCCTCCATGGCCTTGACCCCTATCTCTGTAACTTTCTCCAGCCCGACAATCCTCTGAGTTCTGTGTTCCTCCAACTCTAGCCCCTTGCCCATCCCCCATTTCCTCCCTTATCCCACCATTGGTGGCCAAACATTCAGCTGTCAAGAGAGACTTCCATTTATATTTTGTCTTTCACGACCTTGGGACATCCCAAAGCACTTTACAGCCATTCAAGTACTTTAGAAGTGTAGTCGCTGTTGTAATGCAGCAGTCAATTTGCACACAAAGGTCCCACAAATAGCAATGTGATAATGACCAGATCATCTGTTTTAGTGATGGTTGAGGGATAATTATTGGTGGGGGAGAACTGCCCACATGAGAGGGCAGATGGGGCATCGGTTTAACGTCTCATCCAAAAGGCAGCACCTCCGACAGTGCAGCACTCCCTTAGTACGTTGTGAACCCACAACCTTCTGACTCAGAGGCGAGAGTATTACCACTGAGCCACGGCTGACACCCTAAACTCTAGGCCCTCAGCTCTGGAATTTTGTCCCGAATTACACCTCTGCCTCCACCTCTCCTCTTTTAAGACAGTCCTTAAAACCTATCTCTTTGACCAAGCTTCGTTGGCTCGGTGTCAATTTTTGTGTGATTATGCTCCTGTGAAGCGCCTTGGAATGCTTGACTATGTTAAAGGTGCAATATAAATGGAATGATGTGGAGATGCCGGTGATGGACTGGGGTTGACAATTGTAAACAATTTTACAACACCAAGTTATAGTCCAGCAATTTTATTTTAAATTCACAAGCTTTCGGAGACTTCCTCCTTCCTCAGGTAAATGTTCAGGAGCTCCTCGAAGCCTACGCATTTATACATATAGAACAATACATGGTGTTTACAGAATGCCCCTGCAACTGCCCGTTGCCAAGGCAATCACCGTGTTCAGACAGAGAGGTGTCACCTGCAGAACCCCCGAATACACATTCAACAAAAAAACAAACAGGAGAAAAAACAGAGAGAGGCAGAAACATCCGGAAGGCAGAGAAAGCCAGCAAATGACCCATTATATTAAAAACAGATAACATTTGTTCGCTGGTGGGGTAACGTGTAGCGTGACATGAACCCAAGATCCCGGTTGAGGCCGTCCTCATGGGTGCGGAACTTGGCTATCAATTTCTGCTC
Source organism: Heptranchias perlo (assembly GCF_035084215.1). Taxonomy (NCBI): domain Eukaryota; kingdom Metazoa; phylum Chordata; class Chondrichthyes; order Hexanchiformes; family Hexanchidae; genus Heptranchias; species Heptranchias perlo. Next base: position 19,978,843 of record NC_090335.1, read on the forward strand.
GACGATTTTGCGTTGTCGTGTGTCTCGAAGGCCGCCTTGGAGTACGCTTACCCGAAGGTCGGTGGATGAATGTCCATGACTGCTGAAGTGTTCCCCGACTGGGAGGGAACCCTCCTGTTTGGCGATTGTTGCGCGGTGTCCGTTCATCCGTTGTCGCAGCGTCTGCATGGTCTCGCCAATGTACCATGCTCTGGGGCATCCTTTCCTGCAACGTATGAGGTAGACAACGTTGGCCGAGTCACAGAAGTATGAACCATGCACCTGGTGGGTGGTGTCCTCTCATGTGATGGTGGTATCTGTGTCGATGATCTGGCATGTCTTGCAGAGGTTACCGTGGCAGGGTTGTGTGGTGTCGTGGACGCTGTTCTCTTGAAAGCTAGGTAATTTGCTGCGAACGATGGTCTGTTTGAGGTTGGGTGGCTGTTTAAAGGCGAGTAGTGGAGGTGTGGGGATGGCCATAGCGAGGTGTTTGTCCTCATTGATGACATGTTGAAGGCTGCGGAGAACATGGCGTAGTTTCTCCGCTCCGGGGAAGTACTGGACGACAAAGGGTACTCTGTTGGTTGCGTCCCGTGTTAGTCTCCTGAGGAGGTCTATGCGATTTTTTGCTGTGGCCCGTCGGAACTGTCGATCGATGAGTCGAGCGTCATATCCCGTTCTTACTAGGGCGTCTTTCAGCGTCTGTAGGTGTCCATCGCGTTCCTCCTCGTCTGAGCAGACCCTGTGTATTCGCAGGGCCTGTCCATAGGGGATGGCCTCTTTGACGTGGTTAGGGTGGAAGCTGGAAAAGTGGGGCATCGTGAGGTTGTCCGTGGGCTTGCGGTAGAGTGAGGTGCTGACGTGCCCGTCTTTGATGGAGATTCGTGTGTCCAAGAAAGAAACTGATTCTGAGGAGTAGTCCATGGTGAGCTTGATGGTGGGATGGAACTTGTTGATGTTATCGTGTAGACAACCTCACGATGCTCCACTTTTCCAGCTTCCACCCTAACCACGTCAAAGAGGCCATCCCCTATGGACAGGCCCTGCGAATACACAGGGTCTGCTCAGACGAGGAGGAACGCGATGGACACCTACAGACGCTGAAAGACGCCCTAGTAAGAACGGGATATGACGCTCGACTCATCGATCGACGGGCCACAGCAAAAAATCGCATAGACCTCCTCAGGAGACTAACACGGGACGCAACCAACAGAGTACCCTTTGTCGTCCAGTACTTCCCCGGAGCGGAGAAACTACGCCATGTTCTCCGCAGCCTTCAACATGTCATCAATGAGGACAAACACCTCGCTATGGCCATCCCCACACCTCCACTACTCGCCTTTAAACAGCCACCCAACCTCAAACAGACCATCGTTCGCAGCAAATTACCTAGCTTTCAAGAGAACAGCGTCCACGACACCACACAACCCTGCCACGGTAACCTCTGCAAGACATGCCAGATCATCGACACAGATACCACCATCACACGAGAGGACACCACCCACCAGGTGCATGGTTCATACTCCTGTGACTCGGCCAACGTTGTCTACCTCATACGTTGCAGGAAAGGATGCCCCAGAGCATGGTACATTGGCGAGACCATGCAGACGCTGCGACAACGGATGAACGGACACCGCGCAACAATCGCCAAACAGGAGGGTTCCCTCCCAGTCGGGGAACACTTCAGCAGTCATGGACATTCATCCACCGACCTTCGGGTAAGCGTACTCCAAGGCGGCCTTCGAGACACACGACAACGCAAAATCGTCGAGCAGAAATTGATAGCCAAGTTCCGCACCCATGAGGACGGCCTCAACCGGGATCTTGGGTTCATGTCACGCTACACGTTAACCCACCAGCGAACAAATGTTATCTGTTTTTAATATAATGGGTCATTTGCTGGCTTTCTCTGCCTTCCGGATGTTTCTGCCTCTCTCTGTTTTTTTTCCTGTTTGTTTTTTTGTTGAATGTGTATTCGGGGGTTCTGCAGGTGACACCTCTCTGTCTGAACACGGTGATTGCCTTGGCAACGGGCAGTTGCAGGGGCATTCTGTAAACACCATGTATTGTTCTATATGTATAAATGCGTAGGCTTCGAGGAGCTCCTGAACATTTACCTGAGGAAGGAGGAAGTCTCCGAAAGCTTGTGAATTTAAAATAAAATTGCTGGACTATAACTTGGTGTTGTAAAATTGTTTGCATTTATATTCAGAGAACAATACCTGGTGATTACAGATAATCTTTCCAACTGCCCGTTGTCAAGGCAATCAAAGTGTTCAGACAGAGTGATGTTATCTACAGGACCACAGAATACACAAACGGCCAGAACACAAAACAGAGGGAGAGAAACATCCGAAAGGAAGAGAAAGACAGAGAATGACCCGTTGTGTTAAAAACAGATAACTTTTTTTCGCTGGTGGGGTTACGTGTAGCGTGACATGAACCCAAGATCCTAGTTGAGGCCGTCCACATGGGTGCGAGACACACGACAACGCAAAATCGTCGAACAGAAATTGATAGCCAAGTTCCGCACCCATGAGGACGGCCCTAACCGGGATCTTGGGTTCATGTCACGCTACACGTAACCCCACCAGCGAAAAAAAGTTATCTTTTTAATACAACGGGTCATTCTCTGTCTTTCTCTTCTTTTCGGATGTTTCTCTCCCTCTCTCTCTGTCTTTTGTTCTGGCCGTTTGTGTATTCGGTGGTCCTGTAGGTAACACCTCTCTGTCTGAACACTTTGATTGCCTTGACAACGGGCAGTTGGAAAGATTATCTGTAATCACCAGGTATTGTTCTCAATATAAATGCGGTAACCTTCCATGGAATCCCACACTCGCTCACCTGACGAAGGAGAAAGCCTCCGAAAGCTTGAGATTTTCAAATAAAACAGTTGGACTATAACCTGGTGTTGTAAGATTCCTTACATATATAAATGGAAGTTGTTTTTTTGCACATGCTACCTGTGACCAATACGGTGAAATCCTTGTTATGCAGTATTTACACAAAGGCTTTTGATGCACTGGAGGCTGAAAGCCGTAATGCTTGTAAATTTTGCTACCAGCTACTGCACTGGTTTTTAAACTCAAAGGTTATCTTTAAGACCTGCTCGTCTCCCTCCCTCCTCCTCTTTCCCCCTGCACCCCCCAACAACCAGCTCAAAAAACAAGCATCAGAGTTGATCTTGTGGGAGATTACTTCTTTAGGAGTACCAGTTTAAAAATCTTAATTGAAAGTTTACTGAGGGAAACTTTGGAAAAGATCTGAACCAGCAGAAGAATCTACGGTAAGTTAGCACTGTGGGAATTATGGGCTGGATCTTGCTGGAAAAAATAACGGCTTGTTATTGATGCACGGCATTATTAATATGCAAATTGGCTAGCAAGTTAAGGGGATTAAGAGCGACTCCGTGAGCTGTGAATCTCCAGAACTTGCTGGTTGATTTACGCTCCGCTGTTCGCTTCGCACAAACAGCATCTCACCCTTAGCTTCCCTGTTATTTTTAACAACTTGGTGGATTTGAACGTTAATTGCCCATTAAACTCAGCACGGAAAGTTAAATCTGGTTATTAACAGCATAAGTACCTTTTTTAATGATGTGATAATTGCTAATGCAATGCCAATTAACCTCTCTTGCCCAGAAATCGAACAATTTAAAGTGTTCAATCCCATGCCTGCATGTAGTAAATTTTCTTAGAGAATTAAAAATGATAAATTTTAATTCTTTTTCCTCTCTCTCAATCCAATCTTTCTTTCCCTCTCTCTATTCTCTTTTTGTACTTGATTAGACTCTAATTCACCCTATTTGTCGTTGCTCTATTTCTTTCTCAGTCCTTAAATCTCATTGGTTAAGGAGATACACTGTTGGTCCCGCCGTTCATGAAGGTTCCAGATGCTCCGTTGCCCTCGCCAAGTCTTTATTAGCTCGCACTTCCAATAAGTTACATCGCAAAATATTTTTGCGCTGAAGGGTGCAGAAAAAGTCAAACTGACAATGCGTGCCATGCTATGCCCCGCTCCCGCAAGATCCGGCCCAATGTATTGCCAGCAAGAGTATGTTCTTTGGAGAAACTATTGGTAACCATTTGCTTAATGGTCACAAAATCTGAATTTTGCATTGTATTTGAGTATTGGTTACTGTAGCATTGGTGAAGTTGTATTGAGAATCTGTCCTACCCACCATTTCAAAATTGAAGTCTCAGAAAAATCGAGGCTTAGATCAATTTCATTTTGAATGTGAGTTAAATGAGATGAGTAAGATAACTTTCCAAAAAGCTTTTAAATAGTGTTTATCTTCTACATGGGTAAGAAAGATAGTTGGCTTTGCAAGAAATCCATTTGTTTTCTATCTAAATAACAAATCATCTGTGCCTCTCCATCAACAATGCCAGGATATTCTCACTTATCGTCCAAGTGAAATGCGTTCAATTTTACACCATGAATTTGGAGTGATGGAAAATGTTGTCCTGTTCTTGTGAATTGATTTTCTATTTGTTATACTTGTAAATTAAATTGGAATGTAGAATTATAAAATCTAGGATTATTGGGCATTTGAATGGAATCTGGGTGGAATTTGGGAATTTGATGTGGTCCAGAGGATAGGACTGGTTGAAGGTTTTACTAAGAGATGTGTTGTACAGAGAGATTTTATGTGTTGGGCTGACATAGGTTAAGCAACAGCATCATGCACTATAATCGACCCAGAGTCTTTTTTTAAAATAAGCTGTTAAATTTTGTTACTCTAACACGGTGCTGTGGTGAAATCTATGCTTAAAGAGTTAAATATTCAAATAGTTACGCTGTTGGGGACTGCCTCACTGTGGGTTGGAACTCTTCTCATTCCTGGTCTGACTTTTCAGCTGGATGGTTAAACGTTTTAAGAACTGAGTTTGGTGGTTTTTAAATTCACTTCCTTGTGGGCTGGAGACCAAAGTATAAAACTGCTAACTGACATTAAATTGTCAGCCTTGGACCATAAGGATGCCAGGTATGAGAATTGATTTTTAAAAAAAACTGATGCAGTAAGTTATGCACTTGTGAAATTGAGATGAAGACAAGTTGATGCAAATGAAAAGGTGGCTTAGGACCTATTTCCCAAAGCTCTCTACCGCTGGGGGTTTCCTCGTGTCATTTCTTAGTCTGTTGTAGACTAATTGATAGAAATTGATTGCTATGATTAATCAACAACTCCATTATCATTGTATCATGCGACAACCAGGATGGTGGTAGGCGAACTAGGTGTACCTTAAGTCTTTCTTCATCGAGCAATTCCTACGAAACCAGTTGCACTGTTCATGATCATAATGGCCAGGGTTCTATACTTCATGGGTCAACAATGTACATTTTGCACATCTACCCTGCCATTCACTCTCAAACTTCGCAAGGTCCAATACAACAATTCCAAACACAGCTGGGTTACAATGTCGTCCTCTTGTTCTTGTAAACATTTTTCTTACTTTTCCTTTCTGTCTTTTTTTCTCACTCTTAATCCACTATCTTTCTATTCTCTTTATTTCTCTTTCTGTATAAAATTTGACTCTTCTTCTCTGTCGTTGGCTCTGTTTGTTTCTTTCTCTATCCTTAAATTTCATTGGTTAAGAAGATAGATCTTTGGGCATGGTGTTCATAAGGTCCCAGATGCGACATTGACCGTTCACACTTCCAGCAATTTGCGGCGCAAATATAGTGCGATCTGAAATGTGAGGTAAAAAATCCAATACACGTCACTCGCCATGAGATGCGCCATTCCAGCAATTTCTGGCCCGATGTAAACAATTTATCTGGTTTTAAATGGAGAAATCAGCTGGATGGAGCACCCTGCACTAATTTTGATATAAGTACAATCAACTTAGAATATTTTAAAATGTTCATAAATTATACCTAGAAATTCTATATTGATTACCAGATTTGAATGAGGAATATTCACATGATAAAATATTTGAGAAGTATTTCTTCAAAGTGTTTTGTTCCTATCAGCTTGGTATAAGATTGAGGTTCACTTGACTCAAGACTTCAGGCTGTACCTTACTTATTGTTTCAAATGAGTTTGAAGACCATGGATTAATGGCTTTTATGGTGGGGTAATAATCCCTGTGGTTTCTTCTGTAGTCGTGGCCTGGGCTTCAATTTTTCATTTCTTTTTGGACCTTAGGCTTCAGTTGCTGGGGAAGGGATTGTTGTCAAATTCCACAGTGCCCCAGGTTGTGAATTTTTGAAACAAGCATTAACTATCTTTTTTCCAAGAACAGTGCAATGTGATGCAATATCTCTAAATGCAATTTACAGGTAGTTTACTGGAAATATCTATACTCTCCCACTGATAAAATTAGTTGAAGACCACAACAACAACTTATATTTATACAGCAACTTTTATGTAGAAGGCCTCCCAAGGTCCAGCTTAGAGGTAAGAGAAAAAAAGGTATAAGGGATAAAAGGATGGTTGTCAAGCCATGGTGAGAAAATAGGGCAGATGATCAAGGTAATGAAAAGCTTGGTTGGAAAAATGGGTTTTGAGAAGTTTTTTTAAGGTGAAGGAAAATGAGAGATAGTGGGGTTCAGAGGGGGAATATCCAAGAATAGGATTGAGGTGGCTGAAGTCGCTGGGCGGGGGTGGCGGGTGGGGTGATGGTCATGTACAAATGAAAAAGGCTATTGTCAGCAGACCTAAAGTTGTGAGAAGGATATAAAGTTGCAGGATGTTATAGAGTTAGGTTGTGGCAGGAACTGGGTTACGAAGAGAGTTGAAGATGAGGATTTTAAATTCAGTACTTTGTGCACAGGTACCCAACGTAGTTCGGTGAGGATGGAGGTGCTCGGCAAGCAGGATTGAGCGTGGGACAGGATGTGGGCGGCTTAGCTTTGAACAAGTTGGAGTTTATCTTGGGGCGGAATGTGGGAGCCCGGCAAGGAGGATGTTGGAGGAATCAAGTCTCGGGTTGACAGAAGCGTGGTTCAGGGTTTGGTGGTAATGGGAGGAGAGATGGGGTGGAATCTGACTATGTTGGAGAGGTGGTAGTAAGCAGTCTTGGTGAAGTTTAGCTGTGAACACTTGGAAGGCATTAACAGGATTGGACAAGGTCAGCATGGGTTTATGAAAGGGAAAAAATGCTTAATAAATCTACTGGAGTTTTTTTGAGGAGGTAACTAGTAGAATAGATAGGGGAGAACCAGTGGATGTGGTGTACTTGGATTTTCAGAAGGCTTTTGATAAGGTCCCACACAAGAGGTTAGTGTGCAAAATTAAAGCACATAGGATTGGGGGGAATATACTGGCATGGATTGAGAATTGGTTGACAGACAGGAAACAGAGTGTAGAAATAAACGGATCTTTTTCCGGGTGGCAGGCAGTGACTAGTGGGGTACCGCAGGGATCAGTGCTTGGGCGCCAGCTATTCACAATATTTATCAGTGATTTGGATGAGGGAACTGAATGTAACATTTCCAAGTTTGCAGACGACACAAAGCTGGGGTGGAATGTGAGCTGTGAGGAGGATGCAAAGAGGCTCCAATGTGATTTAGACAAGTTGGGTGAGTGGGCAAGAACATGGCAGATGCAGTATAACATGGATAAATGTGAGGTTATCCACTTTGGTGGCAAAAACAGAGACATTAATATCTGAATGGTGATGGATTGGGAAAAAGGGAGGTGCAACGAGACCTGGGTGTCCTTGTACACCAGTCACTGAAAGCGAGCATTCAGGTGCAGCAAGCAGTTAGGAAGGCGAATGGTATGTTGGCATTCATTGCAAGAGGATTTGAATACAGGAGCAGGGATGTCTTACTGCAGTTGTACAGGGCCTTGGTGAGACCACATCTGGAGTATTGTGTGCAGTTTTAGTCTCCTTATCTGAGGAAGGATGTCCTTGCCATGGAGGTAGTGCAACGAAGGTTACCAGACTGATTCCTGGGATGGCAGGACTGAGGTATGAGGAGAGATTGGGTTGACTAGGCCTATATTCACTAGAGTTTAGAAGAATGAGAGATGATCTCATCGAAACATATAAAATTCTAACAGGACTAGACAGACTAGATGCAGGGAGGATGTTCCCGATGGATGGGGAATCCATAACTAGGGGGTCACAGTCTCAGGATACGCCATTTAGAACAGAGATGAGGAAAAATTTCTTCACTCAGAGGGTGGTGAACCTGTGGAATTCTGTACCACAGAAGGCAGTGGAGGCTAAGTCATTAGATGTATTGAAGGAGATAGATATATTTCTTAATGCTAAAGGGATCAAGGGATATGAGTTGAACAAGACACCAAGGTTTCCCTTGGCCTGGTTCTCCACGAGTGGCCATTTTTAACTAGTGCATAAGTAAAACTCGTGTCATTCCGATCTCCACACACTCGGACAGTGATACTTTGTTACAGATGTAAAATCTTTTTTAAAAAAGTCAGCTGTTTCATATTGGGTTCTTCCAACTAAAAAATTACAAGCAGGTACAATTTTCTTTAATTTTGAGTTTATAAGCAACTACAACTACTTTTTGCCTACTTAGACCATTTGATGGGGAGTATTTGACTGGTTATCTTAAAGATACAAGCAAGTTTAAACAACGCTCCATTTTAGCAGTTGAATACCATAATTGTGCTCCAGACTACCTCTGGGTAATGTCGCAGGAGAACCACTGCAATATCCAAACCTCGCTCCAACTTCACGTATATATCTAGCATGTTTTTCACACATGCAAAACTCCTCATACTTACACCCGATTGCTGTTTTATGAATATATTTGAGTCAATGAATCACAACTGAGAAGATAGAGAATCTATCAATGAATAAGCATCTTTAGTAAGGAGAAAGCCAGCTCTTTCTGCTGGTTATTTTCTCACCTTGATTACCTGGACTCTCCACAAGGGGAGGAATTGAGTATTTAAACCTACTCCCAATCCACATTCCAACTTTCCTCAGCCACAGCAGTTAATTGCTAAGTGACTTGTGCTCACATATACTAATTTTTGGAGATGCTGTTACACAAATGATATACAGGTGAGTTGAGGAAAGGCAGCACATTTAATGACATCCAAGAAGATGTCAGGAAAAAGTGAACCATCATGTTTGATGCAGCAGCTCTGTTTCCTCTTCTGGCACTTGTGTGTCATACTAATAATGTTTGATGTGGTACAATATAGCAGTGCTGTTATAGGGCTGACTCAGGATAAGCAAGAAAAATTCCAGGACAAGAAGTATCAGCCTAGCTTATGTGCCCAAGTCCTGGAGCTGGGCCTGAATCCAGCTTGAATCTTTTGACTCAGGTTTGAGTCTTACTAATTGAGTCAAGCTGCCAATTTTGAAACGAAAATACCAATATTGGTGTTTGCTGATAAGGGGAATACTACTTGTGCCTGCGGGTATAACTGATTCATCTGGTGGAAATCATAGATGCCTACAAATTTGACCCTGATGAGATGTGAGCGCAAGAAAAACTGGGGCATTTGTAGTGGAGTACTCGAGCTCGTCACATATTAACAGAACCTAACCCACGCTTCGGCGACTGAAATTTAGCAGATGTAGGTTGGCTTGTAGAGGTAACGTCTGAAATGAAAACATAATATTGGAGCTACACAGCAGGTCAATTAGCATCTGTAAGAGAAAAGACAGGTTTATGTTTTGGGTATATACCCTTTATTAGAACTTTGTACTTTTTTATTTGAAGTTATCTGAAATGTCTTTTGTTGGCTGGGTAGGGGGGGATCAGAAATTGGCACTTAGAAGTGGAATGTTCCTCAAACTGTTTTATTGTGCTAAATGTAGTCGTAAAGATGGGGCTGGAACAGTGCAACTGTGGTTTTATTATTGATACTGCTCTATGTTTATTAATGATTACTATTGCAGTGCTGGCTGCATTATATATTGTGCTGTTTTATGTGTATCTTGTATATAACCCAATTCCAGTAAATGTAACACTTCTACTGTCATGCTTAAACTTACTAGTTCATTACACTTGCCTCCTTGTCCACCTCACATCATCTCTAAACTGGATGATGTTCTCCACCATGCAATCCGCTTAACACTTCCAAAGATCAGGCTACTCACCATCCATAGTTGTGTCCAATTTATCCTGTTTCCTCCTTTGTTAAATCATTTTTCAGAATGTGGGAAAGGCTGACGTTTATTGCCCATCCCTAGTTGTCCTTAAAAAGGTGGTAGGCTTTTTTCCTCAATCGCTGCAATCCATGTGGTGAAGGAACTCCCACAATGCTGTTAGGTAGGTAGATCCAGGATTTTGACCCAGTGACAATGAAGGAACGGCGATATATGTTCAAGACAGGATGATGTGTGACTTAACAGGAAACTTGGAGCTGATAGTGCTTGCATGCACCTGCTGCTCTTGTCCTTCTAAGTGGAATTCGCGGGTTTGGGAGGTACCAAAGAAGCCTTGCTGACACTACAGTGCTCCATGTAGATAGTACACACTGTAGCCATGGTATGCCGGTGTTGGAGGGAGTGGCTTTTTAAACTAGTTGATGGGGTGCTGATCAAGTGAACTGCTTTGTTCTGGATGGTGTTGAGCTTCTTTAGTGTTGCAGCTGCACTCATCCAGATAAGTGGAGAGTATTCCATCACACTTCTGACTTGTGCCTTGTAGTAGATAGGCTTTGGGGTGTTGGGAGATGAGCCACTTGCTGCAGAATACCCAGCCTCTGACCTCTAGTAGCCATGGCATTTATGTGGCTGGTCTGGTCGAGTTTCTAGTCAATGGTAACCCCTCCCAGGCTGTTGATGGTGGAAGACTTGGCTATGGTAATGACACTAACGTGGTTAGGTCCCCTCTCGTTGGATATAGGTACAAGATTAAATGTATAGATTTAGAACCAAGAGCACCCATCACTGCTGCTCTATCATCTTTCCCTACCACCATAGCTGTGTTCCTGCCCTGACTTGGGAACCAGCTATGCGTTCTTTCAAGCATTTAGTGTGCTTATATTATTTTAGTAAAAGCACAGTAAGTACTTTCAGGAACTTAAAACCAGTGTCTGGGTGTTGAGAACATCAATGGTGCTGGACTGGGCTGGTGTTCAGATTTACTCAAGGGTTTTCCCGTCAATGAGGTTTTTTTTTAAACATAGAAATTACAACGTAGAAACAGGATGTTGGGTCCAACCAGAGTGTTTTGGTGTTTATCCTCCGCATGAGCGGTCCTAATCCCATGTGCATGCCTTGTTCCCATATCCCTTTATTCCCCTATCCCTTTAAACTACCTATTTAACCTATGTCAAATGTTGATATGGCCTGTGCTTCAATCATGATCTCAGGTGGTGCATTCCAAAAACACAGCCCCATTGCTTTTAAAAAAAGTTTCTCCTGCTCTCTATTCTAAATCTCTTGCATTTAATCTTGTATCTGTGTCCTCTCATTTTAGATCCCTCAGTCACTAGAAACAGCCTGATCCTTTCTAATCTGTCCCATCCCTTCCTAATTTTAAACATTTCAATGTAAACAGCCCAATTTTTCAAATCTATCTTTGGATTTAGATTTCTTCATACCCGGCAGAGTTCTAGTGAATCTGTGCTGTACCCTCTCTGTTGCTTCAACAGCTTTGCTATAGTGTGGAGCCCAAAACTACAATAGTCCAGCTGTAATCATCCTAAGATTTTATACAGATTCACAGTTACATCTAGACTTTTGCATTCCATACTACTTGTCATAAAACCCAGTTTTCCATTAGCTTTTGGATGGCCATATCTACTTGAGATACTGTTTTAATGTCTTGTGAATTGGAATCCCCAAATCCCCCTGCTCTTCCAAGTCACCAAATCTTCCCCCGTTCAAAAAAGGGGAGAGGGATAAACCTGGCAACTACAGGCCAGTCGGTCTAATGGTGGTGGGGAAACTTTGAGACAATAATCTAGGACCAAATTAATTGGCACTTGGAAAAGTATGGGTTAATAAATGAAAGCCAGCACTGATTTGTTGAAGGCCAATCATGTTTGATGAACTTGACTGAGTTCTTTGGAGTAACGGAGAGGGTTGTGCAGTTGATGTTGTGTATATGGACTTTCAAAAGGCGTTTGATGCAGTACCATATAATAGACTTGTTAGCAAATTTGAAGCCCATGGGGTTAAAGGGACAGTGGCAGCATGGATGCGAAATTGACTAAGGGACAGAAAGCAGGGAGTAGTGGTGAACAGTTTTTAAGACTGGAGGGAGGTATACAGTGGTGTTCCCCAGGGAAAACACTGTTCTAAAGCTTCTGGTGTGGTGGAGAGAGAGGATGGTGAGAAGACGGAGCCTAAATTCTCCTTTATTTCCACTTCTCCCACCCCCAGCTCACTGCTGTCCCACGCTCTGTATCTCGACCATGATCTCTGAACCAGCTTTTAAGTTCTTACTTAGAATATAGCACTGTAAAGAATTGTAAAGTTGATTCTCAGGCCAAGACTGGGAATGTGGCTCAAGCACATTGTCTGAGGCATACAGTTGGCAATTACTGTATATACTAAGAACTTTGAATATTGTAACTAAGACAGATTTCAAAGTTCAATGCTGGGAGGGCACTGTTGAAAAATTTGCTGATGGCAGAGGAGAAATTCATTAAGGCTTACAGCTTTAATGATCGTTCTGCCCCCTGACATTACTGGACTCTTGACACACTATATTCCACGCCCTCCCCAATTGTCCTGGATCTCTCACCTCTCCCTACTTGTAGTATTGACACTACATGATGGACCCACCCCCTCCCAATACCTATTACACCTTGGGACCACCGACACCCATGCGCACTCTTCAATGTTCCCAGAGCCCAGCGCCAATCTGATGCTCCTTTACCCCAACCTCCACCCGAAGGTGGGCCCCACACCCACCCCATTCTCTGGTCCTCGCTTCCTTACCCCTACTGACACCGTCACTAGTTTCGCCTTCACTCTCCACCTGAGCCCGAACCTCCCGATAGCCATTCCCCTCCTTGTCTCCTCCGTCTCCTCCCCACCCCCACCCCAGAACACCAGTCCGAGCTTCAATCTCCCAACCCCCAGTCCTGGTCATCCTTTTCCCAGTCCCCTGTCCCCAGTACTTAACAGGCTGTGAAGTGTTTTGGGACGTTCTGAGGGTGTGAAAGGCTCTGTGTAAATGCAAGTTCTTTCTATATTAGGCAAAATCTACTGTTGTACTGCTCATGATAAGCTAGAGCTATTGTTGAGGACCTACTATATTATAATTGCTTTAATTCTTACTGTTCAAGAGGGACAAGGGCTGGGAAGTTGGGAGAAGTGAAGTTGGAGTTGGATTGTTGTTGAAATAAGTAGTCAGTAGTTTGTGCCTGTTTCTTTTCCGATGACTAATAAATTTTGGGGGGGGGGATAATTCACCAGAACAGTTTTTTAAAGTAGGTTATTCACTGTGTAGTCACAGAGGCAGTTCCAAACAACCTTCATTATAGTTGCTGCACAGAATCTCCCAAAAAGACCCCCTTAGGCAAGATTTGTGTTAATACACTCAACACTGCCTGCTGGTTTACTTTATAGCATAGTCCAACTTTATTTCTTTCAGCAATGGAGAATTCAGAAACAAATAATCAGACTATATGAACTCTTAACTTGATTTTTTTTGTGCAATTTTGCCAGACGTAAACATGGCAGCCATCAAATTATTACAGATTGCAAACTGAGGTGGAGCATGCTCAGTCTGGGAAATATCTGCAGGCAAGTCCAGTTAAAATTTCTAACGCTGGGAAGAATCCAGCCCGAATCCCCAGAGAAAGGGTAATGCCTGTGCAGAGGAATATTGCTTTAAGGGTTTCTAAAATACATAGCTTTGTGGTTAAGTTTAGTGATTTATTTGAGAATTCTTTTTCTTGCTATGTTCACTGCAAATTTACTTCTTAGACTGTAAATTTAATTTTAATTTTCAGTGGTTTGGAAAGCAGGCAAAATATGTTGCAGCAAAACTTTTTGTGGTTTGATTGGTCTTGTGCTTGCTCGTAGTTTTGAAGAAAATTGAGCAATTCAATTGCTTGATTTTGTACTGATTTCTCATTGCAAACTGGCAACTTTTGGTATGTGGTGGGTAAATGGAACTCCTTTTGATTGGACATGGTTAATTTCACATGCTAGATGCAAAACTTTGATTTGTAAGAGGTGAAAACATGGGAGAAAAATTGTGTGTGGTCTGCACAGACTCTGCTGAGATGTTTTTGTATTTCTTTAATTTTTCTCTGAAGTATGGAACCATGCTTTAGTTTTTGAAGGTGAGCTCTTGCTTCCTGTGTCCCAGAGAACATTTTCATTTGCCCAGATATCTAGGTAAGTTTACAGCATGCTGTAGAGTTTAAGTTTTACTTGTATTCCTGAACTGAATTTTGTGCTATCAAATGTAGCATTTTTGACCCAACATTTAAGCCAGCAGACATGGAATCCAAACTGGTTGCCATTGTAATTTGGAATGTTGATTAATAAGCAAAGGGGAGGTTGTGGCATAAAATCTTGAGCATTTTGTGCATGGTGATGGAACGATTCCTGGGAGACACGTAAATTGCTGCCATTGAGACTGCAATGTTTATGCGTTTCTGTAGCTTTGAAAAAAGGGAAAGACCCCGGCGGGGTGTCGGTCAGTTATAATGGCCAATCATTGATGAGCACCCTTGGCTCGCAACAAAGATTGTGTCAATTCAGTGTTGATGGCCGGTCACTCTGGCTTAAGTGAATAATTAGAACACAGTTCTGAGGGTGGGTTTAATTTAGACCCTCATGGTGATGGACAGCTCAGCAGGCCAAACTCATAGCAACTTCACACAGTCCCTAAGGCGCCGGTGCTTTCTCTTTTTTCTCACTCACTTAAACATGCACATGCACATGCACACGCGTGAACCTGAGTAGCCTGTAACAGAATGACGTGGCCAAATAGCTTCGAAATTGATTTGAAAGTGGTATTTTAGCTAGACCATCAGTCGAGTTGTCTTTATTTTTCAACGAGTTTAGGAAAGGGATAAATCTCATTGAAAGCAATTCTTCTCATTTATGTATTTTAAGTGAATTAAAACAATTAATTTTGTAGTTGTGCTGTGTCTTGATGGAGTACTTTTCAGACTCCTGTAAAGATGAAAATGCAAGTGGTGGCATGTGTACATTACTGTAGCTGGTATAGATATCAAGGGTTCTGTGATCCTTTGGTCATGCTATCATTTAACTAGACATAGGGCATTACTGTGGATTGTGGAGGATGTGAGGCCTGCTTCCAGGAATGACCCATGATGCCGCACCTGCTAGAATATCTAGTGCAAAATACAAAAAACGTGTGACGTGCCCAGGGAACGAACAGAGAACCCTATTCAATTTATTTCAGCTGTTGGTTTTATCATGTGTCCTCATATGAACCTCCTTGTCTGGAGAAGGCAACGGGGTAACACCCACCACATTAGACTTCAACTTACACTTTTACTGCCAAATAAATTTATTGAGTAAAAACAAGCAAATAATATCAGTAATACAAAATACATTTTATAGTAGTTAAGTTTAGCTAGCTCCTTTTGTAGTAGTTAATTCTAAATAGTTCACAATGTCTGTGCTAAGTTATGATCTAAATATTCTTGCACAGTATTCTTTTTCTCACTGTCTGTAAAAGCCATCTAGCCTAACTATCTCTCCTTGAAGACTTCAAACAGACCTTCCAATTTGAACAGGACAGTTTGATAAATTACTTCAATAAGTAATGGACCAAGCAGATATAAATAACTGTAAAATTTTAAAAACTGCCAATTACTCTCATACAGACTGACTAAAATATATAATAATAGTCCACTTAAACTTGGATGTGAGTTTTGTAATTGAACCTGATTAATGTAGTGACACAATAAAAGAAATCGCTACTATGCTAAACCTTAGGGAAAGAAGATTAATTTTGTCACAGGTACGAAGCATGCCAAATTCAAGACCTAATCATACAGATTTATATGAAGTGAAAACTTGCTCAAATTGTAAGTGTGATCCCCACAGGTTGGACTTCTTTTGCAGGCGTGATGAATTCATGTCTATTACTATACCATAGGTAATGTGTGTATATATACTAAATTGAGATTAATAAATTGTTCGGTAACTCATCCAACCCATTTGGTGTGTGCTAAGAATTTCTCATGGCCATGACCAATGATGTTGGAAGAAATTGTGGTGTGTTTATTTGTAATTTAAAACAAGTACTTCAGCATAAGGTTACTGGTAGCAATTCAGTGTTAGGGACAGCTTGATGAAATAGTCATTGCTATCTGGCCTGCGATTGCTGTCTCTGTTTATGATGTCATCTGAAGTCCTTGATGGGATTATTACCCTGTAATCCATTGCCAGCCATGCATTGTGCATTTGACACTCATCTGTCCATGTCGTTCAGTCAAGCACATAGGGTGTCTTCGTCCATTTTTGTGTCACTGGTAAACAGCAGTTCTTGCATGTACATTAATTGCCAATATGTTGGCATTGACATTTGCTGTCAAATTAACTAATACCACCATTTAAACTTTACCGTTTACTAGTAAATCTCTGTGTAGATTGGGACTTGCAGTGCAATTTCAGATCACTTTTTTTTGCCACGTTAATAAAATACAGTCACATTGCTATAATAGAACAAATTTATTGGAGCAATATATCTCATAATCTGGCACAAGGTCAAAATAATACACAATTGAATGGTACTGAAAGACTTGGGGCATTACAGATACAATGTTTGTTATACTGTTTGCCTCAACAAACTTGCTGGGTGTTATTTTGTCTCACTGTAATGAGACAAAAATGAGGCATTGTTTGATTTTTTTTCTCGAATCCTGCCCCGCTACTTGAGTTTAAAAACTAGCTTCACTCACAGAAATTATGTCCTGGTTTAACTGTGTTGCATCTGTTCAGTTCAGCAGCAGGCAGTTTGTTTGAGAGGAGCCGAGTCACTCAATTCAAATACAAACATACTGCTTGACTTGTTTACATATGTGTCTAATTGACACTTTTTAATTTTAAATTCTTAAATATCAGAAAGTTCCAGTAACTGTTTAGGGAACACTTGTTAACATTTTTAAATGACTTGAGATTTGATTCAAAGCCTTTGGAAAAAGGCAGCTTGACTCAAACCCTCTCAAGATAATATGATAAGCTAGACAACTTCCATAGCTGGTGAGAGTGAGAGTTTAAAAAAAAACTATGTACAAGAAAAAGCCGTAGTTTAACATCAGAGTTGTGAAACCTTCGTTGGTTTCAACTATTGGAGCAGCTAGCACACTGTAACAACTGCTGTAAATGTGTTATATTTCTGCTATTATTTGCTGGATCTGTAACTGTTAACATTTTTTTGGCAGTTAAAGCTCAAAAGTAGGTCCAGTGTTTTGAAGTTGAGGATCCTGTCAAGTCAGGATAGAACCAATAGCAGAAGGAATGTTTTTTTTAAAAGTTCTCTATTAGCTTAGGCATGCTATGATATTCTACCTCTATATTGGGGAAGTGAAAACACTGTTGAGGAATGTAGAGAACTTGGGCTTACCAAGGAGAGTATTCGGACACACACACCAAGGTAAACAGATTAACTGGTCAATCATCTTACTGCTATTTGTGGAATCTTGCTGTTGTGTTTCCCTTTGTCAGAACAGAGACTGCACTTGAAAAGTAATTCATTGGTTGTGAAGTACTTAGGGATGTTCTGTGGATATAAAAGATGTATTTTTTTGTCCTCCTTTTCAGTAGTTTTGTAATTCTTGCTATTGCTGGGAGATTTCCCACCGCTAGTGAATCTCCATGGATGAGCATCTGAATAAGTTGCACCATGGCTAATTGCCATCAGGCTAACTGACTGACTACCATGTTGTGTTGAACCATCTTCGCTTCATTTCACTCTGATCCCAATGCAAACATCAGGCGTCCTCCGAAACCCCCCAAATCCTCATAACACTATTAACTCAGAATTTTTATTTAATGGCTTAAACTGTATGAAACAATGAAGAAATTAAATGTTTTTTTTTCGTATGCCACCCATTATTTGGATTTGGATATTTGGACAGGTTGAAAAGGACTACTCCTATCTTTACTGGGTATGGTAGCATAGTGGCTATGTTACTCGACTAGTAATCCAGAGGCCTGGACTAATAATCCGGAGTCATGAATTCAAATCCCGCCCTGGCACCTGGGGAATTTAAATTCAATTAATTAAATAAAATCTAGTATAAAAAAAGACCACTATCAGTAATGGTGGCCATGAAACTACCAGATTGTCATAAAAACCCATCTGGTTCACAAATGTCCTTTAGGGAAGGAAACCTGCTGTCGTTACCCGGTCTGGCCTATATGTGACTCCAGACGCACAGCAATGTGGTTGATTCTTAATCGCCCTCTGAAATGGCCTAGCAAGCAGCTCAGTTGAACAATCTCACGACAAAAAGTCATCATAAGAATAAAACCGGCCGGCATCGGACCACCAGGCACCGAACACGACAAAGGCAAACCAAGCTCAGTTGACCCTGCAAAGTCCTCCACGCTAACATCTGGGGACTTGTGCCAAAATTGGGAAAGCTGCCCCACAGACTAGTCAAGCAATAGCCATGCTCACAGAATCATACCTTTCAGCCAATGTCCCAGACTCTTCCATCACCATCCCTGGGTATGTCCTGTCCCAACGGCAGGACAGACCCACCAGAGGTGGCGGTACAGTGATATACAGTCAGGAGGGAGTGGCCCTGCGAGTCCTCAACATTGACTCCGGAACCCATGAAATCTCATGGCATCAGGTCAGACATGGACAAGAAAACCTCCTGCTGATTACCACCTACTGCTGTCCCTCAGCTGATTAATCAGTCCTCCTCCATGTTGAGCACCACTTGGAGGAAGCACTGAGGGCAGCAAGGGAACAGAATGTACTCTGGGTGGGGGACTTCAATGTCCATCACCAAGAGTGGCTCGGTAGCACCACCACTGGCCGAGTCCTGAAGGACACAGCTGCCAGACTGGGCTGCGGCAGGTGATGAGCAAACCAACACGAGGGGAAAAACCTACATGACCTCGTCCACACCAATCTACCTGTCGCAGATGCATCTGTCCATGACGGTATTGGTAGGAGTGACCACCACACAGATCTTGTGGAGATGCAGTCCCGTCTTCACGCTGAGGATACCATCCAATGTGTTGTGTGGCACCACACTGTGCTAAATGGGATAGATGCAGAACAGATCCAGCAGCTCAAAACTGGGCCATCAGCAGCAGCAGAATTGTATTCCAGCACAATCTGTAACTTCATGGCCCGGCACATTCCTCACTCTACCATTACCAACAAGACAGGGGATCAACCCTGGTTCAATGAGGACTTTAGAAGAGCATGCCAGGAGCAGCACCAGGCGTACTTAAAAATGAGGTACCAACCTGGTGAAGCTACAACACATGACTACATGCATGCTAAACAGCAGAAGCAACATGCTACAGACAGAACTAAGCAATTCCACAACCAACAGATCAGATCAAAGCTCTGCAGTCCTGCCATATCCAGTCGTGAATGGTGGTGGACAATTAAACAACTGACAGGACGAGGAGGCTCTGTAAACATCCCCATCCTCAATGATGGCAGAATCCAGTACATGAGTGCAAAAGACAAGGCTGAAGCATTTGCAACCATCTTCAGCCAGAAATGCCGAGTAGATGATCCATCTTGGCCTCCTCCCGATATCCCCACCATCACAGAAGCCAGTCTTCAGCCAATTCGATTCCCTCCACGTAATATCAAGAAACGGCTGAGTGCACTGGATACAACAAAGGCGATGGGCCCCGACAACATCCCAGCTGTAGTGCTGAAGACTTGTGCTCCAGAAGTAGGGGTGCCTCGAGCCAAACTGTTCCAGTACAGCTACAACACTGGCATCTACCTGACAATGTGGAAAATTGCCCAGGTATGCCCTGTGCACAAAAAGCAGGACAAATCCAATCCGGCCAATTATCGCCCCATCAGTCTACACTTTGATAAGGACCATTTGTCACTAAGATTGAGACCATCCGTCCAGCTGTCTCTGCCACTTCCCTCCCATCTCGCCCACCAAGCCAAACTTCCTCTATGGTTCCCCCTTGCCCTAGCGCTGAACTTGCATCTTTCTCTAGTTTCTCACCTTTCTCCCCTCATGCCCCCTCCGAGCTCAAATTGACCATGAGACCCACCTCCTGCTTCATCGACCCTATTCCCACCAAACTGCTGACCATCCAACTTTGCTTCTTGGCCCCCATGTTAGCTGATCTTGTTAACGGCGCTCTCTCCTCAGATACTGTCAGCCTCCCCTTCAAATCTACTGTTGTCACACCCCTCCTCAAAAAGCCCACCCTTGACCCCTCTGTCCTTGCAAACCACTGCCCCTTCTCCAACCTCCCTTTCCTCTCAAGTCCTTGAATGTGTTGTCACCTCCCAAATCCGTGTTCCCCTTTCCCGCAATTCCATGTATGAATCCTTCTAATTAGGTTTCCGCCCTTGTCATAGGAGTGAAATGGTCCTTATCAAAGTCACTAATGACATCCTATGTGACTGTGATCATGGTAAACTATCCCTCCTCATCCATCTCAACCTGTCTGCAGCATTTGACACAGTTGACCACACTATCCTCCTCCAACACCTCTCCTTTTGTCCTTGGGACTCACCTGGTTCGATTTTTATCTATCCAGTCATAGCCAGAGAATCACTTGCAGTGACTTCTCTTCCCGCTCCCGCACAGCTACCTCTGGAGTCCTCCGAGGACCTATTTTTCATCGACATGCTGCCCCTTGGCAACATCATCCGGGTTCGACGTGTACGCTGACGGCACCCAGTTCTACCTCACCACCACCTCCCTCGATCACTCCACTGTCTCTGATTTGTCACACTGCTTGTCCGACATCCAGTACTTTGAGCAAAAATGTCCTCCAACTAAATGTTGGGAAGATGGAAGCCAATGTCTTCGGTCCCCACCACAAAATCCGTTCCCTAGTCACCGACTTATCCCTCTTCCTGGCCACTGTCTGAGGCTGAACCTGACCGTTTGCAACCTTGGTGTCCTATTTGACCCTGAGATGAGCTTCTGACCACATATCTGCTCCATCACTAAGACCACCTTCTTCCACCTCAGTAATATTGCCCAATTCCACCTCTGCCTCAGCTGATCTGGTACTGAAACCAGATCAGCTGAGGCAGAGGTGGAGTTGGGCAATATTACGATGTTAAAGGCGCTATATAAATGCGAGTTGTTGTTGTTGAACAGAAGTGGCTTATGATTACTTCACACTTAGTCAATGAGATATTTCATTTAAGCAGTTTCAGTAACTTGCCTAAGCAAACTTTGAGGTATAAAGCCCTGTGGTTTGACACTGTATTGGCCACCCCACATGCACCACCTAAAAAATCGCCCTCTTGGTACCCATGACTTACTTCCCGGCCTGACTAATGCTCTGCATCTGACACTGCCTGCGGCACTCAATGTCTCCCTTCCAATTACACTGCCCACCACCTCGCAGCCTAATCGAAAGAAAAGAGATAGAAGCACAGGATCACACAGAGCGGTCTTAGGACTAAGAAGACGACCAAGAGTAGCAGGGAAGAAAAAGGAGAAGCAGAACAAGAAACAAGTGCACACAAGAACTGATAGGGATTATATCTTCTAACTTCCCAGATAACAACACCACCCCTTTCCTAGTGCTCCCACACCCTTCCAACACTAGCAACCTATACAATTCCCCTCTTCTGCTCCCCCAAGAGCACTGTTACATGTAATTTAACTCCTGCCTACCTTGGACCTGATGCATTTAATTGACATTAACCAATGGCCCTGACAAGTTGTAAAATGGGATAAAATGGTATATTTTCCATCTTAGGAGCAAAGTCACAAGAGGTCTAGTATTTTAGGAATTGTTTCACTAATTGGTTCTTGCATAAGTTAAACTAAAAGATTCTAAATGCCATTGAATGACCAATGGAAGAAAGATTTGTGAATTGTAACTTTTCACCAAGTTAATAGAAATCTAATATAAGCAGAACATTTCTGGGCAAGCCTAATTTTGTTTGTTCATATGAAGCAGTCCTGCAGACATTATTAAAAAATGAGCATTGTCATATATTAACTGGCAAACATATTAACAATACAAATCAAGATTCACTCAGTGGTTTGTTTTGCTTTAGCTATAAGAACATAAGAAATAGGAGCAGGAGTAGGCCAATCGGCCCCTCGAGCCTGCTCCACCATTCGATAAGATCATGGCTGATCTGATCCTAACCTCAAATCTAAATTCATGTCCAATTTCCTGCCCGCTCCCCGTAACCCCTAATTCCCTTTACTTCTAGGAAATTGTCTATTTCTGTTTTAAATTTATTTAATGATGTAGTTTCCACAGCTTCCTGGGGCAGCAAATTCCACAGACCTGCTACCCTCGGAGTGAAGAAGTTTCTCCTCATCTCAGTTTTGAAAGAGCAGCCTCTTATTCTAAGATTATGCCCCCTAGTTCTAGTTTCACCCATCCTTGGGAACATCCTTACCGCATCCACCCGATCAAGCCCCTTCACAATCTTATATGTTTTAATAAGATCGCCTCTCATTCTTCTGAACTCCAATGAGTAGAGTCCCAATCTACTCAACCTGTCCTCATATGTCCACCCCCTCATCCCCGGGATTAACCGAGCGAACCTTTGTACTGCCTCGAGAGCAAGTATGTCTTTTCTTAAGTATGGACACCAAAAATGTATGCAGTATTCCAGGTGCGGTCTCACCAATACCTTATATAACTGCAGCAATACCTCCCTGTTTCTATCCCCCTAGCAATAAAGGCCAACATTCCGTTGGCCTTCTTGATCACCTGCTGCACCTGCATACTAACTTTTTGATTTTCTTGCACTAGGACCCCCAGATCCCTTTGTACTGCAGTACTTTCCAGTTTCTCGCCATTAAGATAATAACTTGCTCTCTGATTTTTCCTGCCAAAGTGCATAACCTCACATTTTCCAATATTGTATTGCATCTGCCAAATCTCCGCCCACTCGCCCAGCCTGTCTATATCCCCTTGTAGGTTTTTTATGTCCTCCTCACTCTCTACTTTCCCTCCCATCTTTGTATCCTCTGCAAACTTTGATATGTTACACTCGGTCCCCTCCTCCAAATCGTTAATATAGATTGTAAAGAGTTGGGGACCCAGCACCGACCCCTGCGGAACACCACCGGCTACTGATTGCCAGTCCGAGAATGAACCATTTATCCCAACTCTCTGCTTCCTGTTAGATAACCAATCCTCCACCCATGCCAGAATATTACCCCTAATCCAGTGATTCTTTATCTTGAGCAATAAGCTCTTATGTGGCACCTTGTGGAATGCCTTCTGGAAGTCTAAATACACTACGTCCACTGGTTCCCCTTTATCCACCCTGTACGTTATGTCCTCAAAGAACTCAAGCAAATTTGTCAGACATGACTTCCCCTTCGTAAAGCCATGCTGACTTTGTCCGATTAAATTATGTTTATCCAAATGTTCCGCTACTGTCTCCTTAATAATAGACTCCAAAATTTTACCCACCACAGATGTTAGGCGAACTGGTCTATAATTTCCAGCCTTCTGCCTACTACCCTTTTTAAATAATGGTGATTACGTTAGCAGTTTTCCAATCTGCCGGGACCTTTGCCGAGTCCAGAGAATTTTGGAAAATTATTACCAAAGCATCCACAATCCCTACTGCCACTTCCCTCAAGACCCTAGGATGTAAGCCATCAGGTCCAGGGGATTTATCCGCCTTGAGTCCCATTAATTTACTGAGTACCAATTCCTATGTACAAAGTAATGTAATTTAAGTGAAGTATGTGTGAAATGAAAGCTTATTTATCTGACTAGAATTTTGAGTGTTATTAGATGTATCACCTCACTTCTTGCTGAAATTTAATAAAGCAGGTTGAAACTGAGTTACGTGATTCAGCTAGAGCTAATGAAGATTCAAGATACTGGTCCTAAAAGTCCAGAAGAAATTAATAAGCTACAGTAATACCGAAGAAGGGCAAAGTGAGTGCTGTGTGTTTAAAGACTAAAAAGCCAGCAGAATGGTCATGCAAAAGAAAATTTTTTATTTTGTGGCAATGAAAGTGTTCCACAGTCCCCACGGATGACACAATTCAAAGCAGTATAAAGTTCACTTGAGAATTATGACTTAATGACATGTGTCACGCCAAACGTTCTGGAGCAGATTTTCAAAGAGCAGTGCGGTTGTAACGTAAGAAAAGAAGGGTTGGAAAAGCCCATTGAACCCACTCCATCCAGGCATGGTTCAGCAATGTGCACCACTGACCCATGCTCTAATGGTAACTGGAGTGCAATTAGACATGATTTACACAGGTTTGTCATTTATTTCTCACCCGAAAGGATCTGGAAAGAGATGGAGGAGGAGGAAAGAGAATATCAAGGAAAAGGATTATTTTTGCATTGGTATGCTATCTCCAGTTTGTCCACCTGTGATGTGACAATCTCATCGGAGTACTTCTTGCATTTGGAAAGGAAGTGTGCAAAGCCGGGAAGTTTGTATTCTCCTGAACTGTCTGGCTTTGCGTATTATCTGTTCCAGCTGGACTTCATTTTTTATGGATGAGGGCTTCCAATCTAATAATTGAGAAGTGTGCATGAGTAATTTCAAATATGAGGTCAATAGGATTTAACATACTGGCTTTCTGTGCATGCTTTTCATAAATGCTTTTGCGGTAATGCAGTTTAAGCAGGCCTAGGGAATTTGTGGGATTTTTACATTTTGTGAAATAATTCTGCAGCTAGCAAAAATGCATTTATATTGACTGCATATTTGGTGATTTTGATTTCATAGAAATTTCTAATGTGACCTGTGCATTGGAAAGTGTAGTACTAAAATGGTTACTATCTATGGACTGTAATAAGGCAGAAATGATTTTTTTCTGTATTTACCTTGATACTGGTAACCTTGGGGCCGACAATCCTCGAATACACAAGACAAAGAAACGAGTGTTCCATTTATTGATCCTTATTGAGCCTAATGCTCATTACTTCGCTTCTCCATACTGAGCATGTATCTAATGCTGTTTCATAATATAACATGCTAGAGTTGGTAGTGATGTCAAAAACAGTGTCTTGATTGGAGGCTTAAAATAATCTGCTTTGGGCGGATAGGAAGAATAACTGTGTCTGATTGAGCTGTCCTAATAAATATGGAGCTACCTTATGACAGAGAGAGCACTAATTTTATGTATGCATGTTATTTCTTGCCTTTTCAAACTGGGACTGCAATATTTCCAAGTATATGCAATTGCAAGGAAGTTGCTATACTTAATGATCTGCCCAGAGATTAAATGTGCTTTTGTTCAGGGATTAGAATTTTATTTACGTGCAAGCAGTATTTATTTTCCTTTTTCATTGCTACCACTCACCCTAATTCAAATGTTCAAAAATTGGACATGTAAATGCAACAAAATCTTTTAGTTGCAGTTGTGCTGCCACTTCTGCATCAATATGCAATCGTTTGGTTGTGCGTCGTCCAAATACCAGTATTACTCAAAAATCAGGTCAGCCATCTGACTTCCATGCGCACTAAAACAAGAGATGTGACACTATCTCCAGTAGCTGGTGTCATCCTGGGTATAGGAGAACTCCACCCTGGTGCATAGGAGTAGGCAATTCAGTCCCTCGGGCCTGTCCTGCCATTCAATTAGATCATGGCTGATCTGCACCTCAACTCTCTTTACCCCCCCCCTCACCCCTTTGCTCCATATCCTTTGATACTCATACCTAACAAAAATCTATCGATCTGACTTGAAAATTTCAATTGACCTGCATGCATAGCCTTTTGAGGGAAAGATTTCCAGATTCCCACTACTCTTTGTGCGAAGAAGTGCTTCTTGATTTCACTTCTTGATGACTTAGCTCAGATTTTATGAATATGCCCACTTGTTTTGGTTTCTCCCACCAAAGGAAATACTTGCTCTTTATCTACCTTATCGAATCCCTTTATCATTCGAGACCTCGATTGGATAAAAACATAAGAAATTGGAGCAGGAGTAGGCCATAATGCCCCTCGAGCCTGCTCCACCATTCAATAAGATCATGGCTGATCTCCACTTCAACTCCACTCAAGCTCAACTCCACTTTCCTGCCCAATCCCCATATCCCTTGATTCCCTTGGAGTCCAAAAATCTATCTATCTCAGCCGTGAATATACTCAACAACTCAGCACACACAGCCCTCTAGGGTAGAGAATTCCAAAGATTCACAACCCTCTGAGTGAAGAAATTCCTCCTCAACTCAATCTTAAATGGCCGACCCATTATCCTACGACGATGACCTCAAGCTCTGGACTCTCCAGAGAGGGGGAACAACCTCTCTGCATCTACTCTGTGAAGCCCCCTCAGAATTTGTTTCAATGAGATCACCCCTCATTCTTCTAAACTCCAGTGAGTATAGGCCTATTCTACTCAACCTCTGCTCATAGGACAACTCTCTCATCCCAGGAATTGATCTAGTGACCCTCCGTTGCACCACCTCTAAGGCAAGTATATCCTTGGAATGTTGTCATTAATTGCAAGGGAAATGGAATATAAGAGTAGAGATGTTTTGCTACAGTTGTACATGGCATTGGTGAGACCACATTTGGAATACTGTGTGCAGTTTTGGTCTTATTTAAGAAAGGACATAATTGCTTTGGAGGCGGTTCAAAGAAGGTTAACTCGACTGATTCCTGGGATGAGGGGGTTATCTTATGAGGAAAGGTTGGTCAAGTTGGGCCTGTATACACTGGAGTTTAGAAGAATGAGAGGTGATCATATTGAAACATAAGATCCTGAGGGGACTAGAAGGGGTGGATGCTGAGGGGATGTTTCCCCTTGTGGGAGAGACTAGAACTAGGAGCCACAGTTTTAAGACGGAGATGAGGAGAAATTTTTTCTGTGAGGGTCGTGAGTCTGTGGAACTCCCTTCTCCAGAGAGCAGTGGAGGCAGGGTCATTGAATATTTTTAAGGCTGAGTTAGATAGATTCCTGATTAACAAAGGAGTCAAAGGTTTTGGTAGGTAGTCGGGAAAGTAGGGTTGAGGTCACAATCAGATCAGCCATGATCTTATCAAATGGCAGAGCAGGCTCGAGGGGCCGAATGGCCTACTCCTGCTCTTAATTCGTAAGTATGTATGCTCCTGAGATAGGAGACCAAAACTGTAACACAGTACTCCAGGTGAGGTCTCCCCAAACCCCTGTACAATTGTAGTAAGACTTCCTTACTCTTGTACTCCAAACCCTTTGCAATAAAGGCCAACATGCCATTTGCTTTTTTAATTGTCTACTGTACCTGCATGCTAACTTTTTGTACCAGGACACCTAAGTCTCTCCAGACACCAAAGTTTAATAGTTTCTCATCATTTAAAAAATATTCTGTTTTTCTATTCTTCCTTCCAAAGTAAATAACCTCACATTTCCCCACATTATACTCCATCTGCCACCATCTTGCCCACTCACTTAATTTGTCTATATCCCTTTGCAGACTCTTTGTGTCCTCCTCACTGCTTACTTTCCCACCTGGCTTTGTATCGTCCGTAAACTTGGAAACATTGGTCTTGGTCTCTTCATCCAAGTCATTGATATAGATTGTAAATAGCTGAGCCCCAAGCACCGATCCTTGCGATACCCAACTAGTTACAGCCTGCCATCCTGAAAATGACCCGTTTATCCCTACTCTTTGTTTTCTATCGGTTAACCAATCATCTCTCCGTGCTAATATGTTACCCCCAACCCCATGAGATCAGAGAGGCGAGGTTGTGAAGGGATTTGAACACGAGGCTGAGAAATTGGGGGACTGGGAGCCAGTGTCGCTCAGCAAGCATCGGGGTGATGGGTGCGGGGTAGCAGTGCCTTGAATGAACTCGAGTTTTTGGAGGGTGGAAGATGGGATGCTGGTCAGGAGAGCATTTGCATGGTTGAGTCTGGAGGTGACAAAAGCATGGATAAGGATTTCAGCAAACATGCCCTAAGAGCCATGTTGATGCACAGATTGCATGGTGGAAAATTCTGCAACCAGCATATGCTCAATGCATAGATGTAGTTGAGGCTTTCTGCAACTTTTCTGAGGTAAGAAATTTCCATTCGAATTCCATGCTTTTGAGATAGGCTGAGGCCTTGATGTCAACTTAAGGCAGGCATTAAAAGGCAGAAAAAACAACTCAATATGAAAGTTTAATCATTTACATTCTTGTTTTATTTTGTTTAAAACCTTTTGGATGTTATATTTTGGTTACTGAGGAATATAAGTGGCAGGTGAATTTAAAAAAAAATGCATTCTGATTGATTTGATTGGGTTTATCAACAAACTGGGAGAGGCAACAGTTTATATTGGAAATTCTTATTGTAAATATTTCTGACAGCAGTTTTAATGTTAAATGTTGACACAAATACATGACCAAAAATTGTGATAACAGGAACTAAGGACTTATCATTCAGTAATGAAAACACAATTGATGTTTACTCACAGTATACCCATTTGTTTGTGTGTGTAGCATAATTGGTTTTCATTTCTTCCCTGAATTAACTTTTGGTTTTCATTTTATTGTGGAAAGTATGAGTTGGGTGATCTCTTCACACCCCACGGTTTAGGCGTTCCTATATATATATATATATATATACTGACGAAGGGGATAATCTCCGAAAGCTTGTGATTTTAAAATAAAATTGTTGGACTATAACCTGGTGTTGTAAGATTCCTTACATTTGATCTCATACAGATTTATAAGATTGCCTTTTAGGCTGCACTTGCCCTTTGCACTGATGCTACTGTTGCTATTCCAGCCTGAGTTTGTTTTCCTCTGTTACTCTTCTCCTATTTTTTCCTATTAAGGGAGTGGTAACCTTTTCTGTTCAGTTACATTGTATGTGAATTGGGATGTTGGGATTTTTAACCCCAGTGATTGTAATTTTACTGTACCAGTTGACGTTCATGGGTTGCGGTGGTGGTGCATAGCCTGTCATTAGGATTACAACCTTATTCTAGGTAATAAATCACATTATCAATGATGTCAATTGTCAAGATTTTTATTGCAAACTACATTGTAGCACCATCAACTGAAAAACACTACGGCACAAATTTGTTTTAAATGTAACACTTTTGGTACTTCGATTTTGTTTCATAACCAAGAGGAATTTCGTAGCTGTTAAATTCCAGAGATTTTTTGCATGTCTAAGGGCTGTAGTAGGTTGTGGTATGAATGTTGTAGTGTTTCTTCATCTTATGCTTTACTAAGTGGGCAATGCTTTGTTTTACAGTTACTTCCTGTTCTCTTTAGACTTGAAGTGCCAAGAGCATGCATTAAAGACTTGTTAGTACACATTGTCCTGATGGATAAAGTGCTGGAATCCTTTCATGTATGTTTCAGACAAGCCAGATGCACTTTTAATGGCTGGAGTGTTTGACACAGCACCCTGGGAATTCAGGATAAAAGGACAGAAAGATGAAAACCATGCACTCTCGTTTGCTTTTCATCCTCTCCAATTTCAAAATTAACTATTCAAGAACAGCTGTTCAGTCAGACGAGGCGAACATTTTTCATATCTTTTTGACCCACTGGTGATTCGTGCTCCACTCCGAGGTTTTGTGCTAACTGACAGCTGATGGCTGATATGGTGCTCCATAATACCTTGGATGCATTTTGCTATCTGATTGCATTACATAAAACCGTTAACTGGTACTGAAAAAACACATAACGCATCAACTGCTTCTGAATTAGTTGATGAATTTTAGTACATGTTTATGTATTAACTTATAGTACGTAAATTCCATGTAGATGTGTCAGTGAAATGAATACTAAATTTTTGTTGTAAATAAAAACATTCATTGTTGAACTCCTAATTTCCTTTATGTATGTAGAGGCAACAGAATATAATGTTTAAGTTCTTCTTGTGGCTTTGCAAGTTTGTATTGCAAATTCATAGAGTTTTCAGTCATAAATAAAAACTGCTTTAAAATCATAGCACTGTTCTTGTACCTTCTGATAGTACATGAATAATACCGTTCATCAAAAAGTCCATAGTATTAACATTGACTGCTTGACGACGAGCTATTTGCTTTAATATGCATATTTTACAGTGCAGCTATATAAACCACTATGACTTCCAGGATCTCTAGGTTATTTTAATTCGTAAAGTATCAACTAATCAAAACAAATACCCTTCAAAAGAATTTAGGCCAGAATTACATTTATTCAAGAATAATACTTGAACCTGCAGAAAAGCTTTTGCGTATTTATATTCAGTGCAATAATAATTTGACTGCCAACTGAGCTCGGGTTAAAGAAGCTGCTTTCTGATTGTGAATTATTGTCATGCCACTATTCTGCAGCTGATCAGGCTTCAAAGGTAGGAAAAGCTACTTCCTTAAATTTTATGTACTGTTTTAAGCTATATTTTTTATATTTGTGCTCTTTGGTGCACTATGCTTCATCTGCAGGGTTTGCTCTGTGCATTTTCGAGCATGACATGTTAGTCACTTTACAATTTTAAACTGTGATCTTCATCCTTTTGCAAATTGTAGTATAAATCCTGAGAACTTTAAATCATGCTTTTGACTTACAATTACCAGTAACTTGCAAATCAAGGAATACTAATTGAGATTTATAAGATTTGCTGTAAATATGTATGAATGACTGTCAAATTACCAATTTTTGAAGTTTTTTTTATATAAATCTAATTTATATGTAATTTCTAGCAAGTCTTCCTGGACTTGTGTCTCTGCTGCTAAAAAGCTAAATGCTGAACTTCCGCCCTGCCTGTGCTCTTTATGCTGATATCTACGAGATGTGAGTCCCCCTCTGGAAGGAGACACTTGTGATCCCTTTGGTGTCTCCCGACTAACATAGTTCAGATTGGGAAACTGAGTGGATGATCAAACCTGCATCCTCCCATCTATAACAGCTACAACTGACATTTATATTGCGCCCATAATGTAGAAAAACTATCCAAGGTACTTCACAGAGACGTGATCAGACAAAAATGACCACTGACATTAAAAAAAAGTTATTAGGAGGGGTGACCAAAAGCTTTATCATACAGGTGGATTTTAATGTGGCCCTTTATTGGAGGAGAGGAAGGTGGAGAAGCTGAGGGATTTAGGGAGGGATTGCAGACTGGGCCCTAGACGGTTAATGGCACAGCTGACAAGGGTGGGGTCAAGGGTGGGTGAGTTGCACAAAAGGCGAGAGTCACAGGAAGGGAGAGTTGGGGAGGGTGTGTGGGGATGTGTTCTAACACTGAGCATTAGTGCTCCAGTGCTCATCAGCACTCTCGGATTTTTTTGGAGTAATTTTTTATAACTTGATTTTTTTCTTAAAATAAGATTTGGTGATGTCATCAAAGAAAATGTTTTTTTAAAACAAAATGATTGTCTTGAGTATTATGTAGTTGTTAAACGAATGGTTCGATTCCTTTTATTCATATTTATAGTACAGTGTCCTATACAGTTCATCATAGTATCTTTTAAAAAATTTTACTTTAGACTTTATTTTCACTTCAGTTTTATGACATTCATTTTGGAGCATGTACAGTTGATTGTGAATTGGAAATTGCTTAATTTGCATTATCTGTTAATTAGAATTAAAATAATGCAAAATGCCTCCTCTGCTGTTGCATTATAATTGTTTAATTCAAATGACTGGATAATTTGATTTCTTTTGAGCAAAGAACAACTTTGAATTAACAGATGTAGACTCTAGTTAAAAGGACGCATGAACATGAAAAATACTGATGTGGAGATGCCGGTGATGGACTGGGGTTGACAATTGTAAACAATTTTACAACACCAAGTTATAGTCCAGCAATTTTATTTTAAATTCACAAGCTTTCGGAGATTTTCTCCTTCCTCAGGCAAATGTTTCAAGGGCTCCTTGAAGCCTACGCATTTATACATATAGAACAATACATGGTGTTTACAGACTGCCCCTGTAACTGCCCGTTGCCAAGGCAATCACCGTGTTCAGACAGAGAGGTGTCACCTGCAGAACCCCCGAATACACATTCAACAAAAAAACAAACAGGGAAAAAAAACAGAGAAAAAAAAACACAGAGAGAGGCAGAAACATCCGGAAGGCAGAGAGAGCCAGCAAATGACCCATTATGTTAAAAACAGATAACATGTCACGCTACACGTTACCCCACCAGCGAACAAATGTTATCTGTTTTTAATATAATGGGTCATTTGCTGGCTCTCTCTGCCTTCCGGATGTTTCTGCCTCTCTCTGTTTTTTTTTCTCTTTTTTTTCCCTGTTTGTTTTTTTGTTGAATGTGTATTCGGGGGTTCTGCAGGTGACACCTCTCTGTCTGAACACGGTGATTGCCTTGGCAACGGGCAGTTGCAGGGGCAGTCTGTAAACACCATGTATTGTTCTATATGTATAAATGCGTAGGCTTCAAGGAGCCCTTGAAACATTTGCCTGAGGAAGGAGAAAATCTCCGAAAGCTTGTGAATTTAAAATAAAATTGCTGGACTATAACTTGGTGTTGTAAAATTGTTTACAAATGAAAAATACTAACCTTGTATTAATGATTGGTGGTACAAATGTGTTCGGTAAAAGATGTAGACAAATGGCCAAAGCCTAGATTTGTATTCCCCAGCTTATGGGATGCAGCAGGAAGGGGATCATCAGACTAAAATGGTAAAAACAGCAACCTTATGGTTTGGAACAGCAGCCATTATAAATTGACTAGCAGTTATCCACCAGTTTGGAAATTTAGAAACTTTGAATATTTCTGGCCAGTGTGATTAAGTAAGATGTCTGCTCTTGCCCCATGAATTCAGTGAAGAAATAAAAAGTGCAATTGGATTGCTTGATTTTAGAGACGCAAAAGCAAACGGAAGGCCAAAATGAGAGGAGGGGGAAAATTGCAGATGGAGTGGGAAGGGTGCCTGGAATACTATGGACTTCTGCCGTAATCTGGCAGGGAAAGATTGGGGAGAGAGAAAAGTGTTTTTAAGTTGTTGACGGCACACCAGGCAAGTGAAGTTAACATTTTAAAGGACAGTTGCAATTTTTTTTGCTGAATACTAACCTTATGGTACTGCATGTCACCATGCAGTTATACAATCAGAAAAGTACTTGGTGCCAAAAAATGAATTTATCTCTATTAATTCTTTTGAGATAAGGCTATTTTTCAAGCAATTTTTCCTTTTTCAGGATTTTACTCAGTTTTAGAAAGAAAATGCTGTTTGGTATTGATTGTCTTGAGTATTATGCACTTGTTAAACGAATGATTTGATCACATTATCTTGTGAACCCTGATTTACATCCTGTTAAACATATACAGATTGTGTTGCCTTTCTCTTGACTTTAGTATGCAGTAACCAGATGTTGGCATACAATGCTTTGACACAGCAGATCATATATCTGCAATCAATCCACTTCTTACATTCAATTTAGTGACTTGCATTTGATTAGTACTCTACCACAATTTCAAGGGCTTTTAGTTGCACAATATTAATTGTTCTTGGTAGATTTCGGAAAAACAAATTATTTATTTGCATTTTTGGATTTTTTTTTTTCCCCCCTTCACTTAAAGCAGATTACCATAGGAAATAAAATCCTGGATTAATTGCAATGTTTTTGAAATTTAACAAATGTTAGTGAAGAAAAGAATGTATGACTGGGCCCACGTGTCCCTTTAATTAGTGAAAGGAAGACTGATTGGGTGATAATCCTTTTTTCAAAAGGGTAACTGATTTGTAAGGAATCTTTTCCTCACCAGAGTAAAACACGTTCAACAATAGTTGTTACACTGACATCTGTCAACTCACTTTCCTTGTGCATCATGCGACCAGTGGCCAGATGAAAGTTAAACTGCCATTTCTTCCTGACTGCTGGTCCGATGCCAGCAGTGCACATTGACGGCTGTCATGATGCCGTCACGCATACATGCAGCTATTTTCTCTCAAGTTATGTTCTGACTCAAAATAATGTCATTACTACGTGCTTTCACACTAGCCAAAGGGAGTCAAACTTAGTGATCAAGATTAGTAAAGAAAAAGTACTGGAGAAATTAATGGGACTAAAAGCCGACAAACCCCCTGGACCTGATGGTTTCATGAAAGGGAAATCATGTTTGACAAATCTATTAGAATTTTTTGAGGGTGTAACAAGCAGGGTAGATAAGGGGAACCAGTGGATGTCGTATATTTGGATTTTCAAAAGGCATTTGATACGGTGTCACACAAGAGGTTGTTACACAAGATTAGGGCTCATGGAATTGGGGGTAATACATTAGCATGGATAGAGGATTGGTTAATGGACAGGAAACAGAGTAGGAATAAACGAGTCATTTTTGGGTTGGCAGGTGGGGTGCCGCAAGGATCAGTGCTTGGGCCTCAGCTGTTTGCAATATATGTAGGAACATAGGAACAGGAGTCTGCCATTCAACCTCTCGTGCCTGCTGCGCCATTTGATAAGATCGTGGCTGATCTGTGATCTAGCTCCATATACCTGCCTTTGGCCCATATCCCTTAATACCTTTGGTTGCCAAAAAGCTATCGATCTCGCATTTAAATTTAGCAATTGAGCTAGTATCAATTGCCGTTTGCGGAAGAGAGTTCCAAACTTCTACCACCCGTTGTGTGTCGAAATGTTTTCTAATCTCACTCCTGAAAGGTCTGGCTCTAATTTTTAGACTGTGCCCCCTACTCCTAAAATCCCCAACCAGTGGAAATAGTTTCTCTCTATCCACCCTATCCGTTCCCCTTAATATCTTATAAACTTCGATCAGATCACCCCTTAACCCTCTGAACTCTAGAGAATACAACCCCAATTTGCGTAATCTCTCCTTGTAACTTAATCCTTGAAGTCTGGGTATCATTCTAGTAAACCTACGCTGCACTCCCTCCAAGGCCAACATGTCCTTCTGAAGGAGCAGTGCTCAGAACTGAATACAGTACTCCAGGTGTGGTCTAACCAGGGTTTAGTATAGCTGCAGCATAACTTCTGCCCCCTTGTACTCCAGTCCTCTAGATATAAAGGCCAGCATTGCATTAGCCTTATTGATTATTTTCTGCACCTGTTCGTGACACTTCAATGATCTATGTACCTGACCCCCTAAGTCCCTTTTGGACATCCATTGTTTTTAACTTTTTACCATTTAGAAAGTACCCTGTTCTACCCTTTTTTGATCCCAAGTGGATGACCTCACATTTGTCTACATTGAATTCCATTTGCCACAGTTTTGCCCATTCACCTAATCCTATCAATATCCCTTTGTAATTTTATGTTTTCACCTGCACTGTCTTAGATGAGGGGACCGAGTGTATTGTATCCAAGCTTTCCGACAATATAACGCTAGGTGGGATTGTGAGCTGTGAGGAGGATGCAAAGAGGCTGCAAAGGGATATAGACAGGTTAAGTGAGTCGGCGAGAAGGTGGCAGATGGAGTATAATGTGGGGAAATGTGAAATTATCCACTTCGGTAGGAAGAATAGAAAAGCAGAATTTTTTTTACATAAGGTGAGACACTAAGAAATGTTGGTAATCAGAGGGATTTGGGTGTCCTTGTACACGAATTACAAAGTTAATATGCAGGTGCAGTAAGCAATTAGGAAGCAAATGGTATGTTAGCCTTTATTGCAAGTATAAGGGTAAGGAGGTCTTGCTGCACTTATATAGGGCTCTGGTAAGACCATACCTGGAGTACTGTGCACAGTTTTGGTCTCTTTACCTAAGGAAAGATATAAGGGGGTGCAACAAAAGTTCACTAGATTGATTGCTGGGATGAGAGGGTTGTCCTATGAAGAGAGATTGAGTAGAATGGGCCTATATTCTCTGGAGTTCAGAAGAATGAGAGGTGATCTCAATGAAACATATAAAATGCATAGAGGGCTTGACAGGGTAGATGCTGAGAGGCTGTTTCCCCTGGCTGGAGAGTCCAGAACTAGAGGTCGTAGTCTCAAGATAAGGGGCTGGCCATTTAGGACTGAGATGTGGAAAAATGTCTTCAACTCAGAGGTTTGTGAATCTTTGGAATTCCCTACCCCCGAGAGCGGTGAATGCACGGTTGTTGAGTATATTCGAGACTGAGATATTTGGACACTAAGGAAATCAAGGGATATGGGGATAGGGTGGGAAAGTGGAGTTGAGGTCGAAAATCAGCCATGATCTTATTGAATGGCGGAGCGGGCTTGAGGGGCCATGTGGCCTACTTCTGCACCGAGTGTGCCCACACTATAGGAAGGCTGGCTGCACATTAGAATGGTTAATGTGGGAGTGCAGCACAGTTAGCTTGCTCCCCCAAGGCATAGGCTGCAATATAAAAGCAGCTAATGTTATCTGTCCAAAGATTCCCTCAATTCAAGGAAAGCTATCAATCTTCAAAGCAGATTACATCAAAAGAGTGAAGGGATGAGACCGGTGCAGTTAGCAGTTGTTTATAACTCTGGCCCACCCAAAATCTGCTCCAGTGCTAAACTCCATGTTTTATTCACAAGCAACGTATTACACCCTCTGTGTTGTCATCTGTATTATCTGCATTTTGTAATTCTTCGCAGGAAATCATCCTTTCAAAAGAAGAAAGTTGATGTGGTTCCAGCTTTTGTGTGGTGTCGTGTAGGGCATTGAATACGGGAATTGTTACCATGGGGAGGATTTCAGCAGCTAAAGGTAAGCTTGTTCAGCTAAAACCATTAAACAAATATACTGCTTATCTTATGGATTGATGATGTGTGGTTGATAATGATTGGCAGTTGCATTTCTTAAGCACTGTCTTTGTTCTTGCACGGAAAGAGCAAATGGTAGAGGGAAAAACTAAGTTATTTATTTGTGGTTTTGGGGAGGGGAATCAATTAATTTGGGTATTTTGAAATAAGCCAAGGTGTGTATTTACTATGCAACTTGTGTAAAATGCATTGTACACCGGAATCTCTACTTTTGCAGGTTTAGTGCAGTTCTTAAATCGGTTGGAATAAGCATTAAACATATATTGACAGTGACCTCTTGTATGACAGTTTTAACCCTTTGAGAACTACAGTACAATTTCTACAAGAAGTTAACGCATTCAGTTTATAAAAAAAAAAGTTAGGAGCTGGTTTATTTCCAACTCTAATCATACTACTTAATGTGCATATCAATTTGTAAAATGAAAATTTTTCTTTAGTTTTGCCCTTAAATCATCGGAGTCAAACCTCATGTCAACATGATGTTGCACATAGGTAGTGCCCTGTGTAATCTCATAGTCCAACAATCTGTGAAGCCCCAGAAGTAATCCATACCATCGGTTTATTTTTACCCAGTCAAAAAAGGGTTACATGAGGAAAAACCTTATTACACAGCGAGTGGTTAGGATCTGGAATGCACTGCCCGAGGGGGCGGTGGAGGCAGATTCAATCATGGCCTTCAAAAGGGAACCGGATAATTATTTGAAAGGAAAACATTTGCAGGGCTATGGGGAAAGGGCGGGGGAGTGGGATTAGCTGGCTTGCTCTTGCATGGAGCCGGCGCGGACTCAATGGGCCAAATGGCATCCTTCCGTGCTGTAGCCTTTCTATGATTCCATGAAAACAGTTGTGCTCTCTGCTTTTGTTGCACTTTTCATTGGAAAAAACATATGACTTCTTCTCGCGATCAGAATAGTGCTTGTAGTCTTCTGTTTCCATGTGCCCATTCTTTTTCTTTTAAGTACTTCCTTGGAATTACGATGTCGACACTAATTGTCACCTTATCAGAACATACGTATGAATAAAAGCAGACAAGTGGCACTCTCGGTCACATGGCAATAATCATCGATCAACCATTAGCTGTCACCTCGAAGTCCATAAAACCCAAACGAAGGGGCTTGAGGCGCAAATTGGTTTACGTACTCAGCCCTTGGTGGGCTGTTGTTGATCTGGTACGACAGCACTATTGATCAATTCAATTCAACGAATAGTGTATTAACAGCAATTTTGTTAAGGCCTTTAAATAGAGCTAAAATGCAACATCTTGTGCATGATCAGGGCATGACTGATGCACAAGGTGCTTGTTGCCAAAACATGACATCACTACCACATTTGCTTTAGTCTCTCCAAATGTACCATGGGCGCCTGGATTATCTGCTGCATATTATTGAGATCAAAATTATCAACCAAATGCACAAGACAGACATTTAGAGTGGCTACATTAACAAATAGGGAGCAAGTGGCTCTTGGTTGCTTTGTCCAGATTTAGTCCAGCCGAACCAATGGTGTCTATACCAAGAGTTAATTGTGCTGGCCCAATGCATAAGGTAGTCAACATAGTACATATTCTCTTGTTACCTCATGGTGCACACTAATGAGTGGAAGATCCATTGTAGGCAATTGAAGAAATGTTCAGGGTTTGGGGCTGTCTGCAAACAGGCAGTCACCTCTTTGGACAATGGTCAATTTCTTTGTTGTGGAGATGCCGGTGATGGACTGGGGTTAACAATTGTAAACAATTTTACAACACCAAGTTATAGTCCAACAATTTTATTTTTAATCCCACAAGCTTTCGGGGGCTTTCCCCTTCCTCAGGCGGTCCACACCGCCTGAGGAAGGGGAAAGCCCCCGAAAGCTTGTGGGAATAAAAATAAAATCGTTGGACTATAACTTGGTGTTGTAAAATTGTTTACAATTTCTTTGTGCTAGAGGATAAAGCCAAGTTAGCCTCGGGGCTGGACTGACTATTTTCCTGAACATTAACTTTTCTGTATGTTTCATTTTTCCCTTAATTCCATCCATAACACCACAAATGAAAACAGGAGGAGCTAAAGGTGTCCTAGTAACTGTCTTGGATATAGTGGTTCTCAGCAGGCATGAGGCATTTGTGGAAGTAGATAGCTTGATCAGTTTCTGCAGCTTATGTACTAAAAAAATTAAGTGCAAAACATTTGTGCAACGGTATACTATGGAGTTGGTTATATTGTGTGGTAGCCCTCAAGCTCTGAATGGTTTAATAGTTATTAGAAGTCGGGCTAAAACCAAGTTCTATCCAACTGACATTGCGGCAATTTTGTTCTTTCGTGGCCTTTCTCTTTTTGGCTCAATAGGGAATGCCTGTTGATGTCCTGTTTTGTGCAGGCTATATGGAAATTGTGTCCAGTTTGTGCCTTCATTGGTTACCAATTGGGATCTTAATTAGCTCCTTACAAGTTAATGTATGTGTTGTTTGGACCTCTTGGATCATGTGTTTGTAAGTTTCCTTTGTGAGAAGTGCAATTAGTTTAGTTTCAGCTCAGAGTTCAGTGAACAGTAAGTCCTTATAGTAGATCAGCTTTATTACATTTCTATTCTGACTGGGCAGATGTTGGGACTCTTCTCGAGTTTCTAAGTTTCACTTGGCTCAAGAGATTGTTGTCGCATTGTTTTAATTTCCAATGCATCAAATGGAAGAGGAGCATTGTTTTCACTTGTAGAAGCTCACTGAGCTCCAAGTTTCCATGTCTTTTATACAAAACAATTTCAGAAGTCTTAAGAGTTACTTGTTTGCTATGGGTAGGTGGATGGTTGAGTACACTGCACTATGTTGCAAGGAAGAAACAGTCAGAGGCAGGTTAAATATCATTCCACAAGTTCTACAGCTGCACCCCGTAATCGAGTTCCAATTGATATGTGAAGCTGCCACAAGTCGAATTCGTCCCATTTCTCCTATTTAGATTTGACTGCTACACACAATAAATTCTTTGGCAAATTTGTTCTGGCAACTGTTGTATTGGATACTCTACAGGGACCCCATGCATTCTTAAAATTATATACACTTATGCTCCTATGGTATGTGGAAGATGCTTAAATGAAGAAAGGATTATTCTTCAAATAATTAGCATCAATACATCACCATCCCATCTATTCATTTTTTCAAGCCCTGTAAGGGTGTGGGTTTGGTGACAACTAATTAGTTTAAATTAGTTTCAGGTCAAAGCAAACCGGTGCTATGGCAAAAAAATTACAATGCATGAGAATAAAACAGTGTACAGGGCTGTCTATCTGGAATGTTATATTCTTTTGTGTGTGCTAAGTATTTGGTTTCCCTAAAACCAGTCAAGCTGGGCTTTCCTACAGTGTGTGGAGGATGCAGATTACTTCAAGATATAAACTCTACAAGTCTATTATTTTTGGGCATAGGAACAAGAATAGGCCACTGAGACCCTCAAGCCTGTTCCGTGATTCAGTTGGATCATGGCTGATCTGTACCTGAACTCCATTTACCCACCTTTGTTCCATATCTCTTGATACCCTTGCCCAACAAAAATCTATCGATTTGTCTTGAAAATTTCAATTGACCGAGCATCCACAGCCGTTTGAGAGAGCGAGTTCCAGATTTCTATTACCCTTCGTGTGAACGTGTTTCCTGATTTCATTCCTTAATGGCCTAGCTGTAATTTTAAGATTATGCCTCTTGTGCTGGGTACCTCCACAAGAGGAAATAATTTCTCTATATCTATTCAGATTGGAGGGTGGCAAATGTAACCCCATTATTTAAAAAAGGAGGGAGAGAAAACAGAGAATTGCAGACCGGTTAGCCTAACATCAGTGGTAGACTCTAGCATTTTCCCTATCAAAGGATGTGATAACAGGATACTTGGAAAATATCAACGGGATTAGCCAAAGTGAATATGGATTTATGAAAGGGAGATCATGTTTGACAAACCTACTGGATCTTTTTGAGGATGTAACTGATAGAATAGATAAGGGAGAACCAGTGGATGTGGTGTATTTGGATTTTCAGAAGGCTTTTGATAAAGTTCCACATAAGAGGTTAGTGTGCAAAATTAAAGCACTTGGGATTGGGGGTAATATACTGGCATGGATTGAAAATTGGTTAACAGACAGGAAACAGAGAGTAGGAATAAATAGGTCTTTGTTGGGGTGGCAGGCGGTGACTAGTGGGGTACCACAGGGATCAGTGCTTGGGCCCCAGCTATTCACAATATATATCAATGATTTGGATGAGGGATCCAAATGTAATATTTCCAAGTTTGCTGACGGCACAAAACTAGGTGGGATTGTGAGTTGTGAGGAGGATGCAAAGAGGCTTCAGGGTGATTGAGATAAGTTGAGTGAGTGGGCAAATACATGGCAGATGCAGTATAACGTGGATTAAATGTGAAGTTATCCACTTCAGAAGGAGAAACAGAAAGGCAGGGTATTATTTAAATGGTGATAGATTGGGAAATGTTGATGTACAAAAGGACCTGGGTGTTCTTGTACACCAGTCACTGAAAGTAAACATGCAGGTGCAGCAAGCAGTTAGGAAGGCAAATGGTATCATAGAATCATAGAAGTTACAACATGGAAACAGGCCCTTCGGCCCAACATGTCCATGTCGCCCAGTTTATACCACTAAGCTAGTCCCAATTGCCTGCACTTGGCCCATATCCCTCTATACCCATCTTACCCATGTAACTGTCCAAATGCTTTTTAAAAGACAAAATTGTACCCGCCTCTACTACTGCCTCTGGCAGCTCGTTCCAGACACTCACCACCCTTTGAGTGAAAAAATTGCCCCTCTGGACCCTTTTGTAACTTTCCCCTCTCACCTTAAATCTATGTCCCCTCGTTATAGACTCCCCTACCTTTGGGAAAAGATTTTGACTATCTACCTTATCTATGCCCCTCATTATTTTATAGACTTCTATAAGATCACCCCTAAACCTCCTACTCTCCAGGGAAAAAAGTCCCAGTCTGTCTAACCTCTCCCTATAAGTCAAACCATCAAGTCCCGTAGCATCCTAGTAAATCTTTTCTGCACTCTTTCTAGTTTAATATCCTTTCTATAATAGGGTGACAAGAACTGTACACAGTACTCCAAGTGTGGCCTCACCAATGCCCTGTACAACTTCAACAAGACATCCCAACTCCTGCATTCAATGTTCTGACCAATGAAACCAAGCATGCCGAATGCCTTCTTCACCACCCTATCCACCTGTGACTCCACTTTCAAGGAGCTATGAATCTGTACTCCTATGTTGGCCTTCATTGCAAGAGGATTTGAGTACAGGAGCAAGGATGTCTTACTGCAGTTATACAGGACCTTGGTGAGACCACAACTGGAGTATTGAATGCAGTTTTGATCTCCTTACCTAAGAAGGGATATACTTGCCATAGAGGGAATGCAGCGAAGGTTCACGAGACTGATTCCTGGGATGGCACGACTCTCGTATGAGGAGAGGTTTTTTTTTTATTCGTTCATGGGATGTGGGCGTCGTTGGCGAGGCCAGCATTTATTGCTGTCCCTTCCCTTTGAGAAGGTGGTGGTGAGCTGCCTTCTTGAACCGCTGCAGTCCGTGTGGTGAAGGTTCTCTCACAGTGCTGTTAGGAAGGGAGTTCCAGGAGGAGGTGGTTAGACTCTCTCTTGTTGGAGATGGTCATTGCCTGGCACTTTTCTGGTGCGAATGTTACTTGCCACTTATCAGCCCAAGCCTGGATATTGTCCAGGTCTTGCTGCATGTGGGCACAGACTGCTTCATTATCTGAGGGGTTGCGAATGGAACTGAACACTATGCAATCATCAGAGATCATCCCCATTTCCGACCTTATGATGGAGGAAAGGTCATTGATGACTCAGCTGAAGATGGTTGGGCCTAGGACACTGCCCTGAGGAACTCCTGCAGCAATGTCCTGGGGCTACCATCTTCGTTTGTGCGAAGTATGACTCCAGCCACTGGAGAGCTTTCCCCCGATTCCCATTGACTTCAATTTTACTCGGGCTCCTTGGTGCCACACTTGGTCAAATGCTGCCTTGATGTCAAGGGCAGTCACTCTCACCTCACCTCTGGAATTCAGCTCTTTTGTCCATGTTTGGACCAAGGCTGTAATGAGGTCTGGAGCCGAGTGGTCCTGGCAGAACCCAAACTGAGCATTGTTGAGCAGGTTATTGGTGAGTCAGTGCAGCTTGATAGCGCAGTCGACGACACCTGCCATCACTTTGCTGATGATTGAGAATAGACTGATAGGGTGGTAATTGGCCGGATTGAATTTGTCCTGCTTTTGGTGGACAGGACATACCTGGGCAATATTCCACATTGTTGGGTAGATGCCAGTGTTGTAGCTGTACTGGAACGGTTTGGCTAGAGGCGTGGCTAATTCTGGAGCACAAGCCTTCACTACAGCCGGGATGTTGTCGGGGCCCATAGCCTTTGCTGTATCCAGTACACTCAGCTGTTTCTTGATATCATGTGGAGTGAATCAAATTGGCTGAAGACTGGCTTCTGTGATGGTGGGGATATCAGGAGGAGGCCGAGATGGATCATCTACTCGGCACTTCTGGCTGAAGATGGTTACAAACGCTTCAGCCTTGTCTTTTGCACTCCTGCTGAATTCTGCCATCATTGAGGATGGGGATGTTTTCAGAGCTTCCTCCTCCCATTAGTCGTTTAACTGTCCACCACCATTCACGACTGGAGGACTGCAGAGCTTTGATCTGATCCGTTGGTTGTGGAATCGCTTAGCTCTTATCTGGGTATCTGTCTCCACGGGACCTGCACTTCTCAGCTGATCTTTAGGAAAGTCCAAGTGAAATAATTTCTTAGTCGTCATAATAATCTGACACAATTTTGGAATGCAGTATTCTGAGATCCCTCCAGCAACACAGGAATTTGTCAAGGTAACAAGGAATGGGCTTGGCAGTGCAGTGATGTGTTGTCATATTTGCAGTCTTGCTGCACAGGCAAGTGCTCTAAGTTGGAATGATGTCATTGTGTTAACTTGGTAGTTGTAAGAACTGAAGATAAATTCAGTTTTCTAGAGTGGTTGTCA
Organism: Heptranchias perlo; assembly: GCF_035084215.1. NCBI lineage: Eukaryota > Metazoa > Chordata > Chondrichthyes > Hexanchiformes > Hexanchidae > Heptranchias > Heptranchias perlo. The sequence continues at coordinate 20,022,465 of NC_090335.1, forward strand.
GCTATTTTGGGTATAAGTGCATCTTATGAAAATGCATAATCTGTTCCAAGCATCACTGGCATGTAAGTGACCTAATCCTCAGAATGAATGCCCTACTTCCCCGGTGGCTTAGCAAGTTTATTGAGTGAGTAGTGGAGCAATACAGACCAAGAAAAGTTTCAGCTGTCAGGTTGAATCTCTGCCTTGGGGTAAGCTGTGGAACTACAGTTGGCTTTGGCACCCCTAAGTTAGGCAAGGAAAAATTGGCCAGCATTCCTATTCCTAATCACAGTCCAGTGGCCCTGCCAAAAATTTGTATGTATGAATACTGAGCAAAAGACAGATCAAGACTACAGAACTGGATGAGAAAATTGTTGCTTATTGCAGTTTCTTTTTAAATCGTATGCATTAAAATGAAAGGAAGCTCTTGCATCTAAAATTGCTTCTTCAAATGTCAGCTTTCAGTCTGCTCACTTGATGTACTATGAAGATTGGCAACCGTAAGTCCACTGAGATCTATCAATAAACACTGGAAAAACGTGAATGTTAAGGACGTCCAGCATGGATTTGTAAAAGGCAAGTCACGTCTGACAAACGTAATAGTTATTTTGAGGAAATAATGGACTGTATTGATGAAGGAAATGCAGTGGATGTGCATATGGATTTTCAAAAGGCATTTGATCAAGTGCTGCATAGGAAGCGCATGGTATTAAAAGGGAATGTGGCACCGTGGATAGGAAGTTGGTTAAAGGACAGAAAACTGAGATTAGTGGGTAATGGACATCTTTTGAACTGGAGGAATGTAAACCATGGTGTCCACGAGGGGCAGATGGTGGGACCATTACTTCTCATTCTCATTTTCTTTGTTTTATCTATATGCTTGAGCATAGGAAGCACGCTATCAAAATTTGCAGAGGTCATGAAAGTAGGGAGCATGGTTAACTACAAGTGACTTCAGGAGGACATAATTGGGCTTGTAGATTGGGTAGATAGATTACAGATGAGATTTACTGAGGAGAAATGGGAGGTGATGCATTTTGGGCGGTAGAATAAAGAAAGGATATGTATACCAAATGGTAAAATTGTAAAAGGAGTAGCCAGGCTTAAGGGTTCAGATGCACAAAATTTCAAAAGTGGGAGAGCAAGTTGATAAAGCTGTTAGGAGGTGAAAAAGCATATGGGATCCTAGCCCACATTAATTGGCATCAGCCACCTTTTTGCCCCTTCTGCTAACCTGACTTTTACAGTCATTTTCGATGTTTGCCAGACCCTCTCCTTTTGTGTCATCAGATTTTGAGTTTATGCTACCTATGACTAAGAACAAAAGGGGACTCAACAAAAGGGAACTCAACACTGACCCCTGGGGTACACCACATCCATTCTTTCTCCAATCTGAGCAACACTTTTTCACTCTAACTTGCCTGTAACCTGACTTGCTATCCATGCTGCTACTTTTCTTAATTCATGTGCCTGAATTTTTCTAATGAGGCTCTTAAGACACGTTATCAAATGCCTTCAGAAAATCCATATGCAGGACAACTACTGCAGTCTCTTTATCCAATCAACCACTTCTTCAAGATAAGCTCTAAGATTTGTCAAACATGACTTGCCTTTAACAAATCCATGCTGCATGTCCTTGGCTTACCCATGCATTGCAAGTGCTCACAAATTCTGTCTCCAGTTATGGATTGGATGGCCTCCCTCTGTCATTAAAAATTTTGATCCTATGAATTGCTGCTTTCAGAAGCTGTTGACGCTTTTCCAATTGTTGGGCTTTTCCAATTGTTGGGCTATTTTAAATTTCATCTTATGCAATAAGCAGGTCAGAAAAAGTACAAGCGTAATTTATGGACCCGCCTACAAAGGAAGCAGTTTTGTAATATAACATGGCTCATTTGCTCGAGTTTGTCACTTGTACTGTGTGTGGATTTGGCAACAATGGTCAGCATACATGTATGAGTTCATGCATGCACTGAAGTCATGCAAATGACTAAATCAGTTTCACATGCAGATCTTTTTCACATGCAGATCTTATGCACATGTTTCGTGCCAAGTCTCATTTTCAACTCTAATTTGGCCAAAACCTTTCCTGATGTTGGAGGTGGATAGTTTGTAGCAGTCCATGCAGGAAAGCAATGCAAAAATGTCACCAGATCATATCCACTTTACAGCAAGCATCACTGGATAATGATTGGAAATTTGGCTGATCTTTCATCCCCCCCCCCCGCCCCCCCCAAAGGCTAGGGACACATCGATTAACAGTTATATCCCCACCATTACCCTAACTAAGGTTAACTAATTCAACACAGAGCAAAGATTAAACATGGGAGTTTCCACCTATATGACTTGGTACCACACACTACACAGTACATTTGCTTGCAGAACCATCTGGGAAGTTGTCATATTTTTAATGCTTTAACTTTTATTAATTTTTTTAAGAAAGAAAGCAGATAGATTTGGAAAAATAGGAAAAATGCCCTTTCCCTCCAGTTAGCCTTTAAGAGTACAAAAAATAAGGGTCACATTTCATACTTTCCCCGTAGGTAAAGGTTACAGGGTGCTCCCTGAGCAGCATCATTGATATTGGATCAGCACTCTGCACCAGTCTGGTATGCCGGTCCAGAGCTGCCCAACTGTGGGAAGCCATGACTGGTTAAGCATGTTGCAGTACTAAGTTGGTAATGATTTTCTGCAGTCTCTCGTGGCTCTTAATTAGTTACTGGTTTGATCAGAAGTGCTGCTCTCAAAGTCAAAGGAGGCACTCAGCCCACTGCCATAAGCTGTATGTTGGGAGAGAAGTGGAAACATGAATCAGCAGCATGAATGAGTGTACAAAGATTGGCTATGTAACAACATGCAATTTTAATATTTATTTTAGGAGAAAGTTGACAAGTTACTTACTTTTAGCCAAATTTCTCTGATCTCTCCCCTTCTCAACATAATTCCATTTAAAATTTGTAAGTAATGCTAGTTATAATCCCGATGGGGCATGTTAACTATTTAAGGATAATTTGAAGGATTGCTCCCCTGTCGACAACACTAATAAGTCAAATCCTTCACCAAATTTTAACGAAACATGACCATCTGCCTCTGATGATTAGTATTAAAATAGGACATAAATGTCAATCATATTTCATCTCCTTACCTAAGGAAGGATATACTTGCCTTAGAGGGGATGTAACAAAGGTTCACTAGATTGATTCCTGGGATGAGAGGGTTGTCCTATGAGGAGAGATTGGGTAGAATGGATCTATATTCTCTGGAGTTTAGAAAAATGAGAGGTGATCTCATTGAAATGTATAAAATGCTTAGAGGGCTTGATGGGTAGATGCTGAGAGGCTGTTTCCCCTGGCTGGAGAGTCTCGAACTAGGGGTCATAGTCTCAAGATAAGGGGTCAGCCATTCAGGACTTAGATGAGGAAAAATTTCTTCACGGAGGGTTGTAAATCTCTGGAATTCTCTACCCCAGAGGGCTGTGGATGCTCAGTTGTTGAATATATTGAAGACTGAGATCAATAGATATTTGGACACTAAGGGAATCAAGGGATATGGGGATAGGACGAGAAAGTGGAGTTGAGATAGATGATCAGCCATGATCTTATTGTATGGCGGAGCAGGCTCGAGGGGCCGTATAGCCTACTCCTGCTCCTAGTTATATTTCAGTTAATTGTATTGGTGGGTATGTTGACTTGAACTGTGCAAAACAGCAAAAGTGCATTTCTTGGTTTTTATCCTTCCAAACCTGCATTTTGAATGGAGAATATTTTGAGCCATATAATATGAAGTGATGGAAGGAATTTGAGTTGATTGATGAAGAACATCACATAAGTACTTAGCATAACGTTAAAACGGTTGTATACATTTGGGGCTCTTTTTAGTTTATAATGACATGCATTTCTATAAGCAATTTAATGCTTTCAGAATAATTCTGTAGTATTTCATTTTTTGGGAAAAAAATCAGAATAGTATTATTCATTATTTCTGGTAAAGAAATCTGATGGTGCTATTTGGATTATTTTCTTAGTGCTGCTAACATTTTCAGCATGTTGCTGTGCATATTTTATTTGCCTAGTTAGGATTCTGAGAAAGGAGAGGTGTGTTGGAATGACTTTGGCTTAATAGCCTTACTGGAGCTCTTGTAATGGTCTCATAGTTTTTTAAAAAAAAGGTAGGTGTAACATTGTGCCAGATTGAAAAGGAGATCACTGATTCAATTCCTCGTCTGCACTGTGGTAGCTCACTTCACCTGAGTTTGCTAATCTTGGGGCAAAAGCTGATCGTTGCACTTCTCTGTTAGGAAGAAGAAAATGAGCTGGCGTACTCTCTTCTGATCACTGTCCCATGATCCCTGCTGGAAGTGTTCATATACGTGAATATCCAGTAAGGATAGAATTGGAGTTTGCTGTGATTCTTTCCTCTCCCTGTCCCTTCCCCTTTACTCAGACGTGAACAATGACCACTTGAGTAAGGTAGGATGAGGAAGAGGCCTGATGTCTGTGGAGCTGTACTCTAGTCAGGGGTCGATACCTTAAGGGGTGGGAAGCTGTGTATGGATGAATTTTTAAAAATACAGCCGTGACTGTATATGATAACCATGGCTAAGATAATTAAAACACAAGTAATTTATCCGTAATTGTATTTGATGATAATATAGGCGCCATGAATGGTCATAGTTAAATTGAGATAACCAACATGTACTGAGGCCAGGGAAATGTTGGCGTGTTTGAGTCAGAATGATACACACATTGTAAACAGTCTCCATTTTCATAGTCTTCTGTACAATTGCTAATTGCATGATATTTAGTGATTTCTGCTACTAATAAATCTCTTTTTTTACCAGATATTGATCAAAACATCTAAGTGGGAACGAATTGAGTGCCTTGAATGTGAACTATTTTTAAAAATCTGATTAACAATCTTTCCTCCTTTTAAGTTGCTCCTTAAAACCTACCTCTTTGACCAAGCTTTTAGACACCTGTCCTAACATATATCTCTGTGGTTTGGTGTCAAATTTTGTCTGGTAACGCTCCTGTGAAGCGCCTTGGGATGTTATATAGCGCCTTTAACATAATAAAAATATAAGTTGTTATCCTGCACAAGTGCCACTCATTCATCAACCCTGTCCTCACTGACCTACATTTTCTCCTGGTCTGCGCAAGCCTCAGATTTAAAGTTCTTGTCCTTGTCTAAGCCTTCCTTGCCCTCAGGTTTTCCTAACTCCATAACCTCCTCCAGCCCTACATATCCCCTCTTTTCTTGTGCCTCCGGGCCAGTATTAACAGATGTTCTTTCAGCTGCCTCGGTGTCACTCTGGAATTCCCAATAAACCTTTCTGCCTCTCCACCTCCTTTTCCTCAAAATCCACCTCTCACCAAGCTTTTGATCACTCTTTCTAATTTCTCCTTTCGCTTAGTATTCATCTTCCTCACTCTTTGATGAGGTACCTTGGGACTTAGTTATATCAAAGGAGCTATATAAATGCAAGCTGCTTCTGCAATTAGGGGGAAATGTATTGCTTAAGTGTAAGTCTTTTTTTGCACTGTGCATAATTCGGTGACAACTTAATTATCCAACGTGAGAGGCGTTGTGCTTAAAGCTCATGGCAAGGTATAATGAAGGTTCTTGTAACATCCAAAAGAAATGTGCTTTATACTTTATTTAGGGTAGCCTTCTTTCTGATTTTGAACCCTTCCAGTTCTAGAATCATAGAAGGAGGCCATTCAGCCAATCATGCCTATGTCTGCTCTTTGAAAGAGCTATTCATTTAGCCACACTCCACTGCTCTTTCCCCATCGCTGTGCAATTTTTTCCTTTCAGGTAGTGCATTCCAGATCGTAACAACTTGCTGCGCAAGAAGGTTTCTCCTCCTCTCGCCCCTGCTTCTTTTGCCAGTTATCTTAAATCTGTGGCCTCTCGTTATCAACATTCCTGCCAGTGGAAACAGTTTCTCCTTATTTACTCTATCAAAACCCCTTATAATTTTGAACACCTCTATTAAAGCTTCCCTTAATCTTCTCTGTTCTAAGGAAAACAATCCCGACTTGTCTACTCTCTCCACATAACTGAAGTCCCTCATCTTGGTCCCATTCCAGTAAATCTCCTCTGCACCCTCTCCAAGGCCTTGACATCCTTCCTAAACGGTGTTGCCCAGAATTGGACACTCTACTCCAGCTGAGGCTTAACCAGTCTTTGATAAAGGTTTAGCGTAACTTCCTTGCTTATTGTATTCTATGCCTCTATTTATAAAGCCAAAGATCCTATATGCATTTTTAACAGCCTTATCAACATGTCCTGCCACCTTCAAAGAATTGTGTACATATACCCCCAGGTCGCTCTGTTCCTGCACCCTCTTTAAAATTGTACTATTTAGTTCATATTGTCTTTTCTCATCCTTCCAAAAAGCATCACTTCACACGTCTCTGCATTAAGTTTCATCTGCCATCTGTCTGCCCATTTCATCAGTCTGTGTGTCCTCCTGAAATCTGCTACTATCCTCCTCACTGTTTACTACATTTCCAAGTTTTGTTTCAGGTTGTTCAGTTATGATTAATTGTAATTTGAAAAGAAAAATCCTTTGTTGTGAATTAAATCTATATTGTATCGAAGTAATGGGATATTTAAATAGAAGGTTTTTGAAACTGGAATTTAGTGAGTTCTGAAGTAACTCCATGCCTACCCTCCACCAAAGTTTTGGAAGGACAAAAAAAGAAACATTTTCCAGTTTTCAGTGCTACAAGACTATTGCATCGTACTTATTTTGAACAGCTCTAGGCAGTACCTTAGTGACAGAAGACAGTCTGGAATCCAGGTTTGTGAAAGTGAGGCAGAAAACTAGACATCGGAATTGTGCCTGAAATTTTCAATTGTTTTCACAGTCTCTGTTCCTCCTTCGAGCACATGGCAGTGACCCGATGAATGCTGCTTCAAGTACTCTGACAGGTAGTCCATTCTGAGAAAATCATGTGCCTGCGAAGGCTGAACAAGGAAATTTTTTTGGAGTCTATTCCCAGTTTCTGGCTAGCACATCAACATCATCTCATGGCCACCAAGGGGAATGCATATCACTCAGCTGAATGTAATAACACACAAAGCTATGGTGGCCAATATCAACATTTGACTTTGTAGCTGGGAGTACACCATAACGCTGATACTGCTGCCTCGAATCGGTCCACATGGTCATCCAAGCAACTTGCAAAACCCAGTGCATCATGTACACAGAAGCATGTTTGCTATATGCACTGCTTCCTTCTACTTAAATATCCTATTACTTTGGTGCAATATAGATTCAATTCGCAATGTAAGAATGTAAGTTAAAACAATATATTATAATCCCTGACTCTCTTGACTTGACTTCATTGTAGAGCAGTATTTAGCACTTCAGGTGTAACTAAAATAAGTTTTGTTGATCAAGAAATTGCGACCAGCCATAGTTAATGAATTGTGATTAAAATAAACTTCCCAAGATTTCTGAAGATCTCCCATGGGTCTATAACTTTCCACTCCTTCCAAACTGCTTGCCTTGGATTTCCTCAACCCTAGTTCCTCTACTTCAGGATTCACCATCTCACACAGAGGACATAAGTGAACTCTGATAGCGGAACTAGCCTTGACAGTATAGTGAATGGGCTTTACGAACGGCATGTATTACCACAGTGAGGAAGATGGTCTGCCCTGAATAAAAAGCAAAATACAGCAGATTCTGAAACGAAAATAGATAATGCTGGAAACACTCATTAGGTCAGGCAGCATCTATGGAGAAAACAAACAAGTTAACATTTCAGGTGTGGACCCTTCAACAGATATAATGTCCTATTGAGTTGGTATTTTCAAAAGTGTGGAATAACCAGCTTATATACCAAAGGGGTTAATAATAAATGGGTAAAACTAGTCATTTAGAATATCATTTATCTCGCTGTATAAATGGCGTATTCGTACTTGTTTTGTAACCGTGGTTAATGTACTTAAAGCACCATATTTGCACTTTCTTAGATTCAAAAGAAAACCGAAAAGAAAAACCTGGCAAGAGCCACCTCTCAAATAATCCTCTGAAGAGCAATGGTAAGTGTACTTATATGGTATGTTAAGGGAGACTGAGGTATAACACTTTACACCTCTACAGCTTGTATTGGTATGTTAGAATGCATATACCTATGTTTGTGTGGTATGCTTTTTTCTCCCCCTAGATATGGTGTTATCGATTACCAATGGCTTGAAAATACCCGAATTTTTCAATTTAGTGTTGTAACCTTTTGTCAAACTTGGTTATTCTTGTGTATCTTACATACAAACAAGTTTTACAAGAAAGTGTTTCAAATACAATTCCAGCATTCCTTTTTTAAAGGAATTGTTTGAATATTTACTTCACATGATTTGCCCAAGTATTCACAATAGCTCTGGAAGAGATTGAGTTCATTGATGAATTTGATCACTCTTTACATCACTCAGTGGCTCTGATATGACCAGTGGTCTTCGCAATGGATGCCTTTGTTTTTCCATTTGTTAATATGATGTCACAACTTCATATGGGTTTACTGTTAAAATGCTATTAATCTAACCGCGTTAAAGCAATTGAGAATGGAGTTAGCATAGCTCTGCATCATGCAGAGGATACAGTGAATCTTTTTACATCTAGGAACAAATTTAGTTGTATCAGAGGTTCATGGAGAGAACACTTCGATTTTTAATTCTTCATTTAAGAACAACACAATCATTGGAAACAATTTGAAAATATGGATTCGGAAAGTTGTGTAAATTAGAACTACAAATTTATAGTCTGAAAGTTGGAAACATTCAGTACTTGTGTTCTTAAAATATCCTTTCAGCATTAACTGTTTACTATTACCTTTTAGACTGGTATTTTCATGTCTAAAACTGCCCGTTGAGCCATTGTAATGTAAAATCAAGTTTCCTAAATCACGCATAATTAAATGCCATTCTGTATTACAATAGACATCAAAATAAACGTATTGAACCGAGCTTTGTGTGTTATTATAAGTAATTACTGTTTCCAAGCTTTAGATTGTGAAGCCTACTGGCCTTAATATTGACTTCAATAATTTTAGACCTTAACTTGAACTCCCATTTTCTCTACAGCGGGAGATGCTGGCATTTCGGGGGTGAGGGAGGTGAGCTGGTGCTTGAAGTGGGGACCCTCTGTCAGAACACCAAGCTGGTGGGGCATTCTGCACCCTTGGTGTCATTGGCAGCATTTTTTTTCTTGCCAGCTTTTCCAGTTGCCATTTCTACTTACCTTACTCCTCACCACCTCAACTAGTCTGTTTGTATCTTGGATGTCTTTAATTTCTTTCATTATGCTTCCTATTGTCTTGTGTTAATATCACTTCAGCCTTTTAACCATTTCCTGTTTTCCATTTAAGCATTCACAGGTCCTTCTACTTTCCCTCGCGTATGTGTGATTGTGTGTGCATGGACTTGTATGTATTCTTCCTTCCCCATTCCTTTTATTTTTTTCCTTTTTTAAATGCTGTTCATTTGTAATTGTCTCAATCTGATGGTCTTCACGTTAACTTGTTTCTTCCTCCCCATAGATGCTGACTGATCTGCTTAATGGCTCCAGCATTTTCTGTTCTTGTTTTAGATTTCTACTATGTGCAGTTTTTGCTTTATGGCTAGATTGTACACCACTGCAGTTGATAATTAAGCTTCAATGTAGTTGAGGTTTTGTGTTCTCTTCTCTTTCCCCCCCCCTCCCCCATCCAAATTAATACTGAGAGGAGACCATGTGGCCTTTATGACAGAGGTTGAAGTATAATCACAAAGATTACACAAATTGTGAGGAGGTTTAAAGGACTTTTCTATGGACACTTATTTTGTCTGGCCAGGATTTATGAAACCACCCTTTTTCAGAGTGAGGAAACAGCTGAACAGAAATGCTTGTGTGGAAAAACTGATCGGTTTCAAGAGGTTGCAGTTTTTTCTTGAGCCCTTTTAATTAGCAATGCATCACTAGGTATTAATATTTCAAAATTATTCAACAATTTCTTGATCTAATTTTCAGAGAGCCTTTAAATTGAATGTTTGCAGACCAAAACTGTGTTTCAATTGCCAAATTTTAGAATGCAATCATTTGTGTTTTCACAGATGTAACTGGCGTATCTTGAGATTTGGAAAGGTTAAGGTTTTCTCTGCAGGAATATTTGTAGCCAGTTAATAGAACTCTAGTGCCCTCCAATGGTATAATCTTGTTATGCATTTTTGCTGCACAAGAGCAGAAATAATATCAATGCACTTCGGGGAGTGATAGTTCTATAAATAATATTTCATTACCCAGAAGTTGGCTACAGTGTGTAAATGCTAGAATTGTGATAAACCTATGGCTACAGTATGTTGGTTGATTTGTGATAATAATACAAGGCACCTTTCCATAACAAGTTCATTGGGAGGGAAAATATTCCAGTTCATGGCAGGGACTGGTCACTTGATAAACATTAGTGGCTGATTATAATTAAAATCCTATTTAAATCAGTGGAAATCAGGGAATAGTAAATTTCTTTATGCTGTGCTAATTTGTACAAGTTAAATGCCTTTGACTTTTTCCTGGCTGTGTTTACATAGGTGACGATCACCCATTATTATCTCATCTAACTTAATCAGGCTTTTGACCTATGGAGAACATTACAGCTGAAACTGATACTGATCCTGCCCTCATTTAATGTCTGTTCAAATACCCGTCCAGCAAGCTTTGCTGGCTAGTGATCGTGTAAAGGGCCCTGGCTGGATTTTCCACTCAGCTGAAGGGCGCTGAGGCCAATTGTAGCGGCCCTACTGCCTCACCTGCTAAAATCAGTTAAGTCAGAACTTAGTGGGGACTGCTGGGTCTCTGCATCTGTGGATATCTAACGAGGACAGGATCGCGCTTTGCTGCTGTTCTTTCTCTTCTCCCATCCCCCCCCCCCCCCCCCCATGGGTGCCTAAATAGCTTACCAACAATGATTGTTCAGACCCACAAGTGAACAATGGCCACCTGGCTGGAGTGAATTGCAGGGCCGCAACCTCAGCCTGGGCTGCGAGCTACTCGATGGTTAAGGGGCGCGGGAAAGCAGATTTCCCAGTTTACGGTCTGATTTTTTGGGGTTGAGCTAATTCAGAGTAGCACTTAAGCCGGTCTGAAGTTGTGGCACCTGGTATTTCTTATTGAGATGCACTTCCTATAGGTGACCAGAGCAGCCTAGCTAGAAGGGAAACCTGGGGTTCTATGTGATGATAAGATGGATGTTTTTATACAAAACTCAAACAAAATTCTGATGTGATTATTTTATTCAAAATGGAGAAATATTAACAAAGGCTACTCTTTTTTAAAAAAAAAATTCTCCTTTAGTGTTCTAACTTTCAAGATTTTGGGCCTGGAAAAGTGTTGTGCACTGGGTGGAAGTGATATGAATACGCATTTGCATTTGTACAGTCTAGGCTAAGATTCTGTTCTAACAGTTAATATATTCAAAAGAAAATGCACCAGCAGCATCGTGAGCTTTCCTTATATTGCTACAATTGCGTATAAAATATTTTCTGTTCTATTCCCCCATTGTTTGTTAATTTTTCTTATTTTAGTATAACTAAAATTATTAGAAGTAAAAGTTTTCACACCCAGCTAGCTTATAAAATGCACTTTTTACCGACATTGCATTGGATCCCACATCCTACTGATAAATAATTTTGTGAATTATGTTTACTCATGAAGTATGCAGCAGTTGTGCTGACATCTAAGGTTCTGGTCCCAGCCATAAAATAGATCCAGAGAGACACTCTAGTGTGCAGAAAATGCAGGCACTGATGAACTATGACCAATTAAACCTACATATTGATGTACTTGTAAAGAAAGAAAGAAGTTGCATTTATGTACATCTTTCACGACAAGAAAGTGCTTTACAGCCAATTAAGTACTTTTGAAGTGTAGTTCTTGTTGTTATGTAGGAAACGCGGCAGCCAATTTGTACACAACAAGGTTCACAAACAGCAATGAAATAAATGACCAGATCATCTGTTTTAGTTGTTGGTTGAGGGTTAAATATTTGCCAAGAAGAGCTCCCCTGCATTTCTACGAATATTGCCATGGGGTCTTTTACATCCACCTGAGAGGGCAGACGGGGCCTCAGCCTCATGGCACATCCAACGGGGCAACACTCCTTCAGTACTGCACTGAAGTGCAAGCCTAGATTATGGAGTCTCGAGTGGGGCTTGAACCCACGACTATCTGACTCAGATGTGAGAGTGCTACCACTGAGCCAAGACTGACCCCATTACAGTCTACAAAACTGCTAAGGGAGCATGCTGCACTAAAATTGATCTTCATTGAATCATACAGCACAGATGGAAGCCCATCGTGCCTATGCCATCTCTTTGAAAGAGCTATTCAATTAGTCCTATTCCCCATAGCCCTGCAAATGTTTCCGTTTCAAGTATATATACAATTCTTTTTTGAGAGTTATAGTGAATCTGCTTCTACCACCTTTTGAGGCAGTGCATTTCAGATTGTAACAACTCGTTGCGTAAAAACATTTCTGTTCCTCTCCCCTCTAATTCTTTTGCCAATTACCTTAAATCTGTGTTCGCTGGTTACCGACCCTTCCGCCAGTGGAAACCGTTTCCCCTTATTTAATCTTATCAAAACCCTTCATGATTTTGAACATCTCTATTAAATCTCCCCTTAACCTTCTCTGCTCTAAAGAGAACAACCCCAGCTTCTCTCTACTGTCCACATAACTTCTCTCTTCTGTCCACATAACTGAAGTCCCTCTTCCCTGGTACCATTCTAGTAAATCTTCACTGCACCCTCTCCAAGGTCTTGACATCCTTCCTAAAGTGTGCTGCCCAGAATTGGGCACAATACTCCAGTTCCCAAATAACATCTTGTAAGAAACCAATAAGATGATATAACTGGGGACACATTGGCTTTATGTGATCAGAAGATTCTTCCCAGCACTGTGTAGACTAGTGTTCTATTGGTGCCCATAGAGAGTAGATAGGCTTGATGATTTTGGATGTAATGGTAGTTATTAACTGAAACTGTCATTCACTAACATTACTACATTCATAACAGTTTTCTAATTTAGTTTGAACAGAATCATGTGGCACCGCAGGTGCAAATGGAAAGGTCAAGTATTGCTGGTTTGTTTAGCAGTGCTCTGCTTATCTTAGTCAGAAATACATGAATTGGAGAAATATAATGCGCTCGATCTGAGATGAGTAGTTCCCCTGCCATGTTGCTCTAACAGTGCCCTAAAAATCCTTCTCAGAAATCACTCCAGTGTACATCAAAAATGTAGTCTAGCTACCTCTGTGGAGCCTTACAAAGCCCTCTGAATCTGCAAGATTTCTGTTTAAAACAATACATCTTTCCCTTTGTATTCTACATGTGAATAGTAAAGTCTACAAACATCTTGAACAATCTCCAACTTAAACTTAAAAGCAATATAGCTTCCAATTGGCCTCATAAACTACATAGATATCAGCCATGATCATTTTGAATGGCGGAGCAGGGCCGAATGGCCTATTCTTGCTCCTATTTTCTTTGTTTTCTATATTGTCAATGAATACAAACGAGAGTTTCACAATCAGCTGAATAGTTAAATCCTCACTCACCTGCATCATTTTTAATGTGCTGCGAGCTTACTGCTGTGCAAGATGTGGATTAGTAACGGCCATTCTTAATTGTTTCAGTATCGTACACTGTAGATGTAAAGCCTACCTTTATTGCTTCTATGGAAATAGTCCTAATGCTCTTTCACAGCGTGTGAGTATATTCTGTTTCTAAACTAACCAGTCAGTGGTTTCCTTTTGCAAGTTTTTAACCAAGAAATTGAGGCTTGGTATTGGGTTACAAGCCTCTGGATTGAATATTATTAATATTGTCAGTTCCTGGCTGACCTGTTTAAAGCATTTTCTGTTTCGGCTACAGTATCCCCTTTAGAGGAGGTTTATGAATAGTATGGAAAGGTTACTTAAGAATTTTAGGTGTGATAGCACCACCACCTTTGTAGTTCCTAGTGCCCAATGTTTTATGCAAGTGGACAATTCAGCAGTGCATCTAAGACATCAATTGTAAGGCTAACTGGAACACTTCCAGAGCATAGTATAGGCTAAGCTGGTACGTGTGTGTTTGGACAACACTCCTGGTCTGCTACATTAACAAACAGGGTGAACTCATTCCAATTCCTTTTGCCAAGATGCTGGTGCTTGGGTCACAAGATTCCTAGCTCAGCTCAGCATTCAGCTAGGTACACGATAAATTAACAGGTGTGGTTAGTCTCACAGTTCACCCTCAAGTGGATGGTGTCTCATTTTCTTGGAAATGGGAGGTTTTTCCTTTCTACAGAAGCTGACTGTTCTTTGCATTTGCTGCATTTTCTGTTTTTGTTCAGATTTTCAGCCCATTTTTTTTTTGCCTTTAGTGACAGTTTCTGTGCATTTCTCCTGATCTCATGGATCTCCGAAAAAATACATGCCAACAGAGCACAAGTTACATTGGTAACCTCTTATTGGCCCTGCAAACCATGGACATCATGGCAATAGCAGAGCCAGAATCTCAGTACCTCGCAGGAAGGATCACCTATCTTAGTTGAGGGAAGAGGGTGTTAGATATTTTATCTAAACCCAAAGACCTTCTGGATGATCACCTGATTATTAAAAGGCACCAGCTTTTGGAGCAGGGTCTCTTGTTGCCAATAGTTTTTGCAGGGTATCCATTCATAGAGCATCAAACACAAAATGGGAAACGTTTGTTTATGGGTAAATTTAGTGGATTTGTCCTTCCTTAGGTGATGCCCCACATATTATAGAGTAGTTCTTGCATTCATTTGACATATGTTTAAAATCAGGTTCATATTGTGGTTATTTCAGTTTTATGTTTTTGCGTTTGAATCATTACTGAAGTCCATTTGGGAACTTAGTTTAGTTCTTCACAAGTAATTGTACCTACATTTTGAAACACTTTGAACATGAGTTTCTTCAACTACACTACTTGTTAGCATTAGTTTCAGTCTGTTGAGTTAATGAACTGCAGATCCTTATTGTAGCATACCTGAATTTTATTTGGCATTTTGACAGGCTTGTCAACTCACCTGGAGTTTTCATCTAAGGCCACTTTCCAATTTAATTTGACTGAAGAAATTGTCCCATCATTTTATCCACCACCACACATGTCAAAATTCGAATGTTGTGTCTCCTCTATAGCTGCTTGGAGTGACTTGAGTTATTTTTTGTTTAATACAGAGCAATTTAATTTGCTTCATGTGGCGTGAGGACCCAAGACAAGACTGCCACATGAAGTAAACTTCACACATTTTCTAAACATTAGTCTAGATTTAACTGCAGCACACAATGCCACTGACAGATCAGTCCGGGCGGGGTTTTATGGCTCCTACACAGAGGCTTCCCTTCCTAATTGTGTATAACTTTGATCTGTGGTGGATGCAGATTGAAGATTGATTTCCTGCCTATAGGGGCTTCTTCATTGTTTAAAGACATGCATCTCCAATAGACCAGAGTTCCACCCATTCTTCACCAAAGGCCTTGCAGAGGTAGTTTTTTTTATGGGGCGGGGGTGTCATCTGTCAAATTTGAGCGATTAAGCCACATGTGTTTGTACTATTCTAGCTTCAGATCAAAATGAGTGGATCCTGGGACTTCATATGACAACAACAATTGGAGGTCACATGTAGCATTGCCTATTTGCTTTGTAATAACAATATTTATATGTGCATGCTTAGCACATGGTTTACCCAGAAGCTGTCAAGCTAGGCTAGACTCCTGTGTGTGAAGAATATATATCATTTGGAGAATAAAAGAACCTGCAAGGTAAGTAATTAATACATTTCAGAATTTTTGACTATTTTTCAACAAAGGATTTGGAAATGAGTTGCATTCAAGTGGTGTGTTTGCATAGTTTTAAAATTCTCCTTCCAGCCATATGCTGCAGCCAGGAGTTACATGTGAATGAGCCAGGCATCGATGATAATGTTTCACAATCACAAGGGAGAATAGATAATTTGTTAAGTCATTTGTAGAATTAAAATGAGATATCATTGGGATGAACTGATTCATTTGAACCTATCGTGGGATATCTGCTGAGAATCCACTCTTCTGGATGTGGGCGGCGGTTTTGTTGACGGGGCCTACTGGCGACTCTCTAAGCAGGAAAGAAGTCAGAGGGATAGCTCCACCCTGCACTTCCTTTGCTCAGAAGCAACAACTGAAGAAGTAAAACAGCATCAGAGAGTTCCAATAAAGGTTGTGACAGGCAGGCCTTGGACTGGGCAAGAAATTAAGATATAGCTTTTTTTTTAAAGCTTGCAGCTGATCAGAAAGAAACAAAAATTCCAAAGTGAGCATTCTGCCCGCCAATCAATATGGTGCGGTGGGGTTTTTTTGTTTTATATCTCATTTGAACTGTTAAAGAATAAGTTAGTCTGAAAATGCTATCCTGCTCAATCACGTGCATTCTGTGAAATAAACCAGTTTCTTGACTTTTGCATCGACCTTGTTTTACCAGAGCGTTTCAGTCCACCTACCAGAAGATTGGAGGGCAACGTGCAAGAAAAATATGGGGTAGAATTTTCACAAGGGCTCCCCGATTTGCCACTAACTTCAGTAGAAACACTGGAAAAGCAGCAAAAATGGGCATTTTTTTTTTACCGGTTTCACCATTTTGTGAAGATTTCTGCCGAAGTTAAGGCAATAGATCGGGAGAACACCCACAAAAATTACAGACGATGATGTGCCGTTCATATGACAAGTGGCAGTATTGCTATATCCCCCAGTGAAAGTTAACTCCAGCATACCAGAGATGGAGGGTCTGCTTACGGGAGTGACCAGTGCCACTGAACCCAAGAGAGTGTTTTTGGCAGACACAAAATTTGTAACAGTAATGTATTTTTCACAATTGCTGATAGATACAGTTGATGTATAAAATGTTTGTCACCAAAGCATGACGTTGCTGCCTGTCAGATTTTCTTCCGCTCTCAAAATGCACATATAAAGTACGATTAAATTCTATATACCCTCCACCCCCCCGGACAAAAGCTGGCTCTATATCCCAGCCATTGGATACGGAAGGGGTCCTGTAGGGTTGGGGAGAGGAGGAGGACCAAGACCAAGACCGTTTATGAGACAAAAGTCAGAGGCATTCAATGGACAGTTCACTCAAAGTCTAACGTTCAGCCCACAAGTCCCTGACCCTGGAGCAGAACTTTCTCCAAATCTCGCATAGATTGCAACCAGCAATTTGCATTGGATTTTTTAAATCTCAATTTCCCTATAGACTGCGATTACAGGTTTCTGTGCAGATACACCTTTACCAAAATCGACCATAATTACAGGAACCACTGGGTGTTACTGGGGCCTTTGAACAGTGTCCACATTGCAGATTTGGCAGTTGTTCACCAAGTTGTTTCCTGGCATGGAAACTCACCACACAGAATGTTGTTCTCAAATCCCTGACTATAACTCCAAACATAAGGAAGCATTCAGTTGCCAAATCCCCCTCTAAGAGATTAACCAAGTTTGGATGGCCTGCCACCAAACCCATTGGGCAGAACCTGCTTCAAATGGCTTTGCAATTGCAGGCAATGAGCAAAACAGACCACAGTCCCTGCAATCAATTATTGCCCCTCATTGAAGACCAGGCAAAGTTGCTATGATACAGCAGCAGGCAGTAGTTCATGCTTTGAACGAGGAGGAATGGACTGGCATGATGTCAAGTCCAGATGCATGGATTCTGCTATTTTACTTTGTAAAACAGCACCAATCCCATGGGAGTTTCAACCACAACTATCCTTTCGCGGGAAAGGTGTTTTGGGGGTAGCGGAAGAAATTCTGGGAGCATTTTAGAAACACCACCACCAGGCCATGACAAAGCCCAGTACAGAAATTGCCTTGTGGCAGCCAGTGGATTCTGTAAATGGTCCAATCATGGTAGTACCATTGTTTGCTGAAATTGCAAGCATTGCACTCGATTGATAGAATTCACTCCAAGTAGGAGAGAACAAGTTTCTACTCCAATATTAAATCTGAGTTATGAATTGATTCCTCAAAGAATAAAAGTTAAAGATGATCACATTGCTTCAGATTACTTATGACGTCTATCCAGGACATTGGCTTGTAGCTGTAGAACTAAAACGTAAGTACATCCAGATCATCATTTGGAAGCGTCACAACGTTTGAGTTCCAAGTTCGCAGCTACCAGTACAAGGTACTGGCCTCTTAGCACCCAGAGTTTTCACAGACAGTCTAATTATGCTCACGGTGTTTCTTGGGATGCAGTTTCTCTGTCTAAATCTTGATGATTGGCTCCTCAGAGTCCTCTGCCTGGAATCCATTTTCACAGTTGTGCAACAAATATCTGTCCAGGAACTGGGCTTCATAGTTAATTGAGAAGTTTCAGCTGCATCCCACCAAAGAACTAACTCTATTATCTGAAATGACCCAGCAGAGAGAGTCTTTCTAGGCCAGTTTGATGTGCAATCTCTGCAATAAGGGTGATAGAATCCAGTGAAAAGCTATACGCAGATACTCGACTTATTAAATGTAATTTCTTGCCGGATTGAAGTTCATCCCAGTTTTCTCTACATAATTGGGCATTTTGGAGATGTAACTGGCTGTCTGCCAATGTGGTGGTTGGGATGCAATGTACCCGTTGACATGCATGTGTAGCTGATGAATATCGGTCTTCTATGAAACTGGTGTTGAAAAGGCGCCACTAAGCTTAAAACTAGGGGAACTGATAAATCCTCATTTACACCATGTATTACTGCTTCTCTTTGGAATTTAATGTACCACTTGTGCTTATACAGATCACCTAATGTGGTCACTACTCTTGTTTGGTTTTTCTCATCTTTGCCTACTTAAAAGTTTTTTTTAAAAACTTTCACGGCCTGTTTAGCTTCATTTGTTTGGACTTTTGAGTAAAGCAGAATTTTAGGAGTAGGTGCAGAAAATAATTAATTTGGAAGAATGTAAACAACTCTTAAATCTCAATACATGTGCTATCATGGATATTTCCACCATCACTTTTCCTACTGCAAACACAGTGTTACAGAAGATCACTGTGCACATGATGACTAATAACTACTGTTAATTTATTGACAAATTTTGTACACATTCCAGCATAAACACTTTCTGTGTGATTCACAAAGGTATTTTAGTCTGACTTTAAACTGTGAAACTTTAGTCTGATTTATTGGAAATTACTTAATAGACCAAGTGTGGAATTTTATTGCTTTTGTCTCAAATATCTTTTAGGTGAATGTACATGGGTAACAATGACCAAAACCATATGAAGTGGAACTTGTATAATACTCCTTTATCATGTATATGGATTTCATGTGACAGTTAGTAAAATTACAGGCTGTGAAATGATTCCATTAAATTATTAGCTAAATTGTTCTTGTGTTGATTACAGAACATTTTAACTGGGATGAATACTTGAAAGAAACTGGAGAAGTCCCTGCTCCTTCACATTGTTTTCGACAGGTATGTACCCACAGAAACTGAATTTGGAACTGCATACTGTTGTACTGCGTGCCATTTTTTCAAGTTTCCAATGTCCCTGTGTACTGTATCAGGGAACCATATGATGGTTGGTTTGAATGACAAGATAGTACTGCTGAGTACTTAAGTCCAATTAGCTAAATTCCATGTATCTTTATTCACACATTGTTGGAATAGAGCCAGGCCAGGAGCACAATCTGGGGAGGTCATGTAACACCCCATATGATTTTGATGTCAGCATGCAATAGTGCCAGAACACCTCAGATGGCACTGGTACATGTTAACTATGCTCCCACACAGCACAAAGCTCTGGGTTTGAGTTGGAGTGGCCCATCCCAGAACAACATGCTTCTACTCTAAGCTTTCAAACTGTGTTTGGTAAAGGTTTGACATGTTTTCTTGTTTATAGATGGTAGTTTATTAGTCCATTGTTGTTCAACATTCACCACTGTTAAGAGTTGAAGTTTTTCTTGTTTGTTCTGCCTAATACAATTGTGTTGATCAATAGTTGCCAATAAAGCAACCTTTATTCTTTAGTGACTTGCAGCTATGCTTGAAGTTTATTAGGCAAATGATAGCTAAAATTAGCACGTTCTTCAACCTCATCAAAAGCTTCAAACATGTTGCAAAATGTGACTGTGCTTTTATAATAGCCTATGGTTGTGATTAGTGCCAATGTGGCCTTTCTTTGAAAAGTAACGCAAAGTGTCAGATATGCCTTGCTTTGTTTGCCCAGCATGTATTGGGGCCATATGTCCTTCCTTCAGGAGAAAATTGAACGCAAATGTTAAGAATAATCTTTATCCATGTCAACACCTCTGTGCTGAGCAAATTGTCTGCCTCATATTCTGGAGTGCCAACTTCACAAAGGAAAAGAAAACAACCTCACCCTGCCCTTATCTCTACTGATTCCAAGGAGGCAGTCCAGCACTGTCTGGCTTTAGCTTTGGTTCCATCGGGGATCTAGATCACATTGGTTCCAGGTCAGGAGATGCCGTTCTGACTGAGATCTCCTGTCAGCTTTTACCACATTTCTTGCTCCAAGATAATGTCTGAGACCTCTGCGAAGTGCTGCCACAAACTCTCCCCTGCCCCACTTTAGCATCCGTCAGCACTGAGCAAGATGGGGTCCCCCTTTAGGCACTGTACTGTGCTGCACCTTGTTTTCAGGTAGCATCAAATTGGGCACACGACATTGGTCTCTGCGGGACAGGGGGGGGAAGCGAATGTCTTTTAGAGGGTGTAGACCGTAATCAGGGATCCTGCAGTGCGGTAATTGCTGTGAGTGTATTTACAGGTTCTTGCCATCATATTATGGCTCTGAATTCCTCATTCTTTGTTATCAGATAAAATTATCAACTTTTAAACAAGTACATAATGGCTACTTATAACATTACTACGCTAAGAACATTTTTTATTCACAAAGTGTATTTACATTGTACTCTCACTTCCAGCCTAGAACTCCACCTAACAATGAGTTCAAAATTGATATGAAACTTGAGGCTCAAGACCCAAGAAATGTTACCTCAGTTTGTATAGCTACTGTGGTTGGAATAACTGGAGCAAGGCTACGATTACGGCTAGATGGGAGCGACAATAAAAATGACTTTTGGCGATTGGTTGATTCATCTGATATACAACCTATTGGAACTTGTGAGAAGAACAGTGGAATGCTGCAACCTCCACTTGGTAAGATTATAAAACTTTTGCTTGAAGGATTGAACTATTTTCAGATCTGATACTTGTATATTTAATAAAATAACCAATCCATATATACAAACCTAAATCAGCTTAAATAGTGTATTTGCTCACTTTACAAATAATCAGGATGGCTCGTTCAGTAGAAGTACCAATTTGTTGATTATGTTGTGATTTATATAATGAAAGAATATAAGATTCTGTGGTGTTGCTTTATTCTTTGTTGAAAATAGTGGCTGGGGAGGAATGATGTATTAAAAATAGTGTATACTATGCACTTGTCCGTAAATCTTATTTCCTTTAACGCTTTTTAGATCTACACCTTTAAAGGGAAATCCTGTGTAAATATTTCACTGCCACATTTCATTAATGAATCAGTTGAATCTCAATGCTTTTTTTCCTGAATAACTAAAATTTCTGAAGTTTTAAAATTACATATTTTGCAGTAACGTGGCTTAAATTTATCCATTGAATTGACTTCTGTACCTTTTAATACTTTCATTAAAGTTTTTATTTGGCCTGAGTGCCTCCTAAAAGCCTGCAGTCTGACCATGTAGTATGCACCATTTTTCAGGATACATCAATAGCATTTAGTTAGCCAAATGATGGAATACTTGTTTTAATCCTCAACAAAATCTATTTGGTTATTTTTCAAAATTATTCAAAAAATCTAGAGGACAGAATTTGTAAATGTAAAATTTGTATTTTCTTTATTGAGGTGTGTGAAAGGGAAAAAAATGACGTACAATACTGATTACGTATATGTTGGAGCTCTTATCGGTTTTGAATTAATAAATATTCTGTAAACTTCAGAAAGCTTATTAGGCGGAGAAGTACACATGGCTGTGTTTTTTCTCATCCCAGTGTTTTTAAAAAAAAGCAAATGAGTTTAAATTTTGAAAACAAGCAGAAAATCTCTCAATCACCTGTTTTAGAATTGGATCACCAAAGCATCAGTAACAATTCCAGAAACCACCCACATGGCTGGTTCAGCATAAACTCCATGTTGTGCTCTGATGTGAGGTCATTTTAATATTGCACCCAATTTCCATTCCGGAATATGTTAATGAACCTCTGGCTCAAACTAATAGAATATGCAAAATGCTTAATTCTGTTCCAAAACACTGTCTGGATCTGGATACTAGGTTGAATACACTTTTCGAAACATCTTCCATGTTGTGTGGATTTAATCCCTCGAGAACTAAATTTAACTTAAAAACATCATCTTTATTTAAATTTAACTGATATTCTTCCTAAGCCAAACACTTAAACATCCTGAAATGTAACACTGAGTGTAAGCACTCAGATTGTTATAAAACAGTGTATCCTCTATCTCGCTGTGAGCACTGCCACAGGAGGTCCGCTAGTAAGAAAGTTATGTCATGGAGGAATACAGATAATTGGTGAGTACAAAGCATAAACAGTTTGGCATCTAAATTCCAAAGTGAGATTATTTTAGCTTAAGGCAGTCTCATAAAACCAAGTATGACATACTGCTTTTTGAATACTGAATTCTACATACTGAATTTTTTTTCAGCTCTACATTTATTTCATAGTTGTCATCCCCATTGCAAATTTATTGAGCAGTAATACTGTTCTGTATATTATGTACAAATGATAATCCTGGGGTTGAGATCAAACCATAAACCATAGAAATGAAACAGCTTATCAACAAAATCTAAATTCCACAATATGTTAGTATCTTGGAGTACAAACTAGAGTGCAATGTAATAAATTGGATAGCCAGGTGGTGAAGGATCGAACACTAGAACCTGATCTTCAGTTGCTTCCAAGCCTTTATTCATAGAGATCCACATTACCCATTTCACATCCTAGATAAGCTCTCATATAAATGAATGTGAGAGTCCCCAATTGATACGCACCACCTGAATACAATTAACATTAATAGATATAAATCATATGGATACAGTTAACAGAATCTTCAGCTGATTATCTTACTCAGTTCTCATGTTAAAAGAATGGATTTTTGACATGTTGATGTAGTATGTACAACAGCAACAATTTGTAAAGCAATTTGCCATAACCAAGTCCCAGAGTGCTTCAAATAGGGCAGAACAGATTGAGTTCAGAGTGAACAGACTGAGGGAGAAGAATTAATAGAGTTGACGAAGTCCGGTTCAATGTATAGGCTTTAAGCAGGCATTTAAAGGGTGAGTATGATTTAGCAAGCGGCAGGTGCGGGTGGAGTTTAGGACGAGTTGGGGTTTGCATAGGATGAATTTCTGGAAGCTGGTGAGTGTATTGGAGAGTTTGGAGGTGACAAAAGCATGGATAAGGGTATAGAAGCTAACACGTGCCTGCGCATAATGGTTTAGGCTTCCTTGATTGAGACTCACCTCCGGTCATGGGAGGAGGGGGAAAGAGACATCTGCCTGTCACAGTTATGCCTCTGACCTCAGCCAATTTTCCAGGTTTGGGGTCATTATCATATTGGAGGCGGACCAAAAAGAGCGTGGAGTTTCGATGTGGCAGGCCGGTGGGGGTTGGGGCAGGGTTGGAATGCAGACAGCTTTTTTGGGAAAAATGGTTACTCCCTCTTTACTACCACACCGTGGTCCTCTGAAGGGCAGCACTTGGAATTCCTGCCCCCCCCCCCCCCCCCCCCACTTCTGCTAATCACTGACTCTGGCCACCCAAACCCAACAGACATCTTCTGCGGAGGCCATGTTTCCCTTATTTTAATTTGATTTGCTTGTGCCTGCCCACAAATGCTGCTGGCCTCGCTCTCTGGAATGCGGCTAGCCCACCAGAAAGCCTCGGCCAATATCTCCAAAGGACAGCATGTAAATGAGGGAAAAAAGGGGTCTACCAATAGAATGCTGGGGTACTCTGGAGATGAGCTGACTCCCATTTGTACTCGTCCCAATGAACTGGTCAACAATTACCTAGTTTATCATTCTCTCCTTTCTTGAACAGAGGTGTTACATTGGCTACCTCCAGTCCCTGACATACTTCGCATAGCTAAGCTGCACTGAAAAATTGCTTCTGCTATCCACTATCTGACTTCCTTCAGCAGCATGGGGTGCATACTACAAGGGGTAGGTGACCTATCCACTTTGAGTTTTGAAAACATTTTCAGAACCAATTCCTTTTCTATGGTTGTCTATAACACTTGTTCCAGATTCTTCTCTAGTACACCTACATTTCGCTCCCACCATCAATTGTAAAAGAAGATGCAAAATATTTATTTAGTATACCTTTATCCTACACAAATCACTACAAGAGACCTACTAATATACCTTTTCACCTGCCTTTTCATACTTTCTGCCATGCTTGTGATTTTATTTAGTATTGTTAGCCCTGGTTTCATCATTTTTAAGTTTCGGTTTAATCTCTCATCCATA
The DNA here is from genome assembly GCF_035084215.1 of Heptranchias perlo. Taxonomy (NCBI): domain Eukaryota; kingdom Metazoa; phylum Chordata; class Chondrichthyes; order Hexanchiformes; family Hexanchidae; genus Heptranchias; species Heptranchias perlo. Next base: position 20,047,010 of record NC_090335.1, read on the forward strand.
AAATTTGATCTTTTGATTCAGCATTTTTCACCTTAAAGGAACATCTCTTTTGTACTCGGTCCATCTCGTACTTGAAGATCCCCCATTGCTGATCAGTCATCCTTTTTGCTAAATGTTCTGTCCAGTTTATTTGGGCCGGATCCTTCCTTGTCTCATTGACATTAGCACCCTTATCTTTGATTCTTCATTATCCTTTTCTGATATGTTGCTGGTAATCCTTCCAGTTTCTATGTAAGACTGCTGGGCCTGATGGGATAAATCCTAAAGGAGGAACTGCTTTAGTTAAAATTCTTCTTGCGCTCTATCAGTACTGGAGTGATACCTAAGTACTGGAGGATAGCAAATGTCCAAATAGGAGTATCCATAGTGGGAAAAATATATGTTTTAATTAACACCTAAAGAGCATGGAGATCATAGGAAGCAATCAGAATTGTTTTCAAAGTGATAGATCATGCCGTACAAACACATGGAACTCATTTAGGAAGTAACTAAATTAGTGGATGATGATGATCTGGTAGATAAAGCATTTTTGTTCAAACTTGAGCTTTGTATTGACTCCTTAATTCAGTCATGGTACACAGAATTAAAAACCAGCTTTGCAGAAATTATGTCCCAGCTTAATTTGATACACCATTTCAATGATGAGTTGGTTATCTCCATTCAGTTTGCTTGAGAAGGCAGCCAAGCCACACAGTCCAAACATAAACATGATGTATGATTTGTTCACGTATCTACTTGATTGGCAGCTCCTTTTGACTTGAGCAGTTATTTAACTTTGTGAAGCCCAATAACTGTTTCATAGAATGTACAGCACAGAAACAGGCCATCCGGCCCAACTAGTTCATGCCGGTGTTTATGCTCCACACGAGCCGCCTTCCACCTACTTCATCTCACTCTATCAATATAGCCGCCTTTTTGTTTCTCCTTCGTGTTTATCTAGCTTCCCCTTAAATGCATCTATGCTATTCGCCTCACAACTTGTGGTAGTGAGTTACACATTCTAACCACTCTCTGGGTAAAGACATTTCTCCTGAATTCCCTATAGCATATATTAGTGACTATCTTATATTTATGCCCCCTAATTTTGGTTTCCCCCCCACAAGTAGAAACATCTGACCCTTCCATTATCTTAAAAACCGCCATCGGGTCACCCCTCATCCTTCTCTTTTATAGAGAAAAGAGCCCCAGCTTGTTCAATCTTTGCTAATAGTTATAACCTCTCAGTTCTGATATAATTCTTGTAAATCTTTTTCGCACCTTCTCCAGTGCCTCTATATTATAATATGGAGACCAGAACTGTGCACAGTACTCCAAGTGTGGTCCAACCAAGGTTCGATGCAAGCTTAACATAACTTCTCCGCTTTTCAATTCTGTCCCTCTCGAAATGAACCCCAGTGCTTTGTTGGCTTTTTTTTTTGGCCTCATTAGCCTGTATCGCTACTTTTAGTGATTTGTGTATTTGTACCCCTAGATGCCTTTGCTCCTCTACTCCATTTAAATTCTTATTTTCCAAGGAGGCCTCCTTATTCTTCCCACCAAAATGCACCACCTCACATTTATCTATATTTAAATTTGTTTGCCAATTGCATGCCCATTCTACAAGTTTATTGATATTTATTAACCTGGACTTGAACCAATTAGGTTGATGGATTGAGATTTGGCAGATGGATTTCCATGTGAATGAATATTGTAAAGTAATACATAAAAATAAGTAACAGTAGTTGTATTTAACATGAAAAGGTCCTATTTTAAGTAGGGCTGTGAACTTGGGTTAGGGAAACCACTGGGATACATCCAAAAATTTTGCTTAAAGGGTGATGCAACCCAAATTACCCGGGAAGTACTTGCCCACCCAAAGTGATTTTTGACAAAGTAACTAAAATAACAAATTAGATCAAAATGGTATGATCAGGGGAAATCTAAACACAAAGTCCACGTGGTGCCCACCATTAACTGAAAGCATCCAGTGAATTGGTACACGTAGCATGTATAACATGAAAACAATTTCACTGCTGAAAAAGATTTGGGAGTGATCATTCATGGTGGTACCCTGAAAGCATTTAGTCAGTGTGAATAAGAATGGGGTGTTGGAGTGCATCTGGAAAGCATCACTTTACAGATCAGATCAAATTATATTGACATTATATAAATTGAAGTTGAGGCCACTTGTAGCAAATGGCAACAATTTTTGGTCACCCTACCCCAAAGAGAAGAGTTTAGAGAGTTACTAGAATGATTCCAAGCATGGCGTTACTTACAAAGGCGACTAAATTTTTGCTGAAGAAAATTCACCAGCCTCGAACAAGTATAGTGAACACAGTCCCCACCACTTACACTATCCCTGCTGATCCGGACAGCTGCCCATATCAGGCAAATGGCGCTAACCATTTTCCATTACGATAGACGTCAATTACAATGGAGCCGCTTAAACCTTCTTAAGCACACTGGCTATTTTGGATACGTTACAAACTTTTCAGTGACCAAGATGAGAGTGGGGACACCTCCTATTTAACTCACCCTCTTGACTGTAATTGGAACTGCTTATACTAATTAAAATATGCAACAGCAGTCCCGCCACCTCCAGTTCCCCTGGACCTCTAGAACTTTTGCGAGCCCTTCTTGCCGGTTTATTGTGCTCCTTGTCGTGGCGACGACCCCAGCCCCGACTCTTTTGCATGGGCTTGATGACCTCAATCCCGATGCTTTCTTGAGGACCCGGCTGTGACTCTTTCGCATGGGCTTACTTGGTTACAGCTTCCATCATGTATAGCGGGCAAATCACATTGACACCAATGAATCCACTGTAAGCGGTGGGGATTGTATATGGAACAGACTCATTCTGGATGCTTAGTTCCGCCTTCCATCTCTATCATTCGACTGCCAGCACTGCGCAACCAGCAGGACCGACACCAGCGCCGAGCCTTCCCCGCACTTGTGCAGTAGGCTTGTATAGTATTGATAGGCGTATTTGGCCACAAGGTGTAATCTGGGTACCAACTACTGCCATTTTCTTCAATGGCTATACTTGTAAATAAAAATGTGACAAATGTAAAAAAAAGAGTCTAAGTGGGGTAGAGGAGCTAAGGGATCATGGGGTGTAGATACACAAATCACAAAGTATGTCGCAGGTTAATAAGGCTTTTTTTTTAAAAAAGAGCAAACAAAGCATTGTAGATATAATATATTTGGATTTTCAAAAGGCCTTTGATAAGGTACCGCATAGTAGACTCATGATTAAGGTCAGAGCATATGGAATCGGGACAAGTAGCAGAATGGATAGCAAGCTGGCTACAAAACAGAAAACAGAGTAGTGCGGTGAAGGGTAGTTACTCAAACTGGCAAGAGGTGGGAAGTGGTGTTCCACAAGGATCGGTGCTGGGACCACTGTTGTCCGCCATTTACATAAACAATTTGGACTCGAATCGGAAGTATAATTTCAAAATTTGCAGATGACACCAAATTGGGGGTATAGTTAATACAGAGGAAGACTCTGCCAAAATACATGATGACGTTAATAAACTTGCAGAATGGGCATGGAATTGGCAAATGAATTACAATATAGATAAATGTGAGCTGGAGCATTTCGGTAGAAAGAATAAGGAGGCCACATACTCCATGGAAAATAAGAGTCTAAATGGGGTAGAGGAGCAAAGGAATCTAGGGATACAAATCACTAAAAGCAGCGACACAGGTTAATGAGACCATGAAAAGAAAAGTGAACCAAGCACTGCGGTTCATTTCTGCAGGGTAAGAATTGAAAAGCTAAGAAGTTATGTTGGACTTGTATTTAACCTTGGTTAGACTACACTTGGAGTACTGTGCACACTTCTGATCTCCATATTATAAAAAGGATTATAGAGGCACTGGAGAAGGTGCAAACATTTTTTACAAGGATGACACCAGAACTGAGAGGTTATACCTATCAGGAAAGATTGAACAGTCTGGGGCTCTTTTCTCTATAAAAGAGAAGGCTGAGGGGTGACGTGATAGAAATCTTTAAGATAATGAAAGGGTTTGATAGGGTCGATGTAGAGAAGGTGTTTCCACTTGTGGGGAAGTCCAAAACTACAGGCCATAAATATAAGATAATCACTAATAAATACAATTGAGAATTCAGGAGAAACGTCTTTACCCAGAGAGTGGTTAGAATGTGTAACTCGCTATCATAGGAATAGTTGAGGCAAATAGCATAGATGCATTTAAGGGGAAGCTAGATAAACACATGATGGAGAAAGGAATAGACGATTCTGCAGATAGGGTTAGATGTGGAGAGATGGGAGGAGGCCTGTGTGGAGCGTAAACACTGGCATGGACCAGTTGTGCTGAATTACCTGTGTCTGAGCTGTACGTTCTATGTAATTGTATGGACAATGTTTTTGAATGAGGCTGTTGAAAAGGGCAATTAAAAGGTTTGAGCTATTAACAGTACTGCTTAATAATTGTTGGAATGCTGGAGACTGGGATCCATCTGTTTCAGGTTAGAAAATTTCTAATAATTTTTTCCATTCATGTAAATTGTAGCAAGGCCAGGGATCTGGGATTTTTAAAGTGGAACCCATTATTGCTGTTGCTTCTTCAAGTTTCCATTTGCCCTTTTAGCTTGAGAGCCTTCTGTTTGAAGAACCTTCAAGCCACAGGAAAATGCTAGAAATGCACAGATCAGTAAGCATCCACAAAGAGAAAAAGGAGGTTAATGTTTCAGATATAACCCTTTGTCAGAAGTTAACCCCAAAACAGTAACCTGTCCTTTCCCTACACAGAAGCTGAATGATTTGTGCATTTGTAACATTTTCTGGTTTTGTTCATTTTAGCTTTTTTCTGGAAGGGATTCATTTTGTCTGTGTGTGTGTGGTAAGGCAAGTACACAGACCCTATCTGGATCCATTTGTGACATAAAAGGCTTCCTTTGGTATAAAGACCTTGAGCTGTTTTTCACCTCACTCGCATGAACAATATTTCTAGTTCATTATGAGCCTATGTGGAAAGCTCGTAGAAGACTTTGAAAAAGAAACTAGAAGAATCTTGATCTTAGAAAACAAAGCGGGGGAGGGGCCCCAGGATGAAGCAGTAGAGAGGAGATACAAGATGCACAGTGGACTGAGGAGACAAACAGCATTAGAATACCCCTTTTAGAGTTGTGCCCTCTAGTTTATATTGCCTCTCCTCATTTTTCCAACCAAAATGCATCATCTCGCATTTTTCTGCGTTAAACGTCATCTGCCACGTGTCCACCCATGCCACCGGTGTGTCTATATCCTCCTGAAGTCTATCACTATCCTCCTCACTGTTTACTACCCTTCCAAGTTTTGTGTCATCTGCAAATTTTGAAATTGTGCCCTGTACACCCAAGTCCAAGTCCTTAATATATATCAAGAAAAGCATTGGTCCCAGCACCCACCCCTGGGGAACACCACTGTACACCTCCCTCCAGTCTGAAAAACAATCGTTCACCACTACTGTTTCCTGTCCCGTAGCCAGTTCTGTATCCATGTTGCTACTGCCCCCTTTATTCCATGGGCCGCAATCTTGATGATAAGCCTACCGTGCGGTACTTTATCAAACGCCTTTTAATAGTCTATGGGGAAAGAAAGGGTTGATGCACTTGAGGGTTCACAGACAGAATCTATTTCGTTAGAATTAAGGAACAATAAAGGAGCTATTACACTGCTGGGTGTATATTATAGGCCACCAAATAGTGGAAGGAGATAGAGGAGCAAATTTGCAGACCAATTGCAGAAAGATGCAAGAACTATGGAGTAGTGATAATGGGGGACTTTAATTATTGTAATATAGACTGGGTTAATAAGGGGCAAATGGGGAGGAATTCCTGAAATGTGTTAGAACTTTCTTGATCAGTATGTTTCCAGCCCAACGAGGGAAGTAGTAGTGCTGGATCTAGTTCTGGGGAATGAAGTGTGGCAAGTGGATCGTGTTTTAGAGGGGGAGCATTTGGGAAACGGTGATCACAATATCATTAGGTTTAGAGTAGTTATGGAAAAGGACAAGGAAAGATCAAATGTGAAAATACTGAACTGGAGGAGAGCTAATTTCATTGAGTTGTGAAGGGATCTGGCCCAGGTGGATTGGAATCGAAGATTGGCAGGTCAAACAGTAAATGAGCAATGGGCATCACACTTTAGGAAGGATGTCTAGGCCTTCGAGAGGATGCAGAGGAGATTTACTAGAATGGTACAAGGGATGAAAGACTTCAGTTACGTGGAGAGACTAGAGAAACTGGGGTTGTTCTCCTTAGAGCAGAGAAGGTTAAGAGGAGATTTGAAAGGTATTCAAAATCATAAAGGGCTTTGATAGATTAAATAAGGAGAAACTGCTTCCAGTGGCAGAAGGATCGATAACCAGAGTACGTACATACATACATACAATGGTTACAGCACAGAAGGAGGCCATTCTGCCCATCGAGTCTGTGCCGGCTCTCTGCAAGAGCAATCCAGCTAGTCCCACTCCCCTGTCCTTTCCCCGTAGCCCTGCAAATTTTTTCCCTTCAATTTCTTATCCAATTCCCTTTTGAAAGCCACGATTGAATCTGCCTCCACCACCCTTTCAGGCAATGCATTCCAAGTCATAAACACTTGCTGCGTAAAAAAGTTTTTCCTCATATCTCCTTTCGTTCTTTTGCCAAACGCATTAAATCTGTGTCCTCTGGTTCTCGACCATTCCGCCAATGGGTACAATTTCTTTCTATCCACTTTGTCCAGACCCCTCGTGATTTTGAAGACCTCTATCAAAGCTCCTCTCAAACTTCTCTGCTCTGAGGAGAATGACACCAGCTTCTCCGTCTATTCACGTAACTGAAGCCCCTCATCCCTGGAATCATTCCAGTAAATCTTTTCTGCACCCTCTCTAAGGCCTTAAAATCCTTCCTAAAGTGCGGTGCCCAGAATTGAACACACTACTCCAGTTGTGGCCGAACCAGTGTTTCATAAAGGTTCATCATAACTTCCTTGCTTTTCTACTCCATGCCTCTATTTGTAAAGCCCAGGATCCCGTATGCTTTTTTAACTGCTTTCTCAACCTGCCTTGCTACCTTCAACGACCTGTGCACGTATACTCCCAGGTCTCTCTGTTCCAGTACCCCCTTAAGAATTGTACCCTTTAGTTTATATTACCGCTTCTCGTTCTTCCTACCAAAATGTATCACTTCACACTTCTCTGCGTTAAATTTCATCTGCCACTTGTCCGACCATTCCACCAGCCTGTCTGTCGTCTTGAAGTCTATCACTATCCTCCTCATTGTTCACTGTACACTTCAAAGTTTTGTGTCATCTGCAAATTATGAAATTGTGCCCTGTGCACCCAAGTCCAAGTCATCAATATTTATCAAGAAAAGCAGTGGTCCCAGTACCGACCCCTGGGTAACACCACTGTACACCTCCCTCCAGTCCGAAAAACAACTGTTCACCACCACGCTCTGATTCCTGTCACTTTGCCAATTTCATATCCATGCTACCACTGCCCCTTTTCTTCCATGGGCTTCAACTTTGCTGACAAGCCTATTACGTGGCACTTTATGAAATGCCTTTTGGAAGTCCATATACAGCACATCAACCGCATTGCCCTCATCAACCCTCTCTCTTGTTACCTCTCAAAAACTCTCAGGTTAGTTAAACACTGTTTGCCTTTAATAAATCCATGCTGGCTTTCCTTAATTAATTCACATTTTTTTTATTCGTTCATGGGATGTGGGCATCTCTGGCAAGGCTGGCATTTATTGCCCATCCCTAATTGCCCTTGAGAAGGTGGTGGTGAGCCGCCGCCTTGAACCGCTGCAGTCCGTGTGGTGACTGTTCTCCCACAGTGCTGTTAGGAAGGGAGTTCCAGGATTTTGACCCAGCGACGATGAAGGAACGGCGATATATTTCCAAGTCGGGATGGTGTGTGACTTGGAGGGGAACGTGCAGGTGGTGTTGTTCCCATGTACCTGCTGCTCTTGTCCTTCTAGGTGGTAGAGGTCACGGGTTTGGGAGGTGCTGTCGAAGAAGCCTTGGCGAGTTGCTGTAGTGCATCCTGTGGATGGTACACACTGCAGCCACGGTGCGCGGTGGTGAAGGGAGTGAATGTTTAGGGTGGTGGATGGGGTGCCAATCAAGTGGGCTGCTTTATCCTGGATGGTGTCGAGCTTCTTGAGTGTTGTTGGAGCTGCACTCATCCAGGCAAGTGGAGAGTATTCCATCACACTCCTGACTTGTGCCTTGTAGATGGTGGAAAGGCTTTGGGGAGTCAGGAGGTGAGTCACTCTGACCTGCTCTTGTCGTCACAGTATTTATGTGGCTGGTCCAGTGAAGCTTCTGGTCAATGGTGACCCCCAGGATGTTGATGATGGGGGATTCGGCGATGGTAATGCCGTTGAATGTCAAGGGGGGGTGGTCATTGCCTGGCACTTCTCTGGTGCGATTGTTATTTGCCACTTATGAGCCCAAGCCTGGAGGTTGTCCTGGTCTTGCTGCATGCGGGCTCGGACTGCTTCATTATTTGAGGGGTTGTGAACGGAACTGAACACTGTGCAATCATCAGCGAACATCCCCATTTCTGACTTTATGATGGAGGGAAGGTCATTGATGAAGCAGCTGAAGATGGTTGAGCCTAGGACACTGCCCTGAGGAACTCCTGTAGCAATGCCCTGGGGCTGAGATGATTGGCCTCCACCATTAACTATCATCTTCCTTTGTGTTAGGTATGACTCCAGCCACTGGAGAGTTTTCCCCCTGATTCCCAGTGACTTCAATTTTACTAGGGCTCCTTGGTGCCATACTCAGTGAAATGCTGCCTTGATGTCAAGGGCAGTCACTCTCACCTCTGGAATTCAGCTCTTTTGTCCAGGTTTGGACCAAGGCTGTAATGAGGTTTGGAGCTGAGTGGTCCTGGCAGAACCCAAACTGAGCATCGGTGAGTAAGTGCCACTTGATAGCACTGTCGATGACACCTTCCATCACTTTGTTGATGAGTGAGAGTAGACTGATGGGGCGGTAATTGGCCGGATTGGATTTGCCCTGCTTTTCGTGGACAAGACAAACCTGGGAAATTTTCCAAATTGTAGGGTAGATGCCAGTGTTGCATCTGTACTAGAACAGCTTGGCTAGAGGTGTGGCTAGTTCTGGAGCACAAGTCTTCAGCACTGCAGCCGGGATGTTGTCGGGGCTCATGGCCTTTGTTGTATCCAGTGCACTCAGCCATTTCTTGATATCACGTGGAGTGAATCGAATTGGCTGAAGACTGGCTTCTGTGATGGTGGGGATATCGGGAGGAGGCCGAGATGGATCATCCACTCGGCACTTCTGGCTGAAGATGGTTGCAAACGCTTCAGCGTTGTATTTTGCACTCACGTGCTGGAATCCGCCATCATTGAGGATGGGGACGTTTTCAGAGCCTCCTCCTCCCGTTAGTTTTTTAATTGTCCAGCATCATTCACGACTGGATGTGGCAGGACTGCAGAGCTTTGATCTGATCCGTTGGTTGTGGAATCACTTAGCTTTGTCTATAGCATGTTGCTTCCGCTGTTTAGCATGCATGTAGTCCTGAGTTGTAGCTTCACCAGGTTGGCACCTCATTTTTAGGTACGCCTGGTGCTGCTCATGGCGCAATCTTCTACACTCCTCATTGAACCAGGGTTGATCCTCTGACTTGTTGGTAATGGTAGAGTGAGGAATATGCTGGGCCATGAGGTTACAGATTGTGCTGGAATACAATTCTGCTGCTGCTGATGGCCCACAGTGCCTCATGGATGCCCAGTTTTGAGCTGCTGGATCTGTTCTGAATCTATCCCATTTAGCACGGTGGTAGTGCCACACAACACGTTGGATGGTGTCCTCAGTTCGAAGACAGGACTTTGTCTCCACGAGGACTGTGCGGTGGTCACTCCTACCAATATTGTCATGGACAGATGCATTTGGGACAGGTAGATTGGTGAGGACGAGGTCAAGTAAGTTTTTCCCTCGTGTTGGTTCGCTCACCACCTGCCGCAGGCCCAGTCTGGCAGCTATGTCTTTCAGGACTTGGCCAGCTCGGTCAGTAGTGGTGCTACCGAGCCACTCTTGGTGATGGACATTGAAGTCCCCCACCCAGAATACATTTTGTGCCATTGCTGCCCTCAGTGCTTCCTCCAAGTGGTGCTCAACATGGAGGAGGACTGATTCATCAGCTGATGGAGGGCGGTAGGGTACGGTAGCATAGTGGTTATGTTACTGGACTAGTAATCCAGAGGCCTGGACTAAAATCCAGAGTCCAGAGCTGGCGAATTTAAATTCAATTAATTAATTAAATTCAATTAATTAAATAAAATCTGGAATTAAAATACTAGTATCAGTAATGATGGCCATGAAACGACCGGATTGTCGTAAAAACCCATCTGGTTCACTAATGTCCTTTAGGGAAGGAAACCCGCCGTCCTTACCCGGTCTGGCCTATATGTGACTCCAGACCCACAGCAATGCGGTTGATTCTTAATTGCCCTCTGAAATGGCCTAGCAAGCCACTCCGTTGTAAAATCTCGCTACGAAAAGTCATAATAAGAATAAAACCGGACGGACCACCCGGCATCGGACCACTAGGCACCGGACACGACAACGGCAAAACACCAAGCCCAGTCGACCCTGCAAGGTCCTCCTTACTAACATCTGGGGACTTGTGCCAAAATTGGGAGAGCTGTCCCACAGACGAGTCAAGCAACAGCCTGACATAGCCATACTCACAGAATCATATCTTTCAGCCAACGTCCCAGACTCTTCCATCACCATCCCTGGGTATGTCCTGTCCCACCGGCAGGACAGACCCACCAGAGGTGGCGGTACAGTGATATACAGTCAGGAGGGAGTGGCCCTGGGTGTCCTCAAGATTGACTCTGGACCCCATGAAATCTCATGGCATCAGGTCAAACATGGGCAAGGAAACCTCCTGCTGATTACCACTGACTGTCCTCCCTCAGCTGATGAATCAGTCCTCCTCCATGTTGAGCACCACTTGGAGGAAGCACTGAGGGTAGCAAGGGCACAAAATGTACTCTGGGTGGGGGACTTCAATGTCCATCACCAAGAGTGGCTCGGTAGCACCACCACTGACCGAGCTGGCCGAGTCCTGAAGGACATAGCTGCGAGACTGGGCCTGCTGCAGGTGGTGAGCGAACCAACACGAGGGAAAAACTTACTTGACCTCGTCCTCACCAATCTACCTGTCGCAAATGCATCTGTCCATGACAGTATTGGTAGGAGTGTCCACCGCACAGTCCTCGTGGAGATGAAGTCCCGTCTTCACACCGAGGACACCATCCAACGTGTTGTGTGGCACTACCACCGTGCTAAATGGGATAGATTCAGAACAGCTCCAGCAGCTCAAAACTGGGCATCCATGAGGCACTGTGGGCCATCAGCAGCAGCAGAATTGTATTCCAGCACAATCTGTAACCTCATGGCCCAGCATATTCCTCACTCTACCATTACCAACAAGCCAGGGGATCAACCCTGGTTCAATGAGGAGTGTAGAAGAGCATGCCAGGAGCAGCACCAGGCGTACCTAAAAATGAGGTGCCAACCTGGTGAAGCTACAACTCAGGACTACATGCATGCTAAACAGCGGAAGCAACATGCTATAGACAGAGCTAAGTGATTCCACAACCAACGGATCAGATCAAAGCTCTGCAGTCCTGCCACATCCAGTCGTGAATGGTGGTGGACAATTAAACAACTAACGGGAGGAGGAGGCTCTGCAAACATCCCCATCCTCAATGATGGCGGAGTCCAGCACGTGAGTGCAAAAGACCAGGCTGAAGCATTTGCAACCATCTTCAGCCAGAACTGCCGAGTGGATGATCCATCTCGACCTCCTCCCGATATCCCCACCATCACGGAAGCCAGTCTTCGGCCAATTCGATTCAATCCACGTGATATCAAGAAATGGCTGAGTGCACTGGATACAGCAAAGGCTATGGGCCCCGACAACATCCCAGCTGTAGTGCTGAAGACTTGTGCTCCAGAACTAGCTGCGTCTCTAGCCAAGCTGTTCCAGTACAGCTACAACACTGGCATCCACCCGACAATGTGGAAAATTGCCCAGGTATGTCCTGTCCACAAAATTCAGGACAAATCCAATCCGGCCAATTACCGCCCCATCAGTCTACTCTCAATCATCAGCAAAGTGATGGAAGGTGTCGTCGACAGTGCTATCAAGCGGCACTTACTCACCAATAACCTGCTTACCGATGCTCAGTTTGGGTTCCGCCAGGACCACTCGGCTCCAGACCTCATTACAGCCCTGGTCCAAGCATGGACAAAAGAGCTGAATTCCAGAGGTGAGGTGAGAGTGACTGCCCTTGACATCAAGGCAACATTTGACCGAGTGTGGCACCAAGGAGCCCTAGTAAAATTGAAGTCAATGGGAATCAGGGAGAAAACTCTCCAGTGGCTGGAGTCATACCCAGCACAAAGGAAGATGGTAGTGGTTGTTGGAGGCCAATCATCTCAGCCCCAGGACATTGCTGCAGGAGTTCCTCAGGGCAGTGTCCTAGGCCCAACCATCTTCAGCTGCTTCATCAATGACCTTCCCTCCATCATAAGGTCAGAAACGGGGATGTTCGCTGATGACTGCACAGTGTTCAGTTCCATTCGCAACCCCTCAAATAATGAAGCTGTCCGAGCACGCATGCAGCAAGACCTGGACAACATCCAGGCTTGAGCTCATAAGTGGCAAGTAACATTCGCGCCAGATAAGTGCCAGGCAATGACCATCTCCAACAAGAGAGAGTCTAACCACCTCCCCTTGACATTCAACGGCATTACCATCGCCGAATCCCCCACAATCAACATCCTGGGGGTCACCATTGACCAGAAACTTAACTGGACCAGCCATATAAATACTGTGGCTACGAGAGCAGGTCAGAGGCTGGGTATTCTGCGGCGAGTGACTCACCTCCTGACTCCCCAAAGCCTTTCCACCATCTACAAGGCACAAGTCAGGAGTGTGATGGAATACTCTCCACTTGCCTGGATGAGTGCAGCTCCAACAACACTCAAGAAGCTCGACACCATCCAAGATAAAGCAGCCCGCTTGATTGGCACCCCATCCACCACCCTAAACATTCACTCCCTTCACCACCGGCGCACTGTGGCTGCAGTGTGCACCATCCACAGGATGCACTGCAGCAACTCGCCAAGGCTTCTTCGACAGCACCTCCCAAACCCACGACCTCTACCACCTAGAAGGACAAGAGCAGCAGGTACATGGGAACAACACCACCTGCACGTTCCCCTCCAAGTCACACACCATCCCGACTTGGAAATATATCGCCGTTCCTTCATTGTCGCTGGGTCAAAATCCTGGAACTCCCTTCCTAACAGCACTGTGGGAGAACCGTCACCACATGGACTGCAGCGGTTCAAGAAGGCGGCTCACAACCACCTTCTCAAGGGCAATTAGGGATGGGCAATAAATGCTGGCCTCGCCAGCGACGCCCACATCCCGTGAACGAATAAAAAAAAATCAGCAGGAGGTTTCCTTGCCCATGTTTGACCTGATGCCATGAGATTTCATGGGGTCCAGAGTTAATGTTGAGGACTCCCAGGGCCACTCCCTCCTGACTGTATATCACTGTACTGCCACCTTTGGTGGGTCTGTCCTGCTGGTGGGACAGGACATCCCCAGGGATGGTGATGGAAGAATCTGGGACATTGGCTGAAAGGTATGATTCTGTGAGTATGACTATGTCAGGCTGTTGCTTGACTAGTCTGTGGGACAGCTCTCCCAATTTTGGCACAAGTCCCCAGATGTTAGTGAGGAGGACTTTGCAGGGTTGACTGGGTTGGTTTCCCTTTGTCGTGTCCGGTGTCTTGTGGTCCGATGCCGGGTGGTCCATCTGGTTTTATTCTTCTAATTGTCCGTGACTTAATTTTGTCCTGGATTATTGTTTCTAAAAGCTTCCCCACCACCGAGGTTAAATTGACTGGCCTATAGTTGCTGGGTTTATCCTTACACCCTTTTTTGAACAAGGGTGTAACATTTGCAATTCTCCAGTCCTCTGGCACCACCCCCTTATCTCAGGATGATTGGAAGATTATGGCCAGTACCTCGACAATTTCCACCCTTACTTCCCTCAGCAACCATGGATGTATCCCATCTGGACCTGGTGACTTATCTAATTTCAGCACAGCCAGCCTTTCTGGTACATCCTCTATCAATTTTTAGCCCATCCAGTAGTTTAACTACCTCCTTTTACTGTGACTTTGGCAGCATCTTCTTCCTTGGGAAAGACAGATCCAAAGTATTCATATAGTACCTTAACCATGCCCTCTGCCTCCATGAGTAAGTCTCTATTTTGGTCTCTAATTGGCCCCACTGCTCCTCTCACTACCGGTTTACTATTTAAAGAAGACTTCTGGGTTCTCTTTTATGTTAGTTGCCTATACTCATAGGCTCTCTTTGCCCCTCTTATTTCCTTTTTCACTTCCCCTCTGAGCTTTCTATATTCAGCCTGGTTCTCGCTTGTATTATCAACCTGACATCTGTCACAAGGCCCCTTTTTCTGCTTCATCTTACTCTCTATCTCTTTCATCATCCAGGGAGCTCTGACTTTGGTTGCCCTTCCTTTCCCCCTTGTGGGAATGTATCTGGACTGTACCCAAACCATCTCCTCTTTAAAGGCCGCCCATTGTTCGATTACAGTTTTGCTTACCAATCTTTGATTCCAAATTACCTGGGCCAGATCTGCTCTCAACCCACTGAAAGTGGCCTCCTCCAATTAAGTATGTTTACTCTAGATTGCTCCTTGGCCTTTCCTATAGCTAATCTAAACCTTATGATACTATGATCACAGTTCTCTAAATGTTCCCCAACTGACACTTGCTCCACTTGTCCCACATCATTCCGCAGAACCAGATACAGCAATGCCTCCATCCTCATTGGGCCGGAAACATACTGATCAAGAAAGTTCTCCTGAACACACTTCAGAAATTCTTCTCCCTCTCTGCCCTTTACGTTATTACTATCCCAGTCTCTGTTAGGATAATTGAAGTCCCCCATTATCACTACTGTATGGTTCTTGCACCTCTCTAATTTCCCTGCAAATTTGTTCATCTATATCTTTCCCACTCGATGGTGGCCGAGAGAATACACCCAGTAATGTAGTAGCACCTATATTGTTTCTTAACTCTAACCAAATAGATTCTGGTCCTTGACTCCTCCAGGACATCCTCTCTCTCCAGCACTGCAATATTCTCCTTAATGAATACTGCCACCCTCCTCCTTTCTTTCTTTCCCTATCTTTCCTGAACATCTTGTATCCAGGAATATTTAGTACCCAATCCTAACCTTTTTTGAGCCAGGTCTCCATTATCGCCACATCATATTCCCATATGGCTATTTGCGCCTGCAGCTCACCAACCTTATTTACCACACTTTGTGTGTTTACACACATGCACTGTGAATCTATCTTCGACCCTTCTTGTATTCTCTCTTAGTCTGATTTCACCT
The DNA here is from genome assembly GCF_035084215.1 of Heptranchias perlo. Classification (NCBI taxonomy): domain Eukaryota; kingdom Metazoa; phylum Chordata; class Chondrichthyes; order Hexanchiformes; family Hexanchidae; genus Heptranchias; species Heptranchias perlo. The sequence goes on from NC_090335.1 coordinate 20,062,481, forward strand.
TATACCGTACTATTTCTTACTCTAGTGCAATCTGTCTCTCCCAATCCTTTCTGTACCTTATTTCTCCTTCCCAATGCTACACCCTGGTGCCCATCCCCCTGTCAAATTAGTTTAACCCCACCCCGGTCCACAGCACTAGTGAACCTCCCCGCGAGGACTTTGGTCCCAGCTCTGTTGAGATGCAACCTGTCCGGCCTGTAGTGGTCCCACCTCCCATACAACCGGTCCCAATGCCCCAGGAATCTAAAGCTCTTCCTCCTGCACCATCTCTCCAGCTACGCATTCATCTACTCTATCCTCCTTTTCTATACTCACTAGTGCACGCCACCGGGAGTAATCGGAGAATGCTACCTTTGAGGTCCTGCTTTCCTAGCTGCCTAAAATCTACCTGCAGGACCTCATCCCTCTTTCTACCTATGTCGTTGGTACTGATATGGACCACAACCTCTGGCTGTTCAACCTGGGGAAGATTTAAGGTAATTGGCAGAAGAACCAGAGGCGACATGAGGAAAGCATTTTCTACGCAGCGAGTTGTTATGATCTGGAATGCACTGCCTGAAAGGGTGGTGGAAGCAGATTCAATAACATTCAAACTGGAATTGAATATATACTTGAAAAGGGGGAATTTGCAGGGCTACGGGGAAGGATTGGGACTAATTGGATAGCTCTTTCAAACAGTCGGCACAGGCACGATGAGCCGAATGGCTGCCTTTTGTGCTGAATCATTCTATGATTCAGTAAGAAATATGATTTCTAGACCAAATCATAGTCATGTATCCCATCCTGCAAAGCTTTCGGTGCTTGGCTAAAAAGCGAAGTGCAGGCCTTGCGTCTGTGAGAATAGACAGGAAGCCAGCATTCCACAGGAAATGACATGCCCGACATCAGGCGATCAGGCAGTGTGATTGGGAATATTGCAGAGAAAATAGAAGTGTGAAACAGACACATTGAAGACCAATTGTCATAAACACATCACAAAACATCCCAAGGCATAATCAAAGACTCAGGACCTGACACAAACTAATCCTATTATGTTAATTGCAGGAGCTTTTTTTCAGATAGTGAGGTAACCTTCTAGATTGGCATATATAGGATGAGCCATCTTAAATGTCTGCATCCAAACAATCAAAATACACAAAGATATGGGCATGTCCCTCCCCCATAAGATAGATTGGATAACTGTTAACACCATAGAATGGATCAAGATGTCTGGAGCAATGGGCACCCTGGGGGGAAATGTCCGGTCCAGATGACATTATGGGACTAATGTTGTTAAGCTACTAGATGTAAATATGCTTCAGAAAGATATATAAACTGAGGCACTGTCCCACTACAGTTAGAAGCAGTTTCTCGGTACAGACGGAGGTCCATTCACCCTATGAACCACGCCTGATCATCCTGAAATTTCCTAGGGACATGTTGTACCATCCTTGTTTATTTGATATAACTGTATTAGAACGTTATTATATAAATACTTGTTGTTTGGTATAACCGCATTAGAACATTGTTCTTGTCTGTAATAAAGCTTGCATGTTCGGTCACACTGGGGCCCGAATCATTGTGGAAGTTATTATTAAGAAGGATTAACAACCCTTGGTAGCATTAATAATATAGTTCCAATAGATTCTAACTATCAATATGTCTTTTGTTGTATTGTTATATCGTCTGCTGAAGTAACTTGCTTCTGTATTATTACTTTCTCATAATAAACAATTTGTAGTTCAGCCTGAAATATATGGTGTGTCAGCTTTGTATTTTTCTGCCTTTTGGAGAGATCCAGTGTATTTCTGAGCATCTTGTGCTATTTCCAGTGCAACCCAGTGATAAAAGAAAGAATAGATAGTTAGCCATGAGGCATGCTATGTCCCTTTCACTGCGTAAGAGGTGTGGGCCTACTTATCGAAGCTGCCTTTTGCAATGGCTGGAGTGTTGGAAACTGCTCATATTGCAACCATTAGCATGGAATTTCCAAAGGCCAAATGTAGGAGCAGGTCTAATAAATGGTTTGTGATAACCTCTTCAGAGGTGATGACAGTTGATATTAGGCCTTAATTAGGATAACTATTCCCACCCTCTTCTGCCGGAAGTGCCATTGGTATATAATGTAATGCATCTGCCTGAATATGCAACATAAGCCCCGTCATTTGCACCTCAACAGTACGAGGTACAACGCCCCAATGCATTCCTGGCCCTCCAGCATTGCTACAAGCGGCAGAGACCAGAAATCTATCTTAATTGTTTGCAGTGCACAAAGATAGCGCTTTTAAAAATAAAAATTGACTTTTTTTATAGCTATCCTTCAGCCAACACAGATGCCACCAGCCACAAAATGCTGTGTCAGGCCTTGTAGGAGCGTACCAGAGGCTGGGGATCCTGTGTAAAGGATCCTGTGTAAAACATGTAAATAACCATGACCCTCAACCGATAAAATTGGCCATGGTCAGCAGTATATCCTTGTGACAGGCAGAACTCCAGCTGTGCCAGAGATACACTGGGATTCTACGTTAACGGAAATTCCCTGTCACTCTATTGAGCATATCAATTGTTAGTTGGGATCAACTTTCTTCCATGTAACATCTTCAATATTCGGTACTGTTTGAAGCTTAACTCATGTTTGTTTTGCATGAGTGAACAGGTTTCAGAATGAATGCTTCATCCTGGCCAATGTTTCTGTTGAGAACACTAAATGGAGCTGAGATGGCCCAAGCGTCCATATTTAAGAAGGTAAGAAATGCCTTATTAAAAGAATGCAAAAGAAAAAGCTGTTGGAATTTTTAGTCTGAAGTCTAGTGCTTTATTCTTTATTGGATAATTTTTTTGTAATATGCTTTTGCTCATTTACTGTCCCCTTAAATAATTAGACAGAATATTATTGTTAAATGGTGCCTGTTTTATGGTTGTCCAACCATTTGAACAAAATAAGGAGAATGTTTCAAATCATTCAGGCAATGTGAACAGTCTGTATGATCAAAACTACCTGTAATGTCTTCTCTTGAAATAACAGAATAATATTACCTATAAAATTCATAGTGAACCATGTAATACTGAAAAATCAGTTGTGCAAACAAGGATTTTGCAGCTTTTAGTAATCATGATTTTGATAATGGAAACCTAACTAAGGAAGCTGTTAAGGACTATGAGGACTGCTTCAGTTTGAATTGTGAAACTGCTTTTTATTATACCTTGCCTCTGGGCCAGAAAATTGTAGGTTCAAGCCCCACTACATAAATCTGGGCACATAAATCTAGGCTGACACTTCAGTGCAGTACTGAGGCACTGTGATATTGTCTTTTGGATGAGACATTAAACTTTGTCAGTTTGCTGAGTTGGACATAAAATATTCCTGGGCATTATCTGAAGAACAAGGAGTTCCCCTGGTGCCCTGGCCAACGTTCCTCCCTCTACCAGCATCACCAAAAACAGATTATCTGGTCATTTGCTATTTGTAGCACATTGCTGCATAAATTTGCCATGTTTGCCTACATAACAGTGATGGCACTTAAAAACGAATGCATTGCTTATAAAGAGCTTTGGGACATGAAGGAGCACTATATCTGTGCAAAAAGTAAATGTCACCAGCTGTAGAAATGACAAGATACGTACAAAAAATGACAGTATACTTTGAAGGAGGGATAAACTTCGCTTGTATTTTTACGTGATGAATAAAATTGAGCTGTAAGCACTGTAGATCATAAACAGAAAGTCTTCTTTATTGTACAATAAATAGCATTAACCCACTCATCCACATAGATCAGTAATCTGAATGAAGTTGATAGCTTTGAAAAGAGTATTTCCTGTTGCAATGGAATATTGGCAATGGTCTATTATCCGCTTGAGTGGTTCATTTTGTACATCATCGGCATAGAATATTAATGCTTATATACAAAAAGCCTTAAAATGTAGAAAATAATACTAGACTACAGACGAAGACCATTGTTCTGCAATGAACAACTGACGTTAAGAGTGTGATCAGCCTGATGACTGAGAACACCAACAAAACCACTCCAAGTTTAAATAACAGACTTCAGTCTTAAAATCAGCAGCTGGACCCAGGACGGAAGTCAGGAGTGTGGACAGTCACTTATTCAGTATCACAGCACTGGAGGAGTAGAACTCATTTCTATCAAGGGGGCAAGTAACCTTGGACCTGGTCCTGTGTAATGAGCCAGGATTCATTAATAATGTCCTAGTTAAGGATCCCCTTGGAATGAGTGACCATAACATGGTTACATTCCATATCCAATTAGAGGGTGAGAAGGTTGGTTCTCAAACAAGCGTACTGAGCTTGAATAAAGGAGACTATGATGGTATGAGAGCGGAATTGATCAAAGTGGACTGGGAAAATAGATTAAAGGGTAAGACAGTACATGAGCAGTGGTGGTCATTTAAGGAGTTATTTTACAACTTTCAAAAAAAATATATTCCACTGAGGAAAAAAGGGTGTAAAAGAAATGACAGCCATCCATGGCTAAGTGAAGAAATTAAGGATAGGATCCGACTAAAAACAAGGACATATATGGTAGCCAAACTTAGTGGAGGGATAGAAGATTGGGAAGTCTTCAAAAGACAGCAAAAAGTAACTAAAGGATTGATTAAGAAAGGGAAGATGGATTATGAAAATAAATTAGCAAAAAATATAAAAACAGATAGCAAGAGATTCTATAGTTATATAAAAAGAAAAAGGGTGGCTCAGGCAAACGTAGGTCCCTTCGAGGATGAGATCGGGAAATTAATGGTGGGAAACATGGAGATGGCAAAAATGCTGAACAAATATTTTGCTTCAGTTTTTATGGTAGAGGACACTAAGAATATCCCAACACTGGACAAACAGGGGGCTCTACGGGGGGAGGAGCTAAATACGATTAAAATCACTAAGGAATTGGTACTTAGTAAATTAATGGGACTCAAGGCGGATAAATCCCCTGGACCTGATGGCTTACATCCTAGGGTCTTGAGGGAAGTGGCAGTGAGGATTGCGGATGCTTTGGTAATAATTTTCCAAAATTCTCTGGACTCGGCAACGGTCCCGGCAGATTGGACAACTGCTAATGTAACACCCTTATTTAAAAAGGGTAGTAGGCAGAAGGCTGGAAATTATAGACCAGTTAGCCTAACATCTGTGGTGGGTAAAATTTTGGAGTCTATTATTAAGGAGACAGTAGCAGAACATTTGGATAAACATAATTTATTCGGACAAAGTCAGCATGACTTTACGAAGGGGAAGTCTTTTATGCCTGACAAATTTGCTCGAGTTCTTTGAGGACATAACGTACAGGGTGGATAAAGGGGAACCAGTGGACGTAGTGTATTTAGACTTCCAGAAGGCATTCGACAAGGTGCCACATAAAAGATTATTGCTCAAGATAAAGAATCACTGGATTGGGGGTAATATTCTGGCATGGGTGGAGGATTGGTTATCTGACAGGAAGCAGAGAGTTGGGATAAATGGTTCATTCTCGGACTGGCAGTCAGTAGCCAGTGGTGTTCCGCAGGGGTCGGTGCTGGGTCCCCAACTCTTTACAATCTATATTAACGATTTGGAGGAGGGGACCGAGTGTAACATATCAAAGTTTGCCGATGATACAAAGATGGGAGGGAAAGTAGAGAGTGAGGAGGACATAAAAAACCTACAGGGGGATATAGACAGGCTGGGTGAGTGGGCGGAGATTTGGCAGATGCAATACAATATTGGAAAATGTGAGGTTATGCACTTTGGCAGGAAAAATCAGAGAGCAAGTTATTATCTTAATGGCAAGAGACTGGAAAGTACTGCAGTACAAAGGGATCTGGGGGTCCTCGTGCAAGAAAATCAAAAAGTTAGTATGCAGGTGCTGCAGGTGATCAAGAAGGCCAACGGAATGTTGGCGTTTATTGCTCGGGGGATAGAATATAAAAAGAGGGAGGTATTGGTGAGACCGCACCTGGAATACTGCATACAGTTTTGGTGTCCATACTTAAGAAAAGACATACTTGCTCTCGAGGCAGTACAAAGAAGGTTCACTCGGTTAATCCCGGGGATGAGGGGGCGGACATATGAGGAGAGGTTGAGTAGATTGGGACTCTACTCATTGGAGTTCAGAAGAATGAGAGGCGATCTTATTAAAACATATAAGATTGTGAAGGGGCTTGATCGGGTGGATGCGGTAAGGATGTTCCCAAGGATGGGTGAAACTAGATCTAGGGGGCATAATCTTAGAATAAGGGGCTGCTCCTTCAAAACTGAGATGAGGGGAAACTTCTTCACTCAGAGGGTGGTAGGTCTGTGGAATTTGCTGCCCCAGGAAGCTGTGGAAGCTACATTATTGAATAAATTTAAAACAGAAATAGACAGTTTCCTAGAAGTAAAGGGAATTAGGGGTTACGGGGAGCGGCAGGAAATTGGACATGAATATAGATTTGAGGTTAGAATCAGATCAGCCATGATCTTATTAAATGGCGAAGCAGGCTCGAAGCGCCGATTGGCCTACTCCTACTCCTATTTCTTAAGTTCTTGTGTTCTTATCAGCTGCTAATGTCAGCTGTTACTGTACTGCACTCCTCCAGTACTTGATTTTTTAAATCGCAACTCTTCTCCTTGACTCCCAAGTTCAGTCCTGGCTCCACTGCTAACTTTAAGATGTGATGCAGTATTTAAATGAAAATTCTCCCTCCTGGCTTATAATTTAAATGATCCTTGCACTATATTTTCTTTAGAGCCAAGTTTCTCTCTCTTTCCCTTCTGTCTTGCATTTTTGTGAATGAACTATGAATAAGTTTGAATGCTTTTTCGGATTTTACTTGGACTTCATAGGGATAATTTGGTGAGGCTGCATTGCCAGCATGGATTCGTGCTGGTTGCAAACAAGAGTCGAAGATATGACTATTATGTAGTCTTCATTTTATTTTTGACCCAAGCTTGCTACGAACTGGTACGGAAGCCTCAGAAAATTACACTTTGTTTTTCATCAGATAGTGAGGTTCTTTGGAAAATTGACATGGTTTCAATTATAGCATGTCATATTTGTGAATCTGTTGGAAGAAAAATATTTGCTCAATAAATGAAACTGCTAAGCTTATTAAGTGATTTCCTTTCCTTATCCTTTGGGTTTCTTTCAAAAAAGGGTACCATTTATGGATTGGGCATGTATCTACAAACATTCCATATTGGAAAAGATCCATTTATGCATCCACAAATGCTGAATTGTAGCCTCAGTATATTGTTACTTCCTTTCATCAAACACTGGACTCATTTTTTTTTAATTAAAAGGATTAACATTCTGTGTGTGTTAAAAGTTACAGTTATGCTTATACTTGAAAAATAAAAGCTCATATTTCTCTTCTGTTTGAGGAACCTCCAAGCCCACAACATAACAATTTCAAAGTTGGGATGAAACTGGAAGCAGTGGATCGAAAAAACCCTCATCTGATTTGTCCAGCAACCATTAGTGAAGTGAAAGCCGATGACATTTTTATAACATTTGATGGTTGGAGAGGTGCATTCGACTACTGGTGCAAATATGATTCTCGTGACATCTTTCCAGTGGGATGGTGTGGTATGACGGGAGATAGTCTTCAACCACCTGGAAATAGGGGTAAGTTTTTAAAATGGATTATCGTTTTGTACCAAGTTTGTCAGAAACACAATTCTAAATTTTGGAATATTTAAGACTAAAACATGTGGTAAAAGCACCATCACAGAATGATGCAGAATATTGTGGATGTTACACTATATTTTGTAAATACTGTATCAGCATTACGGTTATGGAATACATAAATATTTTATTGAACCGTTATCCTAATAACTGACATTGCAGATTTTAATGTGTTATTAAAGCTCATATTCTGGATCAAAGTCGACTTGCACAGTTCAGTAGTTCTGCCAGAATATGTGAGTTGTCAAATTGAGCCTCGCAGAATATTGTGCACTAAAGTTGTGGACTTGTTGATTAAAGCACTCCTTCGTATTTTTCTGCTTCATTCGTTTTCTGCGTGATGTTGGGAATATACGTTATAATTATTGTATACTATTCTGCCATTTTGCTTTCTGCTTAAATTATTGCCAACTGCTTCACTGGCTTGAAAATATAGAACAGGGTATAATATACTCTGAAGGAAAAGGACTGTTTTTATTACACATTCATTTTGAGAACGATTAAAAAGAAAATATTTTACCTGTAGGACATTGCTCATCAGTTTCAAGCTGCTGGACTTTCCTCTTCACTGGTCCTTAGCATTATACATCAGTGGTTGCTCTTCATAGATTTGTGTATATCTATCCAAACAATTTAAGTCTCGAGTCTAGTGTGTTGGCCGTAAGTTATATGAAAATTGTCCATCACATGTTGAAAGGTCACGCTTTGAGTGTCCATCACACTTGCAAAGTGCATATTACATTTGCAAAAGCTCAATGAGCCGAGAAATCTTAATTGATGCAAATATCATAAAAAGCAACAAATTACTATTAATTAAACAATGCTGATTGCCTTGAATGTAACTAAACAGATAGGAAAAATCAATGAAGCTGCTCGATTTTTTTTTAAGATTTCAATTACCTTATGTTCTCTAACTTCAGGATATACTGCTAATAGTAAAATTTTGAAGACAATAAACACAAAAAAAAAGCACAAAACAATATCATTAAACCTAAGAGTTGCCGTGTCTTGCATTTGAAGTCTTTGCAACAGCATTTCCCTCAAATCTTGTCGGGCCTGGAGCTTGCATCTTAGTTGCTCCTGCCCCACAGTGCCTCCCCTGGGCTTTCACGCTTGTGTACTTTGCCTTACAGTTGGCTCCTGTTGCTCATTTGCAGCCTCTAACCCCATTGTCCACGCATGTGCAATTTTCTGTTGAACTTTTTAAAAGTTTTATTATAATTTTGGCTGGATTCATTTTGTTTCAACCCTGATGGTTTTGTGACCACTCAGGGAGTGTCAGAGAAACCTAGTGGGTGTGCGTTTAGATCCTAGTTTGGGTATAAAACTGCATAACCTGGTACAAACTGCATGTCTGTATCTAACCAGACATATAAGTTATATGTATATGATCTAACGACGTGAATAAAGCGAATTGAGAGTTGAGAGAATTGACTCTCCTCCTCTTTGTACTAAGCCAACAACTGTAACCGGTGACCTCCGATCAACAGTTTCTGGTTGTTTATTTTCTTTACAATGCATCGATTGTGTGTGTCTGGCCTCCAAGACCAAGGTCTGCAAATATGTGAATGTGCCTTGTTGATCAGCAGTGTATTCTCCGTATCACCATGAGCAATGCCATTGGAGATGACTAGTATCTAATAATATATAAGAAAATGTGCATGTTTGGAGTTTTCCTATCTTTAGTGCCTTGTGGAACTTCTCTAAATACAACACAGAATTGTACATAATTTGAAATTTTTATTCCTCTGTACAACAAACTTTCTTGGTATATATGAATCAGGAAGAGAGCACACACTTCGAATGTACCATGCAAAATTATGATGCATTTCTTCAGTAAATATATTTCAACAACCCCGTGTGCTGTCTTCAGTCCCAAAAAAGTGAAATATCAGTTAATTTGAATTAAGCAATCTTAAATTAAGAAGAATAGACTGTATTCAAAGAGGGGCAAGTTCTAGGTTACATTTGTTTTGGAATTGTGGGCAAGGGCAAGTGAATGTTTTGGTCAGCCTGAAAATTTTTTTCATCTGAGGAAGAACTTTGTGCAAGTATGTTTTATGAGCTGTAGTCACTCTTGGGTTTATCGTCCTGCTAAAATACGCAATTTACAGTTAGCCTGTGAGTCTGCCATCATTAATAGGGAAAATGCTCAAATCTATTATTAAGAACATAGTAAGAGGGCACTTTGCCTAATCATGTTATGATTTTCTGAGTCCACACTGTTTTATGAAAGGGAAATCATGTTTGACAAATCTATTAGAATTTTTTGAGGGTGTAACTAGCAGGGTAGATAAGGGGGAACCAGTGGATGTCGTACATTTGGATTTTCAAAATGCATGCAGTAAGGTGCCACCAAAGAGGTTGTTGCACAAGATTAGGGCTCATGGGATTGGGGGTAATATATTGGCATGGATTGAGGATTGGTTGACGAACAGAAGAGAGTAGGAATAAACGGGTCATTTTCAGGCTGCCAGGTTGTACCTAGTGGGGTGCCGCAAGGATCAGTGCTTGGGCCTCAGCTGTTCACTATATATATCGACGACTTAGATGAGGGGACTGAGCGTAATGCATCCAAGTCTGCTGACGATACAAAGCTAGCTAGGAAGTAAGCTGTTGTAGGTTGTGAGGAGGATGCAAAGAGGCTGCAAAGGGATATAACAGGTTAAGTGAGTGGGCAAGAAGGTGGCAGATGGAGTATAATGTGGGGAAGTGTGGAATTATCCACTTAGGTAGGAAAAATAGAAAAACAGATTTTTTTAAAAGCTGAGAAACTAAAAAAGGTTGGTATTCAGAGGAATTTGGGTGTCCCTGTACATGAATCACAGAAAATTGACATGCAGGTACCGCAAGCAGTTACGTACATACAAACATACATACGAATTAAGAGCAGGATTAGGCCCCTCGAGCCTGCTCTGCATTTGATAAGAGCATGGCTGATCTGATTGTGACTTCAACCCTACTTTCCTGTCTGTCTATGTATCTTTGACTCCCTTGTTAATCAGGAATCTGTCTAACTCAGCCTTAAAAATATTCAGTGACCCTGCCTCCATCGCTCTCTGGGGAAGTGAGTTCCACAGACTCACGACTGTGAGAGAAAAAAATTCTCCTCATCTCCGTCTTAAATGGGAGACACCTTATTTTTAAACCATGGCCCCTAGTTCTAGTCTCTCCCACAAGGGGAAACATCCTTTCCGCATTTACCCCTTCAAGTCCCCTCAGGACCATTTATGTTTCAACAAGATCACCTCTCATTCTTCTAAACTCCAATGTATACAGGCCCAACTTGTCCAACCTTTCCTCATAAGATACCCCCCTCATCCCAGGAATCAGTAGAGTGAACCTTCTCTGAGCTGCCTCCAAAGCAATTATGTCCTGTCTTAAATAAGGAGACCAAAACTGCACACATTGTTAACATAAGAACATAAGAAATAGGAGCAGGAGTAGGCCAATCGGCCCCTCGAGCCTGCTCCGCCATTCAATAAGATCATGGCTGATCTGATCCTAATCTCAAATCTAAATTCATGTCCAATTTCCTGCCCGCTCCCCGTAACCCCTAATTCCCTTTACTTCTAGGAAATTGTCTATTTCTGTTTTAAATCTATTTAATGATGTCGCTTCCACAGCTTCCTGGGGCAGCAAATTCCACAGACCTACTACCCTCTGAGTGAAGAAGTTTCTCCTCATCTCAGTTTTGAAAGAGCAGCCCCTTATTCTAAGATTATGCCCCTAGTTCTAGTTTCACCCATCCTTGGGAACATCCTTACCGCATCCACCCGATCAAGCCCCTTCACAATCTTATATGTTTTAATAAGATCGCCTCTCATTCTTCTGAACTCCAATGAGTAGAGTCCCAATCTACTCAACCTCTCCTCATATGTCCGCCCCCTCATCCCCGGGATTAACTGAGTGAACCTTCTTTGTACTGCCTCGAGAGCAAGTATGTCTTTTCTTAAGTATGGACACCAAAACTGTATGCAGTATTCCAGGTGCGGTCTCACCAATACCTTATAACTGCAGCAATACCTCCCTGTTTTTATATTCTATCCCCCTAGCAATAAAAGCCAACATTCCATTGGCCTTCTTGATCACCTGCTGCACCTGCATATTAACTTTTTGATCTTGCACTAGGACCCCCAGATCCCTTTGTACTGCAGTACTTTCCAGTTTCTCGCCTTTAAGGTAATAACTTGCTCTCTGATTTTTCCTGCCAAAGTGCATAACCTCACATTTTCCAATATTGTATTTCATCTGCCAAATCTCCGCCCACTCACCCAGCCTGTCTCTATCCCCCTGTAGGTTTTTTATGTCCTCCTCACTCTCTACTTTCCCTCCCATCTTTGTATCATCGGCAAACTTTGATACGTTACACTCGGTCCCCTCCTCCAAATCGTTAATATAGATTGTAAAGAGTTGGGGACCCAGCACCGACCCCTGCGGAACACCACTGGCTACTGGTTGCCAGTCCGAGAATGAACCATTTATCCCAACTCTCTGCTTCCTGTTAGATAACCAATCCTCCACCCATGCCAGAATATTACCCCCAATCCAGTGATTCTTTATCTTGAGCAATAATCTTTTATGTGGCACCTTGTCGAATGCCTTCTGGAAGTCTAAATACACTACGTCCACTGGTTCCCCTTTATCCACCCTGTACGTTATGTCCTCAAAGGACTCGAGCAAATTTGTCAGACATGACTTCCCCTTCGTAAAGCCATGCTGACTTTGTCCTATTAAATTATGTTTATAGATGTGGTCTCACCAATGCCCTGTACAACTGTAGCAAAACATCTCTACTCTTATATTCCATTTCCCTTGCAGTAAATGACAACATTCAATTTGCCTTCCTAATCACTTGCTGTACCTGCAAACTAACTTTTTGTGATTCATGTACTAGGACACTCATCCCTCTGTACCTCAGAGTTCTGAAATCTCCAATCATATTATGATGTTCTATGTGCCCTGTTACCACTTCCTTAATAATGGATTCCAGCATTTTCCCAACGACTGATGTTAGGCTAACTGGTCTGTAGTTCCCTGTTTTTCCCCCCCCCCCCCCTCCTTTCTTGAATAGCGGGGTTACGTTTGCTACCTTCCAATCCGCTGGGACTGTTCTAGAATCTAAGGAATTTTGGAAGATCATAACCAATGCATCCACTATCTCTGCAGCCCTCTTTTAGAACCCTCGGATGTAGGCCATCAGGTCCCAGGGGATTTATCTGCTTTTAGTCCCATTAGTTTCTCCAGTACTTTTTCTCTATTGATAATTACTTGAAGTTCCTGCCTCTCATTAGCCCTTTGGTTCCCCCACTATTTCTGGTATGCTTTTTGTATCTTCTACTGTGAAGGCAAATACAAAATATTTGTTTAACGCATCTGCCATTTCCTGATTCCCCATTATAATTTCTCCTGTCTCAGCCTCTAGGGGACCAACGTTTACTTTTGCTTCTCTCTCCCTTTTTACATATTTGTAGAAGCTCTTAGAATCTGTTTTTATATTTCTTGCCAGTTTACTTTCATATTCTATCTTCTCCCTTTTTATCAATCTTTTGGTCGGCCTTTGCTGGTTTCTAAAACTCTCGCAATCCTCAGGCTTACTGCTCTTCTTGGCAGCATTATAGGCCTCTTCTTTTAAACTAGTACTATCTTTAACTTCTTGAGTTAGCCACGAGTGGATCACTTTTCCCGTGGAGTTTTTATTTCTCAATGGAATGTATATTTGTTGAAAATATTGAAATATTTCTTTAAATGTTTGCCATTGCTTTTCAATGGTCATACCCTTTAATTTAATTTCCCAATCTACCTTAGCCAACTCACCCCTCATACCTATATAATTACCTTTATTTAAGTTTAAGACTCTAGTTTCGGACTGAAGTACGTCACTCTCAAACTCAATGTGAAATTCTATCATATTATGATCACTCTTCCCCAGAGGATCCTTTTCTGTGAGATTACTAATTAACTGTCTTATTACATAATACAAGATCTAAAATAGCCTGTTCCCTGGTTGGTTCCATGACACATTGCTCTAGGAAACTGTCTCGAATGCATTCCATGAGCTCGTCCTCCAAACTACCTTTGCCAATTTGATTTGCGCAGTCTATATGAAGATTAAAGTCCCCCACGATTACTGCATTACGTTTGTTAAAAGCTCCTATTATTTCATGATTAATACACTGTCCAACGGTATTGCTACTATTAGGGGGCCTATAAATTACTCCCACCAGTGTTTTCTGCCCCTTGTTATTTCTTATTTCCACCCATACTGATTCTATTTCCTGATCTTCCGAGCCAAGATCCTTTCTCACCACTGTCCTTATATCATCCTTTATTATTAGGGTTACACACCCTCCTTTTCCAATCGTCATGTACCCTGGAATATTTAGTTCCCAATCTTGCTCACTTTGCAACTATGTCTCTGTAATGGCTATTAGAGGCTAGAGGTGCAAGATAAAATAAATTTTCTTAGAGACATTTTACTAAAGTTGTATTATCGTTTAGCTGCTAAATATCTGATGTTTAAATCCATAAGACAGAAATATATGATAAGTAAGATAAGAACATTACAAATAGGAGCAGGAGTGGGTCATACGACCCCTCAAGCCTGCTCCGTCATTTAATAAGATCATGACTGATCTTCGACCTCAACTCCACTTTCCCGCCCGATTCTCATATTCCTTGATTCCCTTAGAGTCCAAAAATCTATCGATCTCAGTCTTGAATATACTCAACGACTGAGCATCCACAGCCCTCTGGGGTAGAGAATTCCAAAGATTCATCACTCTGAGTGAAGAAATTCCTCCTCATCTCCGTCCCAAATTGCCCACCCCATATCCTGAGACTATGACCACTAGTTCGAGACTCTCCAGCCAGGGGAAACAGCCTCTCAGCATCTACCCTGTCAACCCCTCTCAGAATCTTATATGTTTCAATGAGATCACCCCTCATTCTTCTAAACTTCAGAGAATATAGGCCCATGCTTCTTAATCTCTCCTCATGGGACAACCCTCTAATCCCAGGAATCAGTCTAGTGAACCTTTGTTGCACCGCCTCCAAGGCAATTATATCCTTCCTTAGGTAAGAAGACCAAAATTGTACACAGTACCCCAGGTGTGGCCTCACCAAAGCCCTGTACAATTGTAGTAAGACTTCCTTACTTTTGTACCCCAACCCCCTTACAATAAAGGCCATTCGTGGCTTTAGGGCTTAGGTTATAAAGATTTGTCCCCTGGAGCATGCATTAAGGCTTTTGTTATATGCCAAACTGCATGTGTGTTTAAAAAAATCTTCAGTAAAATTAGAATTCAACAAGTGATTTTTTTAATATTTCAAGCAGAATAGCTGCATGCTGCAAGGATTATCTAGGTAGTTAGTTACATGTAAATGCCTAAAAGAATTCTGCAGCTATGTTGCATGTCTATCTGTAACTGCCATGACCCTTCCCAACATGTTGCTAAGTATTTCTATTTTAATTCATTTTGTTGAACACGTTAATAGCTTGTGAAGAAATTTTGTGTTTGGATAAGGATTTCCATGAACAGATGAATCTTTCCATCAAATGCCATTGAGTCTTCAGTAGCTCATTGTGTTTTGCATCAAGTGATAATACCTTTACATTGTGCTGATCTTTTCTTGGAATTTGGCATTGATTTTTTTTTTAAAGTTGTAACTGGAAAACATGTAATGCTTCAATCCAGATTTTGAATTTGAATTGTTTTGTGAAAAATGTTATTCAGAAGGTGCAATTTTGTTTTTGGTGTTGGAAATCTGTATTTAAATTGTATGTTTTTATCTGGAATTGACTACTGGGCTACCTGTGTAAAATTTTATTGCAGATAGCTTGAGATATATTCATAAAATGTTGGCTCATGGAGGGTTCTATTCAAGTTCAGATGCCATTCTGTGTTTGCATGTATTATGAGGATCACATCCTGTTGCATTAAATTGCATTCTGAAATATTGTTCAGAACTCTCGATGGCTGCCTGCAAGCCCTTTAAATCTTTTGTATGAGAAAGTGGGGGGTGGGGCGTGGTGGGGGGAAGTAAACAACATTTTCATCTAAGCCAATAAGACATAGAGGCTCTTTGTTTTCATGTGAGTGTAGTCTGGTGGTGACATGGAGGTGGAGTGTGGAATGCCTGCAGTGAACATTAGAACCTTCACTGGCAGACAGCAGAATGGCAGTTTCTTAGAGGGACTGAATCATTGGCTTGTCTCTCTGACTCAAAAGTTTAGGCTCGAGATTTGATCTGTTCATCACGGAGGGAAAAAAAATCAGGCACCTAATAAAAATAACAACTTTGTGGTAATCAGCTAGCAGTTGGATGTAGGTACTGTTTAATTTCAGTATGAAATGTAATTTTTGCGAAGGTCCTTGAAGTGGTCAAATTAATAAAGTTAGCTTTTTAACTTAATAGACTGAATATTCAAATCTTTTCATTAAAGGCTGTTCAAGGCCAATTTGTAAACTGCTCTTAGAAAGCAATGTCCTAATTTATTGCTCCTCACCACTGTGGCAAAGCAGTTTCTTTTAAAACAATGAGAAGTTACAAAGAAAATTGCTTTGTTTAATAGTTATAGGCCTTCCTATGAACTGATCAATTAAATAAACAGAAAATGGAAATAATGAGCTTGACCTCGAACCGCCCAGTATTTGACTGATGCAGTACTTATACATACATTAGCTATGTGTTAATCCTGGTTTAGATCAGACAAGTACTGTTGGTGTAACAAAGCAAACTATGAATATTATGTCTGGGCAATTGACTTTCATGTTGCTGTAAAAATAGGCTGTTCATGGTAGTTTGTTCAGTGTGGTATGAACACATTGTTAAATGCATATTTTGCCTCCTCCTGGTAACATTCAGATGTTTCAATAATTATTAATTCACTAAATTACCAAAAAGTGTTAACAGATCCCTATTGCATCGTTGACTGTTAAAATCCCACTGGACTAGAATTTGATCCCAGTCTTTTTGGTTTAATCGCATATGTTTCAGAATGGTCACTTGTCTACAAATGCAAATGACCAATTTGGTTTTCTGCCTTTTGTGGATCTGTGACCCATTTTAACCTTTTAGCCTTCTGCAAAAGTGGGGGTGGAGACAGTGGGAGCAGGTGACTGATGAGCACTGTCACTATAGTGTGCACACATTATACATATTACTTTAAAACACAACTCTCCTCTCTCTCTCTCTCTTTCTCTCCCCCCCCCCCCCCCCCTCCATTCCCAAACTAATGCAAATATCCTAGACATGCTGTTTGCTGATAGAGCTTCAGTCAGCATGGGCTTTGTTGATGGGTTAGTAGGCAAAAAAGGGGAGAAGTGCATTCGGCAGAGGAAATCCAGAAGGAGCATTCAGGGTTCTTAAGTTGGCAGAAGCTAAAGTCTCAGTAAGAAATAAATCTAAAACCAGACCACGGTAAGCATTACTGGAGCGTGAAAACCTTTTTTTTACTTTGATGCTGTTAAATTGAACTGAGCTGTAGGCCTTTGTTGTTGTTTGCCTGAGTAGCTTTTGTATGATGAGGGTGCTTCAGTCCAAATGAAGGCTGTGGGATACTTCCTTTTTTAAAAAAAAAATTGGAGTGTCAACAGATTTAGAACAAGGGCTGCCGATCTAAACTTGAAATAGTATATTCTAATGCAATCGGTGAATAATTTATTTCAGAATGCTGCTGTGCTCATCGAAGGCTCTAATGTGTAATGTTTTATAGTTATAGTCTAACTTCCAGTGTCATATTTGTCAAACAATTCCAAGTCTGTAGCTTACTATTTTAGAGAATTTACCTTTGTTTTCATACAGCTCTTTTTGTCATATTACTGGAAATTCGGAGTAGGTGTTAAAAGGTTTGAAAGATTCAGTTGCTTCTAAGTGGATATTGTTCTTTGTCCTGAATCAGGTCTCCAGCTATTTTGTTGAAGTTTAATTATCTCTAAGATCGTCATAGTTTAACTTCAGTTTGAATTGTGTTTCATTGTGAAAACTGTGTGGCTTTATAAAAATTCTAACTCTGATATTGGGGTTGGGGGAACTGTTCTTTCGTGTAGATACCAAAACAGTTTTCTTTTTTCATTTTGTTGCTGTGTTCTCAAATACATAACTAATTGATACAGAATTTTTAATAGGTTTTTGTTTTGAGTGGGAGCAATAATACTGCGCCTGGAATATTTCATATGTGAAATCATTGATGTTTCATGCATGTCATTTAATACGTAATGGTGACCAGCTGCCACAGAATTCAATTCTTCAAATAATAATTGGATTTTCCACATTTATACATTTGAAAAGGGGGGAAAAAACGCACAATACGTCCATTTAAAGAAGGAAAAAACAGAATCTGTAACTTAACAAGTTGCTAGCTGTTTGCTGTATTATTACTGCTCACCAAAATCCTAGATAGTTGCATAGCTAGTTATGTAAAAAAATAAAGATATAGGGTTGTTGGCACTGCAGCATTGCTTAAAATTTCTCCAATCAATTTTTTTTTTACATATCTTTATTTGCCGCCTTCTGCCCTCACTCATCATTTATCCGGACCTAATCATTTGGAGGCAGTGCCGATAGTTCAGTTTATAATGTGAACTATTTTTTTTCAACGAGAGGGAAAATATGGCCACTGGAGGCTGCCTGTTTACTGCTCTCCCATGAATACTCTTCCATCCCTCTTGGTGGCCGCTTAGTGATATTCAGATTGGTTTACCTTTTCGCTGTGCTAAAAAGCTGTTTTAAATTTTTTTTATTAATTAAGACAGTTACATTTCTTTATGAAATCAACTTTAAAAAAAATATTTTAACAGTGAGGAAGAAGCCTGATTCAAACTATGTTTTACTACACTGATAAATGGGGTAATTGAGACATTCACAGGTGCCAGGCAGTGTGGTAGCAAACTTATTTTTTGCTGAAACAAGTTCTGAGGAATGTGGTTCCTGGCCAGTGAGGCTCCTTGGCACCATTGGAGTCTTATAAAGCTGAGCCCCCAGTGGAATTCACATCCTGAGACCTTGTTTGCTCAAAATCAGTTGACACTCCAATTTTTTTCATCTATCCCTCCTCCTGCTGTGCCCGAGCTGATGGGAACACCTGCAGAATGGGCAGGGATCTGTGTGGGCACAGATGATGGGCACCACAGCAGAGTGTGAAACCTACCATGAAAGTATTTTTAAGCCAGTCTCCCAGCCTGTCCATTCTGGCAGTGAGACTTCTGTAAGTTAGAGTCCCAGGCACAGCATTCCAGGAGAGAAACCTTGTCCAGTTTAAGACCCTATCCTCAGGGGCTCCCCTTACGGTGGTCATTGCACTTCAAAGTGCACTGGAGTTGTTTGAATTTGTCACGCATTGATGTAGAGACGTTGGGAACTGCAATGCCACACAATTTCCAACAACCCTTTCAGGGTGTTCACAAAGATGTCAAAAAAAGGCCCTTTGCTGATTCATCAACACCCTTCTAAAGGCACACCCAGTGGGTGATCCATGCAGTCGAGGAATGCCTGGAGTTGGCACTGTGGCCTCATGTTTCTCTGCTGTCAGCTCCACTTGTTCCTCCTCACTTTTGTATGCCTTGTTTGGTGCTCCCTCCTCAATTTCGCTGTCTAAATGCCCAAGGGTGCATTTATCTGTAATGGCTCCTGGGCCAAATGCAATGTGTGACATAGCGTGTTGTGAAATGCAAAGTTCATCAGAGCTTGGGGGCCTGCCACCTCATCTTGGGAATACCCTATAAAATGAAAAATTACAGATGTGTTACAATGGTGTCAGTAGGGAATACCTTCTAACAGGAAATATCGGAACAGGAGTAGGCCATTTCGCCCCTCAAGCCTGCTCCGCCATTTGATAAGATCAAGGCTGATCTGTGATCTAACTCCATATACCTGCCATTGGCCCATATCCCTTAATACATTTGATTGCCAAAAAGCTATCTATCTCAGATTTAAATTTAGCAATTGAGCTAGCATCAATTGCCGTTTGCGGAAGAGAGTTCCAAACTTGTACCACCCTTTGTGTGCAGAAATGTTTTCTAATCTCACTCCTGAAAGGTAAGCTGCTAACCGAATACTGCTCCTCGTGCTACTGTTTTGCAAAATTTGTGTGTTACTGAGTGCGTGACTGAGCAAGGAGGACAATTAAACTAACAACAAGATTCTTGATGTGTGGTGTTACCATAGAAAGAGGCCCGTCGGCCCTCGTGTCTGTGCTGGATCTCAAAGAGCTATCCAATTAGTCCCACTCCCCTGCTCTTTCCTCATAGCCCTGAAACCTTTTCCTTTTCAAGTATTTATCTAATTCCCTTTTGAAAATTACGATTGAACCTGCTTCCACCACCCATACAGCCAATTAATGCATCCCAGATCGTAACTGGTTGAGTTAAAAAAAATATCTCTCCTCATCTCCCCACTGGCATTTTTGCCAATTATTTTAAATGTGTCCTCTGATTACTGACCCTCCTGCCAGTGGAAACAAATGATACAAACAAAAAAAAAAAAAATCCTTCAATGTTTGACTTTTTAAACCCTGCATTAGTCTAGAGAAACCAACATGTGATGTACTCTCACAATGTGACCATACTCTTCCCCCAATCGTTGATTGGACTGAGGGCCAAAGACTTCCTGATATGGGACAGTTGTAAAGTGGGAGGTTGCCTCCAGTCTGGGTTCTCTCTTGATGGTTATGTGATGCCTTCTCCTAAAAATGCACACCACAAATCCAGATGCTAGACTTTGGAAGAGCTGAGAGACAGTCACCTATGTGGTCAGTTCACATCTCTGACATTTCTGGGAGCTGTGTTGGTTTAGGCAGCATCCTAGAAGATATATATCTGACAGTGTGTGTCATTTCCCTACCAAATGTAAGGAATCTTACAACACCAGGTTATAGTCCAACAGTTTTATTTGAAAATCACAAGCTTTCGGAGGCTTTCTCCTTCGTCAGGTGAAATGTGGGATTCCTTGAAGGTTACCGCATTTATAGTCAGAGAACAATACCTGCCCGTTGTCAAGGCAATCAACGTGTTCAGACAGAGATGTTACATACAGGACCACTGAATATACAAACGGCCAGAGCGAGAGAGAGAGACAGAGAGACAGAGAGAGAGAGAGAATGACCAGTTGTATTAAAAACAGATAACATTTTTTCACTGGTGGGGTTACGTGTAGCGTGACATGAACCCAAGATCCCGGTTGAGGCCGTCCTCATGGGTGCGGAACTTGGCTATCAATTTCTGCTCAACGATTTTGCGTTGTCGTGTGTCTCGAAGGCCGCCTTGGAGAACGCTTACCCGAAGATCGGTGGCTGAATGTCCTTGACTGCTGAAGTGTTCCCCGACTGGGAGGGAATCCTCCTGTCTGGCGATTGTTGCGCGGTGTCCGTTCATCCGTTGTCGCAGTGTCTGCATGGTCTCGCCAATGTACCATGCTCCGGGGCATCCTTTCCTGCAACATATGAGGTAGACAACGTTGGCCGAGTCACAGGAGTATGAACCATGTACCTGGTGGGTGGTGTCCTCTCGTGTGATGGTGGTATCTGTGTCGATGATCTGGCATGTCTTGCAGAGGTTGCCGTGGCAGGGTTGTGTGGTGTCGTGGACGCTGTTCTCCTGAAAGCTGGGTAATTTGCTGCGAGCGATGGTCTGTTTGAGGTTGGGTGGCTGTTTAAAGGCAAGTAGTGGAGGTGTGGGGATGGCCTTAGCATAGACCTCCTCAGAAGACTAACACGGGACGCAACCAACAGAGTACCCTTCGTCGTCCAGTACTTCCCTGGAGCGGAGAAACTACGCCATGTTCTCCGCAGCCTCCAACATGTCATCGATGACGACGAACACCTCGCTAAGGGGCCTCAATTATTCACAATATTTATTAATGACTTAGATGAAGGCATAGAAAGTCTCATATCTAAGTTTGCCGATGACACAAAGATTGGTGTAGATGAAAACATAAAATTACAAAGGGATATTGATAGATTAGGTGAATGGGCAAAACTGTGGCAGATGGAATTCAATGTAGACAAATGTGAGGTCATCCACTTTGGATCAAAAAAGGATAAAACAGGGTACTTTCTAAATGGTAAAAAGTTAAAAACTGTGGATGTTCAAAGGGACTTAGGGGTTCAGGTACATAGATCATTGAAGTGTCATGAACAGGTGCAGAAAATAATCAAGAAGGCTAGTGGAATGCTGGCCTTTAAATCTAGAGGACTGGAGTACAAGAGGGCAGAAGTTATGCTGCAGCTATACAAAACCCTGGTTAGACCGCACCTGGAGTACTGTGAGCAGTTCTGGGCACCGCACCTTCGGAAGGACATATTGGCCTTGGAGGGAGTGCAGCATAGGTTTACTAGAATGATACCCGGACTTCAAGGGTTTAGTTACAAGGAAAGATTACACAATTTGGGGTTGTATGCTCTGGAGTTTCGAAGGTTAAGGGGTGATCTGATCGAAGTTTATAAGATATTAAGGGGAACGGATAGGGTGGATAGAGAGAAACTCTTTCCGCTGGTTGGGGATTCTAGGAGGAGGGGGCACAGTCTAAAAATTAGAGCCAGTCCTTTCAGGAGTGAGATTAGGAAACATTTCGACACACACAGGATTGTAGAAGTTTGGAACTCTCTTCCGCAAACGGCAATTGATACTAGCTCAATTGCTAAACTTAAATGTGAGATCGATAGCTTTTTGGCAACCAAAGTTATTAAGGGATATGGGCCAAAGGCAGGTATATGGAGTTAGATCACAGATCAGCCATGATCTTATCAAATGGCGGAGCAGGCACGAGGGACTGAGTGGCCTACTCCTGTTCTTATGTTCCTATATACAGACCCCAGCAGCAATTCTACAAGATCAGCCCATATATTTTTTTCTTTTGTTTCCTTGCCAATTTGGCTGCTGTTTGCAATTGAACAGGATAATGGATTGGCTTGAGTTTATTCAAGTCATACTTTTGGCATTTTATCCGAAGGAAAAAATAGTTGATGTTGTCACACTAAAATTGTTATTAAAAGCTTGATAACATAGAATCATAGAATGATACAGCACAGAAAGAGGCGATTCGGCCCATCGTGCCTGTGCTGGCTCTTTGAAAGAGCTATCCAATTAGTTCTACTTCCCTGCTCTTCCCCCATTGCTCTGTGATTTTTTTCCTTTCAATTATTTTGAAAGTTACTATTGAATCTGCTTCCACCACTCTTCCAGGCAGTGCATTCCAGATCACAACAACTCGCTGTGTTTAAAAAAAAAAATTCCTAATGTCGGCTCTGGTTCTTCTGCCAATTCACCATAAATCTGTGTCCTCTGGTTACTGACCCTTCTGCCACTGGAAACTCTTTTCGAAACCGTCTGAGTTGAGCATGTCTATCAAATCTCCTCTTAACCTTCTCTGCTCTAAGGAGAATAATCCAAGCTTCTCTTTTCTCTCCACATAACTGAAGTCCCTCATCCCTGGTACCATTCTAGTAAATCTCTTCTGCACCCTCTCTAAGGCCTTGACATCCTTCCTAAAGTGTGGTGTCCAGTATTGGCCACAATACTCCAGCTGGGGCCTCACCAGTATTTAATAAAGATTTAGCATAACTTCCTTGGTTTTATCCTCTCTGCCTCTGTTTCTCAAGCCACGGATCCTCTATGCCTTTTTAACAGCCTTCTCAACTTATTCTGCCACCTTCAAAGACGTGTGTACATAAATCCACGGTTCTCTCTGTTCCTGCACCCCCTTTAAAATTGTACCGTTTAGCTTATATTGTCTCTACTCATTCTTCCTGCCAAAATGAATCACTTCAGACTTCTCTGCATTAAATTTCATCTGCCATGTGTCTGCCCATTTCACCAGTCTGTCTATGTCCTCCTGAAGTCTGTTACTATCCTCCTCATTGTTCATTACATTTTCAAGTTTGTCATCTGCAAACTTTGAATTTACACCCTGTGCACCCAAGTCCAGGTCATTAATATATATCAAAAAGAGCAGTGGTCCTGATACTGACCCCTGGAGAACACCACTGTATACTTCCCTCCAGTCTGAAAAACAACCATTCACCACTACTCTCTGCTTTCTGTCCCTTAGCCAATTTTGTATCCATGCTGCCACTGTCCCTTTAATGGGCTTCAGTTTTGCTTACAAATCTATTACATGATACTTCCTCAAACGAAAGTCCATATACACATCAACCACACTACCTTCATCAATGTTCTCCGTTGCTTCGTCAAAGAATTCAATCAAGTCAATCAAACACGATTTACCATTAACAAATCTGTACTCACTTTAATTTATTAGCCCACAATTTTCCAAGTGCCAATTAATTTTGTCCCAGATTATTGTCTATAAAAGCTCCCCCCATCACCGACGTTCGGCTGACTGGCCTGTAATTGCCGTGTTGATCCCTTTCCCCTTTTTTGAACAGAGGTGTAACATTTGCAATCCTTCAGTCCTCTGGCACCATCCCCATCTCTAAGGAGGATTGGAAGATTGTGGCCTGAGCCTCTGCAATTTCCACCCGTACTTCCCTCAGTAACCTAGGATGCATTCCATCTGGACCGGGTGACTTTTTAAAAATTTGAATACTGCCAACCTTTGAAGTACCTCCTGTTTATCTTTTTTTTAATCCTATCCAATGTTGCTACCACTGCCTCCTTTACTGCTACCTGGGCAGCATTATCGTCTCTAGTGAAAATACAGGGGCAAAGTACTCATTTAATACCTCAGCCATGCCCTCTGTCTCCACAAAAAGATCTTTTTTGTCCCTAATCGGCCCCACCCTTCCTTTGACTACCCTTTTACTATTTATGTTTATGTTTATAAAAAGCTTTTGAGTTCCCTTTTATGTTAGCTGCCAATCTATTCTCATATTCTCTTTGCCGCTCTTACTCCCTTTTTAGGTCT
Organism: Heptranchias perlo; assembly: GCF_035084215.1. Lineage (NCBI taxonomy): Eukaryota > Metazoa > Chordata > Chondrichthyes > Hexanchiformes > Hexanchidae > Heptranchias > Heptranchias perlo. The sequence continues at coordinate 20,086,975 of NC_090335.1, forward strand.
CCTCTGTACTTTCTGTATTCAGCTTGGTTTTCTACTGTATAGTACTGTATATATACCAAAATAGTCGTCTACTAAAAATAGTAAAATTGCTTTTGAATTTTGGACAATCTGATTTTAAAAAAAATACACCCCCAAATACATTATTTTATAGTGTTCTATGAACTTGAAGGCAGTTAAATATATTGCCTGTTCTAGTAACGAGAGGGGCAATTGTGCCCAGAAAATCATAAAGGCTATTGATGTATAATGTAACAACTAGTATAAAATCTACTTGAAACTTGTACATAAAACAGGGCACAGCCAATATTTACAGGTCATCAGATTGGCATGAAAGAGATTTAGGCACTGGGTTTTACAGTAGATACACAATTAACCCCAGAGCATGCTTGACTTCAAATAGAAAGCTTATTTGACTTCTCAATTTAATGATTTTTCATATTTCAGATAAAGACCTCTTTTATTCACAGTTATACATTGTTATGCAACATACTTTTTAGGATCACTTCAGGAAATAGTGTTCTTTTGTGTACAATAAAAAATTACTTGCACAAATATTTCACTTTAAATCAATATTTCTTTGCAGAATATGTCTATCGCAAATATTTATGGAAAGCTATTTTGCTGAATAATTCATATTATGAATACTGAGATTTCTGACCATCCTGGATATCTCCCACATTTAGAAGGCCATAAGCTTAACGCGGATTGATATCGCATGTTTGCTATCTTGAGTCCGAAGATGGTCGTACGGTCTAAAATTTGCAGAGACTTACTATTTATAACACATACATTTTTGATTTAAGATTTTCCCCTTTGAGGATTTTTATTCATTCCCTTTGACTTTGGAGGAATTTGAAACAGTAGTTGGTGTGTGTCAATCGTCAGTATAGAGTTGTTGCAGTTTTTAGGACTTTGTGGATCGGTATCAGTTTTATTTTGCAGGACATATGGGGGGCAAAGTTCGATAAGGGCTGTTTACGGGTGGGGGTAGCGTGATGCGCTAGTACCCCACGCCCAATGACCCCGACGCAGGCAGCATGTGAACTTTGTGCTTCCTGCTACTTACCATGCTATCTCCGTGCAGCCAGCGCTACCCGTGGGTGCAGTGCTAAAAGAAGTTCAGTGATTTGACACGAGTGGTCAAGGTGAGTGAATGCAAGTGTCAAGTGGCACATCCTACCAATTGCTCCACGCATCACACTCCCCGTCACCCACCCACGAACAAACACTGCCCATCCATACGCAATGCTGCACTCAGCATGCTGCATCTCACCCGCACGTAGAACCACACGTGCGGGCCACACAACCATCACTCAGGTCACCAGGTCACACAAACTGGCAGCTATTTGACCACGACAGGCACATCACCCACGCACCTTGCAGGATACTCACTGACACACTGTCCTCTGTCTTGTAGGAGAAGGTGGTGCATAACAGCCGGCAGCAGGAGGGACCCGAGGGTGGATGGGCACGCTTACACATCCTCACCCTCCTAGAGGAGACAGTGCTCAGGATCATTGGGCGGGCCGTCGCTGCAGCCGTGACAACTTGCCGCGCAGGAAGTCCCGATGAAGGGGGTCGCTGCATATCTAATGCTCCTTCTTCTTTCCCACATCTCCCTCCTCCCACAATCTTTTCTGACTCACGTGCTGCAGATGCTGTCAGCACGCACGTCTGACTTGCTCCTCTCCCCGCTCCACAACTCAACCTGATTCCCTTTGTCATTGCAGATACCTAATAACATGTGACAGCGCCATCCGAGGAGGAGGAGGGGGACGCTGAAGCCACACCGTCACTCGATCTGACACTTGCTCCCACCAGCTCAGAGACAGACACTGCATATCCATTAGAGGCTAGGTTCAAGGAGGGATCTGCACGTGGTGAGACACCGAGCACAAGTGTGCAGGAGCCAGGGCGGGAGGAACAGATACCACAGGTGCCAGCTTGCCGGAGGGCGAGGTTGCTCACTAGTTCTGCTGCAGAGGAGTCAGATGCGGACTGAGATGGGCCAGGCTACAGAAGACGGCTGATGGGCACACACCACCAAATGCTTGGGGCACTGGAAAGCCTGCGCACAAAAGAAGGGGCATGGAGGAGTCCAGCTCCAACATGGCACAGGGCTTTGCGCAGAGCATAGAGCCCATTCTTTCCAACATGGAATGGGTGGTTACCTCCATCAGCGTACCTGTGGAACCGACCATGATGCAGTGTCTGATGACTGATGTCACAGCTTCCGTGGCAGCACAAACATCTGCCATCCAAGGTCTGACTGCTGCATTTGGAGCTGAGACTGCTGCTATCATGGGTCTGGGAACCACTGTGTAACGGGGCTTCCAGGACATCTCAGCACTCCAGCTGATCACCAGGATTGCAGAGACGCCGTCCAGTGCGAGTGGCAGTGGCGCCATGGCAGTCGGATCTGCTGTTCTCACTCAGGACGACAGCCTTCCTGCTCCCACCCTTGCCACTCCACCAGTGCGCCTGTTGTTGCCTTTCAGCCAGCCAGGCCAGACTGCTGCTGCCCATGCTGAGATGATGCAGTCTGAAGCCGGGCTCTCCTGGCCCAGAGCTGCTCGAGGTCATCCTCCAAGGCCATCTGCACGCTCCTCCATGTAAGGCCACCAACCAGGCTCCAGCCACTGGGGAAGCACCTCATAGGAGCACTAGGATAGGTAAAGGCACATGTACAAAAGGCATTAAGGGAATGCACAAGGGTGAATAGTTCTGCTATGTTTGCATAATTTCATTTATTCATTGATAAATGAGACTTTGAATTTGCATTTGGTGGTGGTTTTTATTTATGCAATGAGCTGAGAGGGA